>NC_073398.1:28162085-28893960 GCF_028641065.1 Leucoraja erinaceus | reverse complement strand
TAATACTCGAACTACTTAATATATATATAAATAATCGGCTTTTAATAAACTAGTCTGAATATATTATATACATATTCAGACTAGTTTATTGAAGGAACAAGATTATTCATACACTAGCTGTTATATGTGTTATATATAATCCAACTGTTTCAGCTTTGTTCAATTGTTGGAATAGTCTTAATCGGTCTAAAAACACAGACTGACACACACACACACACACACACACACACACACACACACACACACACACACACACACACACACACACACACACACACACACACACACACACACACACACACACACACACACACACACACACACACACACACACACACACACACACACACACACACACACACACACACACACACACACACACACACACACACACACACACACACACACACACACATAAGTATATCAGCCCGTATTAAAAATATTGTCCCTTTAGTAAACTAGTCGGAAGCATCTTCCTCTGCTCTCCGTCCATATTGGATCAAATTAAAACTCTCTGCTAAAATAACTCTTTAAATCCAATTAAATGTTGACCCTGAACGGCTTTACAAATTCCTAATGTCCACAACCCAGTTCGATCCAGTCCTCAACCCCCATCCATACAGATTTACATTCTCTGTGCATAAACCAGCTTTGGATCCAGTTTCTCACTCCCTGTTCTTTCGCCAGTTTGAAGCCACTCCCTGTCCTTCAACAGTCGCGGGTCCAGTTTCCCACCTTAGTGCCCCGAATTAAGTTTGGATGCACTTTCCCACTCCTCGCAGTCGGAACAAGCCTGCACCCTTTATACAACAAACCCGGGACAATTCCAATCATTCTTGGCATATTGTCGGAACTGAGAAAAGTGCTGGTTCACATTAATCTGGTTTAGTTGTAAAATGTATGCATTAATCTCGGTTACATGAGTCTAGCCTGATGTCGTTGACAGAGCGTGGTAGCCAGAGGCAGGCGGAAAGTAAAATGATTTCATTGAGACTCTTCGTATATCTTTCAACGCAGGATGTGTAGACACAGCTCACAAAAAGAACACGTTGGATTGAAGTTTAGTCCTCTCTCTCCCCGTCCCACCCCCACCCCCTCCCCGTGCCCCCCGGGTGCTTTGTCTCATACACACTCGGAATTCCGTGTTACCTGTCGTTTCTCTCTCTCTCTCTGTCTCTCTCCGTCTCTTCATCCAGTCACCTCTGAACCAGGCAGATTCGTAACTCCGCTCCGGCCTCTCCAGAGATAAAACAAATAACACAGAATGGAATGACAAACGGCTCCATGCACCGTGTTTCCTTCGGCAAAGTCAATGAGCAGGGAGGGTGGCGAGTGACGGGAGGCCGGCGAGAGTGGAGCCAGGAGCCAGGAGCAGAAGCCGCTGTGTCTCTCACTGCCGAATTGGCACTGCCTTTATACCGTTGCACTGCCCAAGTTCCCCTCGGGTCAACCGGTTAGTTTTCCGTTCTCTCATTTACCTGCTGTTGCCAATTAGACGGATACTATTAGAACCCTCCTCTTCCATATATTATGTACGACTTGACTCTGATATTGTTTCAATGCCCTCAATCCCCCCCCCTCGCTCAGCCACCAACCCCAGCACAAGCTCATTGAAATCCTTTTGTCTCCCACCCACACGTGTTAAACCCGATCCCAGAAATACAGGAAAATCGACTCGTCTGAACCCAGGCCAAGACTGAAACCTTAACTCTCCGGCCTCACAAAGGGAGGCGGCCGGAGATCGGGCTCCAGCGGCTGTTGAATATTTAACGCGCCAGATTAAACTGCACCCGACACCGCCAGGCTCCATATGACGGCCCGAGCCGGTCTCTGTGCTCGGCCAGGTGTAAGGCGAGCTCACCTGGGCGGCGTGGACGCGGCTTCGTCACTGTAACTCAAGCCCCGCGAACAATGAGGATGCGCGGAATTCAATGCACCCCCTCGCTGTTTAAAGTGTTGCACTTACCGTGCAGATAGATGTCGTTTGTTCCATGTGCGTATACACTTTATCATCGCAGAGACGTTTCTATCATGTGTGTTGAGCCGCTTGGTGGCTGGGAAATGTAGCTTCACAAACGCACCCCGAACCCACTCGGGCGACCAGTGGTAGGTGTAAAATGGATATTCATAGAAACATAGAAAATAGGTGATGCGTAGGTCATTCGGCCCTTCGAGCCTGCACCGCCCTTCAATATGATCATGGCTGATCCAAATCAGTATCCTGTACCTGCCTTCCTCTGCATACCCCGATCCCTTTAGCCACAAGGGCCACATCTAACTCCCTCTTAAATATAGCCAATGAACTGGCCTCAACTACCTTCTGTGGCAGAGAATTCCACAGATTCACCACTCTCTGTGTTAGAAATGATTTTCTCATCTCGGTCCTAAAAGACTTCCCTCTTATTCTTAAACTGTGACCCCTTGTTCTGGACTTCCCCAACATCGGGAATAATCTTCCTGCATCAAGCCTGTCCAACCCCTTCAGAGGGGTATTGTGTATTGTAGACACAAGGAACTGCAGGTGCTGGTTTACGAGAAAAAAAAAGACACAAAGTGCTGGAGTAACAACGGTCAGACAGCATCTGTGGAGGATGCTGCCCATATTACATCTTGTTGTGTTAAAACTGGGCATTAAAGTCTCTGCGGTTTACAAAGAGTGGCTGCAGTTCATAGGTGTCTGACCTAGTTTGTATGTTTATACGTGAGATTCCAGCGTGTTTCTGCACATTACGTGCCGACATCTCTGTATATTTCTCCCTGTATCTCTCCCTTCTCTGTATCCATAGATTCTCATGTAGTCGGTGTGTTCTTGCTGGGATCCAGGGGAGAGGGGCGCTGCTCGGCGGGACGGGTTGATTGGGTTCTTTGATTTTTTACCAGTTCCTTACACCAAATCTCTGCGTGGTTTGTGTTTTAGCGTCTGCTCCGCCACTTTACATGGCCGACTCCCTACTCCCAACCAAATATTGCAGACACCGGAGAATCGAAATACTCAGCAAGTCGAGCAGCATCGGTGGGGACAGGGGCGGAGACAAGGTTTCAACGCATCACCCCGTGAACTCGGTTCTTACGAAGACACAAAGATTGCGGGTGGTGGAGTCTCCAGCAAAACACACAGTGCTGGAGGAACTCAGCGGGTCAGGCAGCGTCTGTGGAGGGAAGGGACACTTTTTCGGGAAACCTCTTTCATATTCACAGATGCTGCTTGACCTGCTGAGCATTTCAAATAAGAGACACAAAGCGGGTCAGGCAGCATCTCTGGAGGAAAAAAAAGATGGGTGATGTTTCAGGACGGGAACCTTGTGCAGCATTTATTTTAATTTTCTTTCCAGCATTTGCACTCGAGAGTGGAGTTAAAATCCATGCTCCGTATTTCTTCTGTTTGTGAAGATGGTGTGAGAAATAATAGTTTAAACAGTTGTTAGTGGATGTCATTCAAAGCATACAACTCATCCAATCTAGCCATTGTTCCCTCCCGTCCTAACTCAAACGGCCCATGGCAGCACCAGTGATGGCGGTGGGATGCGAGGAGAGGGGTGGTACCCTACTTGCTCAGCTAATGGTCGCGATGAGTGGTGATTTGCTTCCATCTCGAGGCGGCTACTGCAACAAAGCCTCCCAGAGATGGGGCAGAGGTGACATGTAGCTGGTGAGGCCGTGAGCGTATTTAGTTTAGTTTCGAGATCCTGCATGGAAGCAATCCCTTTGGCCTACCGAGTCTATACCAACCATCCATCATCCCTTCGTCTCACTGGTTCTGTGTTATTCCACTTTCTCGTGCACCCTCTATACACTAGGGGCAATTTTACGGAGGCCAATTAACTGACAGACCTCCGCGACTTTGGGATGTAGGGGACAACCAGTGAACCCGGAGGAAACCCACGCGGTCACAGGGCTAACGTGAAAGCTCCACACAGACAGCACCCAAGGTCAGGATCGAACCCGGGTCTCTGGCGCTGTGAGGCAGCAGCTGTACCCGCCGCTTCGGTGTACACCGCCCCGAGGTTCTCAACGCCACATCGACTGCTCCTTCAGCGCCGAGCGGTTGAAACTCTTCGGAGCGGCCATTCCTGACCAGCAGAAGATTACATATAAAACTGAGATAGAAACTCAGCACGTCTGGTTGAAGTCCCTCAACTGATCCGTTAAGCCGGCTTCTCTCACCACACAACATGTGTAGCAAGGAAATGCAGATCGAAGATAGACACACAATGCTGGAGTAACTCAGCATCTGAAGCAGGATCTCGACCCGAAACGTCAACTATTCCTTTTCCCCAGAGATCCTGCCTGACCTGCTGAGTTATTGCAGCATTTGGTGCGTGTTTCTCTGATCACAGATGCCTCCTGACATGCTGAGCATTCTCCGCTGTTACAATTCGATAACAGGAATGGATCTGGATATCGAGATGTTAGCTCGCAGCTGGGAAAACATCAGTTAGTGATGGATAATTAAATTATATCGAGAAAACCCTTTCAAAGCAAGAAAGACGCCGTTTGCTTTCTGCGAATCGTCTGATACTAGTGTTGTAGACTCATGGAGCACAGAAAAAGCCCCTTCACACAGCTGAACTACAGGGGCAGATAACATATAGTTCATATTTCCCTAGTTAAATTGTTAATAATTTAAATCGCAGGATAATGTTATAACCAGGGAAACGCAGATTTACAAAAACAAATGTATTGATGTGTCATCATTAGAAAATGCTCAGTTAGAAAATATGTTGCATTTTCCACCCAAGGCCGCAGAAGGTTGAATGTTGGATATATTATACATTTGGCAGCTTTCTGGTTACACACAGCGCTCCTCTAATTAATCCAATCCCTCACGTGTAGAGGCAGTCACAGGGGGCTTCAATAAAATTACTAAATTGAGGCTTATTCTTAATATTAATGCCATTATTTACTTCACAAATGTATACCTACAAATCGCGGCATTGTATCCCAGAATCATTCCCTAATTATATCACCTCCTTTCATTTGGATGTGATCTCATTCAAGAGAGAGACATTCTCTGTTGCTCGTTTTGTATTTATAGGGCAATGTCCCCAAAACAGATATTTCTTTGTAAAACTCGGTACTTTGAGGCGATCGTTCCTATAATATAAATACACAACACTGTGCTCAACTATCAACGGTTATTAATGTAAGCATTTCTTGTATTCTCTATTTATTATCTGTGTATATTGCGTTTACCGGCCTGTTATGATGCTACTAGTAACACTGAGATTGTTCAGTTGTCGGTACATATGACAAGGCAACTCGGATCTTGAATGGGGAATTCTGTGTAACTGCACGGTGGGCATTGAAACAAAAAGGGGTCGCTTGCTTCCCCAAGGGTGTTATTTTCATGAGAAGAATTTTATGTAGAAACCGATATCCGCTGTTTGGGACAGCGCAGAAATTGCTCGATACTGAAACAGCCCTGATCCCATCATCCCATCATATTAAAAAAAAAATGCTCACGAACATTTGTGTCCTTTGATTGTTTTATGGGCGAGATCCCGGCGTGAGGACATGACTGAGGCTGTGGTGAGAACAAGCGTTCTTGACACAAAATCGAACCAGTTAGCGGCGATTGTGTCTGTCTCAGTGTGACGAGAGAAGGGCCGCGGACTGCGGCGAAATCTTTCATTCCTTTCCCCCGCCATGTTTGCGTCAACATTTTAATTAAAATACCCACATCTGCCGGTGAATAAACCGGCAGCGAAAAACAAAACCAGTGTCGGTCCCGGAAATGAAGAATTCAGTGCTGGAAATTCCAAATCCGAAACGTTAACTCTGCTTACAGAAACATATAAAATTATAAAAGGACTGGACAAGCTAGATGCAGGAAAAAAATGTTCCCAATGTTGGGCGAGTCCAGAACCAGGGGGCCACAGTCTTAGAATAAAGGGGAGGTCATTTAAGACTGAGGTGAGAAAAAAACGTTTCCATCCAGAGAGTTGTGAATTTATGGAATTCCCTGCCACAGAGGGCAGTGGAGGCCAAGTCACTGGATGGATTTAAGAGAGAGTTAGGTAGAGCTCTAGGGGCTAGTGGAGTCAAAGGATATGGGGAGAAGGCAGGCACGGGTTATTGATAGGGGAAGATCAGCCATGATCACAATGAATGGCGGTGTTGGCTCGAAGGGCCGAATGGCCTCCTCCTGCGCCTATTTTCTATGTTCCTATGCTTCTTTCTCCACGGGTGCTGCCCGACCCTCTGGGTAGTTACAACACTATTTTGTTTCTAAACCTGGCCACCTTTTTTTATCTGCACGAAAGCTTTTGGGACCAGTGTTGATGATCCGAAGGGTCTGTTTCTACGCTGTATGACTCAATGACTGCGTTTCTGGTCCCGCTGCAGCTCGGAGGAGGGGTGGGGAGAGAGGGTTCCTGTTCTCTACAACATTTCACGAAGTCTATGCGAGCGAGAGAGAGGGGCTGCAACGGACTAATACCGCGCTGAATGCTCAAGGCCTTTGGCCTGGGGACTATGTTGCGTCTCTTGGGGGAATGTGTGGTCGATGGAAGCGCTGTAATTCTGTTCAACGACTCGTCGTTCTACCCAGAACCATCCTCAGCCGCCACTGTGAGTGGTGCCCGTGTCTATCTGCCCTTGGCGAGTTTAACCTGAGAGTGAGGGTCGCAGGAGCAGCACCAGTGGCGGAAACAAATACAATGTTAACGTTTCAGGCCCCCGACCCTTCTTCAGAATTGGGAGCATTTCTGATAAGATCACGGTGCACCCCGTGCTGTCCACACGATCTCTATGTAGCAGAACACTAGAACACTAGATAGAAAGATCCGGCCATTCGGCTCCTCAAGTCTTCCCCTACATTCAATATGATCACGGACCTCAATTCCTTTTTTGAACCAGTTCCCCCTGAATGGCTCTCAGTTCCTGAACGTTTCAAATATTTATCTATTTCCACCTTAAACATGTCTAATGATCTGAATTCACCCAGGTGATAACTCGGTTCCTCCGATCACGGTGTTCACCCCGTGAAAACCACCTCCATTTGTTCACACGATCTCTATGTAGCAGAACACTAGAACACTAGATAGAAAGATCCGAGGGCCATTCGGCTCCTCAAGTCTGCCCCTACATTCAATATGAGCACGGACCTCAACTCCTTTTTTGAACCAGTTCCCCCTGAATGGCTCTCAGTTCCTGAACGTTTCAACTATTTATCTATTTCCACCTTAAACATGTCTAGTGATCTGAACTCCATCACCCAGGTGACAGATAATGAACCCAGAGACTCGGTTCCTCCTGAATTTTATCGACATTTCTGCCCCTGGAAGGCGCTATAGGTGCATCAAATTAAATGAATAGTTGTCTCGAATTTGTTCAGTAGCCATGTCACCCATGCACTGTACACCGTTCACGGACTTCATCTTGCACGCGTGTAAAACCATATGTATATATTCCCCCCCCCCATCTCCCATCTTTTTTTTTGTTTTTTTTGCTGTTTCTTGTTTTTTTCTGATAAATTGTCTGTATGCACTGAGTTGCAGTTTCACTGCTAATAAATGGCATATTATTAAAATACCCCAGATTTGTTCAATGAATCAAAATGACAGGTGGAAATTAATTGCGGGTGGTTCTGGAGACTCATTTCCACAATTCTCTGCTCCACCACCGATCAATCCCCACAAATCTGACCGACCTCCCACCCTCTATCTGATGAGCATTTTTTTGTCCTCCAGCTAACCTGCAAATGTTGCGTGTTTAAAAATATGTCAGGCAGCTTTGTCCTGCAATTAGCTTATTGGATTTGGGAGAAAGATCCAATTCGTTACTTAAGTTAAATAAAATAATTGTTAGTGAACAACAACCATATTTGCTGACATTGTTCAGTAGTTATGTCCCCTTGCTCATGACTCTTCCACTAGTGAAAGCCATTTCTTTCGCTGGATTTTTCTGATTGCTTGCTTATTTGCTATTTTTAGTTTATTCTGAGTGTTCAATATTTGTATTGGCTGACCAGTAGACCCTTGTAAACGCAAAACTGTTGTTACATTGAGGTGCTGGTGCAAATGTTAGCACCAAACTGGCTGTAGATGGTTGTAGATTCCAATCCCGCTCCAGAGGCAGACCATGAAGTACAAGCCAACAGCTGCAATACATGGGCAGTGTGGCAACGTAAATGTGTTCCCGTTCCATCTACCCACCCAGAGCAGGGAATCTAGAGTTCCCAACTGCACTCATACAAAGGGGTTCATAACTTCTCTAGTGTTAGGAGCAGAATTAGATCATTCGGCCCATCAAGTCTACTCCGCCATTCAATCATAGAATCATAGAAATTAGGTGCAGGAGTAGGCCATTCGGTCCTTCGAGCCTGCACCCCCATTCAATATGATCATGGCTGATCATCCAATTCAGTATCCCATACCTGCCTTCTCTCCATACCCCCTGACCCCTTAGCCACAAGGGCCACATCTAACCCCCTCTTAAATATAGCCAATGAACTGGCCTCAACTACCTTTTGTGGCAGAGAATTCCACAGATTCACCACTCTCTGTGTGAAAAATGTTTTTCTCATCTCGGTCCTAAAAGACTTCCCCCTTATCCTTAAACTGTGATCCCTTGTTCTGGACTTCCCCAACATCGGGAACAATCTTCCTGCATCTCGCCTGTCCAACCCCTTAAGAATTTTGTAACTTTCTATAAGATTCCCCCCTCAATTTTCTAAATTCTAGCGAGTACTTAGAAGATTGAGGGGGGATCTTATAGAAATGTACAAAATCATGGCTGATCTATCTCTCCCTCCTAACCCCATTCTCCTGCTTTCTCCCTATAGCTCCTGACGCACGTACTAATCAAGGATCTATCCATTGACTTAGCTTCCACAGCTTTCTGTGGCAAAGAATTCCACACATTCACCACCCTCTGACTATAAAGATATTCATCCTCATCTCGTTCCTAAAGGAACATCCTTTAATTCTGAGGCTACGGCCTCTGGTCCTAGACCCTCCCACTAGTGTAAACATTCTCTCCACATCCACTCTATCCAGGATTTCCTGATCAAAGTCATTGATCTGTAACTTTAATCTTGTTTCCCACTCCACAGATGCTGCTGGACCTGCTGAGTATTTCCAGCTTTTTAGCTCTTTATTTCAGATCTCCAGTATTTGTAATATTTCCCTTTTGGTTTTCAAGTCATTGTTTGTGGGTGCTTGCTGACCATAAATTGCCCGCTGTAATTACTGTGTTACCCTGTTTCATCCAGGATCACCAAGAGGGCTGATGTGGCCACCATGGCCGTAGAGGGGTGATTCCAGGTTACCCCTGCATGTGAATGTGATAACCCAGATCAAACAAAGGAGCCCAGCATCACCTCCTGCCCCGGACATGAAGGATGTCTTCTGAGAATGCCAAATGGTGGCTTACAAAGCTCAGGCCTAAGTTGCAGATGTCATTTCAGCCACCATGCTGGAAATATGTTGGTGGGTGGCACAAGGAAGTGTAGATGCTGGAATCTTGAGCAAAACACAAAGTGCTGGAGGAAATCAGCGGGTCAGGCAGCATCTGTGGAGAGGGTGACCAGGTAACAGTTTATGTCAAGAACCTTCAGACAGATTAGAAGAATGTTGTGCTTTAAAAGTACTCAATTTTGTAAAATTTACAAAAAAAATCTTAATTATTTTAAAGAATTGTTTTATACGGTTTGCACACGGATAAATGCACTTGAATGTTTGGCACTAAAGAAGAAAACATCCTCGCCGACAATCCCACCATGCATTCCCACCCCAGCGACCTATTACAGCTAAAGCCACACACTACAATGCATTAGTTATGTTTCAAGTTCCCAAGTTCTTGTATCTATCTCCAGTAGGAATTAATAGATCACGGTGGAAATGTTGCGCTGGGTACATGTTACCAACGATAGCGAATCCATTTGAACTGAGGACCACAGGACTTTATAAAAAATATAAGTGGAATTATACAGCATACAGAAGCAGGGTTTTCAGAGAGATATAGACGATAATGTAGAGAGATAAAGAACAATGAATGAAAGATATGTAAAAAAGTAATGATGATAAAGGAAACAGGCCACTGTTAGCTGCTTGTTGGATAAAGGAAACAGTCAGTGGGACAGGCAGCATCTCTGGATAGAAGCAATGGGTGATGTTTCAAGTCGAGACTCTTCTTCAGACTCCAGCCTTCTGTGTCTATCTTTGGTGTAAAGCAGCACTGCAGTCCCTTCCTACACAGTCCATAGTGTTTCATACTTGCTGAGGTTAGTGTTGTGCAGAGTTTAAGAGCCTGATGGTTGGTGTGAAGAAGCTATTCTTGAAACTGACGGGCGCGTGTTACAGGTCCTGTACTTTTCCCCCGATTGTAGTAGTGAGACCAGGGTGGTGAGGGTGTTACCTGTTGAAGATGTCAGCTGCCTTTTTGAGACAGTGCCTCCTACAGATCCCATTTGGTGGGGGTTACTTTTACAGTACCACTCTACTGCTTTTTTTTTAAATTGCTGTTTTTTTCCCTTTTTCCTTCCGCCCACAATATTTAATATGTAAAAGTATATGTGGTTCTGTTCCATTCTGTTTGTAGTTGTTTGTTTGTTTGTCTTTTTGCACAAAGTCCGTGAGCATTGCCACTTTTCATTTCACTGCACATGTGTATGTGACGAATAAACTTGACTTGACTTGACTTGACTTGACTTGGTGGGGCGGTCAGTACCTGTGATGGACCGGGCAGTCAGCCTACAGTACCACTCAACCTAACTAGTTATTTACAATGGATATTTTAACATTGCAAAAAGACATTTGAATGAATTTATTCACACAAAATAAATGTCAAAAGATAGGTGAAGGAAGAAATGAATGAGGAATTCCGAGAATGGGAAGGGATGAGTCAAAGGAGGAGATATACAAGGGAAAAAGCTGACGAGGAAGACACACGTAAAAATAGATGATTGTAGAAGGAGGAAATAAAGAAATATACATGTAAAAGGAGAGAAAGTGAAATGTACACAAGAGGGAAAGTGAATGTTCAAGAAGGAACTGCAGATGCTGGAAAATCAAAGGTAGACAGAAGTGCTGGAGAAACTCAGCGGGTGCAGCAGCATCTATGGAGCGAAGGAAATAGGCAACGTTTAGGGCTGAAACCCTTCTTTAGACTTCAGAAAGTGAATGAAGTGTGTAAGAATGAATAAAAAGGAAACATGGATATAGAGGGGTAGAAGGGTGACTTGACTAATAGGGAAGAAGGAGCCAAGGAATAGGTGAGGGGACTCAATATCCTGGGAGGTTATTTTTTCCCCTGAGGAGCATTCACTGCAGGACCAAACAAAAAGGGAGAAAATAGTAATAAATACATGTTTGGGGTCACCAAGTGATATTGCTCTGGATACCAGCATTTTTTAGGTTTCAGGACCACTCTAATTATTCTGACAGTGATTGGGAACTTGGATTTCTTTGGCAAAAGGTAAAATAACTCTTTAATTACTATGGTAAGATTAAACATCACGTTAACACTGGAGGGAGAGTGTTCTTTAACTTAGCATGGCTGTTCATTGTTAAGACATTGGTAGTAAGTTGTCAAGAATTATGTGATTAATGAGTGAAAACCCTAACTGAAGAGTTGTTGGAGCCGAGACACTTTGTGGTTTATCTTTCCGACTGTCGGGTTTGGGATGTGTGTTTGAACTCAGCTAGACTGTGAGAATAAATCAATATTCTATAATGCTAATGGTTGATGGGGACTGGATAGATCCAGCCTTATGCATTCTTTAAAGAGTGTGAAAAGGTTCATCCCCTCACTCTGAGCGTGATTCAATCCCAGGCTGTGGGAGGCGAGCGGGGATTGATGGCTCATTTAGCTGCACAAAACAGCCCATTGTAGCGGGTACTGGGTACTGGGTACTGTGGGACCAGAGGTGCCATCCCTGAGTATCTGAGGCAGGTAGACATGCTATTTCAAATCAAAGCGTTGAGTTTCCTCTGAAGAAGGGTCTCGACCCGAAATGTCATCTATTCCTTTTCTCCAGAGATGCCGCCTGAGTTACTCCATCTTTTTGTGTCTAACTTTGGTTAGACATCTGTCTGCACATCTGGATGCCCGCAGTGGCGGCTGCGGAGGGTTGAGGTCCCGACCACGGGGGAAAATGGAGGAGGACTGGACAATTCTTGTGCCTTCCACCACAGTGATGAATGCTGTGGCGGATGTTTGTGTTAAATTTTTATCGCGCATTGTGTGTTCTTTATCATTGTACCGCTGCTGACAAATAAAACTGATATTGAATTGAATATTGAATATTGAATATTGAATATTGTTTAAACCAGCATCTGCAGTTCCTTCCTACACGAGTTTCCTCTCGTGTTGAGGAAGTGAATTTCCTCTGTAGACCTTTCCAATAATCACCCTCCCACTAAAAACATAATCACTATTGGGGCTGCTTTCTGAACCAAATTGACTCCAGTCTTTCCCACCTCAACATACAAGTGGATGTCAATGAGAGGGAAAGAGAGGAGAAATGATGAAAAATGTAGCAAGCTTTGGGGGAAGGTTGTGCATGTTGGGCTGGGATAAATAGAGAGAGAAAAAATATCACCAAACAGGTCTGTGTAGTGGCTTGAGATCAGATTCCAAATGCTCAGCAGCTGCAGCAACGTACACAACTACAGTCATTCAGCCATTCAGAGACTGAAAGTTCCAGCCTTCAATCAATTTTGTGATCCAGATCACAGATTACAACAGAAAATTGACCCGATAAATCTTGAATTCAGTGTAAACAGTGGCCTGGTGGTTAAATCAATCCAGAGTTTAAATGAATGACCCAAAGATGCGCATTTAAAACCCAGTTATTTAAATAATAGTGAAATATTTCAAAAATACAAAGCTGATCTCAGTAGTGGATCCACAAATTCATCATTTTGTCACACACAAAATATCAGTTAATATGTGTCCCTCAGGTATTGAAATGCTGACTGAATTATGTGTGATTCCCGACGTACACAAATGTAATTGTCTTTCATCTGCAAGCTGCTGAGTTGTATTAAAACTGCTGCATTAAAGAGTTATCAGATGGAGTGTCATCAACAATGCACGCTGCCCTCTGGGTGGCTGCTATGGAGAGGGAACAGTTGTCCATCTCTTCCCAGAGTGTGGATTTGCAAAGAGAGTCTGGATTAGGATGCCATGATACATCCCGCACTGGTCCGCAACAGAGGACCCTCTGATTTACGGGGTGTTCCCAGGGACAGGGTCAGAGACGGACAACAAGATTATCTCCCTGGTGAAAGACACTCTTTGGTCTGCCCGAAACCTGTTGGTCTCCCAGCAGAGTGAGTTGTGCGGCAGGGGATGATGGTGACTGGTCCATTCTGGACTGCAGGAGCCCTTGCCGAGGAACCCACCAAAGGTTGGCACAACCAATGCAAGTCTCTGCAAGGGAGGACCACAGTTTAATGTCCTTCCACTGCTGGACATTGAGGGGCAGAGTCCAGTGGAGACATCCTCAAACAAGGCAAGGGATACAACCCCAGGGGGGCCACAGTAGTGGCAAGGGTGTTTTGTTTAAAGATAGGTGCCAACACTAATGACTAATGACTATGACACAATTGAATGTATAGATACTGAGAATGTATGAAGAATGCATCCCTACTATACCCCTTACACACTCACAAATGTGTGGCCATGTTTGGCTCTCACTCATAAGTTCATAAGTTGTAGAAGCAGAATTAGGGAAATTCGGCCCATCAAATCTACTCCGCCATACAATCATGGCTAATCTATCTTTCCCTCTCAACCCCATTCTCATGCCTTGTCCCCATAGCCCCTGACACCCAACTGTGTCTAAGTTACACAACAAAATGCTATAGAAACTCAGCGGATGCAGCAGCATCTATGGAGCGAAGGAAATAGGCAACGTTTCGGGCCAAAACCCTTCTATACGTTTGCAGATGACACTACTGTGGCGGGCTGGATCATGAACAATGATGAGTTGGGGATAACATCAAACAAGAAATTAAGGATGCGTGTAGCAAAGATGCAGCAGTTATCATGGGTGACATTAATCTTTCATAATCGACTCAAGCATCTCCCCACTACCATACATTGTCTTGGTGGCAGCACAGGGTTGGAGTTGCAGAGTCCATTGGCATCGTAGAGTTGTGATGTCTCAACGTCCTCCACCACTGTCCTGTCGCTCAGAGCCCATGCTGTAGGCTTGAGCCATTGATCTATAATGTAGGAAATGTGGCAATTACATTTGTGTACAGTAACTCCCATAGGAACGTGACGATCAGACTGTTTTCTGTCCAGCGATGCTTCCAAGATTTCCAGCATTTTTGGTTCTAGAGTTGGTGATGGGGACGACTCTCAGGATTGCTTCCTCTTGATACCTCCGATGGGTCTGCCTTGCTGGTGGACCAGGGTGCTGTTGGTGATGGTGATAAAGGAGGCCGGGATCTCAGCGTTATGCCGTGATTCTGTAAGAGAAGAAGAGATGAACAACTTGGGAAGCTTCTGCGGAGTTTATCCATGTCAGGTTACTGAGGTTGCTACTCTGTGGGATGTCCCATGGTATAAAGTGCACACAGCACTGAAAGGTGGTGAAGGTCGGGCATACTTTTGCTGTGATTGGGGCTGATTTTGGATGACCATTTTGGCTGTTCTTTCGTTGTAGTGTGGATTCATGCAACTGGGTAGCTAACAAGACTTGCAGATGGAAGGGTGGCAACAGGCCAAAGCAGTCAAGGCTTGCAGATTGGCACAAAATGCTGGAGTAACTCAGCAGATCAGGCAGCATCTCTGGAGAAAGAGGATGGGTGACGTTTTGGGTCGAGACCTATTATCAGACTATTTTGTGTCTATCTTTGGTATATACCAGCATCTGCAGTTCTTTTCTACACAAGGCTTACAGATTTGTGGATTGTACGCTTTTACTCATTCTAGTCATCTCATTGCAATTAGTGCTGATATTTTTTAAACAGATATGCATTTTTTATTACTCTTCTACAGCAGGAATTGAACTCATGCCTGCTGATCATTAGCCCACACCTATAGATTAACAATTCAGTATCTTCACCCCAATGCTTCGATCCCTAAATGTCCTGTAAATTATCTGCACTGTTCCTGCCAGTTTTGATGGAGCAGTGAGGAGGAATCTTTCCTCTGTTTCTAACTCAGGATATACTTGACGTCAGAGTGATGAGACATTGTCAAGAGATCTTTACCTTCATCTAACCCTTGCTGTAACTGACCTGGGGGAGTATCTGATACAGGCACGGTGCCTGAAATTGAAAGGATTCAATTATACAAGACAATATTCTCACCTTGATGACTTTTTACCATCGTGATTTATTTAGTGGCATGGCAAGGAGAGAGATATGTGCTATTTTCCTAATGCCAGACATGATAACCTGATATTGCAACTCTAGCTGGGGTTGGTTTATATCAAAATGAAGTGGGTCGAATGTAGTGTCACTCAGCATGATTCAAGGCTATAGCATTCCCTTTTTAATCTGAACTTCATACATTAATAATGAAAATAGATCCTGCTGCTGAATAATTTTGAGGGTTTGATAATCAGAGAGAGATAAGCTTTGGAAAACATGCCATTCCACTTGCTCAGATCGCCAGGTGTCCATTCAATAACCATGTGAAAGGTTTTAGACCTTTTATGTTCATCCTTTGGCAATGACAAACACCCCCCATCGCACCGCACACTTCCCAGTTAAACCTTCCCTCGCTCCCGGCCCCACAGAATGTACCTTTGTCCCATCCACAGTCAATGAGTTCATCAACACAAAGGTTTTTGTTGCTTATCACCCGTGTCACTGCTGGCACAGTCACGGTAATGCCCCTGTCCCACTTAAGAAACCTGAACGGAAACCTCTGGGGACTTTGTGCCCCGCCCAAGGTTTCTGTGCAGTTCCCGGAAGTTTTAGTCAGTCTCCCTACCTGCTTCCACTACCTGCAACCTCCGGCAACCACCTGCAACCTCCGGGAACCGCACGGAAACCTTGGGTGGGGCGCAAAGTCTCCAGAGGTTTCCGTTCAAGTTTCCTAAGTGGGACAGGGGCATTAGCAGTTCCATGGTTTATCAGAAGCTGATGAACCCTGGAATTGCAGGCAACTAACATCCAAATGGCTTGGGGCTGAATCTAGTAGGAGCAAGAAAACAATTTATATATAAATAGGACATTTGACCCACTTACCCTTTCCTTCCTACTGAACTGTGGTGACGTAACATATTCATTAATACATATGTAGCCATATGTATTAATGCCAATTTCAGGAATATTCATGCGTTAATATTCCATAAAAGACTGCACAGACATTTTCTTAATGCAAATGTGTCCAACCATTCTGTTTCAATGTTTCTGGGGGGGAATCGGGAGGAGGGTGATGGCAGGAGGTAGATGATGTGGCTAGACAGACAGCAAGAAGTCCTAGACAAAATGACTTGCAATTAATCAATATTGAAACAGGAGATATCAGCTACCCATAATATTCGTAGCAGCACCCTCACCCTTCCCCAACCGAATCCTCTACCATTCAGTTTACTTATCATTCAGGAAACAATTACTTTCTATGCTTTTAGTTTAGTTTAGAGACACGACATGGAAATTGGCCCTTCAGCCCAACAAACCTGTGCCGACCAACATTCACCCGTACAATAGTTCTAACCTACACATTAGGGACAATTTGTACAGAAGCCAAATAACCTACAAATCTGCACATCTTTGGAATGCGGGAGAAAACTGGAGTACCCGGAGAAAACACACGGTCACAGAGAATGTACAAATTCCGTACAGAACGCACCCTTAGTCAGGGTTGAACCCAGGTCTCTGGTGCTGTAAAGCAGCAACTCTATTGCTACAACATGGTGCATCCCTCCTTTCTCTTTCCGAAGAGTATATAGTCCAGTTCTAGTATTACAGATCCAAAACAACAACCTGGTCCATAACTCTACAACCTACTTTCTAAAATAACAACACCTACATTTCCTGGTTTCATACCAACTTTCAGCTGTTTCCTGTATTCCTCAGATCTCATGCCTGACAATAGATATCGTTGGACAAAAGACACCGACTGTTCATAGCAACACGACAAGGATCCCATGTGTGACCAGCCATGGAGAGGGATGGCTCCAGTCACGTTAGGTATGGAAATCTCAGACCTCTGTCCACCTACTTCCGTTCTCTTTTCCTGAGGGTACTCTGCTTTATGAAGTTTAACTCTATGGTCCAAGTACAACAAGAGCTATTTTGTTTGAAATTGATTATGTTTTATTGGTATTCATTTTGTTAAGGTGTGGAGATCTAAGATGTAAGTGACACCAGGCACAGCTCATCAAATTATCCTTTCTCTTTTGCCTATCTCTGGCTCTTTTTAAAAGGCTTAATCACCACTGCATTTGGTGGGATTTTACACAGGTATATATTCAGCAAAAGCAGAGGCAAAGTGACCTTATAATTCTGCAACCGTTAGTAGGACCTGAGCAAATATGACACTTTCATCAAGCCAGTTTCACACTGCATTTAACCAAGTCAGCAAAATCCTTTGGAACAGACTTGATTTTAGTTAATTGAACCTAACTAGAGTCATCCTTCCCCTATACAGGATCCTCATCGAACTAGCTGCTCTTGGATTGACCTCTAGAAGCTTCTCCATGGAAGGTCGATCGAAGAAGCTTGACATATTCACTGGAGTTCAAAAGAATGAAAAGTGATCGTAATCAGACAGAAAATGAATCCAAAAGGGATTGAAAGACTGGAAGTACAGTTTTAAATCAAAGATACTTCTCCAGATTTCTGCCAACTATCGTGTTACTGATTTCCAGTCGTCAGACTGTTCTGTGACCCATGGCCAAGTCTACCTTTGGAGCAATGGGTATCAGACTCATCTAGTCGTACAGCGTGGAAACAAGCCCCTCGGCCTGACTCGCACATGCCAACCAAGATTCCCCATCTATGCCAGTCCCACATGTGGCACATATCCCTCTAAACCTTTCCTATCCATGTACCTGTCCAGATGTGTTTTAAGTGTTGTTATAGTACCTGCCTCAACTACCTCCTCTGGCAACTTGTTCCATACACCCTATTAAATCTCTCCCTTGTGCATCAGTTACTGAAAGTAAGCATGTAGGAACAGCAGTCAGCAAAGAAAGCCAATGGCATGTTGGCCTTCATTGCAAGAATATTTGAGCTTAGGTGCAAGGAGGTCCTACTGTAGTTGTACAGGGCCCTGGTGAGACCGTACCTGGTGTATTGTGTGCAATTTTGGTCTTCTAATTTGAGGAAGGACATCACACCAGATTAATTCCCGGGATGGCGGGACTGACATATGATGAAAGAATGGATCGACTGGGCTTATATTCACTAAAATTTAGTATGATGAGAGGGGATCTTATAGAAACATATAAAATTCTTAAAGGATTGGACAGGCTAGATGCAGGAAAAATGTTCCCGATGTTGGGGGAGTCCAGAACCAGGGGTCACAGTTAAGAATAAGGGGTAGGTCATTTAGGACTGAGATGAAGAAAAACCTTTTCAGCCAGAGAGTTGTTAATCTGTGGACTTCTCTGCCACATAAGGCAGCGGAGGCCAATTCACTGGATGTTTTCAAGAGAGAGTTAGAATTAGCTCTTAGGACGAAGGGAATCAAGGGATAAGGGGAAAAAGCCGGAATGGGGTTCTGATTTTGGATGATCAACCATGATCATATTGAATGGCTCGAAGGGCCAAATGACCTTCTCCTGAACCTATTTTCTGTGTTTCTATGTTTCACATTAAACCTGTATCTTTTTGATCCTGATCCCCCTACTAACCATATAACCATATAACAATTACAGCACGGAAACAGGCCATCTTGGCCCTACAAGTCCGTGCCGAACAACTTTTTTTCCCTTAGTCCCACCTGCCTGCACTCATACCATAACCCTCCATTCCCTTTTCATCCATATGCCTATCCAATTTATTTTTAAATGATACCAATGAACCTGCCTCCACCACTACCACTGGAAGCTCATTCCACACCGCTACCACTCTCTGAGTAAAGAAGTTCCACCTCATATTACCCCTAAACTTCTGTCCCTTAATTCTGAAGTCATGTCCTCTTGATTGAATCCTCCCTATTCTCAAAGGGAAAAGATTGTCCACATCAACTCTGTCTATCCCTCTCATCATTTTAAATACCTCTATTAAGTCCCCCCTTAACCTTCTGCGCTCCAGAGAATAAAGACCTAACTCTGGGTAAAAGACTGTGGATTCAACATCTATTCCCCTCATGACTATATACATATTTTTGACCACTCACTCTCGGAAAGGGCAAAAGGGATTCAGAGGAGCATTTTATCAACAACCAGGTTAGAATGGGGACAATAGATGTTCTCATCGGAGGAAAGATAATTGAGCAGCATTCAATGCTTTAGCATAATGTAAACTATGATCACAGTAGATGTGAAATTCATGTAATCAATTCATTTGCTCTGGTACAAGCCCAAGCATTTGGACTGGTACATAGATAGGAAAGGTTTAGAGGAATCTGAGTTTACCATGATGGGCATGTGGAATCAAGGAAACGAGGATGCATGGAGACCAAGGAAAGTGATTTGGGGATTTCCAATACAGTAATTGTAGTGATCTCTGTGCAGCCGGAGGTTGAGAGATGAAAATGATGGGAGAGCTGGGCACTTCTGAGAGGAACGTGCACACTGACTTGAGTTTTCTATGCACAAAAGCTAATGTACTCTGTTTTATTGTGATTTTTTTTTAAAAAAACAACCCTCATATGCTACTGGAGATGAGCGGGGGCTAATAAAATATGAAACAGTAATTTCATGGGTGGGTGGGTCACTGACATCTTGTAAATTGGGCCCTGTAATTGGAGCCAGCCTTCCAAACTCCTTTGTTTCCATATGCCTGTTTGCTGAGTCTGCCTGTTCTCGTAACAGAGGGAAAGTAGATCAGATTTCATGATAACGCCAACCCATCTCTCGGCGCGACTAAACCGACTGCCCGCCTATCAGGGCAGCTGCAGGGACATGCAGCTTGCAGAGTGCAAGGTTGGTTCCTGCAGGGATACGGGAGAGAGTCCCGACTTCCATCTGTACTCCGTGGTGGCATATTACAGAGAGCTTTAAAGAGCCAGTCCCTGTTACCCGGTAGTGCATTGGCTTTGTGCTGCATTTGAGGCCTGGATCTTCAAAGCCCTTGTCCCCAAGCCGTCACTACCTGTGCCAGCAATTACAGGCAGAGTTACCAGTCTGCCGTGCACATTTAAAAGGCAGACAGTCACATTAATATTTGTAAATACATAGACAATAGACAATAGACAATAGGTGCAAGAGTAGGCCATTTGGCCCTTCGAGCCAGCACTGCCATTCACTGTGATCATGGCTGATCATCCCCAATCAGTACCCCATTCCTGCCTTCGCCCCATATCCCCTGACTCCGCTATTTTTAAGAGCCCTATCTAGCTCTCTCTTGAAAGCATCCAGACAACCTGCCTCCACCACCCTCTGAGGCAGTGAATTCCACAGACTGGGGCACGGAACTTTGTGCCTTCCACCATAGTGAAGAATTGTGTATTGTGTGGTCTTTTTAATTGTATCGTTGCTGGAAAATTCCTTTCACTGCACCTTCGGGTGTATGTCTTGAATAAAATTGACTTTGACTTTGGAAGTTTACTTATGAACAGGGTCTGAAGAAGGGTCCCAAACCAAAATGTCATCCATCCTTTTTCTCCAAAGATTCTGCTTGACTCACTGAGGTACTCCAGCACTTTGTGTCTATCTTCACTTATGAACATACATATTCATAAAGATAAAGATAAGTGTGCTTGCTCACACACGTTCACATGTGCATTTGTACAAACACAAGTCTCTTGTCCTTTTTCCACAGTCCCTTGGAATCGAGAATGACAGAAATACGCACAAAACGCAGACACAGAGACCCAGCTATAGAAATCTGTTTTTTTTTTGTTTTTTTTTTAATTTAATTTATTAGAAGTACAATAAGTTACAGTAATACATACCACATATATCTTATTACATTTGTTGTACCACTTCATTTTTTTAGCTTGAAGAAAGTTAGAAATAAAGGAAGCAAGGAAAGTGAGAAAGAGTGGTGATAGTGCAAGAAAGTGTTGGGGGAAAAAGCTCATTAGAAGGAGAGTTAGAGAAGAAAGTTAAGAAATAGATCCTAGAAAAGAGAGAAAGAAAGAGAACAGTTGCTCTATTATAAAAAACTACGCAAAAAGCGATATACCAACCATATTTTTCATCCCCCGTTACCAGATCCTGGCACCATTTATTTTTTAAATTACTGTTGCACCTTATGTTTGTAGTAAGTCCATAAATGCAGACCACGTCTTTTGGAAGTGGTCTGCTTTGCCTGCAAGGAGGAGTCTCAAATCTTCCAGGTGTAATGTTTCGAACATGTTTGATATCCACATTTTTATTGTTGGCATAGGAGCGTTTTTCCAGAATTTGAGTATAAGCTTTTTTCCCCATTATTAGCCCGTAATTAAATAAATTATTTTGGAACACGTTTAGTTCAGGGCTGCCTTCCGTTATTCCAAAGATAATCCATTCTGCTTTTGGTATCAGTTTTATTTTAAATAATTTTGTGAAGATTTCAAAGATTTCGGTCCAGAATTTTTGGATTTTTATACAAAAAACAAAAGAGTGCGCTATGGTAGCTTCTTGAGACTGACATTTATCACAAATGGGTGAGACGTTAGGGAAAAGTTTATTTATTTTGGTTTTTGAATAGTATAGTCTATGTAATGTTTTGAATTGAATTAGAGTATGTCTTACGTTAATCGCACATATAGTAAGTGTTTATCCCAGCTCTCTTTTGAAATTGTTATAGCTAGTTCTTGTTCCCAGTCTCTTCTAATACCGTCAGTTGTAGGTATTTCTATATTTAAAATAGTGTTATATAACTATGATATTAAGTTTGCTGATTCGGCCTTTGTCTTCATTGCTTCGTCCAGTAAGTCTGGAGGCATATTATGATAGTCTTTTGTATATTTTTTCAGATAGTCACATATTTGAAAATATTTAAAATATTGATTATTTCTCAAATTATATTTCAGTTGTAATTGTTGGAATGATAGTAATTTTCCAAATTCATACGTCTCCGAGCGTTTTGATTCCTATTCTTTCCCATTGTGTAAATGATTTATCTATACTAGAGGGTTTAAACGACGGATTATTGACTATTGGCGATAAAAGAGATAGATTTCTTAATTTTAGATTCTATTTTATTTGTTTCCAAGTTCTAATTGTGCTATGTATAATTGGATTTTTATTGACATTTATGTTATTCAGATTCATTGATGAGAGGAGAATCGCTCCTATATTACACGGGGTAGCTATAGAAATCTGGATTGCAACCTAATGTGAAGGAGAATATTAAAATATGAATCTGCACATCTGCCCGTGGAGTTTGTGATACATCCTCCTAACAATTTAGTACACTTCACCTGCCGCTGGCCTATAGAGACCCATTTTCCACTTGAGTGGCCTGATGATGTCATCAATGCCGTGAAGTAATATCAGCTCAAAAGCCCACAATGTCATTCAGAACTGCGAGGAGAGGTGAATACAGCCAAGGACAGTGGGTCAGAGGAACAAGGGATCATCTTCCTAACCGTGTGTTCAGCCATCACATTTGTGCTCAGAGTATTTCTCAGATTATTTGCTGTGGCATCGAATCCTGGACTCAGATAATCAAAATGTGTAGGAAAGAACTGCAGATGCTGGTTTAAATCGAAGATAGACACAAAATGATGGAGTAACTCAGCAGGACAGGCAGCGTCTAGAGGGAAGGAATGGGTGACGTTTCAGATCTAGACCTGAAGAAGGGTCTGAAGAAGGGTCTCGACCCGAAACGTCACCCATTCCTTCTCTCTAGAGAAATTGCCTGTCCCGCTGAGTTCCTCCAGCATTTTGTGTCTATCTCAGATAATCAGATTTCTCCTCCTCTTTACCCGTTACCATCTCCTTCTTGTGCCAATCACATCTTCGCCCTTTCCCTTGATGGGTGTGGATGAAGTTGGCCTACATTAAGATCCTAAATCATTCTGTCTCCACTAGGGGTACGTTCCTGGTTGCCTCTTGCGATGTATCGCGTGCTGTAGCATGGGCCCCTGTTCACTACGCCATCTCTTGGCCAGGCAGTCGAGCTGCTATCATGTCCTGCTCCTCCTATATATGTTGTGCCCGACCCACTGTGCCAACCTCACTGCTCCCCAACTCTTGCATTCACCTTCACTCTGTCCCAAATAATGCATCAACCTCACTGTTACCCAACCTCTAAACCAGTGGTTCTTAACCTTTTTGGCACCAGTACGCGCATATGCGACCAAAATACTGTATGTGGTATGTACCTTTGTAGGTTCCGAAACATGGGCTCAACAAATTGATATTTTATTTGTGTCCCCTTCATGACCCCCTGCAAAGCCCCAAATGACCCCCAGGTTAAGAACCACTGCTCTAAACCAATCTCACTATGGGCTTCAAACCTGTACCAATGGCATTCTGTAACTGATCTCTCTAAGTGATGGAACAAGCTCAATGTCCCTCTCTCACACCCAATGGGAATCCTTGGGTTTGAACCACTCAACTCTTTGAGGACATGATGGTGTCCAGTCTTGCTCTCAGCAATCCCAGTGATCAAGAACAAGCATTGATTAATGATCAGCCCCTGTGGTGGGAAATTGGAGGAGATGGTGTTGAGATATCCCTCCTCATGTAGGCAGTTACAGTTAAATTAAAGCAGGTGAGTTGATGTAGGTATCATCGTTCATTAACATGCTAATAATCAAAGAGTCATTAAAAAAAACGGCCTCTTCAGTCCAACATGTCCATGTCCAGCAAGATGCTTAAATAAGCTAGTCTCATTTGCCAGTGTTTGACCCATATCCCTCTAAACCTTTCCTGTCCATGTGCCTATCCAAATGTTTTTTAAATGCTGTTATTGTGCTTTTCTCAACTACTTTGTCCTGCAGCGCTTTCCACATTCATACCATTTTCTTTGTGGAAAAGGTTTCCCCTCAGGTTCCTAATCTGCCCAAACATTTCCCTCTCACCTGAAACCTATCTATGCCCGAAAGTTCTTGATTCTTCAACCATGGGTAAAAGACTCTGTGCGTGTTCAAATTTGGACACACTGCTGTAGGTAAGGGTACAGCAGGAAATATTCAAACACAATACAAGGTTGGCTACACCAATGTCTTGTCCAACAGCAACATAATGTCCGAACTCTTACACTCAATGCCCTGACTGATGAAGACCAATGTACCAGATGTCACCTTCATTACCACTTTTAGGGATCTATGTATTGGTATTCCTGGGTCCCACCATTCTACAACACTAGATGCAGGAAAATTTTTCCCAATGTTGGGCGAGTCCAGAACCAGGGGCCACCGTCTTAGAATAAAGGGGAGGTCATTTAAGACTGAGGTGAGAAAAAACTTTTCACCCAGAGAGTTGTGAACTTATGGAATTCCCTGCCACAGAGGGCAGTGGAGGCCAAGTCACTGGGTGGATTTAAGAGAGATAGAGCTCTAGGGGCTAGTGGTATCGAGGGATATGGGAAGAAGGCAGGCACGGGTTATTGATAGGGGATGATCAGCCATCATCACAATGAATGGCGGTGCTGGCTCGAAGGGCCGAATGGCCTCCTCCTGCACCTATTTTCTATGTTTCTATGTAACACTCTCCAGCACTTTGCACCTATCTGAATTGAACGTTATTTACAAATCCTCAGCCCACTTACCTAACTGACCCGCAAGATCCCAATATAGTTGTGGAAATGCTATGACACCACCAATCTATGACACCACCAATCTATGACACCACCAATCTATGACACCACCAATCTATGACACCACCAATCTATGACATCACCAATCTATGACACCACCAATCTATGACACCACCAATCTATGACACTACCTATTCGTGTTTTGAGCAAAGTTACTAACCATTTCTTGTACATTCTCATCTCAATCATTTAATATAAAAAACGAACAACGATAGGCCCATCACCTCTGAAACATAGAGCACCAATCCAAAAAACAACCTTCGACTACTTCTAGGAACCTCTGCTTCCTAGCAGCAAACTAATTACGTATCCAATTAGCTAGTTCTCCATGGATCCCATGGGATCTAACATTTCAAGGCAGCCTACCAGGTGGGACCTTGTTAAAGGACTTGCTGAAGTCCATAGAGACAATATCCACCATCCATCTTGCTCTCATCAGTCCTTCTGCTTACCTCTCAAAAATATCTAACCGATCACCTCTGACCTCTTGTTGACAGAGATGTTCCACGCCAGCACTTTGAAGAGCAGATTGACTTCACCCAGCGGCCAGGTCTACATTTACACCTCAAGCAAAGTCAGATTCCTTGGTAAGTATCCCACTGTTGTTTGTGGGATCTTAATTTCCATAAAATTGGTTGCCTCCAGTTTTGTTTCACAACAGTTACATAGTTACAATTCCCTGCCTCACCACAATGCCAAGCCTAGTCTCATATACTGCTCGATTTAAATTCACTGGAATTTGTTGATCACCATTTTTATCATTCCAGGCTTAACATCAGGGTCAAAGGTCTGTCCCTTCACCCCATTCTTCCACAACGCAGCTATCATTCACAATTCCTGTTCCCAGTTGGCACATCCATTCAACCCGTCCTATAACCTGTCCTAAGCTTTTGTTACTTCCTCATGCAATCATTTCTTCCTCGTTTGGACCACAATGTTGGTTACTCAGGTTAATATTTCCAGCAGTTACGTCCAAATCACACCCTGCACATTAGGATCCAAAACACAGCATAAATGTGGTGCTCACCCTCCACATGGGGTAAGTGCCAGCCATTGCCAATAGTCATGGTCTTGGTGTAACAGTGGAGTTTGCTTCATTATCTTGGAGCAATAGCCTCAACCATTCCTCGTGGGTGAAAGGTTTGGCTATTTCAATCATTCCTTCTGTTTCTGCTGAGAGGGAACCAACGTTCTCACCCTGGGCCTCAAAGGAAGTGAGAATAAACTTCCAGTTCCTCATCACTGGCTCCATCCATCAGCTGTATCCCTGGTGGGAAATGCAAGTCATTGCAATCAAATGGAAGGCAGTTAGCAGGGAGTAACACAATCAGACAGTGAAAGACGAGAGCATCCAAAGTCATTGAAAACACTTGGTTTGTGTTACACCTTGGTGTAAATGAGCTTTCTGTTTAATTAGCTCAAGCTTATCTACCTAGCCTCTGGTCGAACATTAACGACATCAAATTTCTCTTCTAGTCCACGCCCACTCACTGAGCCTTATTGGCCCTGTCAGGGGACCAACGCTCGTCTTTGGTCCTCGCTCAGAGGTGTTGACTCTATCTGGGTGCATTGCCACAGGATGAGCTACGGGCTCAGAGCAGAGAGTGGGTCAGGGTCTCACAGAGCACCACCCTCGACCCACACCTGCTTCAGGTCAACCTGACCCCATCGCCTACCTCAGACCATGTGCTTGGCAGGGCTCCAACCTATCCACAGATAGCGAACTGGCAGTAGGATATCTGTAAGGCTTTAAGCCATGTTATTTCCTGTTACTGAACTTCTCCTTTCATCTTAACGCTTGGGACCATCTACTTCCTTCTCTGCAACAACCATGGCTTGCCGAAAGCTGAGACCTTTCCAGGGTGGAAATGTCACAGACAGAGGACATAGTTTGATGGTGAGAGGGGCAAAGTTTAAAGGAGATGTGCAGGGCGTGTTTTTCTTAAACAGATGGTGGTGGGTGCTGGAACACATTGCCAGTAGGGGTGGTGGTGGAGGCAGATATGATAGTAGCATTTCAGAGGCTTTTGGATAGGCACATGGGTATGCAGGGAATGGAGGGATATGGATCACATGCAGGCAGATGTTGAAATAATCTTGGCAACATGTCCAGCGCATGCATTGTGGGGTGAAGGCTCTGTTCCTGTGCTGTACTATTCATCCAGACTCAACCATTTCAGTTGCCTCTGTGACCACATGGGCTTCTTCCAACGTGTGGTTTGGTAGGATAATGGGCCACTAAATTGCCCCTCATTTGTGAATGTAGTGGTGTCAGTACCATCGGGTGGAAGCTGATGAGAACATGTGGAGAATAAAATGGGGCAAGCGTAAATGGGCGTTTGATGGTCAACATGGACTTAATGAGCTAAAGAGTCAGTTTTCATGTTGTATGATTCTACACAATGATCATTTCAGCAAAGTACCAGGAGATGGCTAGCAAGTGTGAAACGAAAACACAAAGTCAATGGACAATAGACAATAGGTGCAGGAGTAGGCCATTCGGCCCTTCAAGTCAGCACCGCCATTCAATGTGATCATGGCTGATCATCCACAATCAGTACCCCGTTCCTGCCTTCCCTCCATATCCCCTGACTCCGCTGTCTTTAAGATCCCTATCTAGCTCTCTCTTGAAAGTATCTAGAGAACCGGCCTCCACCGCCCTCTGAGGCAGAGGATTCCACAGATTCAAAACTCTGTTTGAAAAAGTGTTTCCTCATCTCCGTTCTAAATGGCCTACCCCTTAGGTTCTGGACTCCCCCAACATCGAAGAACATGTTTCCTACCTCTAGCGTGTCCAAACCCTTTATAATCTTATATGTTTGAATAAGAAACCCTCTCAACCTTCCAAATTCCAGAGTATACAGTGCCAGCCGCTCCATTCTCTCAGCCTATGACAGTCCCGCCATCCCGGGAATTAACCTTGTGAACCTACGCTGCACTCCCTCAATAGCAAGAATGTCATTCCTCAAATTTGGAGACCAAAACTGCACACAATACTCCAGGTGTGGTTTCACTAGGGCCCTGCATAACTGCAGAAGGACCTATTTGCTCCTATACTCAACTCCTCTTGTTATGAAGGCCAACATGCCATTTGCTTTCTTCACTGCCTGCTATACCTGCATGCTTACTTTCAGTCCTTAACAATGGTAACACAGTGGTGCAGCAGTAGATTTCAGGGACCAGATTTCAGTGTCAGGGACCCAGATCCTGACTTTTGGTGCTGTCTAAAGGGAGTTTGTATATTCTCCCTGTGAAGGGTGGTTTTACTCTGGGTGCTCCTGTTTCCCCCTTCATTCCAAAGACCTGCAGGTTTGTAGGTTAATTGGTTTTGGTAAAATGAGTGTAGGCTCAATGGGCTGAAGGACCTGTTTCCACACCGTATCTCTAAAGTAAACAGATGATAGAGAGCTATTCAGCAGGGGAAAGCTCATCGATTGTTGGGTTCGGATTGTCAGCAGCAAGGCTGATGTTTATCATATTTATTACCATCCTAAGATGCCCTTGAGGGTGGGAAGCTGCCATCTCGCACCACAGCTGCTCCCAGTAAGTGCCAGGTTAGATTTCTTGGAGAGAACTCAGATGTACCGAAGCTCTGCTTCATTTCCTTTGGGACACTTGTGTTTTGCAGATGAGTAAATGCCGAGCATTCACCCACTGTTGAATGTGCTGCACAGCAGCTCAGAGAGGTGAACAGTATTTCTCTGGAGAGAGACACAAAGTGCTGGAGAAACTCAGCAGGACTGGCAGCATCTCTGGAGAAAAGGTATAGGTGACATTATGGGTCGGAAACCTTCTTCAGTCTGGATCTTTCTGGATTCCTCTGTTCTCAAGGATCAGACAAGAGTTAGAGCAAGTACTATATAGAGTGAAATAGTTATTTTGAAATCTTTCTATGTTTCAGAAGTCCATAGTGGACCACTGTGCTCTGCTGAGAGCAGAACCTCAGACCATTCAGCTCAGCTATCCCGAGACATTCAATACTTTGTGTGGTTGACATCAGGCGGTTCAGCTTCCAACTCTCACCTTCATTCTTGGGGTTGACAAGATGAGGGACAATGTGAGCAGTGCTGGAAAGGACAAGAGTGTGCAAAGTAAAATGGAGGCAATGTAGCCTGCTGTGTGACTAAGATGGTCATATAAAGGCTAAATGAACGTCCCTGACCGATGGAGAATTGACGTTCTTTGCACATTCTCACATCCTAACTCAACGTCACACAACTGCAGTTCTAAAGCAGGAGGAGTCAAAGCTGCTTTATTTATTATGGTCCAAAATAAAAACACAAAATGCTGGTAATACTCAGCAGGCTATGAATGGAGAGAGATGTTTCAGGTTAGAACTTCATCTGACCCAGGGAAGCTCTTACACATTCTCTTTCTTCCCCCACCCCCCATGTTCCAGCAAATTAAAACACCTTTTGTCTCTTTCACCCATTTCCAATAGATGGGCAGGGAAATGGCACAGCTAGGAGCTAATGTCTTACAGTGCCAGAGACCCAGGTTCGATCCCAGTGATGCTGTGGGCTTATCCCACATCTGAAAGATGTGGAATCTGACAGGTTCATTGGGCACTGCAAATTGCCCCTGCTATGTCCTTGTGAGGTAGGATCAGGGGAGAAATTCAACGTGGGATTAATGCAGGATTGGTGTACATTGATGGTTAATGGTCAGGGATTAATGCAGGATTGGTGTAAGTGGATGGTTAATGGTCAGCCTGCTCCCAGTTTGCTGAAAGTTCTGTTTCCCTGCTGCAGTCCTCTATGAATGAGATGTTACCTGACCAGCTGAGTGTTTGCAGTCTGCTTTTATTTTAGATTTCATCCATAATTGATGTTTTATTTACGTTGGTCAACTACAGGAATCTAATGGAGTTATAATATGGAAGGATTTTTATGATTTTGCAATCTATTTGTTTTACTTTCATTTCACTTTTAACATTTAAATCCTCACTCTTGGGAAAATCAGCCAATTATTTCTCTCTTTTCTCTGAAAGACCACCTCAACTCCAAGCGCAGGTTGAGGAACACTGCCCCTTTAAGCAGAACCTGGATCCTGTTGTCATCTAGCTTGCACAGCGGTGAGTTCCCATTGCAGCGCCTGGCAACAGATACCCAATGACCTCATCTCTGGGCTGCAGTAAAATCACCTGCAGACAACTTGTTTATCGCAATGCAGAGCAGGGACTGAATACTTCATTGCATGCAGTCCGTGGTGGTTAACTCTTCATGTGCCATGTGCATTTAAATAATAAGCAAACAGGCTGTGATTTCTCTCTCTCTCTACCAGTTTCTGCATGGTCTGATAGTGTCACTGAGCAAAGATCAGAATGGCAAGACAGAGAATGGAAGTGGTTACGATAAATACAGGAAGGGCTGGCAACACAAAGTAGTCATCCATAGAAAAGGATCAGGAATCTGCGAGAAAGATCTACACCGCATCCATCTGACTTCAACCATGCTGTTCTGGAATTTTCCATGATCATTTGCCATTATGATCTTTATCAGAAAATAATTTCAGGGAGAATATATCAATGCATAATTCTGTACCTAAACAGGAATAAATCAGGGAGGAAATCTGGATCTGTGTAAGAACAGATTCACGACTTATGAGTAATTTGTTGTCTGAGTAAGATGTGACATGTTGGGATTTTGGCAGCACTCCCTGTATAAAATCCAGGATGTAGATTGTCCCTGCAGTTTGACTGAGGTCATGATTGAACACAGCAGGTGGAGATTCCCCAGGGCTATTTGACCTGCCACTGACTGCCCAGTTTAGATGTTACATTGCCTTCTCAATGTCACTGCGCCCAACCTGTTCCCCTCCTGCAGCTGGAACATCAAAGAAATGGACAATTTTCTTTTCCTTCTTTCAGTCACCTGAAGTGCAGATCTGGGACCTCACATTGGGATTTGAACTTGTTTGCGATCAAGGGTGTTGAGCTGTTACGATCGCGAGGGCAGAAATCATGCCCACAGTGCAGTTTTCACATTGATTTTTGGCACTTCGTGAGTTGGAGTGGATCGATCATTCGCGGGCTTGCGAAAGGGTCTAATCAAGATCATTAGAACAGAGTCTAGCAAGCACGGGAGAGTGGTTAGCACGCCTTTGGGTTAGAGTCCCATAAAACCAGGCTGGGGTTAGAGGTCCTGGTGGGTTGGGTTCGAGGTGCTTTCCTGGGTTCGAGGCCCAAAACATTGGTCGTAGATGGCAGATTGCAGCTGCTTTAACGAGAGCCAAACGTGCTTCATCGGACGACGAGTGGCCCAGGGTTAGACATTGTATCCGAATTGGTGGGGTATTAAAATACAGGTCTCGCCTTTGATTGGGTCGTTGCCGGGAGCGCAAATTGAAAAGGTGCGCTCTGAAAAACGGCATTGATAACTCGCAGCGAGAAGCGGCTAGGCGCTGGATCCTCGGCGCTTAGCGGAGATGTGTGTCTGTGTGTAGGTATCTGAGTCCCTCCCTGAAGTGACAGATGAAGAGCCTCGAGAAGGTACTGGGCTTGGGTGGACAGAGTATAGATTGGCCGGAATACTCCAGTCTGTTCAAGAATTCAATTGGGCAATTTTAGTTTGATTCAAGAGCCCGCGTTGTAAGAGAGATACGCACTAAAATTAGGAGATCAAATTCGAGTTTGAGTCTCTCCCAGATGCGATAAATGTTTGTTTCGAATTCACAATTTGAGGATGTCTGAATATTTGCATAAGATATATTTACAAATTTTCAAAATAGAACCAAAACTGAATTTCATATTGAGGTTCAATTTGCCAAAAGTAAGGTGGAAAGAATGCGAAAAATTCCTGTAAAATGTATAGGAATATGATCGAAGTTGGAAATGAGACTGTCCTAATGATAAATATCCGAATAGTTGGTCTGATCACGACTTTTTGGTGTGATAGTGGTACCCTGATTTCAGTTATGACCGGATAGAGCGAAGAGTACAGATTTGAGAGACTTTTAAGGGAGCCCTCCATACTTGACTTCCTTTTTTATTTTTTAAAAGTAATCCGACCATAGCATTGTTTTCTTTTTCTTGGTACTTCCCCTAATTCTGTCATAGAAATTAGAGACATAGGGATAGAGATCCCCCTGTATTAACTTCTAATAAAAGTCCAGTCTTAGCAAATAGCAACATTCGAGCCGGGAGTCTATATTTGCAAAGAAAAGTACTGAATCATTTGAGGAATAGTACCCGTGTCGATTCCGAAAAGAATAGTACCCTGAACTATAGGAAGAGTACCTGAGAGGGAAGCCTCCATACTTCGGTATCAGAGGGAGACTTAGAGAGGAGGGATAGAGGTCCCCCTTCCAGTCTTGCGTGGGTTCAGGAGGAAAAGTAACAGCGTACCCCTCAGCAAACGTAGGAAGGGGCAGTATCGAGAAGTTCATCGAGTGACGCGGCGTCGAGATCGAGAATTGTGCGCTAATGTAAATTGTAAATGTCTAGCTTTTCGTATTGTCATTGGATTCGGATTTTGTAAATATTCTATGTATGTAAATAAAATTAAAGTAATTAAGATTTAGATCGTGTTATGTCCGCGGACCGTCATTTGTGTTGCTGTTTGTGCGAGTGTTTACAGATTTAAAAACTTGAAGTAAGAGTGTGTTTAAGTTAGATATTCGGATCTGTTTTGTAAGAATCTGAATCGTGGTAGTTCGATCAGGGGTTATACTCCTTCGATCGCTGCGTCGGGGGGAGGAGTCATCCCGCTGACTGATGGCGCCACGAGGAGGATTTCTTAGAGTGCGTGATTTATAATAAACAAATGTTTGTGGTTTATTTAGGAGTGTGATTGTGTCTGATAATGATAGGTAGCGTGTTATCCTGCTTGTGGACTGTGTTACTTACGTGTCTGAAGATTCTTTTTGGATGTTTTGATTGAGAATTAATTAAGTGCTGGAGTGTGTTTGATTGTGTTTGGATGTGCTTGATTGTATCCTGAAGTACTCTGATTATTGAGTGACTGGGTACTGAGAAAGTTATAAGAAGAAGAATGCCTTTATTGTCATTCAAACAAACAAAGGTGTGAACGAAATTTTGTTCGCTGCAGTCATAACAGCAAAAAAAACAAAACACACAATTAACACATTTCCACACAAACATCCATCCCAGTGAATCTCCAAACACCTCCTCACAGTGAAGGAAGGCAAAAGTCTTATCTCCTCCCTGTTCTTCTCCTACGGCCAGGCAGTCAAACTGCTGCATCGAGGTGATCGAGGCTCTTGATGTTAAAGCCCCCGGCGGGCGATGGTAAGTTCCTCAGCCGATTAAGCCACGGCGAGCGATGTAAGGCCCTGCGACGGGCCGATTCAAACCCCGCGATTCGGAGCGGGCAAAGTTGGCGTTGCGGGAGCTACCAGGGACCTGCGAGCTCCCGATTTTACCGTGAAATTTGAGTTGCCATTTGGTCGGGGCCTATTTGAGGCCTCCGCAGTCGCCGCAACAGCAGCCCGATGTTTCAGGCCCTTTCGCCGGATGATGGAGCTCCGGCGTCGGGAGAACACTCTTCAGCGGCTTGGAGTGTCTGGAACGGCCGCTTGCTGCCAGAGACCGCGGCTCCCGAAGTCCACAGGCGGCGCTGGTCGGAGATCCGACACTGGCGATCTCGGTGTTTAAAGTCAGCGGTGTTTAATACCCACTCCATGAGGTATTGAACCTTGTCAGGGTTTTCTGCAGATCAGGGTAAATGTTTCTAAGTTGCCTTCCTTACGAAGTCAGTTTTGAATACAATGTGTTGAGCTGTTGTATTATTGGGTTAGGGAAATGTCAGTTGGGGTATGGGGTATAATCGATATCTGTAATTGGGTTATTAAGAGACCACCTCCATGTGGTTCGGCCCCTCAAGGTCCCGTGACACATGAAATTCCGCTACCATGAGGTTCAGCATCGATCTTCTGGGAGAGCGCTTGGGACTGCGTGAATTTCTGGAGTGTCTCTGTCTGAGCGATGCCTAGAGGGTTTGAACAGGCAGACACGAGGATCAAACCCGCGGTGGGATAGGTACAGTAGTTGAACTGCAATGTGCTTTTGGTAAAATAAAATGTAGTTGTTTCAAATGCTTGATTCAATGTTTTTACTGAAACTAGACTGGGGGGAAGCTTAGAAAAGAGCAATTTACAATAGCAGTGGGCACAGGAGAACAAACAATATTCCAGATGTCATACTGAAGACCTGTCATCCAGGATTGATTAACCTTTAGCCATTATATTTCAGTCAGTTACAACAAGATCAGTAGCTACCTAAGAGTGGGAAATTGACCAGCTATGACCTGCTCACAAAAGGCTGGACAAACCCAATCCATTTCCACACATTCTGTCCACGCTCACTCTGCAGTAATGAAAGCTGCCATTGACAGTGCAATCAAGTGGCCCTTACTCACCAACGCTCAATTTGGGTTTGCCAGGACCATTCTGCTGCAGATCTCATCACAGGGAGGTCTTAACATGGACCAAAAGATCTGAATTGCAGAGGTGAACTATGATTTGGTTAAAGTGGCATCAAGGAACCCTGGCAAAATTGAGGTCAATGGGAAAACACTTAAACCAGGCTCCTTGACTGGCATCTTATTAATCACCCCTAACCTTCCCTCCACTACCAGCTCAGTGGCTTCAGTGTGCACTCTTCAGCATGCACTGCAGACCTGCCGAGTTCTTGAGTTTCCTTTTTAACTCAAGATTGCAACATCTGCAGTATCCTCTTCATTCTGATTTTCACTGGCTTTTAAACATACAGCATTTTACAGATTAAAATTAATTTTAGCAAAGATTAAAAGTCCCTTAGCTCTTGATACCTTGCACCAGGTGAGATAATTTCCATTTTATTACTTTACACAATAATTTGTACAGGAGAACGGAGCCATTTCTGCTCACATTTAATCCTCCACGGCACTAATACTGTTTAAGCAGTGTGTGTACTTCCACCCACTTCCCAGTTTTCAACAAGGTATTTCCAGATCAACTGTTTTCTTGCTACCACAATAAATAACCTTCCACCTGTTGGTGGATAAATTAAATACAGTACCCAAAATAAACTTCAAAATGAATTTTCAATAGGAAGCTGCTAATGCAGCCGTGACATATAGTATGATTAATAGCCTGGATACACAACAAACTTTGCAGATTTTGAACAAAAGGCAGCTTTTGTATGGAGAAATTGACATTTTGTGTTGAGACAATTTTCAGACATTAATATGTGTAGGAAGGAACTGTAGATAGGTTTATACTGAAGACAGACACAAAATATTGGAGTAACTCAATGCAATACACTTTATTTTTCCATTAGGTACTTTGGTTTCTGCAGCCATACAGCAAGAAGAAATAATTCCACAAGACACACAACCAACTCAATTCACACAGACATCCATCACAGTGAATCTCCTCCTCACTGTGATGGAAGGCAAAGTCTTGTCTATCCCCTGCTCTCCATCCTCTCCTGATGTTAAAGACCCCGGCGGGCGATGGTAAGTCCCGCGGCCATTAAGGCTGCGCCTGCGATGTAAGGCCCTGCTCCGGGTCTTAATGTTGGAGCCCCCGGCGGGCGATGGCAAGTCCCGCGGCCATTAAAGCCGCGCCGGGCGATGTCAGGCCCCGCTCCGGGTCGTTTTCATCCCCGCAATTCAGGCGGGAGAAGCTGCCGCCGCGGGAGCTCGGAATAGCGGTCTCCCTCCAGGGACCCGCAAGCTCCCGATGTCACCGTCCACAGGCCTGCAGCTGGAGCCTCCGAAGCCCCGAAGTCTGGCCGCAGCCGCGGGCCACCACAGCTCTCCACGCTCCAAGGCCGGCCAGCCACACGAGGGCGAGCCGCAGGCTCCACGACTGGAGCTCCCAGGTCGTTCTGGCTGGAGGCCACTCCACGGTGCTAGGCCCCAACGACAACAGAGACCCGACAGGGAAAAGGTCGGGTCTCCCGTGCAGAGATTTAAAAGTTTCAACCACCCCACCCCCACACATACACACAGTCAAAAATATAAAAACCACAGCAAACTACACATTGAACGCAACAAAAACATTTTAAAGGACAGACGGACTGTAGGGGGCGCTGCCGCGAGACAGGCAGCATCTCTGAAACATTCTTCTTCTTATCGAGTCCGCACACAAGACTAGAAGTTGTTCAGCCAGAGCTGAACACATTTCTCGGCACCTGTATACAATGGTGTCTGTCTTGTCGCTTCTTGTGCGGGGTGGTGGAAAGATTGGTGGAAACAGGGCCGCGACCTGAACGCTCTTTCCTTGATCCCTATGGAAAATTAATATCCTGCCTGACCAGGGCAGCTCACACAAAAAACAGTCACACAGCTCAACAAATCCAGGCCAACATAGAACTTGGACCAAATCCAATACTAATAACTGAAGAATGGTCCTGATCCAAAACACCAACTGTCCATTTCCTCCCAGATGCTGTGTGATATACTTTTTCATCAGCACTTTATTTGCTCAAGATTCCAGAGTAGTCATACAGCACGGAAACAGGCCCTTCAGCCCAACTTTCCCATGCCAACCAAGATTCCCCATCTAGATTCAGATTCAACCAAGACTGTCTACACTAGTCCCACCTGCCCATGTTAGATCCTTATCCCTTTCCTGGCCATGTTTGTGTTCAAATGTCTTTAAAATGTTATAATGCCTAACTCAAATACTTCTTCTGGCAGCTCATTCCATATACCCACGACCCTTTGAGAAAAAGTTAGCCCATCGAGTTCCTATCAAATCTTTCCCTTTGCTGCTTAATCCCAAGGCCCCTGGTTCTCGATTCCCCAACTCTGTGCAAAAGACAGTGCATTTACATTATCTATTCCCCTCGTGATCTTGTGCACCTCTATAAGATCACCCCTCATCCTCTTGCACTGCAAGGAATAAGGACCTAGCCTGCCCAACCTCTCCCTATCACTCGGCATTCAAGTCCTGGCAACATCCCCGTAAATCTTCTCTGCACTCTTCCCAGTTTAACATCTGCAGTTCATGGTGTCTTCTTTAGACTAAAATCCACCTGGAGGAACAGGTTCTTTGGGAACAAAAAAGTACTTTTCATGAAAATAGAATGTTCCAGGGAGATTTCCAAAGAAGACATAGTAAGCACAGTCACTGCTGACACACTGAAAAATGACAAGCAGACAAATTAGGATGTTGATGTAGATCAATCCAACTGGTATCATGGCGCCATCTCCTGGTGCACTGAAGCACTGCAAGCCGTCTGCAACATTTATTGCCCATAATGTCGTCTCTCTGAGGAATGCAAATGTAGATTCTCCTTTGCAGAACAGCTTTTATAAAGTCCATAAATAAGACCCATAACTTACATTTGTTCCTCTTTTTAATTCTCCAAATCTTTCCCACTCTTCCTTAAAGCCCTTCTCAAATTTGAGCAATAGCACATCTTTTGACCCTTTAGAACTCTGCCAATGCATTAACTTAAGGCAATTAACAATTCGGCTTTTGTCCCACATTTGCTTCATTCATAATTTTTTGTTCTGTCTTTTATCCATTTTCTTTATGTCTTCTTCAGACCCACATTGTCATTCGTTATTGCATTTCACTTTCCCCTTTGTTTCCTCTGGTCCCTCATTTCTCCCCACTGTGGATCATCTCCACATGCTGTGTGGTACCAACACTGTGCCAAAGTTTGAGTTCCACGAGGCACTGCGGCTCACCAGTAGAAACGTGCTTATCACGTTCTGTATACTCATGGCCTAGCATCTCTCTCTCTCACTCTCCTCTCTCTCTACATCCAGCCATGGCTCAATGTGGGATGCATTAGCACCAGGCAAAATCAAAATCAAGTTGCCACCAACGGTGCAGATCAAATTTCCACTGCCCTATCCCAGCTAGTTGCGAATCTAGTTGGTAAACAATGGTGAACAGGGCAGCACATTGGTGCAGTTGGTAGAGCTGCTTTCTCACAGCACCAGGGAGGGGGTCAAGGATAGAGTGTTCATGTTGCGGCCCTGTTTCCGCCACTACCCACAAGGAGCGCAAGACGTCAGTGTATGCAGATGCCGAGTAGTGTGTTCAACTCTCGCTGAACAATTTCTAATCTTGTGATGCGCACTCGATAAGAAGCAGCACCATCAGGTTCGAATCTTACCTCGGGTGCCGTGTGTGTGGAATTTCAGATTCAGATTCAATTTTAATTGTCATTGTCAGTGTACAGTACAGAGACAACGAAATGCATTTAGCATCTCCCTTGAAGAGCAACATAGCAAACGACTTGAATTAAAAAAAATAATAAGTGGGGGGGGGGGGGGGGGGGGGGGGGGGGGGTGATTGGGAGTCACCGAGGTACGTTGTTGAGTAGAGTGACAGCCGCCGGAAAGAAGCTGTTCCTCGAACTGCTGGTTCGGCAACAGAGAGACCTGTAGCTCCTCCCGGATGGTAGGAGGGTAAACAGCCCATGGTTGGGGTGAGAGCAGTCCTTGGCGATGCTGAGCGCCCTCCGCAGACAGCGAATTTGCACATTCTCCATGTGGGTTTTCTCCGGGTGCTTTGGTTTCTTCCCACAGATGTATGGGTTTGCAAGTTAATTAGCTGCTGTAAATTGCCCAGCGTGTGTAGGGAGTGGATGCAAAAGTAGTGTGGTCAGCATGGACTTGGTGGGCCAAGGGGTCTGCTTCCATGCTTCAGCTTTGAACTCAAACTAAAAGTTATTACAAGGAGATTGCCAAATGAATATCCCCATCTTCAGCAGCGGTGGGAACTAAAGACTAAAACATTTTTTTAACTATGTTTAGTCCAAGCATGGCCTTATTTGAATTTCACTAGGCTCTAAAACTTTCACAGCCTTGGTCTGACCATGGACTAAAGAACCAAATTGCCTTGACGTGCAGCATCAAGGAGTTTTGTTAAAACTGAAGTCAATGGATATCATGGGGAAGACACTCCAATGGTTGGAGTCATGACTTGCACAAGGAAGATGGTTGTGGTTGTTGGAGGCCATCAATCCGGTCACGAGATATCACTGCTGGAATTCTTCAGTGCAATGTCCTCAGCCCACCCACCTTCAATTGCTTCATCAATGACCTCTTCCATCTTATGGAACTCAGATGTGGTGATTTTAGCTGCTGAGTTGATGATGTTTGCATCAATTTGAAACTCTTCCAATAAATAAAGCAGTCAATGCTTGCATGCAGGAAATGTAAACCGATTGGTAGCAAGACGTATCTACAACAAAATGTCTGGCCACGACCATCTTCCAACATGAGACATAGAAAATAGGCCCTTCGAGCCTGCACCGCCATTCAATATGATCATCCAACTCAGTATCCTGGACCTGCCTTCTCTCCATACCCCCTGATCCCTTTTGCCACAAGGGCCACATCTAACCCCCTCTTAAATTTAGCCAATGAACTGGCCTCAACTACATTCTGTGGCAGAGAATTCCAGAGATTCGCCGCTGTCTGTGGGAAAAATGTTTTTCTCATCTCAGTCCTGAAAGATTTCCCCTTTATCCTTAAACTGGGACCTTAGACAGTTTATCCTTAAACTGTATCTTTAGACAGTTTAACCATTGTTGGCAGTACCACTGTCAACATCCTGAGGGTTACCATTGATCAAAGTTTCAAATGGACCCGCCCCACAAGAGGAAAAGCACATATTTTAAGGATGGGGGTAATCCAGAGGAAACACAATCATGGAGAGAATAGTTAATTCCTGCATGAGAAGCACCCAAGATCAGGATCAAACTTAGGTCCTTGAAGTCAAATGCTGTGCTATCCCCAACCTCCATTAATCGAGGCTAGCTACCAGATGGAGTAATGTGGACAGCAATTACAGATGCATTTGTGTAGAGTTTCATTAAGTAAAGCTTTGTAACTGGTAAACGCACACAAAAGACACAATGGACATTTTAATACACTATATTGCCGTGGATGGAGAGTGGTGTGCTTTCCTTCGTAGTGAGAAACAGCTTTGTAAATAAAGATATGTATCCCAAAGAGTCAATAATATTGCAGCACAAATCCATAAATCATAAATTTGCACATCATCGACAATACACCGTGGGCAGGCAGTCAGATCCTTGGCATGGAGATTCACCAATGAGGTCCCGAGTGAGGACTGAGGGACAGAAAAATCAGAGGCTGTTCATTTTAGTCAAGAGTCACGAGTGTTTATTTGTCATATGCACCGGAACAATGAAATTCTTACTGGCAACGATCGATAGTCAGTGTGGCCTTGGTGGGCAAAAGGGCCAGTTACCATGCTGTATTTCTAACTAAACCCTGACCTGATAGATGTTTTCAAAAATCATGCTGGGCTTTATTGATTGCCGTAAACAAGGATGGCAGGTTTACATAACTGAAGGGAAAAGAAAAGATAGATTGGGATTGTTTTGTTGATCCAACTCTTCAGTAGTTACTTGGTTTAACCTTCCGTATGATAATAATTAACTTTAAAAGTAATTTTACTGACTGTTTGGATGGATAATGTTCAGAACATTTCAATAGATGGCAGCTCAAAAACCAATTTCTCCTCTCATTGCCATCACTCAAGTTTCTGGTAACCATTATAAAGTAAGTCTGTTTAAAAAAAACTACAACAGGTGTAGGGGGGAAACAGCAGATGTACATCAAAGATAGGTACAAAATGCTGGAGTAACTCAGCAGGTCAGGCAGCATCTCCGGACAAAAGGAATAGGTGATGTTTCGGGTCGAGACACTTCTTAACACAGAGAAGGGTCTCGATCCGAAACGTCACCTATCCCTTTTCTCCAGGGTTGAGGCCTGTCCCGCTGAGTTACTCCAGCATTTGTGTGTAAAAATCTACAGGTTTTGAGTCACTTTGTTTTGCTGAATCCACAAAAAAATATTTTATGTCAAAGCAAAAAGCATCTGCAGAGAGAAGGTAGCATTCGTGTTTCAGGTCAATGACCATTATTCAGAAGAAAAAAACAAGAATATGCTGGAAACACCTGGCAGGTCAGATAAACACTTGTGGTACAAGGAAGAATTAATGTTCCAGGTGAAACACTGCATTTTATGAGAATTTAATGAAGTGCAAATTGGCTGCTGCAGTTCCAACAGTACATTTGTGACCTCAAATGTATTGAAACACTTTTGGGTGTGGTGGGTTGAGAACTTGAGAAAAGAGGCACATTCCTGTCCTGAAAACATACCATATAAGTGCCCCTATTCTGCATAAAACCTGGCAAAACACAGCAATGAGCACACAGGCCTGAAACATTCCCTTCTAGTCATAGAATAATGCTGTACAGAAAAAGGCCATTCGGCCCACCATGTCCATGCTGACCTTCTTGCCCACCTACACTAATCCCATTTGCCCTTGTTTAGGTCTGTGTCGGGGTGGGAGATTGCAAACTTCACGTGATTCGCCCTGTTTCGACAAATGCAATCAACCCGGCGTGCACAATCAAATAAGATCAAGTAGAACAAGTTGTCCGACAACTTTAGGCTGTGCACGCCATACGCAAGAAGAAGGCCCGTGTCCTTCTACCTTGCTTTTTCAAGTACCTGTCTAAATGTTTCTCAAAAGTAGCAACTGTATTTGATTCCACCAGCTCCGCAAGTTCCAGATATCAACTACCATGTAAAAAATTCACCTCGGAACCCCTTTGAAATTCCTCAGCTCATTTTCGGGATCCCTTCCAAGAAACCCTTCTACCTATGCTTATTTTATAGACCGCTACCAGAGCACCCTTCAATCTCAGGAAAACAAGCCGTGCCTATCCAATCTCTCTCCTTAACCAGTCCTCCATTGCAGGCAACATCCTGATGAAGCTTCTCCACACTAGTGTAATCAATCGCTCCCTCCCAAGATCAAACATGAGGAAAGGCATGCACTCAGGTAGGTCAGAGGGGTTTGGGTAATCAGATGGGTGCATAAGGAGGGGAGCTATGATCAGCTAATGGGTTACGTTAATGAAGATCTCAGCCAAAGATCCACAAAGTGCATAACTTAGATAGCTCACTTGGTAATACCAAGTAACAGAATGATTATCTTGGTCCTGAACACATGGGGCCCCTTTAAAACCCATTGAAGTATGCCTCACATCCGTTGTGGCCAGTAGGTTTATCTGGCCACATGCGTACAATTTGAATTAGGCAGGTGAAATCCAAACTTGCATGGCTAACGTCTATCCTCTGTAGGTAAATAAATTAGACACAATGTAATTGGCACTGGCCCAATTGCTGTTGTCATTCAAGTCAACGATATGGATGAAAATGTACTGCAAAATGATCAATTTTGGAGTTGAAACTAAAATGTGGCATCGTAGACAGTGAAGATGGTTATCAAAAATTGCAAAAGTATCTTGATCAGCTGGGCAAGTGTACCAAGGATGGCTAATGGAGTTTAATGCAGATACGTGCAAGGTCTTGCATTTTTGGAAATCAAACCAGGGCATGGTCTTCACAGTGAATGGTAGGCTCCTGAGGAGGAGCACTGGGATCTACAAATATAGGCATTTGATTTGCTGAAAATGGCACCACAGGTAGATAAGGCGATAAAGAAGCTGTTTATTGGCTTTCAGTCAGGGAATCGAATATAGAAGTTGGGACACTGTTACAGTTATACAATACGCTGGTGAGGCTACACTAGTAGCACTGTTTTTAGTTTTGGTCACCTTGGTTTAGAAAAAATGTAATTAAGTTGGAAAGGGTGCAGAGGAAATTTACAAGGCTGTTGCCAGCATTTGAGAGCCTGAGCTATAGCGGGAGGTTGGCTAAGACATTATTCCTTTGAGCGCAAGAGGCTAAGGGGTGATTTTATAGGTGTATAAAATCACTAGGGGATTAGATGGGAGTGAATGTACAATCTTTTTCCAAAGGTAGGAGAATCAAGAACCATAGGTTTAAGGTGAGAGGAGAAAGATTTAATAGGAACGAGAGAGGTAAAATTTTCACACAGAGGATGGCGGGTATTTGGAATGAGCTGGCAGAGGTAGTTGAGGCAGGTACGATAACATTTAAAAGACACTTGGACAAGTAGGAGAGGTTTAGAGGGACTAGCTTAGTGGAGCATCTTGGTCAGCATGGAGTAGGGCCAAAATACACATTTCTGTGCTGAATGACTAGGAATCTAAATCTATATGTTGAGGAGTCTGAAGCAAATTGTTGCCAATTCCTCATTATCCTCTAAACCATGAAATTTCAAAAAATATATATACTCTAAATACTACCAATGATCAAGCGTCCAATATTTTCCAGGGAACATTTCAGAGACCCAACTGTTGCAAGAAGCTCCTCTGCAAGTCAATTTCAAATACCCCTCCCCCTTATCCTGTAACTGCGTCCTCTTGTTCGAGACTTTGCTACAATGGTCATCCATATTGCTCTGCCCTCATCACAATCTTGTATGGTTTTACAAGATCACACATCATTCTAAATTCCCAAGAATATAGATCTAATTGTTTTAAAACTCATGATAGGACAACCCACTCACCCCAGGTAGTAGTCTAGTAAATCACTTTTGGAGAACCCCAAATGCAATCTTTCCTATCTCAAACAAGGGAACAAATCTGCATAATATTCCAGGTGTGGTATCACCAGGACCCCATATAATTCCAAAGTCCAACCATGTTGCAATAAAGCTCAATGCCATTTTCTTCCTCATTATGTGTTGCACCCGCCAGCTAACATTTTACAATTCATGCACAATTTTGTGCCACTCATCTGCAATCTTTCTCCTTTTAGAGAATAGTAGTCTGGCTTTTGATTCCTCCCATTGAAGTGTAATAAGTCCTGTTGAGTCCCAATTTCACAGCCGACCAAGGATCTTTGACCTGAAACATCGTCCATTCCACAGATGCTGCCAATTCAATGTTTCCAGAATTTTCTTTTATAATTTTAGATTTCCAGAACATGCAGTTTCTCAATTTACATTCATTTAGTTATGTTAAGTGGATCAGAATCTGAGCACTATCATTAACTCCCACAATTCTATCCCACTTTAAAAAAATCTCAAAACATAGCTTTCTCATCTCTCCTGAACCGGTTTCCAATTATTCGCTCAAGGCCATTAATTCAGTCCCTTATAAAAAACATCCCCATGAGAAACTCGATTATATTAAAAGGTGTATGAAAGTAACAATTGCAACACTATTTAGGTTTGATGTTAAGGCACATCACAATTGGGTATTTTTTTGTTGTTGATGGTCTTAAATGCAGTCTGCCATCTATACCAGGAAAGTGTATCAATTCACATGAAAACTTTATATTGCAAGAAAATCCTTTAGGGAGATCAGACTTGTACATTCCAGGTGCAGGTTCACTGGGATCAAATGCCTATTCAATTTGTTTACAGTTGATCCACATCGCACATTAGTTCAACTGCTTTAGGATTTCAAAGGGTCATCCATAAAGTACAACACCAGAGATTATTACACACAACAGCACATAGTGCAGGGAAATACCACATGGATTCAGAATTGGTTTACACATAGAACAGAGTAGGAATTTGTCATTTTTGGGCTAGGAGGCTATGACTAGAAGAGTGCCACAGGGTTCAATCCAATACATCCAAATTTGCCACTGATACAAAAGCTGTGAGGAAGGTGCACAGGGGTTGCACATGAACAAATAGGCCAAATGCATGGTAAGCATGTGGGAGATGGATTATAATGTGTATATGAATCAGTGAAGGCTAACATGCAGCTACGAGTAGTAATTAGGAAGGCAAATAGTATGTTGACCTCAATTACACATGGATTGTGAACAAGTATACATACATCGTGCTCCAATTAGAGAGTCTTAGTGAACAGCATCTGAAATATTGTTTACAAAGCTGGTGCCTCTGCCCAAAGATACATGGTGGCAGTTTAGCAAATGTTCACTTGATGGCTTTCTGGGAAGATGCAAAGATGTATCATATAAGAAATAAGGCATACCGTAAAATATTTATACATTTAAAAGTACAACAGAAGATCTCACCAAAATGTGCAAACATTCAGAGGGCCTGACTGGGTAGATGTGCAAATGACATTTCCTCTGGATGAGGTCTTCGGGATTAAAATGAGGAAATTCCTTCAGTCAGAGGGATTGAATCTTTCCATATCCCTTTCTAAGAGGGTTGTGGAGACGCTCTTACCATGTTTATTTAAAACTATTGACCAACTTAAAATTTTAAGCATTACAATGCGACTACTGTAAAGGACCATCCAAACTTTTATTGAACAGCAGACAAGAGAGTGAAAGGCACACTCTTGCTTCCATTTCCTATTGCTTACCTATCACAAAAATTATTGCTCAGCCTTGAAAGTACTGTTCCCCAAGTACTAAGAATCCAAAGTCTGGGGAACTTTTTTGTGGAAATGTGCTGCTCAGCAGTTTCCCTCCTGAACAGGCTAGCTTTAATTTTTAAGATTATTAAGCCTCCTCAATCTTCATCACCCCCAACATGAAATACTGCCTTTGTTCATTGCCATCAAATCTTTTACTAAGCACACTATGTGCAGGGGAATTCATCATTTTATAGAATATATGCCCATGCCTTTCAATGGATGGAATGCCCCAGATCTGTGCGTCTCAAAGTAACAGATCAGCCTCTTGTCATTGAATTAACTTTGCCCAATCTTCAGTAACTAGGGAAATCACAGTGCAGTCATTAATAGATTTATTCATCACCCTTCACTTCTTTCCGAAGGGCAAGCCTAGCTTAGTCACTACATAAATAATAAATAAAGGTTAAACAAGATAGGCAGCAAATGGTTACAAATGGCACGTGGAAGAAAGTTAAATGAGAAACAAAATACTGCCACCATCTGCTGACCATTGCCTGAGTGCATCTCGATCCAATCAAGCAGTTTCCCCAATGCCCAGGTTCAGCAATGCCCATTTGCCACTCAGCTACATTACAGTGACTATGATACCCTGAACATAAGCATGCTTTTTTAACCAAGTGACCTGTAGCTCTTTCAGGTGTTATCTTGCTAAGCTGCATCCATGTTGTCATGGACATTTACTGTGAACTTATTGCAGCTCCTTCAGCTTTGCGGTTATATTTATATATTTTGGGCCAGAGTCAGCCAGTAGGCTATTTCAGCACCGATTTGTTGATATACCATTAATCTTTAAACTACGACCTAATGCAAATATAAAAGGTTACTCTCATAGTTGTACCATATATTAGAACAAGTTGAAATTGAATAGTCCAATTCTTCTTTACGGTGATGATGCGCCTAGATTTTCAAAATCTCACAGAACAAAGTTAGCCATGGAGCCATAAAGCCACACCAATAGCCCTTTAGCCCATTAAATCGGCACTGACCAGAATCTGGGTTCTCCTAATGAAACCAAGATGTACAAGATGTGCGCAGTAAGTAACCTGTTTAAACAGTGTGTTTAGATTGCTCAACTGTTTTAACAGCATCTTCTGCAAAAGTAGGCATTCCCAGGGGTGGGGTAGGTAACACAATCTTGGTTAAAGAAGCAGGTTTAAGGAGCATTTTAAAGTGAGAACAAGCATAGGAAAGTGGACAAATAAACCAATTCATTTCAATTCAGCCAAAACACAATAAAATGCTCCTTGAAAAATTAATAACAGTATATATTTAACCAATTCCCAAAACTATTTATATTTGACTGAATTGTATATTACAATACTTGGCATTTGACCTCCAGTATTTCTTACCAGGGCAGCCTAAAAAAAAACTGAAATAAAAGTGGTGTCTGAAACACTCGTTGATTAGGCAGCATCTGCAGAAAGGGGAATGTAGGATTAATGCTTCATTAGATAATTTTTTACTCAATCTATCACATTCACACAGTTTTCAAAGTGTTTTACATGCCATGAATAGCTATCGTTCAGATATCTGGAAAAATGCAGCATCCAGTGTTCATGTAACAATAACTCACAATCAGTAGAAGACAATATATTTTTGTGGCATTGGTTGAGGAGGAATGCTGGTGGAATAATGGGCGACCTCACCCTTATGAAAGTTGTATCCTTAATTGTCTCCTGAACCATTAGTGGCCTTAACAATGGTGTAGAAGAACTAAATCCAAACATGCTACTTCCGTGCCAATCTCCAGACACTAAAGTTCTTGCATTAAGGTTCCATTGCAACACATATTTGGAGTGCTGTGCAGAACACACTAGCTGATGAAAACACCAAATAATCTTCTACTTTATCCAGCCAAAATCTATCTATTTTATCCAGCCAAAAAAGTAAGTTGCATGTCAGTATATTGATTAAACAGATTCTCTATTTTTCTCATTCCCTGTATTATTATAGATAGAACAATGCAGCAAAAGAACAAGCCCTTCGGTTCCACAATGTCTGTGCCAAACATATGCCAAGACCATGTGTAAGAAAGAACTGCAGATGCTGATTTAAATCAAAGGTAGACACAAAATGCTGGAGTAACTCAGGGGGACAGGCAGCATCTCTGGAGAGAAGGAATGGGTGGCGTTTCAGGTCGAGACCCTTCTTCAGTCTGGACTTCTTCAGTCCTTAAACTTCTTCAGTCTGAAGAAGGGTCTGGACCCGAAACGTCACCCATTCCCTCTCTCCGGAGATGTTGCCTGTCCCGCTGAGATACTCCATATGCCTATTCAAAATGTTCTGAAATGTCACTATCGTATCTGGCTACAGCACGTTCCTGGCACTCACCACCGACTGTGCAAAAAACTTGCCCCACTTCACTCCTTGAACGTTGCTCCTCTCACCTTAAAGCTATGCTCTCTAATATTTGATTTCTCCATTCTGGGAAAAAGGTTCTGACTGTCCTATGTATGCCTCTCATAATTTGATACACTTTATGCAATCTTTCCTCAACCTCTGGCATTCCAGAGAAAACAATCCAACTGTACAACTGCTCCCTGTAGCTAATACTTCCAATCCAGGCATCATCCTGGTAAACCTGTTTAAGAAGGAACTGCAGATGCTGGAAAATCGTAGGTACACAAAAAAGCTGGAGAAACTCAGCGAGTGCAGCAGCATCTATGGAGCGAAGGAAATAGGCTGGTAAATCTTCTCTGAGCCCTTTCCAAAGCATCCACATCCTTCCAGGGTTGACCAGAACTGCACACAGTACTCTAAATGTGTGTAGTTCCCATAAAGCTGTATTATGACTTCCTGACTGTTATATTCAATCCCTTGACATATGAAAGCAAGCATTCCATATGCTTTCTTTACCGCTCTATCTACCCATGTTGCCACTCAGGGAATTATCGGCTTGCACCTCAAGATCCCTCTGTACACCAATGATGCAGATAAACAATCCTCAAACTCAAGAGAGTGAAGTCTTTCATTCTGAAAGCAAGCTGCATCACAATAGTCTAGATATACTTACCAGTCAGGCAGAAATCAAAGATCTTAGTGCTTATTCGTTAAGGAAGACAAACAACTCAAATTTACCTCACTCTATCACTTTGCGTTCATCTCACAACAACTAACTCAGAAATGAAGTAAAGCGGTTGGTTTGTGACCTAGAGGCACCCAAAATAAAAAGTTCCAGGCTAATGCTCATCGCAATAGAAATACTTGATGTAGGATCTGTGCAACCAGAGAACAGTACACTTTTACACATGATGCTTAAAAAAACCCAGCCAGCTAAAATACACGTCCCACTAAGAGTCTGAACTTGGTTTCTTCTCTTGGTCAATGGTAACATATCCAATCTCACTGTCACTGCTGGAATTGCACAACAGCACAAGAGAGATCCCAATTTGATGTTAAGTTTCCCTGCACCACAAATCCATAATCTTTTTACATACTTCTAAACCAGTCAAAACATAGAAAATGTGAGATGTCAACAAACAACTTTCCTTTAACAATTAAATCTTACAAAGAGTTCATTTGGAAAATTAGGTTCCAATACATTGTCACATGGTAAGCAAGCAAACTGTGGAATATACTTGTATCCGACTGATGAACTGGGAAAGTGTGAAGTGTACTGGACAAGATACAAACCTTTCACTTGGGAATGTAAATCCACGTCAACTTGGTTTCAAAGTCACCTCAGCCTCAGAAAGTGAAGCTGGTTCAGCTGCAGCATTCCACTGCACAAATGTTTCTGCTTTCAATCACGAGATGGCTAAGTTGTAAATTGTGAAGATATTAACAATGATGCACAGTTCCAATGATGTGATGCCTCAATAGGATCATCAAACAGCTCAAAACATGAACATATGCTGCATTTACTTCATGGAAAGGGAAAATATCAATGGAAGGCGACAGCTATGTGGAATGAGAAGAAGACGTGTATTCCAAAGAGCAGGCAAATTGGGTGAAATGATTCCTCAAGAGCTGAATGAGACTACAGTTGAGGATGGCGTTTCAGAAGTAGGGGTTGTAAAAGGATAATTACCCTGATTTAGAATACGTTCAATTTCCCTGTATTCCATCCACACATCAGAGACCAAGGGATATGGAAGAGGGAAGGTGGCTGGAAATGAATATACGCCATGAACGAGAAGGTATCAATCTTCCCTTGTAGTATTACAGAATTTACAACTACTGGCACAAAATTCTACACCAGGGTAAAAACTATTACAATCAATTCCAAATCAACTATTGTAACAATGAAAATATACATTTTTTTATTTTGAAATCACCAGCGAGCATACTAACTAACCCTAAATAAGTCAAACAGGTATAAGTCAGCACATAGCAATAGGCATTTAAAAAAAAAATCTATATAGCAAGATAGGGTGCTGGCAAGTATTCCCCCAATAATAATACAACGTGCTAATTAGAGTAATCAAGTTCACCACTACCTAGTAATTACTTAATACTATCCTTCAGGTTAAAGCCACAAACACTAGGTTTTTTTTATAATTAAATCTGCTTTACGAACCAAAGTCCTAAACAAGTTGTATTCTTCCATATCATGCCACAATTAAAATAAAAAGGATGTTGTAATCTGTACGTCCAATTTTATTCACGAGGAAAAAATAGAAACAAAAAACATGCAGAGCAAATAATATTAGTTTTTCTTCTGCCTAGTAAACCTTCCATTGTGCTTCGATTTTACTGAAACTTTCTGTTCTCTCTAGCGCTGCTGTTCTGGTCAAGATACGGACAGGGCAAACGGTTGTTCTTGCTTGGTTGTTATTCTGCTCTCACCAATCCGTCGCTCTCCTTTTCTTGCTCTTTTTCCATTTGGGGCCAAAATATTTATGAGTTAGGAATACCAAGGTTATGTGATAACATGCATTTGGGCCTCACATAGCTACCATTGGAATGTGGGGTAAGATGCACCTCAAGTTGGAGCAATGACCAAGGAGAGAAAAAAAAAATCCAGGGCGATAATATACCAATGCTATCCATAAAAACCTGGTTTTAGTAATAAAAAAAAAAAATTGCTTTTTTGTTTTTAAATATGAATATTATAGTCTGCTTTTCAATGGTTAGGAAATTATATAGTCTGTCTCTTAGAAAGAGGTTGGTGACACTACTACAATTCCATATCCTGGGCCTCATCTTCGGAGAAGTCAGACATGGAACTCTCTGATGAACTTTCGCCAGCTCCTTCTTCTTGTTCCTTTAGTGCCTCCTCTGTTGCATATTTCTGGATGTATTCTATGCAAGGATTAGGATGAAGGTAGGAAGAAAATAAAATAAAAAAAACAAAATCAGCGAATGGCTTCTAGAATCAATCACATTTCTCAATGTTGAATGTAATATTAGGGCAAAGCAACAAAAGCAAGAACACAGTGCTACAATAAAATAAATGGTCTGTGAATTTTGAATTGTGGTCTTGACCCAAAATGTCACCTATTCCTTTTCTTCAGAGATGCTGTCTGACCCGCTGTCTACTCCAGCTTTTTGTGTCTATCTTTGAATTGTGGTGTTGATGGTCATCAGCACCAGCACTCTGTCAGAAAGTACTAAAACTCTCTCACTTCTCCTGGGCTCAATATGAAAGATCTGTGCATGAAATGCTGCACTGTACATTACATCCACAAACCACAGGCCAACTTGATTCCTCAACCTCTCAGGTAAGGGTCCTTCTTGCTATTTACTTGACAGGATGATTTCACAAAATTAAAAATGAAACGACCAAGGAACGAGAGGGTTGGTAGACTTGTAGAAATAAAAATAGTTGTCAGATTACACTCCAGGTAGGTTCAACAACTACACATTTTAAGTGGGACAACTGCAAAGGAAGAAATTAAGTTTGAGGATGTTTTGATTTTTTGAGATATGGGCCTGTCCCACTTAGGCTATTTTGTAGGCGACTAGGCTGTCGTAACATGTATGGTCACGGGGGTGTCACCTGTATGGTCGTGAGTAGTCGTCTCAGTCGCCCAAAGAGTCGTAGCGTCTTTCTGGTCACCGCTGGATTTTCAACGTGTTGAAAACATTTTGGAGACAGTGAGTTTGACGCCTTTGAGCGTAGCTTGATTTCTCCTGACGTAGGTGCTGTTATAGTTTCTCACCAGGTTAACGTAGGTTGTCACCAGTGCTGACTTTGTTTTTTTATGTTAAAGTAATGATTCTATTTTTAATTTTATGTCAAAAGGGATTCCAGTCGCCGGTTTTTCGGCGACCTGCTACGACTGTGACAGTCGCCGGAAGTCGCCTAAAAATAGCCTAAGTGGGACAGGCCCTTTATTTATTTGTAAGTGCAATTTTTGTTGTTCTTGCATTTTTCTTTTCAATAATATGTTCAAGTTTCAGTTTTTAGGATTATTCATTCTTAAACATTGGAGTGGCTGTGTATATCCTAGTCTTTTAGTTCCCCAAAATATATAGTCACAGACTTTTTAGGATTAAATCCGATTTGACATTTTCTGTCTGCCCATTTTACCAACAGGCCAATTTTATTCTCTAAACAAAGACGACCCCTCCTCACTATGCACTACACCCCAATTTTCATATATTCCGCCAACTTATACCTCCTACATTCACATCCAGATTGTTAATGTAAATAAAGAGCCAAGTCCCAGCACCAATTACTGCAGTATACCACTCACTATTCCCAGGTTTTGCACAAACAACCCTTCATCGGGCGACAGATAGCACAATGGGCTAAGAGTTCGGCTGGCGACCGGAAGGTAGCCGGTTCAAATCCTGCTTGGAGTGCATACTGTCGTTGTGTCCTTGGGCAAGACACTTCACCCACCTTTGCCTGTAATGGAATGTACGGCGGCAGGCGCGGGCACACCGCGACGCCCTGTGTCTCCCTTTCAAGGGAGATGCTAAAAAATGCATTTCGTTGTCTCTGTACTGTACACTGACAATGACAATAAATTGAATCATTTCATTTCATTTCATTTCAATCATCATTTCAATCATCATCTCTGCTCCTTGTCAAAAGAATTTCAGATCAGCCTTTTTACACTCTATCCACTTGGCCTCATTTTAAGAACCTTTTAGAATATTCTCTTTCCTTACTGAAGACTCCTTGATTACTAAAGCAATGCCACGTCTTTCATGTCTCTTCCCCCGCTAACCTCCCAATTCTCCAAGGAAGATTCTAAATCCTGTACCATTGATTGGCCAGTGTTGCCCATTCTTCAAACACATCTCAGAAAGCAATTATGTTATAGTCCCATTTATTAAATTACTGCCTTCAGTTAATCAACCTTACTTGTCAGACTCTTTGTATTAAAAGAGATGCAGTCCAACCTTGCATTCCTAGAGACCTGGTTTTCCTTCCACATTTGTCTGCTCCTCAGCCCCAAAGTGGGCCTACCTGCATCACATTCGCCTTCAGAATTAGTTTAAATTCTTCTCAACACTTCCAGCAATTTCCCCCCATCCTCCGCGAGAGAATTTCTCTGCTTGGTGTGACTTGTCCAGTTTGTATATTCCCATCTTTCCCAGACATATTACTAGCGAAGTCCTCTCTCCTCCATGACCTCTTCAGTCATTTGAGCTACCCTCCTATTTCTATGCTCACTAAATGCAATTCAGAAATAAACCAGATAATCCAGGTTATTCCTGTTTAATGTTTTTGATGGGAATCCTGTCCCACTTTCACGACCTCTGCCGAGTTTGCCCTTGACTCATACTTGCAGCATGGTCGTCACGAGGTCGTAATGGTGGTCGTAGGTACTCGTGGCATCAAGTAGGTTGGGGCGCTTTTCTAGCCTGATGAAAAATGTCCACGAGTAAAAAAGATCATGAATTAGGTCGTGAAAGTGGGACAGGCCCTTAACTCTCTTTTAAATATATCCAGTAAATTGGCCTCCACTGCCTTCTGTGGCACAGAATTGCAGATTCACAGTCCCACCATCCCTGGAATGAACCTGGTGAACCTATGCTGCCCTCCCTCAATAGCAAGAATGTCCTTCCTCAAAGTAGGACCAAAACTGCACACAATACTCCAGGTGTGGTCTCACCAGGGTCCTGTACAAATCCTTGCTCCTATACTCAAATCCTCTCGCTATGCAGGCCAAAGTGCCATTTGCTTTCTTCACTGCCTGCTGTACCTGCATGCTTACTTTCAGTGACAAGGACACCCAGGTCTCGTTGCACCTCCCCTTTTCCTAATATGACACCATTCAGATAATAACCTGAATAATATGATTAGAGTGCTTGCTTGCCACACAGGATTCACCTGAACCAACAACCATCATTGTTTTATTTTAGACCAGTAAATTACATTTTAAATCATTTTTATGTTATTAAATATAATTGTAAAGCATCCTTACCTTTTATTTTCTGTTTGTATTCTTCTGGTCGATGGAGATACATAGCTGCAGCATCACCGTTTAGAGGGATCAATTGGATTTGGATAGGCCAGAAGCTGGGGGAGGAACGACTCAAATATGTTGGTGAGATCTGCAGGGAAAATACAAGTTCCCGGTTACTCCATTTTCAATGCCAGAACTATTGTAATGCATCAAAAATGACCCAGATGCAAGTGTGTTGATAAACAACTGTTAGGCAAAATGAAAGTTGGGGAAAGAGCTAATACAAAGCCCAGGAACAGATGTTTGGCAAGCAAAATATCCAAAGAATACCTGTCCAAGAATTCACAAACTAAAACACACTCACACCCTATGCGCTCCTTTCTCTCTCTCTTTCTGGTTCTCTTCCCTCTACCCCCATTTCATTCTTCTTCCCCACCTGGTAACATCTGCCTATCACTCCAACATACACTCTAGTTATCCTATCTGCTTTCCCAATGGTTCCATCTCTGCATCATTGACTCCACTTACCACTCTCTTTCCTTACCAGATTCAGCATATGTAGCCTCATGCTCCAACTTACCACCTTCCATCCAGTCTCAATAACCACCCTCCCCCCCCCCCCCCAACTAATTCCACCTGTCCATCAACTCCTCCTCACCTTGTTCCATCTACTGCCTGCCTGCCAGCCCCTGCCTCACTTCTCCTGCATGCCACTTTACATTGGCCAGCTCCCCTCTACACTCATTTTTGATGCAGAAACTCGATCGGTAACATTGACTCTCCCTTTATCGCCACAGATTCTGCTTGACCCAACGCGTTCCCGCAGTAGTTTGATTTTTGCTCCAGATTCAGCATCTGCATTCTCGTGATGATACCCATGTGTGTAAAAAAGACACTGCTGATCCCAGAAATCTAGGAAGAAAAATGCTGGAAATATTCAGGTCAGGCTGCGCCTGTGTGAAGAGAAGCAGAGTTAACATTTCAGGTCAGAGATCTTTGTCAGAACTGTTCTGACGAATGGTCTTTACCCTGAAACTTTAACTCTGTTTCTCTTCCCACAGATGCAGCCTGACCAGTCAAGTATTTCCAGCAGTTTCTGTTTTTAAAACAAATATGCATAGAGGTCAAAGTCAAAGTCCCTATTGTTGGACAAAGTGACTTCAATTAATCCAGGGAATTTAGACTAGTTAAAAAGTTTTAGTAACCCTACATACAGATATCCATCCAAATCCAAAAATAATGGTCCCAGATGGGATATCCTGTACAGGTAGAAAACATTTACTAAATCCACAAAACAAATCATTAATATCATCTCATTGAAATTCCCAATACTGCAAAATTGATAAAAAGTGGATTCTGAATAGTCAAAAATTAGAAGCAGTCTTTTTCCAGTTCTCCAAACACAAAGCAGCTTAATAAGCACAAACAAAAAAATACTTTGTACATTCCACAAGCAAATACAGGTTTTGATATCAGTTCGAAATGAATTTTGCAAATTGCATCAGTCATTCCAAATGGCGCATTGCCTCGGGGTAATCTGAATCAGGTTGGAAAGGATCCTGATGTCCAGTGACCACATCCACTTCCTGGCTAATTATTAGAAGTATTATGGAAACACTGGTATTATGTTATTTAAGGAAAGAGCTTTAGAAACTGTGCTAACAGAGCTGGGCATGGCAATGAGGATTTTCTTCATCAGTAATGATGTAGGAAATATGGGCAATACTGGCAGCATTTAGTGTCCATCCCTAATTGACTGAGATGGTGATGGTGAAGTCACTTTTGTGAACCACAGCAACCGTCTGAAAAAAATACTTCTAGAATTTTTGGAATTAATGTTTCTGGAATTGAACTCAGTGATAAACCCATGTCACACATTTCCAAGTCTAAAAGCTGAAAGACTTGTAGGTGAAACTGTGGATAGTGTAATTCCATGTGCCAGTCATCTTCAAAGTAGCGGTTGCAGATTTGGGAGCTGTTGAGGAACGGACCTTTGCAAGTAGTTGTGGTTCATTTTAGAGTTGGTAGATACAGTAGACAAGCATCTACAGTAGATTCAGGCCGATAGATATTCTGCCAATTGGTGGATTGTTCTGTCACATCAAGTTGGTGGATTGTTCTGTCATATCCTTATTGGAGTTGCACTCATCCAGGAAAATGGAGCATTTTCTCCATCACACTACTGACTTTAATGCTTTATAGATAAAGAACCATTGAACCATAGATAAAGGCCATGGATAATTGGGAAATAGCAATGTGAAAGTTATTTGCCAAATGACATCTAGCTTCTGACCTATTCCTGTATCAACAGCATTTAAGCAGCTGACAGTGTTTCTGATCAAAGGTTATCACTCTAGAATTCCAAATACCCATGGTAAATGATTAGCTCATTTCCGGCTGGAGATCTTTTTTTACCACTTATGTTATACAAATGAACATGCTAGAATGCTGTCAGCTTTTGCTGCTTAATTTTTGAGTTAGGAATGACACCTGATCAACTAGTAGCTTAATTAGTGACTGTAAATACAGAGAATCAGTGAGTCATAATAGGTGTGAGAGAATATAGATTACAGGGAAAAAAGTGTGGGAAAGGGTTTGATACGATCATCCGGAGTACAAGCACATACTAATGACCCAGAGAACAGCATTCAGTGTCTTTATTTATGCCCCTGTCCCACTTAGGAAACCTGAATGGAAACTTCTGGAGACTTTGCGCCCCACCCAAGGTTTCCGTGCGGTTCCCGGAGGTTGCAGGTAGTGGAAGCAGGTAGGGAGACTGACAAAAACCTCCGTCAACCCCTAAATTCACTTTGATATCTATTTCCTATCGTCCCAATTTACAATAGGTTTTGCTACTTATTTTATCCTCTCAGAAAAGCTACATCAGTCTACAGTCTCACAGATATTCGATATTTTGTGGCACTTTACTCAACTAGTTAAAAGTGCAAGAGACCGAACACCGCCAACAGGCCATTCAACCACAAGGATAACACAATGACCTCCATTTGTTCTTCTCAAATCTACACTGATCTACCCACTATCCCAACATCAAATGGAATTTTATACTTCAATAGGTGTCTGGATAAAAATTATATCACTGATCATTGTCTACTTCAGAACAGATCAACTGTGGACAGTTTAAGTCAATTCTTGTTTAATTATGTTACTGTTTAATTTACAGCATCTCGAAAAGTTGACTAGATAACAAGCGAGAATTTCAATTGCTTTCAAGGTATTCGCATTGATCCCAATTTGGTGAAGGCAAGAATCACTTCACTTAATGTAGTGTTATACTGGACTCCCAGTTCAAAGATTACATTAACTGTGTTGTACATTCCGTGGATGTACATGGCACTATCAAGGGAAGCATGTATTGGCCATCTCTTATTTAAACATATTATTCAAAAACATTTTCAAATACTTACCATAAAGGGCCGTCCATGTCTGATTAATTACATCTAGGCATACGGTTCCTGACCTGGAGAAAGTAAACATTTGAAGCAAGTTAGGGTTCAATAACAATGTCTTGCAACCCACGGCACCGTCCAAAACCAAGGTCTACAGTGACTAAAGCAAGAAAAATCATATTAAGGGGCAAAAAAATAGACTGAAACTAGTGATAAAGGAGGGACGGTTTTTAGGAGGAGAGTTAAACTGATCTAGAATAATATGTACAACAGGCAGCATGAAAAAGTTGTTAAAACTCAGACAAATTGCAACAATCAATCTGTTACAATAACAAGGAAGAAATCCCTATATAGCTTCATTAGTTATTTTTGTTATCAATGCACAATTAAAAATTCACCCTTTTAATCTCTGTTCATTGTTTCTTAATATCTGACTACCGTTCACATTTCTGCAACCATTTTTAGTGCACAGTTCATGCAGCCTCTCCCATCTTGAAAGGTTAGAAAACAAAATGATACAAGACATCAATCAAGACAAAACAAGAACAGCCTAATTTTGGAATGGTAAATAAGTAATGGCCTTGATAAATAAAAGGATCTGGAAAAAAAAAGATTAAAACAACATTTTTTATAGCCAAGCTTTTCACAAGTTTTGTGGAAAAACCTTGAAGAAAGTTGATATACTAGTGAAAGCACTTTCCCCTTAAATCTGCAGACAATGAGATTGAAGTCTCACAAATCTATAAAGTCCCAATACCCACCATAACGGAACATCTCAGGTCTCGGGCATTTCGATGCAGTTACAAAATGGGTCATTTAAAAAAAAAAAGGCAAAGCCAGTGAAGGTTGTAATGCATTGAGGAAACGGTTGCAAGACCTTCTGCTAAACAAAGGAAAACTATTGGAAGTTATCTTGTACAAGTACACCAATAGAAAATGTTTGGAGGGATATGGACCAAACGCAGCCAGGTAGGTGGGACTTGTTAGATGGGCATCTTGGTCAGCATAGGCAGGTTCGGTTGAAGGGCCTGTTTCCATGCTGTATGACTATGACTCTAAATCATGAGAGTCATCTTTCTGACATGGGATTTTCTTTATTTTATATTATACCATGAAGTTGCAGAGTTTAAACTCCACGCGATCATGATTGGCCTACATTTTGTTTCCATGCAAAGCATTTAAAAAGATTGATGAAATTGAAAGCACTTGAAAAGATATGAACAGTCTTGCTCACATAGATCGCCACACGTGTGTACAAGTCATGCCACAACTAAGATTCACTAGAAAGCAAGTCGAATCCCATAAAGAATCCAATTCATAGAAACATAGAAAATAGGTGCAGGGGTAGGCCATTTGGCCCTTCGAGCCTGCACCGCCATTCAATATGATCATGGCTGATCATCCAACTCAGTATCCTGTACCTGCCTTCTCTCCATACCCCCTGATCCCTTTAGCCACAAGGGCCACATTTAACTCCCTCTTATATATAGCCAATGAACTGGCCTCAACTACCTTCTGTGACAGAGAATTCCAGAGATTCATCACTCTCTGAGGGAAAATGTTTTTCTCATCTCAGTCCTAAAAGATTTCCCCTTTATCCTTAAGCTGTGACCCCTTGTTCTGGACTTCCCCAACATCGGGAACAATCTTCCTGCATCTAGCCTGTCCAACCCCTTAAGAATTTTGTAAGTTTCTAAAAGATCCCCCCTCAATCTTCTAAAATCTAGCGAGTACAAGCTGAGTCTATCTAGTCTTTCTTCATATGAAAGTCCTGACATCCCAGGAATCAGTCTGATGAACCTTCTCTGTACTCCCTCTATGGCAAGAATGTCCTTCCTCAGATTAGGAGACCAGAACTGTACGCAATACTCCAGGTGTGGTCTCACCAAGACCCTGTACAACTGCAGTAGAACCTCCCTGCTCCTATACTCAAATCCTTTTGCTATTCTGACTAGACTGATACATTGAGCTTTGGATGAGATTTTAGACAAGATTCTACACTTGCAACAGAAATACTACAAGTTAATGAAGCCCACAATGAACGCTACTGTCATGGATAGCAGACACAGGGGAGATGCCTTCATACTTAGCACCATGTAGCACACTTTCTTGACCATACACAGTAGCCAGTTTTTCTAGATACACACAATTAAATTTAATTTTAGCGCTTTAAACATTTGTTAATGGGTCCAATTCTCCTTGGTTATCAGCAACCAAGGAAATATAACATCCCCTCAATCCAAACCAATAACTTTATCAAAAGGATTCTTCAGTGTTTTATCCATTTCAATCTTTCTCCCTTCTCATCTTAATGTTTCCTTAGCTGCTACTGAAAGTAAACTGTCACTTACGCTTCATCGATGTTTGGATGGAAAATTTTATTCATGAATCCTGTAAACAAGCATCGAAAAGTCAATTAGTACTCAGAAATGGAAAGAAAAACAGCAATATGGATAAAGTGAAAGCATAAGCTATTTTTAGTCTAACGATGTTTTGGGTTGTGGAGAGGGTGCTGGGGGAAGTGGAGATGGACAACTTATTTCAGAAATAAAAATGATCTCCACGGTGTGCGGCTCTATACCTGCAGCATTTCCCATTTACATTAACACCAATACAATACTCCAAGGACAAATATTTTACACCATGATCTTAATGGAGTTGTCCGTTGTTGCTGTATTATGATAGTTTGACTCAGAAACACCTCGTCAAAAATATACATTATAAACTTTGCACAATTAGCATGATTGATTCACTCAAAGTATTTTTGGTTTAGTCCTGACAGCAATAAATTCATATAGTAAAAATGTGTATGGGGTACACCTGGAGAGATTCAGAGACAGAGACGGCGGAGAGAGAGCGAGAGAGAGCGTGAGACGGAGGGACGGGGAGAGAGATAGAGACGGAGGGACGGGGAGGGGGAGACTGAGGGACGGGGAGGGGGAGACAAAGGGGGGAGGGGGAGACGGAGGCAGAGGGGAGAGATAACATGAACTTATCACCTTCATGCCTCAATATCAGATCTAAATTGACAAAGTTGCATTATACAAGAAAATACTTGGAAGAAAATTTCAATTAATAACATGGCAACTCAACATGTCAATCCGATGATGCAGCTTACAATGCAAGTTAACAAAATGCTTATTTCACCATCCAAGAAGCACCTCAATATTTATACATCCGTGTGGTCTGTTTTACTAGGTTACAAGTCAATTTCCTTGTTAACTAGTTCAAAAGTCAAACAGGGTAGCACTGCATGTATTAGATATGCTACAGAAGGCTGTGGAAGCCAGTTCAATGGAGATTTTTAAGACAGAGATAGATAGATAATTGATTGGCATGGGTGTCAGGGGTTATGGGGAGAAGGAAGGAGAATGGGGTTCGATGGGAGAAATAGATCAGCCATGATTGAATGGCGGAGTAGACGATGGGCCAAATGGCCTAATTCTGCTCCCATCACTTATGAACATAGCCATACTAAATGACAGTAGTGATGTAATTGCGACTGCTGGTGATTTTCCTGCTTTCAGCTATTCTCTGATCACAAACAAACTTCCGTGTAATTCTCAACAGTCACAATTTCTTGCTCCTCAATCTTCTTGATTGGTTCATACTACTCAAATGAAAGAACCCCAAAACCAAAAATACCTGCCATGCTCTAACTTGCCACAGGAATACATCAGCAGGGCTCGATCACATCCTTTTTGTTTAAGGAGGAACTGCAGATGCTGGAAAATTGAAGGTACACAAAAATGCTGGAGAAACTCAGCGGGTGCAGCAGCATCTATGGAGCGAAGGAAATAGGCAACGTTTCGGGCCGAAACGTTGCCCATTTCCTTCGCTCCATAGATGCTGCTGCACCCGCTGAGTTTCTCCAGCATTTTTGTGTACCTTCGATCACATCCTTACCTGGCACTTTCCAACAAGTGAATGAATAAAATAAACATAAGCTTGAAAAGTTGTACTATTCCAAATCATAACCACACTGTAATCAGAAAAGATCTGTCCAAAAACGCTAGAATACCCATTTAAATCAATACGTTCCTAGACCTTTTATCGGATCTGACCTGCTCTACAACCATCTGGACACAAGGGGGAGCTCAGCTGTATATAAAACAAACAGGAAATCAGCACAGCCAGCAAGTTCAAGACATCCCTTTTGTTCCCTGTTGCAGAAAACTACATGCACTTGCATTGACATTTGCTGTCAGTTCCTTTTGACAAAATTAGAGCAACTACCCATCTTCAAGATTTGTATAAGCTTTCCACAAGCTAATTTTAGACGAATGCACATTACTTTGTGCCAATGTGTAGGAGGGAACTGCTGATTTAAACCAAAGATGGAGACAAAATGCTGGAGTAACTCAGCGGGATCGGCAGCATCACTGGTGAGAAGGAATAGGTGAACCCTAATGCACCCATTCCTTCTCTCTAGAGATGCTGCCTATCCCGCTGAGTTACTCCAGCATTTTGGGTCTATCTTACTTTGTACCAAGTTGTGGGATTAATGTTTTATAATTAATGGAAATTGACATGACATTTTTTATATCTAACTTTGTTTCTGTTAAAAGGTTAGTATATTATCTAGCACGCAGCAGAGCTGCATTTTGTAAGGCTCAAAACCTCTTTGATGTGTGGTACAATATATTACATTCAAAATAAATCCAAGAACAATAGCAGCAGAAACATACATATCATAACCAAGAACTTCACTCGATTACTGCGATGGATCGTTAAGTACAGAGGGACACCGAAGCCTCGGCATCAGACACACCAACGAGGCGCTCAGTGAACTACAATGGCAGATTTCATGTGCGCTAAGCAACGAAACAAAACATGCAAAGGACAAAGCCAAACAGTAGCAGAACTAATATATCAGATCAAACCGCTCAAATGCCGCCAACCCTCATGAACATTGATTGACAGCTAACAACAGGCTCCAAGGATGGTGTCCAACAATAGTGCTCAATACTGGAGCATTTATAACTACATTCAACCAGAAGTGCCCAGCAGACAATCTTGGCTTCCATCCAAGGCCTCCAGTATCACAATAGCCAGTATTCAGCTAATTCAACTCACTCCACATGGTAAAGAATGACAGTTACCACTAGATACAATAAGCAAGGGACTAATCACATTCTACTGTGCCCCCAAAGACTTGCTCGACAAAACTAATGGTAGCTCTAGCCTGCAGCTCCAATACAGAATTGCACCTGATCTTGTCGAAAATTGCCCACGTGCAGACTTGTCAAAATAAGCAAGGCAAATACAATCTGGCCAACCACCACAATCAGTCTACTCTCAAACAAAGTGATAGATGTTCACAACTGATCCACCAATGCCACTTTGTTCTTAGTAGGACCGTTAAGCTCCAGAGTTCGCCACAATATTGAACCAAAGATCAAATTCCAAGGGCAAAGTTAGTGATGGGCCTCAACAGCAAGCAGAATATGACCGAGCATGGCATCAATGAGGCTGAATAAAGATGAAACTAATGGGCATTAAGCGAACACGCTAATGATTGATGCCTTACACAAAAGATGGTTTAGTTCTTGGAGTCAATCATCCAGGCCCCAGCCATCCTCTTGGGCTTCAATCTTCTTTTCATCATGTGCTCATAATTGAGCATGGTTCAATTCAATCGCAAATTCTCCTCAAATAAAACAATTCATCTCTCCATACAGTAAAATCTAGACAAGATTCTGAGAAGGGGCATTGAGATATTAAGTAGCAATTAACATTCATGCCATAAAACAAGCAAAACAAAGACCGCCTCTAACAAGATAGAATCTAATTACCAATCGTTGATATTCAAAGGCATTACATTCACTGGGTCTCCCATTAAGATTCTAGGGGAGGGGAGATTCATTATGGCCAGAAACACAAATACTATGGTCATGGGAGCAGGTCAGATACTGGATATCCTAGAGCAAGCAATTCTCATTCTGACACTCTAAAGCCTTTCTACTATTGACAAGGCACATAAGGAGTACGATGGAATATTATCCACTTGTCGGGATGGGTACAGTAACACTGAAGAATTTAAAAACACCCAGGACAAAGCAGACCATTCAACTTGCACCATCATCCATTCCTACCACCTACACAGCTGCAATGTACCAAGTGTATTATCTCCAAAGTTTGCAATCCCTACCATCAAGAACAAGAGCAACAGATACATTGGAACACCAACCCAATACTGGTCTAACTTGCACCAAATGCCCTCACGTAGAAACAAGGAACTGCAGGTGCTAGTTTATCAAAAAAAAGACAAAGCATTGGAGTAACTCAGCGAGTCAGGCAACATTCCCGGAGAACATGTTTTCCAGGGATGCTGCGTGACCTACTGAGTTACTCCAGCACATCGTCTTGAAATAAATTGTCATTTCTTAATCATCACTGGTTGCAAATCCAAGAACTTCCAACCCTGTGGGAGTACTTTCACAACTACAGCAACCAAGAGACTGGGTCACCACCACCTTCAAGGGCAATTAGTCATGATAACAAATGCTGACCTTGCCAGCAACACCCACCTCTCAAAATGAATAATACTTTGCACGAAAAATATCACTTACAATCTACCCTTTACCTGAAATACTACTAAATAATCTAAATTTAAAATTAGTAAGCAGAATCCGATTTAACATATTAAAATATTAACGATTTAGACAAAGGAACTATGCAATATCTCCAAGTTTGCGGATGACACAAAACTGGGTGGCAATGTGATCTGCGAGGAGGATGCAATGAGGCTGCAGGGTGACTTGGATAGGTTGGGTGAGTGGGCAGATGCAGTATAACGTGGATAAATGTGAGGTTATCCAGTTTGGTGGCCAGAACAAGGCGGCAGATTATTATCTGAATGGTGTCAGATTAGATAAAGGTGAGGAGCAATGAGACCTGGGTGTTCTTGCACATCAGTCGCTGAAAGTAAGCATGCAGGTACAGCAGGCAGTGTAGAAAGCAAATGGCATGTTGGCCTTCATAGCGAGAAGATTTGAGTATAGAAGCAAGTAGGTCCTACTGCAGTTGTACAGGGCCCTGGTGAGACCACACCTGGAGTATTGTGTGCAGTTTTGTCTCCTAATTTGAGGAAGGACATTCGTGCTATTGAGGGAGTGCAGTGTAGGTTCACCAGGTTAATTCCCGGGATGGCGGCACTGACATATGATGAAAAAATGGATCGACTGGGCTTATATTCACTGAAATTTAGAAGGATGAGAAGGGATCTTATAGAAACATATACAATTAAGGGATTGGACAGGCTAGATGCAGGAAAAAATGTCCTGATGTTGGGATGGGCTTATATTCACTGAAATTTAGAAGGATGAGAAGGGATCTTATAGAAACATATAAATTAAGGGATTGGACAGGCTAGATGCAGGAAAAAATGTCCTAATGTTGGGAGAGTCCAGAACCAGGGGTCACAGTTTAAGAATAAGGAATAGGCCATTTAGGACTGAGATGAGGAAAAATCTTTTCAGCCAGAGAGTTGTGAATTTGTTGAATTCTCTTCTGCAGAAGGCAGTGGAGGCCAATTCACTGGATGTTTTCAAGAGTGAGTTAGATAGAGCTCTTAGGGCTAACGGAATCAAGGAATATGGGGAGAAAGCAGGAACGGGGTACTGATTTTGGATGATCAACCTATTTCCTATGTTTCTATGAATGTGCTGTAATAAATTTGAGTAGATTAGCTCCGTTTACCCAGTGCCAGCACTGAAAAGGTATTATTAACACAATACTGCTTCATGCAGATACAACAATGAATCACAGAACCAGGTGCCTGACATTTGAAATAAGCAAGCAGCACTGAGAAGATGAATTTTGATATGGTTAATTGTGATTATTTTGTTTCCATAGCCTGAGACAGGCCGAATGATTGAAAGATAATAGAACTAAATTGAAAACAATTGCTGGATTAAAAATAGCGATTCCTAATGGAAAGGTAATGTCTACCTTAACTGAAAGAATGGCAGAAATATTACAAATCAAAAAAGCAAATTTATAATTTCACGTACATTTATTTTGAGATGGCAGAGGATGTCAGTTAATCCTGATCATATACAATCAGCAGGGCCAGAACAACGTCAGTGAGACCAGAATATACAAGTCACATGTACGTTATGATCATTCAGCTTACCAAAATTTGCCCTTACAAAAGTCACAAATTACCATCCAAAACTGAAATACAGAATAAAATTCACTCACATAATTCATGTGCAAAAGTAAATCAACATAAATGTCTCAATTCATGTATTTTGACACATAGGCTGGTGACGCTGGTTGACGCTATGGAAAGTCACAATATGGACCATTTTCTAGGACACCCCTCGAACCCTAATGCAGGGTCGCTTGTACCAAGTTCTCGACTTCTGCAAGGGATAAGGACATGAACATCCTGCATATAACACAAATGTAGATACTGGTAAGGCCCTAACTCCTTATACCGATGTACACCAAGTTTATTGTCTTGTGTGCAAGTACACGAGGTACAGGTAAAATGAAAATCCTGCTTGCAGCAGCACAGGCACAGATTCCGACAACGCACAAAAAAAGCAAATGATACATAAATTATAAAATTTACAAATTCTAGAAGATAGCACAAGCAAAAGACGGACCAAAAGAAAACTTCTGTACGAAACACAATTAGAGAAACAAGTTTGTGGTAGTGTAAGAGGTGGTCTGTAGTGTTCTGTTGCCAGGGTAGGATCAAGGTTGTGCAGATCAGTTCAAGAACCTGATGGTTGTAGGAAAGTAACTGTGATTGAACCTGGTGGTGTGCAACTTCAACCTTCTGTGCCTCCTGCCCAATGGTAGCAACAAGAAAGGGACATAGCCTAGATAAATAGTAGGGATCCTAATGATAGATGCCACCTTTTTGAGACAGTACCTCATGTAGATGCTTGAATGGAGGGGAGGGACCATGCCATGATGGACTGGGCATAGACCTGAATACCCCAAATGAAGCTTCACACATAAATAAACACAACTATTTCCATTTAATGTCTTGATTCAGTTATTGTTGCATATTATGATTTGAAAACAATAGACAATAAGTGCAGGAGTAGGCCATTTGGCGCTTCAAGCCAGCACCGCCATTCACTGTGATCATGGCTGATCATCCACAATCAGTACCCCGTTCTTGCCTTCTCCCCATATCGCTTAACTCCACAATCTTTAAGAGCTATATCTAACTTGAAAGCATCGAGAGAATTGGCCTCCACAGCCTTCGGAGGCAGAGAATTCCACAGATTCTCAACTCTCTGGGTGAAAAAGCTTTTATTCATCTCCATTCTAAATGGCCTATCCCTTATTCTTAAAATGTGGCCCCTGGTTCTGCACTCCCCCAACATTGGGAACATGTTTCCTGCCTCTAGCACGTCCAACCCCATGTCTGAAGAAGGGTTTTGGCCCGAAACATTGCCCGTTTCTTTCGCTCCATAGATGCTGCTGCACCCGCTGAGTTTCTCCAGCTTTTTTGTGTACCTTCGATTTTCCAGCATCTGCAGTTCCTTCTTAAACCCATAATATTCTTATATGTTTCAATAAGATCCCCTCTCATCCTTCTAAATTCCAGTGTACACAAGCCCAATCACTCCATTCTATCAACATCTGACAGTCCCGCCATCCTGGGAATTAACCTCGAGAACCTATGCTGCAATCCCTCAATAGCAAGAATGTCCTTCCTCAAATTTGGAGACCAAAACTGCACACAATACTCCAGGTGTGGTCTCACTTGGGCCCTGTTACAACTGCAGACAGACCTCTTTGTGCCGATACTCAACTTCTCTTGTTATAAAGCCAACGTGTCATTAGCTTTCGTCACTGCCTGCTACACCTGCATGCTAACTTTCAGTGACTGATGAACAAAGACCCCCAGATCTCGTTGTACTTCCCCTTTTCCCAACTTGACACCATTCAGATAACAACCTGTCTTCCTGTTTTTGCAGCCAAAGTGGATAACCTCACATTTATCCACATTAAACTGCATCAGCCAAGCATCTGCCCACTCACCCAACCTGTCTAAGTCATCCTGCATCCTTATAGCATCCTCCTCACAGTTCACACTGCCACCAGGCTGTGTGTCATCTGCAAATTAGCTAATGTTACTTTTAATCCCTTCATCTAAATCATTAATGTGTATTGTAAATACCTGCGGTCCCAGCACCGAGCCTTGCAGTACCCCACTAGTCACTGCCTGCCATTCTGAAAGGGGCCTGTTAATCCCTACTCTTTGTTTCCTGTCTGCCAACCAATTTCCTATTCATGTCAGCACCCTACCCCCAATATCATGTGCCCTAATTTTGCCCACTAATCTCCTAAGTGGGACCTTATCAAAGGCTTTCTGAAAGTCCCGGTACACTACATCCACTGCCTCTGCCTTGTCCATTTTCCTCGTTACATCCTCAAAAAATTCCAGAAGATTAGTCAAGCATTCGTAAATCATCTTTTATATTTGACTCCAGCATCTTCCTCACCACCGATGTCAGGCTAACTGGTCTATAATTCCGTCTTCTCTCTCCCATCTTTCTTAAAAAGTCGGATAACATTAGATACCCTCCAATCTACAGGAACTGATCCTGAATCTATAGAACATTGGAAAATGATCACCAATGCGTCCACAATTTCTAGAGCCACTTCCTTAAGTACCCTGGGATGCAGACCATCAGGCCCTGGGGATTTATCAGCCTTCAGTCCCATCAGTTTACCGAGCACCATTTCCTGCCGAATGTGAAATTCCTTCAGTTCCTCCGTCACCCTAGGTCTTCTGGCCACTAGTCCATCTGGGAGAAACTTATGTTAACAATGGCTCCATTCCAAAAGGACACGGCAAGGAGCTGGATATGTGGTCCGGAAACTATTCGTTATATTTCCATAGACAATGATTGGTTCCTTTCTGTATATGTATAGATATTTGTATGGAAAACTGAGACAGTACTAGGGGCCAAATCTGGTGACTACACAAATAGGAAATCAATAGATAACAAGAACTGTGCACATAAATATGATGATAGCTATTCCAGCGCTTTCTTCCTCCCTAAAATGCAGTGAAAGTGTACAAAACACATAAACTGACAGACCTTCTACAACACACCACTGCCAGCAATATTGCCTGCTTTTACATTCAAATTAGCATGAACAACAGTTGCAACATCGCAGCAAATTTAAGCTGTAGAGCCTATTGAAGGTAAAGTATTGTCCAATTTGGGGAAATTAGCCTAAGTGGTTGTCAAAATTTTAATTTTAACTAGTTTAAGAAATCGATGCAATCTTAAAATTAGAGCAGAAATTATATTGATGAGAATCTACAGCAAAGTTGGCAATTCAGCCCAATAGATATGTGCCAGCGTTTGTATTCCAACCAAGCCTTCTCTATCTTGCTTCATCTCACCCCATTATGCAGCCACAATAAGTAAGTTGTTCTAATCACAATCTGTTCATGCAAACATATATTAGTGTTGTCATCTCCCATTGTGCGCTTGCCAATCTGAACAGTTAGTTTAAGAAGGAACTGCAGATGCTGGAAAATCGAAGGTAGACAAAAATGCTGGAGAAACTCAGCGGGTGAGGCAGCATCTATGGAGCGAAGGAAATAGGCAACGTTTTGGGTCGAGACCCTTCTTCAGACTGATGCGAGGGTTGGGGGTGGGGGGGGGGGCGGGAAGAAGAAAGGAAGAGGCGGAGACAGTGGGCTGAGGGAGAGCTGAGAAGGGGAGGAGAAAGCAGGGACTACCTGAAATTAGAGGTCAATGTTCATACTGCTGGGGTGTAAACTGCCCAAGCGAAATATGAGGTGCTGCTCCTCTAATTTACGAAGGTCCTCACTCTGGCCATGGAGGAGGCCCAGGACAGAAAGGTCGGATTCAGAATGAGAGGGATAATTGAAGTGCTGAGCCACCAGGGAGATCAGGTTGGTTAATGCGAACCGAGCGGAGGTGTTGGGCGAAGCGATCGCCAAGCCTACGCTTGGTCTCACTGATGTAGAGCAGTTGACACCCAGAGCAGCGGATGCAATAGATGAGGTTGGAGGAGGTGCAGGTGAACCTCTGCCGCACCTGGAAAGACTGCTTGGGTCCTTGAATGGAGTCAAGGGGGGAGGTAAAGCGACAACTGTAGCATTTCCTGAGGTTGCAAGGGAAAGTGCCAGGAGAGCTGGGAAGATGCCGCCGGCGATGGGATCACGTTGGAGGTGGCGAAAATGTCGGAGGATTATTTGTTGTATGTGACGGCTGGTAGGGTGGAAGGTGAGGACAAGGGGGACTCTGCCCCGGTTACGAGGGGGGGGGGGGGGGGGGGGGGGGGGGGATGGGGAGTAGCAGATTTACGGGCTATACAAGAGACCCTGGTGAGAGCCTCATCTATAGTAGAAGAGGGGAACCCCCATTCCTTGCACATTCCCATTAAATCATTGATTAAAAATACTTCCTTACCTGCCCCCTAAATTAACCAACAAATCGTTAACTGTACTCAAGTAGTGTCTCCCTCTGGTTTAAAATCTGTCATATTTGCCTTGCAAATTATCACTCCACCTCCAAACTCCTTTGCTTCACTCTCTCAAATTTATGCACTTCTTTCCAACATCTTTGCTCAAATCCCCACCAAGCAACTTTACTACTGCTATTTTATTCAAAGCTCTGGTAATAGTCACTAATGACAACTGATGTGTTTACAACAAATCTATCTCTCCTCGTCTTGTTCCACTCATTTTAATAAATGACAATGTCACGATCTTTATCCAAAAAACTCCCCATTTTTGACCATCTTGATGGGACTGACTATTGGACACTATTACCTTTCAACCCATCGCCAAAAAAAAAAATTACCAAAGATTTATTTTCCCATGCTACCACTATTACGTGTGGCATCTTCGAAGGAATTGTCATTACCTCCCTCCTCTTCCTTAATGATGTGATAACTTGGCCCCATACTCCAAAACACTGGAGTAGTTTGGCACATAACTGGTGACAACCAGCTTTTACATCACCTCTTTCTCAACTTCTCAAGACGTTCACAAGATTTGTCTGAATATCCAATAATGGATGAAAATCAATCTTGAATCTACACTCCATTCCCTATATTCTGCCTGGAAACTGCCTTGAAGCTGAAGCCGATGGCATAAGTACAACCTTGGTGTCAATTAGCCTAAAGTTTCTACCTCAATTCAAACTAAACCAGAATACATGCAACCCTGGCATTGGTTCATACCCAGATGGAGCACCCAAGTACCTATCCTATCTTGCACCCGATTCTGTCGACTCTACATCTATGACTGCAAGGACACATATTACTCCTGTTCCAGACATTCAAATATAAAGTTCCCATCCTTGTGTTAAAATTCTCACATTTACCCCAGCATCTCCTTCCAACTTCACAATTTGTTTTATTCTACCATTTATTCAACCCTCACCTTGCTCCAGAATTCATTTTTCAAAAAGCTCAAGCACATTCTGATCAAGGAAGATTAGAAAATGATGAAACCCTATAATTCATTACAAATAATAGAAATATAACCATGTTATTGCTATTTAAGTACAAGCCGACAGTGGTAATTAATCCTAAAATATTTTTGCTTGTGCACAAAGGGCTACTAAATATTTTATAGCTTTATTGCTGTTAGTCAGTATCTGTGCAATTCTGGATTTAGGACCATAGGCTTGTGATATTATGCACTGCAGATGGCTCTCTTTGCAGTGTCAGCCTACAATCACTTCAATTTCATTACTTAAGTGATAAGCAATACTGCGGTGCAAAATTCAGCCATGCCAATTCTCAGTAGGAGTAAAGACAAGTCACACCAGCTAGCACACCGAGTGGAAAGGACAACAGAAAATGCTTTGCAAAATGCGATTCACACAAATAATATGACATTTCATTAATGCAGATCAACAGAAATTGCCCTCCTGCTACATTTTTTTGAAACTACACTATGAAACAGCTGAAGATAGTTGGACCTAGGGGACTGCTCAGATCGGGAGGCACGGTCCTGGGCTTGAGATGACTAGCTTGTGCCTCATAAGTCCAGCAATGAAGTTTCTCCTTAAATCCCACCAACCTCAACTACATTACAGCTCATTGATATCCCAGTCAATAATGTTACTAAAGCAATCACCCCCCGATCCTGAATCTATAGAACATTGGAAAATTATCACCAATGCGTCCACGATTTCTAGAGCCACTTACTTAAGTACCCTGGGAAGCAGACCACCAGGCCCTATTTTTTTTTCTCTTTACATATTCTTTAGGAGTCGTCAGGAGTAACGTGGTCCTGGCCAGTTATTGTAACTGACCAAATTATTGGCAAGTGTTACTTAACCGTACTATCAATTACACCATACAGCAGTTTGTTAATGATAAAGTAAATAAGGCCACATTGGGTTTATTCTACATTTATTCTCTCTGCACAAACTGAAGTTTGTCGAAAGACCATTCTTTGAAATGAATCCAACTGCACATCAACCAATGTAAGACTTACTCCTGTGCTGACCCAGTTTATTGGGGCACAGTACCATTAATATCTCAAATTTAAATAAATATCTATCTTGTCCACTTCACACTTTTAATTTCCTCCAGCCTTTTAAGCAGCTGGCCTCTCCCATTCCCCCATTTTTTAAATCACTCCACCAATGGGGCTATGCAAAATATTTTGATGTTTTGATACAAACACAAACTGCCATTATTTCCTTGAACACTCAGCAATTTGACATGGCAGTTCTTCATTTGCCCTCTTGGGGAAAACTATCTGTATTTCCACTCCAAATCCTTCCCAAGATATTAGCAATATCAACATATCTACCTCCTCTCCGTCTCCAATCTACCCCCAAGAAAACTACCAACTGGTGCAACATCTTGCATATACGTTTAATACATCAAAACAATTAACAAGTGTCACACAATAATTCAGGCAGATAACAAAAGCTGACAGAGACATTTTAGAAAGGTCAGGAGTTCTTGGTCGGAAAGATTTAGGGAGGGAGTTCCACAGTACTGGTCATGGCAGCCGAAGACCAAACCATACAATGTTGCACTGATTACATTCAACATTGCACAAATATGAAGGATTTGAAAGCAAGGATAATTCTTTAAAAATCAACTTTGCTTAAGAAGATCGAGTGAAATAAGCCAATGTTATCACAATAAAAATCTGGCCGCTTTTCATCATCCACTTTCATCTCCAAACCCCATTTCCTTCGATTCAAAAGGTCTAAAGTTTTTTATATTTTTTTATCTTCAACATAGAACGTAAGTAGAGGGGAAGAAAGCCCCAAAGATTCCCAACCTTTGATTAAATAAACTTCTAAGTGACACTTTATCCCAATATTATCTTCACTTCAATGTTCCCTAGTCGGGGAAATCAGCATATGACAATTTTTTAATTGTCAATGAGATCATGCATCTTTCTGATAAATTTCTACTTACTTCATAGGGCAACCGCTCATCCAAGAAATTAAATTAGTGAGTATATTTTGCGCCACCCCAACTTTAGAGATCAATTACATCAATATTTTTGTACAGGTGCACAACCTTTTATCCGACGATCCAAATAACGAAAACCTCCGAATAGCGACATTTTTTCGGTCCTTGAAGAAAGGTCCTTGAAAACGTTCACCGAGGGCGGCCCGCAGAGGTGACAGCGGAACCTCCGGTCGGTCCTCGAAGAAAGGGGAACTAAATCCCCATTCATAAAAGAGGTGAGGGTATATTGCGCGGGAGGGTTAATAATTGACAATATGCTGCTACCTGCCCGCTGAGTTAAAAAGTTTCCACGGTAGACACGATACACAGTGTATCGTGAGTCTTGCGTGGGAACTTTTTAACTCAGCGTGCAGGCAGCAGCAAATTGTCGCTCCCTTCAGTTTCACCCCACCTACACCCCTCTGCTTCCCGGCCATGTGTGTGACCCCTTCCCTCCCCTCTCCAGCTCCCCGCTCATTGCACCGGCGCGGGGGCTTTGTACTGTCTTCACGTCGGCGATTCTAGCAGCACAGTGCAGTCACCAGAGACGTCAGGACCAACGGGACACCGACCCCCAGGCCCACCGCAAGCACGGAGATCCCAGAGACCCACAGCCAGCAGCAGCCCAGCCCCGTTCCAACTCCAGAGGAAAACTGCAAACTGGCCGGAGACGTCAGGACCACCAGAAGCCGCTCCCTGATGGGCCGCTACGGCGACAAGCGGCAGTTCGCCCACAGCCCGAGCTGCGGCCCATCAACGGGACACCGACCCCCAGGCTCACTGCAAGCACGGAGATCCCAGATCAGCAACTCCAGCCCAGCCCCATTCCAACTTCAGAGGAACACGCAGTGTATGGGCAGAAGCTGATAGTGTGGAAGGTACTTCTTGTTCTTGGGGTCGCGCAGCTCGGGCTGTGGGCGAACTGCCAATTGTCGCCGTAGCGGCCCATCGGGGAGCGGATTCCTCTGGAGTTGGAGGGGGAGGGGGGTATTGTGCTGTTTGATCGCCCCCTACTATCCCAGGGACAGGGAGACAGGACGTTCACCGAAGGCGGCCCGCAGAGGTGACAGTGGAACCTCCGGTTGGTCCTCGAAGAAAGGGGAACTAAATCCCCATTCAGAAAAGAGGTGAGAGTATATTGCGCGGGAGGGTTAATAATTGACAATCTGCTGCTACCTGCCCGCTGAGTTAAAACGTTCCCACGGTAGACACGATACACAGTGTATCGTGAGTCTTGCGTGGGAACTTTTAAACTCAGCGTGCAGGCAGCAGCAGATTGTCGCTCCCTTCAATTTCACCCCACCTACACCCCTCTGCTTACCAGCCATGTGTGTGACCCCTTCCCTCCCCTCTCCAGCTCCCCGCTCATTGCACCGGCGTGGGGGCTTTGTACCGTCTTCACGACGGCGATGGCTGCAGGTCAGTGCAGTCACCGGAGACGTCAGGACCAATTGGACGTCGACCACCAGGCCCACCGCAAGCACAGAGATCCCAGAGACCCACAGCCAGCAGCAGCCCAGCCCAGCCCCGCTCCAACTTCTTCTGCCGGGATCAAGGCGCAAACTCGCGACCTTGCGGATATTTCCGAAGACCGACAAATTCTGAATTACGAAAGGTCCCAAGGCTTTCGGATAAAAGGTTGTGCACCTGTACTATTTTTTGCAATTCTCAGTATTTACTTTACCTGCCTTTAGACTTTACTTTAGACTTTAGAGATACAGCGCAGAAACAGGCCCTTCGGCCCACACCAACCAGCTATTTCCCCGTACACTGACACTGTCCTACACACATGGCATCGGTTCGATTGTGATCCATGGAGAGATAGCTGAATAGATAGAAAATTGGCTTCATGGAAGGGTGATGGTGGATGGTTACTTCTTGGACTGGGTGCCTATGATTAGTGGTGTGCCTCAGGGTTCGGTGCTGGGCCTGTTACTGTTTGTCATCTACATCAATGATTTGGATGAGAGCATACATGGCAAGATTAGCACATTTGCTGATGATACAAAAGTGGGTGGTTTTGCAGATAGTGAAGATGGTCGTGAAAAATTGCAACAGGATCTTGATCGATGGGCCAGGTGAGCCGAGGAATGGTTGATGAATTTAACACAGAGAAATGTGAGTGTCGTATTTTGGGAAGTATAACATGGGCAGGACCAACACTGAATGGTAGGGCCCTGGGGAGTGTTGCAGAGCAGAGGGATTTAGGAGTGCAAGTGCATGGTTCCTTAAAGGTCGAATCACAGGTAGTCAAAAAGGCTTTTGGTACATTGGCCTTCATCAGTCAGAGCATGGAATATAGAAGTTGTGAGGTCATGTTGCAGTTATATAAGATGTTGGTGAGACCACATTTAGAGTAATTGTGTTCAGTTCTGAGCACCATGTTATAGGAAAGATGTTGTCAAGCTGGAAAGGGTACAGAGATTTACAAGGACGTTGCCAGGATTAGAGGGTCTGAGCAATAGGGAGAGGCTGAGTTGGCTGGGACTCTATTCCCTGGAGTGTAGGAGGATGAGAAGTGACCTTATTGTGGTGTATAAAATCATGAGAGGAATAGATCGGGTTAATGCACAGAGTCCTTGACCAGAGTAGGTGAATCAAGGACCAGAGATTATGGGTGTAAGGAGAAGGGGAAAAGATTTAATAGGAATCCGAGGGGTCACTTTTTCATACAAAGGGCGATGGGTGTATGGAACAAGCTGCCAGGGGAGGTAGTTGAGGCTGGGACTATCCCAACGTTTAAGAAACAGTTAGACAGGTACATGGATAGGACAGGTTTCGAGGGATATGGACCAAATGCAGGCAGGTGGGACTACTGTAGTTGGGACATGTTGGCCGGTGTGGGCTAGTTGGGCCGAATTGCCTGCTTCCACACTGTATCACTCTATGATACTATAGACAATTTTACCGGTCAATTAACCTTCAAACTGGTATATCTTTGGAGGAAACACCCAAAGAAAACCTACGTGGTCACAGGGAGAATGTACAAATTCCATACAGGCAGCACCCGTAGTCAGGATCAAACCGAAGTCTCTGGTGCTGTAAGGCAGCTACTCTACCACTGCACAATCCTGCACTTTATGTACCAGTGCATACAAACTTCTTCATACACTAATATTTATAATTTTTCACAAAAATCTGTATTTTCTCCTTGACAGACCGCAAAACTGAACACCCTCACGTATACCACTTCCTACACCAGTTAGAGCTATCCCACGCAAACTTTCATACCATTAGCTTCCTCCTCACAACTTGTTTTTTCATCTATTTCTGCAGTACCAAACATGAAAAGATTCAAGGAGGAAACAAATTAAACGGGGGGGAGGGTACAGACCAGCCTTAAATGCTTTAGAGGGGCTGGGGGATAATACACAGAGATTAAGCTTTCTGGAGATAAACCAAGGCATTATCGAGTCAGATATTATAAAAGGGCATTCTTAAGGGTGGTGTGAATAAGTGGTACAAAACAATTCTATGGGGAAATATAATACCAAGATTGAACAATGTGTTTTACCTCCCTTTCTCCTTCAATCTACCATTGTCAGAATTAGATTCATATAGAGTTCTTGGTGGGAGCCACAGTCCTTGTGGTTTTCAATATTTATTTGGAGAAAAATTCTGCTCATCCTTTACTGGATGTCTGACAAATTAAGAACAGTGGAGCTCAAATGAGATGAAGGTCAAAGTTCAGGATTTTCCCTCTGAAAATAGATTTTATCCAGCGCCCAAGTGCAATATACTTACAGCCATTTTCACATACTTATGCATCGGGCACAATTATTCATTAATTGATTGTTGAGAATGCCAATCCATTTGAAACAGCGCTGGGTGAATTTTAGTTAAATTACCTTGAAGCTTTATATACATACTACAACATAGGAGGCGTACTTGAAAGAGGATGCTGTGGTCAATTGTGTGAAAGGTCAACGACTTGGACAATTTTGCTTTGGTCTTAATCGCAGAGGATGCCAGCAGTGAACCAGTTGGGTACTGTATTAGAAAGGATTTCTAAGAGAAATAACCAAGGACCCCCTGGGAAAGTTGGCTCAAATTTGGAGGCTAAAACAAATGTATTGGGTACAATCTAGATAACCACGATTCTTTGATCTTCTTAAAGTCATTGTGGTTCATGGTACTGCAAACCCAAGATTTTTATGAGACAGGAAAAGTTACTTAACATATCCAAAACAAGTGTTAGCATCATAAAATAGCTTAAGAAGTTATGTCATAGGGCACAGCCCCTTTCCTATTGAAAACAGATATCAGGAACTTTAAATACATAGACATTATGAGTTTCCAAACCTACAGTTATCAAAATTAATAACAATTTCTACACAACAAGATTTCAGGTTAGTAATGGTGCTAAAAAGAATGTTATTCTCACTTAAACAGAGAAAGTAATCACTATAATAGCGAGAACTCCCTGCACACCTCACCAAAATAGCAGTGATATAAATGTACATCTAACTCTTGCTAAGAGATATTTTTATACCTGCTTCATGTTTCAGGGCAGTGTGGCAAATCTACCCCTATGCACTGCAAACATACATGGTGGCTGAACACTGCTGAGCTGGCGTAATAGCTGAAGAGTACTGTCCTCTTCCTTCAAAACATAAAATAGTGCTGAAACTAACTCACTGAGGCACCAGATGCACCCTAATGCAATTGCATGCTAGGTGTTAGAGGGAAAACCATTGGAAAAAAATGGCATGAATAAAATTTAACAGCAGTTTCAATCAGGATTTGAGTTAAAACACATGAACATAGTACTATTAATGCATGGAGAAAGGATGGAAAGAGAAGGAACTGACAGGAAGAAAAGTATGTGCATGTTTGCAATAATTAGTGCTTTGCTACTATGCTCAAACATTGCAAAATCATAACTCATTGCAAAGTCAACCTACAGTGCCCTCCACAATATTTGGACAAAGACCCATCATTTATTTATTGCCTCTGTACTCCATAATTTGAGATTTGTAGTAGAAAAAGTCACACGTGGTTAAAGTGCACATTGGCAGATTTTAACGAAGGCCATTTTTTACATTTTGGTTTCACCATGTAGAAATTACATCCATGTTTATACATAGTCCCCCCATTTCAGGGCACCATAACGTTTGGGACACAGCAATGCCATGTAAATGAAAGTATTCATGTAGCATATCCTTTGCATGTGACTGCTTGAAGTATGTCATGGACATCACCAGTTGCTGGGTGTCATCTCTGCGATGCTCTGCCAGGCCTGTATTGCAGCCATCAGGCATGCTCAATTGAGTTCAGATCGGGTGATTGACTTGGCCACTCAAGAATTTATCATTTATTTAGCTTTGAAAAACACTTTTGTTGCTTTAGCAGTATGTTTGGGATCATTGTCTTGCTGTAGAATGAACCGCCGGCCAATGAGTTTTGAGGCATTTATTTGAACTTGAGCAGATAGGATGTGTTTACACTTTAGAATTCATAATGCTACTACCATCAGCAGTTGTATCACCAATGAAGATAAGTGAGCCAGTTCCTTCAGCAGCCATAACACCCCCACCACCGTGTTCCAAAGATGAGGTGGTATGCTTTAGATCTTGGGCAGTTCCTTCTCTCCTCCATACTTTGCTCTTGCCACCACTCTGATATAAGTTCATCTTCGTCTCATCTGTCCACAAGACCTTTTTCCAGAACTGTGGTTGCTCTTTTAAGTACGTCTTGGCAAACTGTAACCTGGCCATCCTATTTTCGCGGCTAACCAGTGGTTTGCATCTTGCAGTGTAGCCTCTGTATTTCTGTTTATGAAGTTTTCTGCGGACAGTGGTAATTGACAAATCCACACCTGACTCCTGAAGAGTGTTTCTGATCTGTCGGACAAATGTTTGGGGATTTTTCTTTATTATAGAGAGAATTCTTCTGTCATCAGCTGTGGAGGTCTTCCTTGACCTGCCAGTCCCTTTGCAATTAGTAAGCTCACCAGTGGTCTCTTTCTTCTTAATGATGTTCCAAACAGTTGATTTTGGTAAGCCGAAAGTTTGGCTGATATCTCTAACGGTTTTATTCTTGTTTCTCAGTCTCAAAATGGCTTCTTTGACTTTCATTGGCACAACTTTGGTCCTCATGTTGATAAACAGCAATAAAAGTTTCCAAAGGTGATAGAAAGACTGGAGGAAAGACTAGGTGCTGAGAGCTCTCTTATACCTGCATTAAGGAGGCAATTAAACACACCTGAACAATTACAAACACCCGTGAAGCCATATGTCCCAAACATTATGGTGCCCTGAAATGGGGGACTATGTATTAATACAGTTGTAATTTCTACATGGTGAAACCAAAATGTATTAAATGGCCTTCATTAAAATCTGACAATGTGCACTTTAAACACATGTGATTTTGTCTATTACAAATCTCAAAATGTGGAGTAGAGAGGCAAATAAATAAATGATGGGTCTTTGGCCCAAACATTATGGAGGGCACTGTGTCTGAGACACACAAAGATTTAACATTGCTCGCTCCGAATACTTATAAAGACCCTGCCCTTTCCTGTTTTATGAATAGCAAAGAAAGGTGCCTGGACAGAACAGGGGTTAACTCTTCTTGCAAGGTTTTGGATAGAAGAACAGTTTGTTACTGTGCTTCTTAATGTTTCCAACCAGAGGCACCCAACAGGGCAAAATGCAAACAGAGGTTAACATGTAGAGAATGGAAATCCAGGGGTTACTGATATTTCTTAGTTAACACTAGACATTAAATTTTAAATTTAGCTTTTGTTTTACATACTTTCAATATTTTCTTTTGTTGCATTAAAGCATTAGGATATACAATAGTCAAGATGCATTTATTGGTCCTCTTCTTGTTCATTTGTCTTCTCCAAATACAGAAGGAATGCATGAGCTAGTTACCCTCTAATACATTTACCCATCTGTAAACCATGAGGATCCCTCAAGAACCAATACTATTTAATCCCACCTGAGCCCCCATCCCGTCCTCACCCATTTCTCTATACAAAGTGCTCCAATCAAACATTGCTCTGCAGCTGCACGATGCAGAAGATTTAATCTTCCTACTTTACAGAATTAGTTCATACGATAAATATGAAGTGATAAAGAAAAATCCTTCTCCGACTTGATTGAAGAATTTTAATCACTTGGACACAATACATTAATCTAATCCATACCTATGGAAGGAGATTTGAATGGATATTTGTCTGGTAGGTCCACTCTAACTTTCCATACACCACCTTCATAGGGAGCTGAACAAATAGAAAAAGAAAATGAACTTAACTACATTCAAACAAGTCAATAAACAACAAAAGCTGTAAAACAGATGTTTAGAAACACATCCAGGATGCCCAACCTGCAAGAATTATGACGTTTGACATATAGATAAAAAATTACACTGCAGATTTTTAATCTTCTGATCCAACAATTGAAAAGATTTCTTGCTACCGAAGGCTGAAAACGCGGAACTTTCACACTATAAATCCACATAGAGAAAAGTAATCAAAGGATATGAGTATGTAGGGTGGAGTATGCGAGAACAATGAATGTAGATCTACCAGTGCTAATTAAGGGAGGATTAAGGCATCCCTGCCTTGAATGTACAAATCAATCAAGTCATTTCTACTTAAAATTCTCTACATCGTCAGAAATGAGTATGTTTGCCTATCCTTAACTGCCCTCAAGCATGTAAAATTATATCTAACTAAGCATGTGCAGTCAATGTTAACCTCTCTTATAGCTTAGGAAATCTTAGATCTCTGCTCAATAGCAAGGAAGCAATGACAGCCAATCTCCAAGTCAATGTATTGTAGTGGCGAGCAGAAAACATAGACGTTATACCTGCCTCATGCACTTACTGCTTGTCATTTTAGGTGGTGATGGTTGCAGGGTTAGGTGCTCTGGAAGAAATCTTGGCTAGCTCGTACACTCTATCTTAAAGGTCGCATACAGTGCCAATCGTGCAGGCAGCTTTATTTTTGATAGCATAGCTAGGACACCATAGATGGTAAAGACACTTGGGGTCCCAAATTGGATCCGTCTCTGCAGAATAACTTGCTGAAATATTCTATATTTATGCAAAAATAGAACTGAACTATCAACACAAATTCTGAACTAAGAACAAAAAACTGCTGGAAACACTCAAGGAGCAGTTAGCAATTGTGGAAAGAAAAATAGAATAGACATTTCTGATTGAACACCTTTTATCATATTTGGGGAAGACAAAATGACACTAGTTTTAAGATGCAGGTGGGGTAGGGGAGATGTATAGGATAAATTGAATATCCCTGGCATGGTGAGGCCAAGGTTGCCATGGGAATAAACTGCTGATGAGGGTATTTTCCCAGTTTAGTTTAGAGATACAACGTGGAAACAGTTCCTGTTGGGGGGGGGGGGGGGGGGGGGAGGGGGGGGGGGGTAAGAGTGATACGTGATACAGAGGAGACACATATGAGGGCCTCATCTATGATAGAAGAGAGGTGAGATCAAGAAAGGGGAGAGAGGTGTCGGATATGGTTAATGTTCTCTTTGGTGTTTGATAATAAAAGGGATTGCATGTGGACCTTGGAGACTTAAATTTAAACCAGGTTAAATAGCCAAGAATAATGCTGAACCTTGATTAAATAGAAGAGTGAATATATGCACATAAATCTGTATTGAGTTAATTTAAGACCAAGTTTATCCAGTGTGCAGCCAACACATGGGATCCGGTTCTGACAAGTGATGATAGTCAGAACAATGACCTATTCAAAGGTAAGTAGGTCTTTCAATGCATGATTTTTCATTGCCTGCTCTTTCTCATAGCCCCGGTCGAAGCAGTGTCCTTCTCAAAGTTGATTACCCAAAGATATTTTCTGAAAACCTCTGATAACTATTTTCCGATATCAGAAGATAGTTCAATGTTCCAAATTAATTCAAGTTCCTTTATCTGTGCACTGTGGATGGCTTGATATAATCATGTATGGTCTTTTCTTTGACTGGATAGCACGTAAACAAAAGCTTTTTACTGTACTTTACATGTGCCAATAATAATAAACTAAACTAAGGTTAGTCATAAGCACTTTTTGCAAATAACATTTTGCAACGGTCCTACACTGAAGCAATCTTAGTAACTCAAAAATACAGTAAAACCCATGTTACTAAAACATAATCCAGCAGCATACTTAATTAGCCAAGTTGTGCGCTTATATTGAAGTAAGCAATTACAATAGCAAATTAAACAAGAAACCAAAATTTTAACCAGAAACATCAATGGAAAACAGAAAAGGAACTTACAGGAAAATTTAACATTTTAGTTAATCCAAATTTAATTCAAATATCAAAAGAACTTGCAAGATTTGGTTGTAAACATGATTTGCCTAAAGAAAGCAAGTCCTTTGGTAGCTTCTAACTCAATGCCAGGTGAAAATACTAAGTAGACTTTGGTTCAATCCTGATTTAGTGTGTACTAGCCAGATAGTTAGATCAGAATACCCTTGTGCAATACACTTTGATGAGAGAAGTGGATGAATACTGAAGACTATTCTATTAAATAACATGGATAGTAAAGGCTTTGAGGGAAAATGGGTTGTCTGGAAGACACCTTGATCAGCTTATTGGCTGAAGAGACTGATGCACAACTATGACTATGATAGGCAAGCAGAGTGTCAAGCAAAAAAGCCTGTTTGGATGCTATATGCCCTAACTCAATTTTTCCAAATTACATTTAAACCTAATACATCAGGAAAAGTCAATGCCAGCATATTGTAGCCCCGACAAGAGTTAACTTGTTCCCCTAATGTGCAACAGAAAAGAAAAATTTGCAAGTCCAATGCAATTTAGTTTAATCTTACCCATTATTGTATTTACAAAGTCATCATTGTTTTGTAGAAACACGGACTGCAGATGTTGGTTTATTTTTTTTAAAAGACAATGTGCTGGAGTAACTCAGCGGCATATGCAGCATCTCTGGAGAACATGGTGATGTTTGGGGTCAGCACCCTTCTTCAGACTCGAGCATATTTGAGTTAAATAGAGCTCTAAAGGCTAGTGGAATCAAGGGATATGGGGAGAAGGCAGGCATGGGTTATTGATTGGGGACAATCAGCCATGATCACAATGAATGGCGGTGCTGGCTCGAAGGCCCGAATGGCCTCCTCCTGCACCTATTTTCTGTTTCTATATTTATTAATTGCTCTCGTAAAGAGTGGTTTAGAACTCGATCAATGGAGCTGAAGGATCCATTTAATACCAAGGAATTGGCTGCAATAAACTTGCACCAGTTAGTGTTTGCTATCATGGACATGGAGGATGAGTTGCTGTAATTAACAATAATTAACAATTAACAATATAATTAACAATTCTGCAACCCCCTTTTGGGTTTTCCAAAGGCAATTGCAATTCATTGCTTCAGTTATTCAGCCCTGATAATGTAATTTTGATGCTTTCAATTCTGATCGACTACTAGTTTAATTATTAATTCATAATAAACATATAATTCTGTCTGAAAAAGGGTCCTAACCCAAATCACCGTCTATCTATTTCCCTCCACAGATGTTGCTCGATCTGCTAAGTACCTCCAGCACTTTTTTGACGACTTAGTTGTAGACTGAGCAGTCTTCAATACTTTTGCCCAGTGAGCATACTTAATGCTCAAGATTGCACTTGATCTCATGGTTTATTATTATCTGACTAGTGTAGGAGCGGACATTCATTTAAGATGAATCAGACTTGGCAGTGAACCACCTACTGTTGAACAAGTTTAGGTTTACACACGAAAAATTGTCATCTTCAGCACGGAATTAAAGACTATATATACCCTTGCCACGAAGCTTTGTGGGAAAGGGGTAAAAAAAAAATGTTAAAAAAGCACCTCTTTATTTCAGATCTAAAAATGTAGCTTCTATTACAAGGACAAGTTTCACACAGGCAATTAAATGTTGTCTTGCACATTGTTCAACATCAGACTGGATAACTTTTGACTAAGGAAATACTAATTGTATAAACTCAACACAAGCATTTGATGCCGATCAAGTAAATACTTCATGAAATGGAAGTACCTATAAATTTTTAACAACGCATAAAATTTCCCCGTGTTCTTGTGCATAATGAGATTATATCACTCAGAAGCCTGATATTTATCCGCACTAATCCACCCATCACCCAGCAGTATGCAAGTCAGTGGCAATCTTAATTTGTGTCCAAAGCATTTAAAACATTGCATTGCATGTCTACTTACTTCCTTGTGGTCCATAAAACTTGACTACAAATTCATTCAGCCCACCAAGTATGGTAACTTCATGCTTGCTTTCGATACTGAAAAAGTGTCAAGGAAAGCACAAGATGCAGAACAGAGACAATTTCCAAATAATTCACAAAAGGATCTTAACTGAATTCGTTTTGAAAAAAGAGGAAATACTGAGCAAAAAATAAAAGTGGAAATACAAAGGTTCTGAACAAAGTACAGTCTAGACTGTATAAATTAAAACAGAAAATACTGATAATACTCAGCAGGTCAGGCAACATTTGTGCAAAAAAAGGTCAATGGTTCTGGTACTAGACTCTTGGACTGGCCCGAAGCATTGATTATTTATCTTCCCACAGACATATTATGATGTACTCTTTCCAGCATGTACTGATTTTACTTTAGATTTTCACCATCTGGCAGTTTATGATGAACATTGTGGGGAATTATCGTCTCACTAAAATAGCTTCTTCAGTGTTCAGAATAAATCAGTTTATCCCAATTTTATTCTGCTAAAGTAACATATTGCTCTGAAATTGCACAAAGAACCACAATCTTAATTTTCTCTCCAACATTTTAATTGCTCTCCAAATAGCAAAACACAACCTACTTTAGCAACCTTTAGAGCGTATTTAACTTTGAAACATTTATAAAAAGGTGTCGGCAAATTGATTGAGAAGAACAGCCAAGGTCAAAAAGCCTTGAGGTTCTGGAAGATGGATGAGAAATAGTAAGACACACGAGGGCACAACACAAGCCCAGTCTGAAGAAGGGTCCCGACTCGAAACATCACCTGCCCATTCCCTCTACAGAAACTGCCTGATCCATAGGTCTTCGAGAAATAGCAATGTTTAGAGAGGGGGTCATGATGATAGTTTACAATGGAACAGATTTAGAGGTTGAGATAAGGAAATGAAGCAATGCACAGAAACAGAGTGTAACAGGAACATGTATAAATGTATTTTTAGAAATGACTTTCAAAAAGATAAGTTAATAGAGGTCGGCAAGGGTAAACATTAGGAAATAGTTTTAACCTTAAGTATACAATCAGCTCATGTTTTATTTTTACAAGCCTGGTGTCAAAGTGCTGTGGAACTGCAAAGGAAACATTCATCCCTGAAAACTGAGCCAAGGCAGACTGAAACAGCCCTCACAGAGCACCAAGATACAGAGTAAAACCAAAAACCCCAAGTCTGTCAGAAGTTACTTTTACACATTCCACGTTGATGCCAAGTGCTTTAATGTTGCAGAATCATCTGTACATTGCCCAGTGAGTTCATTAGAGTCTCAATGAGGACAAGCTTGTATTGCAATGTACCTGAAATCTGCAATCCAAAATTGGAATTGGTTTTTCATTTGCATGAGAACAGACTTACAATACAGTTCTCTGTACCTGACTGGCTAGAAGCTTTCCTCATTCTTTCTACAAATACAGATGTCTATCTAATCTGTGCCCAGCCAGCTCACAGGTAAAATTCTCCTTTGCTTCAGTGAAATATGGTCTGTTGCAATCTCCACTAGACCTTTTTCACTATTTAAGTACATTCCCACAATGACTGCAACAATGATGAGGATGGAGTAGAGAAAGCATCAAGACTTATGGAAAATAATGGTTTGCTTTCTCCCCCATTAATAAAGCCACTTGATCATGCAGTAAAATAGAGGTGATCAAGGAAGATACCAGTAAGAGTTCAAGGAAGAAAGTAGGAAAACGTTTATGCACACACACACACACACACTAAATTCTATCACTCCAATAAGTTTTCTTTTATGTCAAATCATTCAAACAAAGATTGAATGCAACCAGTACATCTTCTGTTCATTCCTACTCGACTGCACCCTCTCACATTATACTCCAAAATCAGAGTAAAGTACATGGTCTACAGTCGTCACGTACTGCTTAACACTAGCTTGTTAGTTTGAGTTATGTCCCTGTCCCACTTAGGAAACCTGAACGGAAACCTCTGGAGACTTTGTGCCCCATCCAAGGTTTCCGTGCGGTTCCCGGAGGTTGCAGGTGGTTGCCGGAGGTTGCAGGTAGTGGAAGCAGGTAGGGAGACTGACAAAAACCTCCGTGAACCTCCGGGACGGGCACGGAAACCTTGGGTGCAGCGCAACTAGTTTCTAGTTAATCAGAGTCCACATCGCTCAAAATACATTTGATATATTCTTTAGAATTTCACTTTGTGCTACTGGCAATATTTAACTCAAATTTATTCTGCAAAATCAAAATGGAACAAATTAACAGAAATATACTATATATACACTTCTATATACACTAATATTCTTCTCTGCGGTTTGTCGCCTTGTCGTGGCGGAGAAGAATGTGTGGATCTGAGATCGATGCCGTCTGGAGCTAAGCTCCTGGTAGGGCCACCCATGGCGGTAAGGTCGAGGGGGAGGTCTCTGACAAAGAGCAATCCAACCAAGACCTCAACGGTGGAACAGGCGGAGGATGATGGCTGACCTAAGTGAAGCGTCACAACAGCTGGGAAGGTGGATGAAGGTTGCAGCAAAAAAAAAAAAAAAAAAAAAAAAAAAAGGGTTTCCGGTCGTCTTGGACTCCATGCCACTGGATCCTGAACCAGATCTGTCAAGGACCGTGGGGTGGCTGTCTGTGCACCAGTCTCCCCATAGTAAACAAAGTCACACACAGGCGTCCTCCATATATGGAATAGCACCCTGGAGACACCCATGGTCAGCCACGACCGCAGGGGGCCTAAGGTACTATAAACATTTTTTTAAATGTATCCAATTATAATCTTCGTCTCTACTCATTTGCTGTAAAATTGGTTCACCAACTCTTCTTTACTATTTTTCCTTACATTTTCTCACAAATGTTTGGAGAACAAGATTCTGTTGGCTGGATAATTCTATTAGACAAAAGCTAAGATATGCTCAGGATTTGTTTTTATTTTCATCCTTGTGATAACTGGAGAATGATTTTAAAATGCTTGCCAAAATGACAATGCTAATTCTCACTGGAAATATGGGGCCCTTCTCCAAGATGTATAAAATTGGATACAGTCATTGAAACAAATAATTGGTTAAGTCCGATTTAAAAACGTAAATATAATTAAAATAAGCAGATTTTTCACATTTGATCCCTTTAAAATAGGGAGATCGAGAGCTCGCTTATTATGTTTTTTTAATTTAAATTTATAAGACTGCACAAACAATAGAACACTTGTTTCCAGAATTGTATTTAAAATGAAATGTTCTTACAGCATACAGAACAGACAGCACCAAGTAACACACTTCAATTCATCTATAATTAAACCATCTCTGCTCAGAACACCTTAAACTGAGTCACAGTAGAATGAATCACTGCTGGTTAAACAGTATGTCATGTGAAGGGGGTAATTGCAAGCAAATTAAAAAATATCATATAATAAATTATTCAACGTACTGGTAATGCAATAAAACAGCATTAGTTTAATATCTTCATAACTGATGACAATGGCGACAAAAGCCAAATTGAACACCAGACATCACAATTCATCTCAGAAAACTGTAAAATGGCCCATTTCATCAGTTGCTGGTACGACAGACAGTTTCTCACAATAAATGAAAATGTAACTCAAAGGCAACCAACTTTAACAAGTTGTGAGACAAGCTGGGAAAAATAATATCTTGACCTGTTGGCACAGGTGAAGAAGTTGTTCTGGCGATCTTTTCCAACAGGTAAAATCACCTCTCGGGCCCATGTAATCCATTCATCAGCTTTAAGCAAGAAAGGAACAAGTAGATTGCTACATATCACAGTAAGAAGGAACTGCAGATGCTGGAAAATCGAAGGTATACAAAAAAGCTGGAGAAACTCAGCAGGTGCAGCATCTATGGAGTGAAGGAAATAGGCAACGTTTCGGCTCGAAACGTTGCCTATTTCCTTCGCTCCATAAACGCTGCTGCACCCTCTGAGTTTCTCCAGCTTTTTTGTATATACCTGCTACATATCACAGATGTCTGTTTTTGGAAATCTTGATATTTGCAGTCATGCTTTACAAACGATAAACAATTAATCACGTGTCTTAAGACCAAGAGAAAGCAAGTCATGGATGGAAAAATACGGGGAGAAGAAAAATGTATTATTCACTACAATTGACTAGTTCACAAAATTAGGAAGCTGAATGTTTCAACCAAATGTCTGCACAATCCAGCACCTCATCTGGCTTGATACTGGTTTGGAAAAGTAAAACCAGGATAGCCATTTCAAAAAACAAAAAAAATAGGGAGTGGCACGTCTAGGGAACATTGTATTCAATAGAGCCAAACGGTTAATTAGGGCAAAACAAATAAAATGGTTCTTACACAGGATTTGCCACAGTAAAATAAGCCTGTTTTTTAAAGTGTCAAGGGGAATTTTTTTTTTTAATTTAGTTAATTAGAAATATGCATTTGTATCATTAATTTGATGATTTGAAAGTGATCCTAATTTAGAGCACAATTTTGCCACAATGCTGCTCTTTTAAAAAAAAAACGTAGCTGTTGTCATCATAATAAACTCATCAAGTAACTCATCACAACGTCCAGTTAGTGAGTGGTACTGAGCCCAGGAAACGCCACATGTAATTTATATTTGACCCATGGTTAGTTGTGCCATATTTATGAAGACCTTGGGAATGGATGCAACTGATACCTATTTTAAAGTTGAGTCAGTGTTATGCAAGAAAAATAAACTGTCGATATTCCTGCCATTGATCTCACCAAGCTGTGACCATCACTAGGAAACACATGTGGATAACAGGTAATGAAACAGATTTGGCTGCAAATTCTCCTCACAAATCAGTTCAGCCTGCCACGATATGGTCCAGGTCGTCACATGGAAAATGGGTGTTATGGTACAGAGCAAGAGGATTACTGGATCGTGAGGAACTGTAGCTGTGATTTAAAGAAAAGATTAGAAAATAAATCTAAAAAACGTGTTATTTGCTAACAACTGAACTAAATGGAAATCATTAATTATTTTTAAAGTAATAATTCCACACAATTCTCACTGTTTCTCATGAGTCTTTGGTTTTAAAAAGCAACTTCAAGTGTTACTAAAGCAACCTAAAAATAATCACAAAGTGCTTAAGTTACTTAACCCTTCGGCAGCCAATTTTCTCCGCTCTTCTAACGCACCGACTGCAACATTTCAGAAACAGCTGTTTTCATTCGTGTTTGAATGGAAAGGGCGGGATTTCATACCAGAGGTAGATCCTGTCAACAAGTATCAGTATTTAACAGGTATGAATTTCTATTCCCAGTTTCAGAGAGCAAAACGAAGTGTAACATAGTTATCAGTGCCAGACATCTGCTTATCCAGCAGAGTGTTAATCAATGCTGGACTGTGTATTTCAGCTGTTTATTAGATAAATACGCAAGCTTCCATGAATTCCAATTAATTTGAATAAGAACAGACTAATATACTTTCCTGATGTTTGTTCAGTATCTAGTTCAGTAAAGGATAACAGAAATCAGGATACTGACAAGAGCCTCAGAAGTCCATCTTCCACCACCAGGGAGCCAGAAAGGCAAAAGGCAAATCTATTAACAGAGTTCTCAGTCACATGCTCAACTTCCAAAAAAATACTTGGGTCTCTAGTATCAACACTTACCACCATAAAAGAGCTTGTTGTGCAAAGCTGGCAAGTGTATTCACCAGACATTTAACCTCACTGCATTAACCTGCGGTTCCCACCTGCTTCAAAACAACCACTATCATTCCAGTGCCAAAGAAAAATAATCTGCCTTGATGACAATAGTGCGGTGGCTCCGACATCCGCTATCATGAAATGCTTTGAAACAAAGAAACATAGAAACATAGAAATTAGGTGCAGGAGTAGGCCATTCGGCCCTTCGAGCCTGCACCGCCATTCAATATGATCATGGCTGATCATCCAACTCAGTATCCCTTACCTGCCTTCTCTCCATACCCCCTGATCCCCTTAGCCACAAGGGCCACATCTAACTCCCTCTTAAATATAGCCAATGAACTGGCCTCAACTACCCTCTGTGGCAGAGAGTTCCAGAGATTCACCACTCTCTGTGTGAAAAAAGTTCTTCTCATCTCGGTTTTAAAGGATTTCCCCCTTATCCTTAAGCTGTGACCCCTTGTCCTGGACTTCCCTAACATCGGGAACAATCTTCCTGCATCTAGCCTGTCCAACCCCTTAAGAATTTTGTAAGTTTCTATAAGATCCCCTCTCAATCTCCTAAATTCTAGAGTATAAACCAAGTCTATCCAGTCTTTCTTCATAAGACAGTCCTGACATCCCAGGAATCAGTCTGAGAGGCTGGTCTGGTCACAGCACACATTGGTCCTAGCCTAGACCCATTGCAATTTGGCTGGCAAGGTAACAAGTACATCAGAATAACACAGGGACCTACGCCAGACTCGATTAACTACTGCTCCACCTTCAACACCATAATTCCAACCAAATTAATCTACAAACTCCTTGACTTTGTATCTTCTCTGCAACTATATCCTTGTCTTCCTGACACAGAATGTAATCATGAAGGATAGGTGACAAAGCTGCACTTCATGCTGCCTCAGCAAGGTCACCAGCATAATCAAGGACTAGTCTCACCCCAGACAATTCCTCTTCTCCCCTCAGGCAAAAGGTACAGAAGTGTGAAAACATACACCTCCAGATTCAGGAACAGTTTCTTCCCAGCTGTTATCAGGCAACTGAACCATCCCATCACCAACTAGAGAGTGGTCCTGAGCTACCATCTACGTTGGAGACCCTCGGACTATCTTAATCAGAAAATGTTTATTTTCTCTTTTGCACTCTGTTGCATGGTATGATCCACACGTATAGTAGAAAAGTTTTTCCACTATGTCAGTACATACAGCAATAATAAATCAATGCCACAGGCTTTCTATTGAATGGATCCGATATTGCTTGCCTCTAGTACCTTGGAACTGAATGATAATTCTCAATTATACCTAACCAGAGTTCACAAGAGTTGGTGAGGTTATGCATAATATGAATAGCATAACTCAAAATGACTTGAAAATAGTTTAAAAGACTGCCTTCCTATTTATGGCTTATTTGCCAGTAGCTATGAAGGGTGATCAATTCACCCATCAAAAGATGTTACATTTTGTGCAAGGAATCACAAGAATCATGGAAGTACATTTTAGTTGGAGTGTAATTTTTGCTGAAGACAATCATTACCAATCTATGTACCATGTTGAGAATCATGTGTGGGAAGGAATTGCAGATGCTGGTTTAAAGCAAAGATAGTTACTAGCTACACCAGCTGTTTGTGTCTATCTTCGGTTTAAACCAGTATCTGCAGTTCCTTTCTACACATTTTGGCTGCCCCACTGCAAAATCGCCTCAAAGTATGCCTAGGTTTGAAGAAGTTCTACTTCACTCTCTGATGAGAGTTTCTGTAACATCCTCTCCAGCTGCACCCCTTGCGCATTCATTTGTTCTATCTCTCTCTATATCACCGTCAAAATTTCTCGTTTCCCTTTCCCCTGGATCTCGAACTGAAACGTCACACATTCCTTTTCTACAGAGATACTGTCAGTTACTCCATCTTTTTGTGTCCATCTTTTTGTGTCTAACACGAAGAAGGGTTTCGGCCCGAAATGTTGCCCCTTTCCTTCGCTCCATAGATGCTGCCTCACCTGCTGAGTTTTTCCAGCACTTTTGTCTACCTTCGATTTTCTAGCATCTGCAGTTCCTTCTTGAACATGAAGAGAATCATCCTTAGTTCAGTGGTAACACATTCATCAAGGTAAAAAAGTCGAAGGCTTAACCCTCTCCAGTTGAGCACATAATCTAGGTTCAGACTCCAGGGCAAATGCAATAATTACAGACAAAGCAAATGCTGAGATGACAGTAATGCAATGACTATGCTCCTGGACAAGCAGCCAGAGGCCTAGACTAATTAACCAAGTTTGAATTACACCATAGTAGCTGGGGTTCTTAAATTCAAGTAATTAAGTCAGGAATCAAAGTGTTGGTATCACTAATACAATCAGATTATTGAAAATATTACTAATTTACATTCTTCAAAAAAGAGTCTCTGTCTGGCCTCGCCAATATGAGACATCAACCAGAAAACACCAATCCCATGTCTGTTTGAACTGGTCAATAAAAACTGTCATTTGGACATACACTTCACTCTGTTTAGGTTGATAATTACTGCCAAGAACTGAAGTGAAAGCAAACCATCCTCATAGGAGCTGTCTGACAAGATGGTTAGAAAAATTAAATAATGATAGTTACCCGATAACACAGCATAGTTAAAAGTTATATCTCACTGGCAGTAGGCAGGAGTGATAAACTTTAATGGTGTGATTAGAAAGCTAACTGGTATGTTAATGAAGCTCGATATAATCTATTATGAGTGAATAAACCCACCCTGCCCATTCAGATGGATCTAGTGGGAAATGCTCAAGTGACATGCATGGGAAATAACTCAAAAAATATAGGACATAAGAAAATGAGATTAGACTTTAATCATGGAGGGAGGGACTGATGCAAAGTGTTTCCAGACTGTAAACATCCTTCACCTTTTATAGCTGACACAAATGTCAACAATTCCAGAGATTATTCCAGGTTGGAAATGGAATTGCATGGCTAACAATAGATTTCCCAACTTGGAGCAAAATATATTTTAGTCTAACATAATAGTTTTAAATAACAGGTGACCCTCAGTCCATCTGTCCCACTTAGCCACAACACTATTTCTAAATAATAAATCTCAATGATTAGGAGATTTTGTAACCGTCAAATCTTCCAACATTCCTGTCAGTAATTTGCTCCAGAGATTCCCACTCCTTTGTTAAACTATTGCACTTGGATTCCAAATTTTGGCCCCAGTTTATAAATATGAATCATTCTACTTAAATTCTGTAAGAATACAATTCCATCAAAAGTATTTGCATTCTTTACTTTAATTGTGAAAAGTTAAATTTTGTTTTCTTACATTTCAGAATCATTTGCTCTGCAATCAACTAGATCAAATGTAAGCAACACAAATGATTAGCATAAAATATCATTAAAACAACTGTCAACATAACCTTGTCATTAAAAAGGTTTATTTAATATGGTAGCTTACTCACTGACTCTGAAACATAGGGCCAGCAGTCAGCCATATGCCATTCAATAAGATAATTGTTGATCTGATCTTGGCATCAGCTTCTTTCCTGCCTATTCCTTGCACAGTCTAAAAATCTCTCTCCTTCAGCCTTAATTACATCTGATGACTTGGCCTTCAGTTTCAGGGGTTGAAAATACCAAAGATCCATGATCCATGGAAGGAATTGTTCCACGTGTTCTAAATGGATGATCCCTTATTCTGAAACACTCGTTTTTCAATTTCTTTAGTAGGGCAAACATTCTTTCTGCATCCAGCCTGTGATGCCTCCTCATCTTAATACGATCACCTCTTATTCTGCTAAATGCAAAGTAGAGGGTGGGTGCAATAGTTCCTCATGAAATAATCCTCCCATCCCAGAAAGCAATTTACTGAACCTTCCCTAAATTACTTCCAATGCAAATATGGCTTCTTAAATAAAGTGGCTAACCCTGTGTAGTCTATTGATAGCTTCACCAACACTCTACATAGTTGCGGCAATATTTCCCTACTTTTATTCTCCACTCCATCTTGCAGTACAAGTCAAAATTCAATTGGTCTTCCTACTTTCTTGCTGCATTTGCGTGCTAACTTTGTTTGTGTATGGAGACACCTACATCCCTCTAGACAGCAGCAGTCTGTGAAACCTTTCCATTTAAATATTATGCTTTCCTATTCTTACTGGGGAACTGGATGACTTCACTTTTCCCCTCGTACTTTATTAAGCATTTTTCCACTTAATTAACCTCTTTATATCCCCGAATATAGAATTCTCTTCACAATTTGATCATCTTCCTTTCTTTGTATCCTCAGCAATTTTAGCTAAAATAAATTAAATAGTGAAGATTCCAATGCCAATCGTTGGGGCACCTCAACCTTATTTAAGCCAATTTGGTTTTCTGTCGGAGCCACAAGAGACTGCTGATACTGCAATCTTGAGTAAAAGACAAGACTGCTAGGCAACTAAGCAGGTCAGGCAGCATGTGTGGAGGGAAACGGATAGACACCAGTCTGAAGAAGGGTTTCGGCCCGAAACGTCGCCTATTTTCTTCGCTCCATAGATGCTGCTGCACCCGCTGAGTTTCTCCAGCAATTTTGTGTACCTTAGACAACATTCTGAGTTAGGATTAGAGTCTCTGAAGGGTCTGATGCTGCCTAACCTGCTGAGCTGATATAACAGTTTTTGTTGTCTGTTTTTCCCTTATTTAGCTAATCCTCTTTCAATGCCAATATATTATACTTAATGCCAGTCTCTTACTTTGATCAGGAATCTTTCATGCAGCACCTTATCAACTAACTTTAAAAAATCCCAAAACACAATCCTGATTTCTCTTTATCCAACATCCAAAAAATAAGCTAGTTTGTCAGACAGGATATCAGCAATTAATCCATACAAACCAGTAATGAAATCAAATGATAAAATGCTAGATAATCTCATTAAGTTAGGTATCATCAGGTGCAGAGAGGAAAATCTGCAAAGTCTATGAACTTCCCTCAGATCAGGTGAATAAAACAAAACAAGTTTCAAATTGCATACAAAGGTAGAAACTTCAAAGTTCTGCGAATAGTGTAGCGAGCAGGAGAAAATGAAATAACAAAAAAGGGGTAATGGTATTAGTGGGGGAAAAAAGGTAGGTATGATGGAGGCATAAATAAATTACAAATAATAAAGCTACAAAAAGGAAAACGTGCTGGAAATAAAGCCTTAGGTTGCAGAATAATATCAAAAATGTTACATTCAATGTTAAGTCTGGACTTCAAAACCGATTTTCTGACTTTTCCCAGCTATCAATTCTTCAATTCCCTACCATTTACCATGTACGTCCTATTTTGATTTGTCCTGCCAAGGTGTAGCACCTCACATTTATCAGTTTAATGCTGATAAATGTGAGGTGCTACACCTTGGCAGGACAAATCAAAATAGGATGTACATGGTAAATGGTAGGGAATTGAAGAATACAGTTGAACAGAGGGATCTGGGAATAACCGTGCATAGTTCCTTGAAGGTGGAATCTCATATAGATAGGGTGGTAAAGAAAGCTTTTGGTATGCTAGCCTTTATAAATCAGAGCATTGAGTATAGAAGCTGGGATGTAATGTTAAAATTGTACAAGGCATTGGTGAGACCAAATCTGGAGTATGATGTACAATTTTGGTCGCCCAATTATAGGAAGGATGTCAACAAAATAGAGAGAGTACAGAGGAGATTTACTAGAATGTTGCCTGGGTTTCAACAACTAAGTTACAGAGAAAGGTTGAATAAGTTAGGTCTTTATTCTCTGGAGCGCAGAAGGTTAAGGGGGGACTTGATAGAGGTCTTTAAAATGATGAGAGGGATAGACAGAGTTGATGTGGACCAGCTTTTCCCTTTGAGAATAGGGAAGATTCAAACAAGAGGACATGACTTCAGAATTAAGGGACAGAAGTTTAGGGGTAACATGAGGGGGAACTTCTTTACTCAGAGAGTGGTAGCGGTGTGGAATGAGCTTCCAGTGGAAGTGGTGGAGGCAGGTTCGTTGGTATCATTTAAAAATAAATTGGATAGGCATATGGATGAGAAGGGAATGGAGGGTTATGGTATGAGTGCAGGCAGGTGAGACTAAGGGAAAAAAGTTGTTCGGCACGGACTTGTAGGGCCGAGATGGCCTGTTTCCGTGCTGTAATTGTTCTATGGTTATATCATGATTACCATTTTCTAAGAACATTTACTCGATTTCCCTCTCCACAGATACCTTTTTGCCTTAGACTCAAGTTACCTAATCACCTACCTTTGCTGTTATCATTAGCCAGAACACGTGTGGGTTGGACTAGGAGTCCAATTTGTTATTAAATAGGGATGCAGACAAAGAGTTACGACAGGATCAGATACGATTGATGCCCCCAAGCAATTACTAAAAATGGTTCATATATTAATAAAAACTGATGGAGGAAATACTAGAACAGCGTAACATCATCCCCAACACTATTCATGTTTCAAACCTAGCCCACTTCAAGGTGCATGCGAGATATCCATACTTGAAAGACTGGGCAAGCAAATTACAGGAGTGCTATCTTTCGTGTTAAGTGCACACCCAAAATATGCCATAATTGTAGTCTTGGAACAAGGTTGCCTCTCTTTGACAATGGAAAGGCAATCCAAATAGCTTAAAAAAAAAACAATGAAAAACCGTAGCAATTTGTCTGCAGCCATATCATTCTTTTAAACCTGCATCACAAAGAAACATTCCTGAAAACTCGAATTCCTGGGGCAGAGAATTCTACAGAATTTGGCCTCCTAATCCCATTTTCCCGCCTTCTCCCCATAACCTTTGACACCCGTTCTAATCGAGAATTTCGGGTCGAGACCCTTCTTCAGACCTGACTTAACAGTGCCAATAATAATGCAAAGGTCTCCTTTCAATCCAGTCCACCAAAACCAGGGAGGATTAAGGAACTGCAGCTGCTGAGTTTACAAAAAAAAAGAGATCCAGCATTTTGTGCCTATTTTCAGTTTAAACCAGCATCTGCAGTTCCTTCCTACTCAGAAGGAAGTATGAGATGGGCATGTGTGTGTGTAAGTGTATGATCTGAGCAATTGATCAGGATTTCAACCCAGAAAGAAAAGATGTGCCCACCCACGCCTTTTATTTCTGGAGATAGACACAAAAAACTGGAGTAACTCAGCGGGTCAGGCAGCATCTCTGGAGATCAGGAATAGGTGACATTTCGGGTCGAGGCCTCAACAAAACAGGATTCAAGATGTTCAACAAAACAATACTAATTTTACAGTCCAACTAATGCACTGAACTCCAAGCTGAAAGTAAGGCAGAGGAATGCCAACAAGATTCCACCAAAGACATACATCACTTTCCTTATTACCTTTACAAAGGGAAATTGCTCCGTTTAAAATTCCCTAGTCAACTCTTCCATTCCCGCTAGCCACTCCGTTTTATAGTTTTTTTTTTTAAACATTTGCCCTTCACCTGAAAAGGCCGTTGGATCTTCGGGTAGTGGAAAAGGAAGATGTGAAGGGTTTGAAGAAAGTGACCTGCTTTTAAAAAAAAAAATATTTATCCACTAAAGAACCAGTTGAACATTATTACTGAACTAAGTGCACATTTAAAAACTAACAATGCTCAGATTCAAAAAGGAAGCCAATTTAAGCAGCAGCTTGGAGACAAAAGAAAATGCAGATGATGATTTACAAAAAAAGACAAAGTGCTGGAATAACTCAGTGGGTCATGCAGCATCTCTAGAGAACATGGATAGGTGACGTTTCAGGTCGGGATCCTTCTTCAGTCTGATAAGGTGCTGCCTGACCTGCTGATTTACTCCAGCACTTTGTGACTTTTTAAGCAGCAGCTTGCAGTCACACGCAGCAACAATTCTATTCACTATGAACTCAATTTACTCCCATGCCATGCAACAGATAATTAGCTGAGTTTAAGAATTCAAATTTATTTCCATTCCATTGCTCTATACCTGAAGGTACATCGGCAAATGAGTCATATGGCATACACCAGTCTTTTACAACTTCACCCGATGGCCTATTAGATAAATATCTCTTGATGGCGTAATAGACAAATATAGTCCACACTATGGCAGTCTGAAAGATTCAAGTCCAGCTCACTAAACTAGTCTGAAGAATGGTCTCGACCCAAAACGTCACCTATTCCTTTTCTTAAGAGATTCTGTTTGCCCACTGAGTTACTCCAGCTTTTTGTACCTATCTTCGGTTTAAACCAGCCACCTGCAGTTCCTTCCTACTCACTGAATTAGTTTACTGCTTTCAGAACCTATGGCATTTGGGAAGGTGGTAGTGAGAGCAAAGGAAGGGAGGTGGTGGTGGTTGTAAAGCAGGATGGGAGAATTGTGTGCAAGAGTGCAGGAGGAATTGCGAAAAACTGAAAAAAGGTTAGTCAGTATTTGAGGTCTAAAATCACTATCTGGTCGCCTGCTTAACGCTACAATTTACCATACTACAAGAAGTCTAGGACGGGTAATGAGAAAGCCTCAAGAACTGCAAGTTAGAATTGAAGATAAGCAGCTTATCTGGAAAAAATGAAACCAGTCAAGTCTTTCAATTAGAGCCCAACACAATGGTGCCATTCAGTCAATGCAAATACCACAGGGCATTAGTTTCACAGAACTTTGTCATCGAGTCTCACAGAGTTTGACATAGGTTGTGAAGATTTGGAATAGCAGAACTATTAAAACAGACATTTGCTGCCATGTTGGCAAGGTTTCAGTTTGATATTGCTTGATCAGAGAAATCCATTCAAACGACCACAATCTTATACAGTGCTTTTTTGTTCATTTTAAACATTAGAACAAACAACTTCTCCCAGGAAACACAGCACAACGTTCATGGCATTACATACCTTTATATCTTGGCCAACAGTAATTCCTCAGCCAAACAGATTAGCCATTCATTTTGGGGCCCAATAGCACAAATTGAACATTCAGCATGAATTTTAATCTACTTTAAAGTAGGTAGCCTCTTCTCTCTTTAGGTACAGTCCTAAAGGATGCTAGGAAGCTGCAAGGTGACTTGGATAGGTTGGGTGAGTGGGCAAATGCATGGCAGATGCAGTATAATGTGGATAAATGTGAGGTTATCCATTTTGGTGGCAAAAACAGGAAAGTAGACTATTATCTGAATGGTGGCCGATTAGGAAAAGGGGTGATGCAACGAGGCCTGGGTGTTGTGTCGTGGTACACCAGTCGTTGAAAGTAGGCATGCAGGTGCAGCAGGCAGTGAAGAAAGTGAATGGTATGTTAGCATTCATAGCAAAAGGATTTGAGTATTGGAGCAAGGAGGTTCAACTGCAGTTGTACAGGGTCTTGGTGAGACCACACCTGGAGTATTGCGTACAGTTTTGGTCTCCTAATCTGAGGAAAGACATTCTTGCCATAGAGGGAGTACAGAGAAGGTTCGCCAGACTGATTCCTGGGATGTCAGGACTTTCATATGAAGAAAGACAGGATAGACTCGGCTTGTACTCGCTAGAATTTAGAAGATTGAGGGGGGATCTTATCGAAACTTACAAAATTCTTAAGGGGTTGGACAGGCTAGATGCACGAAGATTGTTCCCGATGTTGGGGAAGTCCAGAACAAGGGGTCACAGTTTAAGGATAAGAGGGAAATCTTTTAGGACCAAGATGAGAAAAACATTTTTCACACAGAGAGTGGTGAATCTCTGGAATTCTCTGCCACAGAAGGTAGTTGAAGCCAGTTCATTGGCTATACAGGTGCACAACCTTTTATCCGGTGTTCCAGAAACCGAAAAGCTCCGAAAACCGGCCCATTTTTTCCAGATGTCGCTGCGCACCAAAGCTTGTGTTTGATGCCAGCCTTGACCATATTGAATGGTGGTGCAGGCCCAGGTCTGTACTACTGTAGCTCCTGCCTCCTCCCCGGATTTCGGGAGACGCTAAAACCTCTGCTAATCATTGCTTAAATGTTAGTCAGTTGTTGGATGGGCATTTTATGTGAACCGGGGGGTATAAAGGTGTAAACTTTAATTCTTAGTCCCCTAGATGGAGCTGTGGCGGGGAGCGGTCAGTGCCTTACCGGTTCGCCGTGCAAGAGTTTCCGCAGCGCTAGGCCGGTGGGACTGTGGGCGGCGCTGGTTGTAGCTCCGACCCCGGCAACACCCCTGGCTGCGAGGCAGCTCCAAATCCAGCGCCCCCAGCCCGCCTGAAGACGTTTTTTTCCGCAAATGTCGGGTATCGGCGGCTGACCACATTCGGCAAGCTCCGGAGCGCTGTGGCCGCCGACAGATTTACATCGCAAGCGTCACTGGATTTGGATGCGCGCATTGCTGGGGTAGAGTTGCCGGGGTTGTGGATAACCGGCAATTCCCACGCGGCGGACGGATCCCCCAGCTCCTAAATTCCAAATCCAGCGACGCTCCGCAATCCCTGTGTGTTGTTCGGCCACAGCGTATCGGAGCTTGCCGAACAAAGACCCGGTACGTGCATTGCCCGCATCCCCGATGGTACGCCCAGCGCTGCTGATCCGCCAACTGTTGAACAAATCCCTGGAAGTTACATTACAATGTCCGGCCGCTAAATTCATGGCAGGATTTGGAGCGCCTCAGCAAATAATGGGTATAAAATTGCAAGTTAAAGAGTACACCAGCGATAAATATGAAGCCGGACGGAACTGACAGATCCGCGAGGCATTTCCTACTACAGTCTGTACTTTGACCATTAGAAACCATGGTAGGTAGGGGACTATATGCTAAAGTTTCCCCCTGCACCACTCCACATACACCACCACATAAAATCCCTACAAACTAACATGACTAACATTTCCACAAGAGCCCTCCCGTCACCCGGGAGTGGCCAGCAGCGTCCAACTTTTCCAAGTTCGAATCCGGGCTACTACCTAATCTACGCTAAAAATCTTCCATTCTGAAATCCGAAAATGTCCGAAATCCGACAAGTGTCTGGTCCCAAGGCTATCGGATAAAAGGTTGTGCACCTGTATTTAAGAGGGAATTAGATGTGGCCCTTGTGGCTAAGGGGATCAGGGGGTATGGAGAGAAAGCAGGTACGGGATACTGAGTTTGATGATCAGCCGTGATCATATTGAATGGTGGTGCAGGCTCGAATGGCCTACTCCTGCACCTAATTTCTATGTTTCTATGTCCTTGCTAGATTATAGCACCATAATTGTTCATTGTCGTTTCATGGAACATTCAATGAACCGCATTCTTATAATATGTGGATGCAGAGAGGTTGGAAAGATGGAGCTGTGCACTGGATATGGTCATGATTAAAGAGATATGGCAAGAGTTTCCATTTCTTAGCCCAGGGACTACAAGGCCAATTGCCAGCAGCAACTATGCCAACACCACTAGCTCGGCTCAGATCAATATCCATCCCCACAGCCCGAAGACAGGTTTTTTTAATATAATGTCTTGTATAATATCTGACCACATTCAGAAATCCTCATACACAAATCTGCACCCAGATTTATTTTCAAGTGTAATCATAATTTCTATGCATCATTGCTGTTCTATATATTAAACCATAATTCTATGTGGATAATTGGCAATTCACACTGGCTGGTGAATCTTGGAGTACTAAATTAACAAATAGATAATAGATATACTCCCTGGATATTGTTCTCCACATCTATCAGTGTCCTGAACAAAGAAAGAGACGTGTTTGGCATGTCGCATTATTGATGTTGACGCAATTTATTCTGAACTCAATCAACTGTTGAACAAATCCCTGGAAGTTACATTACAATGCTCTGCCTGCTAAATTCATGGCAGAACTACAAACATCAGTGAAATAATGATTATAAAATTGCAAGTTAAAGAGTAGATTTTTGATAAATATGAAGTCAATTAACTGATTGATGGCAAGGCATTTCCTACTACAGTCTGTACTTTGACCATTAGAAACATGTTTATGTAATTGTATATGCTAGCCTTTTGCATTGCTACACTCCACATACAAGAACAAGTTAGTTTACTTTTAACATGATGAAAAATGTCCACAAGAGCCCTGCGTACCGATGAGTGGCCATTGCCGTAAATCTCCAAGTTCGAATCAGGGCAAACTCGGGAGAACTCTTGGAATGAACTTGTACCGTGGGACAGGGCTTTAACATTGACAAGATCCAAGAGTAATGCCAACCACAAATATGTCACATGCTTTACCCTCACTTGGAGATAGAAGTCTCAATTTAGTTCAGGCCAGAAAAAACAGAACCTCCCACAGACATCAGTCTACGTGAACACTCAAATCCTGGAGATATCACCTGCAAATCTGAACTGACTATTATGATCTTAGCAAAGCTGAAAGTACACAACCAGGTAATGCTCAAAGAGGATTTAAAAAGCAAAGCTACACATCTAATGCTTCAAAAAGTAACAAGAGCAATAATTCAGTCTACAACCAATCTTATCAGAATTACAAAGATTATCAATTTACAAGTCAAACTAAAAAACTGCTTTGCTCACAGTACAGAACTTTTTTTTTTTTTAAAGAATACACACAATCAACCACAGACCCCGTAAATTGAGGATAGCCTAAAACACAAATGACATCATCTAAGGTAGACACAAGAAACTACGAATACTTGAATTTTGATTAAAACAAAGTAAATTCAGTGTGCCAGGCAAGATCTGTATAGGTAAAGGAAAGGCGACATTTTGTATTGCGACCCTTTTTCCAAACTAATAATTTCTAATGGCCCAATGATATTTTAAAACATGATTGAGAACTTCAATGTTCTCAATTCACTTATCAGACATTTAGTTGAGGTTTTTTTGGGGGGGGGGGGGTGGTAAGAAATGGTGAAAAAGAGAATTATTTGTTTGAAAAATTGAAGTTAAAAATAAAGGATTTTCTCTCCTTAATCTGATTCATTTTGTGAGTGAAGATTTCACTGGTAGGATTAGTGACCACTACAGCACCAAATAAATAACGTCTATGGCCAAACACCAATTAAAACTGAAAATGCAGTAAACCTCCAATCTTGTTTAAAAGTCCCCAACCTGAAACAGTAACCATTTCTTTCACACTGATTCTGCCTGACCTGCTATCTTTTTTTCCCATTTTTTCGTGTTTTATATTTGAATTTTTATTTAAGAATTAAATTAGCAATTGGATTAGAGTCATGTATAAGCCAGACAGGATAACTAATTGATTTTGTAATCACAGGCACTTAGCATGTGTGGTAGCAATATTTGAATATGAATTTAAAATTTGTGGCAGAGTTGCTATATATTTTTTTATCTATGAACATTTAGTCTACTATTCATTATTTAAAAAACATACATAAATGACAAGCCAACACAAAAAAAAACATGCAGACTACTCTCAAAGAATCATATCTCTATTGGTCAAGTGTAAAATCACTGGTGGTGGCTGAGATAAAAAGGAAGTGTAGATCAGTGAGATGATTCGAACAAGTAGAGGATCACTTCAAGTTGATTTAGAAAAAAATTAACGTATTTAATCTCTCAACGTTTCAAAATTCATTGGTACCAATGATTTGCTCTTGGAAATATTGATATAGCTTGGTTCTGTAACCAAAAGCAAAATAAAGTGTGTATAATTGTGACCAGATAATATTTTGAGGACAGTTTCAGAACATGGAGAGCACATATTGTATTACAACAGTGACGATGCTTCAAAAGCTGCACAATGTGTTGGCATGCCCACAGATCTCCACGGTATTACTGTAAAATTATACTCATTATATTTTACACTCCCTTTAGACTCACCAAATTCACTGGACAATAAGCACATGTAACAGCTTAAAAAAACGTGAAATAAAATGCTTGGACATTGATAATAGTAACATAGTTGTTGAATAATCTGCCAGCCTGACAAAATCCCAGGGATAGAGACAAAGAACTGCAGATGCTGCCATCTTGCGTAGAACAGTGCTGGTGTAACTCAGTGGGTCAGGCAGCATCTCTGGAGGGCATGAATAGGTGATGTTTCGGGTCGGGACCCTTCTTCAGACTATCCATGTCCTCCTGACATGCTGAGTTACTCTTTGTGTTTGATGGCAAGAATGTCTATTATTGGAATTTTATTGTATGTGAATGCAAGCCTTTTCCCCCATCTTTCAGACAGGAAATTAGATTCTCTCGCAATTTTATGCTTTAAACAGGCAGTCCCCAAGTTATACAATAGTTCAATTCCGGAGTAAGCTGTCTAGACAGATTTCTTCTCATCTGAAAGGTCAGTTTTCTGTACTAATTCATAATCCATCGCCTTACATTGACTTGATATAATAATAATTTTTTTTTTTTTTTAAATTTTAAATATACAGCGCGGAAACAGGCACTTTGGCCCACCAGGTCTGCACCGACCAGCGCACATTAACACAAGCCTACACACACTAGGGATAATTTATACTTATTCAAAGTATACAAACCCAAGCCAATTAACCTACAAACCTGTACGTTTTGAGTGTGGGAGGACACCGATGATCCTGGAGAAAACCCACGCAGTCACGGGGAGAACATACAAACTCCGTACAGACAGCACCTGTAGTCGGGATCGAACCCGGATCTCTGGTGCTGCAAGCGCTGTAAGGCGGCAACTCTACCGCTGCGCCACCATGCTGCCCTTATTTCATTGAATGTTCAACCTAACTCTATCCATAATTAAACTAATGGAATATATATTGTAACCAGTCATTAATGAATACTATGAATCATTATTATTATAAGCTAATTACTGGGAATGAAATACTTTGATGATGGTTGTGGCATAAATCAACTCCTGCCTCAGAAATGACCCAATTCCACATCAATTTGCCTATTGCCACAACGGGTTAACAGAGGATGCAATCTAGACGCAAGGAACTGCAAGGGCACAGATACATAGCGCCATGAAAGTGGCACCACAGTTAGATAGGATGGGGAAGGCAGGATTGCACTCATTAGTAAAGATAGGATTTGGAACAGCTGCAGCTAACCATGACATTGGCGAGACCATATTTGGAATATTGCATGCGGTTCTCGTCTCCCTCCTATAAGAAAAGATTGGGAGTGAAATAGATGCACAGTCTCTTGCCCAGAATAAGTGAATAGAGGACCAGAGGACATAGGTTTAAGGTGAAGGAATAGATTTGATAGGAAACTGAGGGGAAACATTTTCATACAAAGGGTGGTGGATATATGGAACACGCTGCCAGAGGGGGTAGTTGAGGCAGGGACAATCCCAACAAATAAGAAGCTGTTAGACAGGTACATGGATAGGATAGATTTGGAGGGATATGCAACCCACCATCAGTCATTGAAATATAATTATAAACTGTCAGTTAATCATGAATTCAATAGTTTTATATTCTCCTACTGTATTTGAAGTTCTGAACCAAATACCACTACTAACGATATTCTCTGTAACGTCAGATCTACAAAGCCAGGGTAGATTTTCATCTGAAGAATTAAGTTCAAGAGGAAAAAGAACAGTATTCAAACCACTGCACTTCCCACATCCCAATTTCATTTATATATACTGGCATTTTCATTTTTTGAGGAATCGGAGCCTGACCAATATTTATCGTGTTTCCCAAATTGCACTTAAGGTTGGTGGTGCGCCATTTCCTTGAACCACTGCGATGCTTTTGGTGAAGGGACTGCCACAATGCTGTTGGGTGGTGTTCCAGAATTCTGACCAACTAATAATATAGAATGTCAATATATTTCCAAGTCAGCATGTTGAGTGGGTTGGAGGGGAACATGCAAGCAGGTAATGGTTTTCCCATGGATCTTCAGGGAGTCAATTTCTGACCTTATGATGAAAGGAAGTGCGCTGATGAAGCAGTTGCAGATTGTTGAATCTAGGACAGTGCTCTAAAGGAACTCCTGCAAACACAGAAAAGATTGATCTCCAATCACAACCACCTTTGTGCATTCCATAGCTTCAAAAGGTTGAGTCTTTTCTCCTTGATGACTATCAACTTGTTTTACCCCCATGCCTTCTAGATATCATAATAAAATACTGCTGTAATGTCAAAGGCTGCCAACTCTTGTTTTAGCTCTGGAACTTGGCTCTTTGTGCTGATATATGCAAGGTGGTTTGCAGGTAATTGATGAATGGACTGGGTGGGAACAACCAAGGGGTCTGCTCCATTTTATTTCTATTATAGTGCAGTGGTTATGGTATAAAGCAAAGACATTTACAAATCAGAAGGCAGGATCCACATTCCAAAAAGATTAGAAAACCATACAGGATTTTTACAATAATCATGTAGATTTAAATCATTACTGATAACCAGTTTATTCCAGATTATTAACTAGTTTCAAATTCTGTAGCTACCATAATGAGGTTTGAAATGGGCAAGGCTAATTTAACCTTCTTGACTAATAGTACAGTAATATAATCACTGCAGAGCCATTATCACTCAAACCCAATCATATTTATTCTCTGGAAGGTTAAATATTTTTACAAGACATTTACAGAATGTGCAAACAAAATGTGCTGCTCAATGAAGTTCTGTCAGATACCAATAGCCTACCCCTTTTTCTCAAGACTATGTTAAAACATAGTCTTCCCTGTTTAGGAGGAGTTTCTTCTCCCTGGCTCCAAACTGACCACTTAAAACAAAACCGGCAGAAGTCCAAGTTTTTTTAGAATCTGCACATAGCAAATTCTCAATCCCATTTTTCAGACTAGTACAACTGTGCAACTCAGATTTGTAAAAACATGGCCATGTACAAGGTAACATTGTGTCGCTTTGTGAATCAAAAAATAAAACTACTGCAGGACATTTGTACAACTGCACATCACTCCTACTTTTTAAACTACATAGATGCTATTTCCTGGGTGAAAGTACAGGCAGTCTCCAGATTATGCAAGATTTCCGTTTGATGCCATTAGCCGATTTATCGACGGCAGAAATGCCTCTTCTCTATAACTACCCATATTATATTACTCTGCAGACACTAGCTATTATTCTTTCATTGGACAATCCACCCTAAAATTACCCATAACTACTTGAGTATATACCGCAACCAGTCATGGAACGTTATCATTACGATTTAAAAAATGAATGGGAGAATCTGCGTAATGTCATATCACCTTGACCTGGGAACCCCAGTACCTCAAATTCATACAGCAGCAATCTGATGAAAACAATTTGTGCTGTTACACAGATCTACAATACATTCTCTTGTGATTTCTTTAGTTCTACTCAACAGATTTCAAGATTGATTATGCAATAGTCCATTGCCTTGCCTTAGGGAGAGCAATACGATCCCATTTACAAGTTTACTGAAGCCTTGTTCATTCAATCATACATTAAAATTAATTCTCAAGAGACTTCATTGAAATTCAATGTACAAACTCTTCAAGCACTTCCTCATTGAATGGATGTCACAAGATACTATCCGAGCCACACCAAAAGGTTTGAGAATCACTCCCTGGAAGATGTGAAGCAAGAAGTTTGCTTTTGAGATGGAGCACAGAAAGCAATAGTTATAATGAAATAGCAAGTACAGAATTAAAGCAAAATAATGAAATAAAGCTTAAACTATTCCTATTGGGGATCTCACAGACTATTGCTAGTTATTCCAATGATTCAGGGACAAGTCCTCAAGATAAGCAGCTTCCAAACCATCCGGACTTTCCTTCTCATCCAGCAGCTTTGTGCATGAATCACTTATCTCATGTTTTGAACGGCAGGTACAGCTAATGCGTCTGGAGCTGTTAGCTTTTATTTTCATCTAGGCCAAAATTTTCCAAAAGTTAAAAAAAAATAATGGTATGTCAAATATTGATTTAAACCCATTTTTTATGAACAAATAAAAAATAAACTGCAAATTCTGAAAAGCTGTACAGTTAGCTGGCCAGGCAGTATCAATGGAGAACATGTTTGCAGTCAAATTGGGAAAGAGACAAACTAGTTTTAAGTTGCAGAGGATGAGGGGAAGGGGGGGAGGATAGATAGGGAAATGCAAATCTCTTTGATAGTGAGAGTTCAGTGGGATAAGTTAGAGGTCATTCAATCAATGGATTCATGGAGACAGACAAATTGAACAAGAGCTATGAAATAGAGATTGCTGAAGACTGTAAAATAACTTAAAAGTTGCAAAATGCAGTTTTAGAACACAACCAGCAGTTCAGTCGGTGTTAATGGAGGAGAAATACTAATCCAATGTCGCAGATGGATGTCCTACAGTAGAAAACAGTCAGTGCAAATATAAAGGTTCAAATCATTGCATCGTTTAAAATTTTTTTTTTTTTAAATCAGGAAAAATTAGACTTTGAATGCCTGCAAGCTGGGATGATATAAACAACAGCACGTGCTCTCTCCCAGTGGGAGTTCTGATGTGCTACATGCAACTAGGGCAGTTTTGACACAATGAATTTGTTTTCTTGAGTTCTTAAACCCCACTGTAAGAAAGAACTCTGCTTATTACACGAATCACATTTTTAAGCATCAAGCATTGCTTCCAACTTCAAATTCATAAAATAACCATCTCATTGGTCAAAATTAGACAAATACCAATTTTAGGTAACCAACCCCTACAACCTTCACTCCTCCCTTTTTCCTCCACCCCCCCCTTTTCTTTCCCCCATGCCTCCCCTGTGCCCCTCTCCCCTTTCACACCAATTTCTCTCCTCCCCCTCGACCCACATTCCTTTCTCTGGCTTCAAAGTTTGGAACTCCTCAATTCTTTTGTCTTACACCTTCTGTTATAATCTCTGGCACCTGTTCCAACCATCTGACTATCAAAACCCCCACTCACCTGTGTTCACCTATAACCTGCCACGCTTTGTCCTGCCTCTTCTCTCTCCCAGTCCACCCCTCCACCACAATCAGAATGAGGAAGGGTCCCGAACCAAAACTTCACCTATCCATGTTCCCCAGACATGCTGCCTGATCTTCCATATCAAATTTGAAGTAACTATTAGAGTAACTGTGTTATGCAGCACAGAAAGTGGTCCTTTCATTCATCATCCATGTCAATTGTTTTGCCAATTTCATTTGCCTCATTAGGATTTGTATCCTTGAATGCCTCCTTTTGCCAACTCCAGATATCAATCATTATGTAAGACATTCCACACAAATCCCCGTAAACTGCTCCTTCTCATTTTAAACCTTTATCCTCTCATTTTTTATACCCCTCTCACTCGGGAAAAGCATCATCTACCTTGTCTTATGGCTCTCAATTTTACATACCTCGCTCAATCCACCATTCAACCCCCTCCCCCCTCTGCTCCAGGAAAAAAACATCATTCAACCCATAACAAAAGTCCACCATTTCAAGCAACATCCTGGTGAATCTCTTTGCCCTTTCTAGCACAACAATTTGACTGAAATAGGTGAACAACATTTTGTACAGAAGCCCTGACCAGCCTCTGCCTTTCAAATGTACAGAAATCCTATCCCGTTGTCCAATAAATTCCCTACCGTTCTGGCCGTTCGTTAACTGGTTTATATCTGCTGTCTTTCTTAAATAAGTGAACATTTGCTGTCCTCCAATCATCTGACCAGCGGCTCATGAACATACAAAAACCTCTATCAGGACCTCTGCTCCCTTTCCATAGTACATAGTTCCCTTTCCATAGTTCTATAGGATATATCTCATCTGGACATAGGAATGTATCAACCCCAGGTGTCCCACGAGATCTAAAGCTTCCTTTTCCTTACTGAACTGCTCCAATTGTCCACATACTCTACGCCAAACTCAGTATCTTCCATGTGGTCTCCTTGGCAGGCGAGAAGCATTCATTTAGGACCTCGCTCACAATTACCCAACTCCACTTAGATTCATCCTCAGCTCCCCAAGACGCTATGCTTTTCCTATCTACTCTTTTGCCCCGATATACTTGTTCGTCCAACTGCTTAAAGATGTAGAAAATACCAAACCAGGAAGACATACTGTATAAGCCAAAAAATTAACTATGCTTATTCAACTTAAATATATAGCTGAGAATCTTCATTGTTCTCTCCTTATGAAAATGCTCACACTGAAATAAGACACTCAATGTTTGTTTCTTAATTAAACAGGAAAGTTTAATATCTGTAGTAGACTTTAAGATAATGTTTATGTGCATGGAATTAATTACCATTGTATGCAGAGTTCAAATTATTCACAATTCCTGAAAGATGGCAATTAGGCCAGCAATTTTGCAATGAAACATTATACATTTAACCCTTTGGATAAATTAACCCTTCACTTTGTGCAGTACTATTCAGAAATACCACGCTATTTACCAATGTTTCTGCTGAAAAGCTTTAAAATGAGGAACTCCATCTGTCTACAATCTTCTCTTCCTTCTACATTTGCCCATTAACTGATTTAAACACAGGACTACAAAGAATTCTACCACCAGAATGAGTAAAAAATAAATGCAAAAAAATAAATCAGGAGCTAGAATTCTACAAGGTAATAAATGTGCAGAATCAAGCTTAGACAGTAAAACCCCTCCCACCAGAGCCTCCAAATTAATAACCCACTGATAGGCAGTTGCGGTTGGACAAGACACTGAAGGGCTATTGCCATTTATGGTCATTACTCAATTTAACTTTGGGCAGGCTACACAGAATGCACTGGCATCGGCAGTGTTGCATGAGTGACCATCTTTTAGATGATGCAATGCAACAAAAAGAGCAAAATACTACACATAGATGATCTGAAATTAGCATTGGCTTCCTTCTTCCAAAGAACAGTAATAAAAACAGAAGTTTAACTTGAGCCCTAAGATGCAAATGACAAAGCAAGCTCATGCATGCACTTGAAGCATATACTTGGATCGGTTGCCCATTTAACTGAATATTCAACATCGACAAGAAAAGTAAACTAGAACAGACTAAAGTCATTCCTTCCTGATTTTTATTTAATTTCTACTTTCATTAGCTGTGTTTTTAAAGAGCCCAGTTCCTCAGAACCACAAACTGGCAAAAGCCTTCTAAAACATCTGCTTTTGACACACTTTAAACATTTCAGACATTCTGTCCTTCCCCTTCCTTCCTACCACTTTGCTACATGTACTCTCGAGTTTCAACATCCCTTCTCTCTGTTACAATATACCTAGATGCCTCTTGTAAGCCAATCTAAGCAAGTTCATTTCCTGTTTACTCTCAATTCAGACGAACAGTTGCTATTCTGTAAAGCTAAAATGCAAATGAGTATCAAAATAAATTCACATCACACTGGGCTTCTTGCATTGGCTCAGCCAGCAAATCAGAATATTGAAATTATCTCAGTCAGCATTAAAATTAACTTCAACTCGCAGAATAGGAGTAGCAAATCTAGTCAAGATTCCCATTTTCAGATCATGCTCACTTCTCTGCCAGATATTCAAGTGTAGGTTATTCAGTTACGACTGCAAAGCAACCTCACCAACTCCTGCATAACATCAATGCAGTGAATAACATCCCAACACATGACCCAGTTCTAAGCTCACATGAATAACACTTGCTTGGCCAATATTAGATTAGACTTGCTTCAATATTGGCAAGTGAGAATAAAAAGATCTTTTACATTTTCAGGGATGCACAACCACACAAATAGTTCCTTACACCGGCTCCCAGTAACTGCGACAATACTTACCCAACATGTTAAAAGGCCCTCCACCGGTGCCCTCCACCGAAAACGGTGTCTGAGACGGGCCGGGAAGATCATCAAAGACCCCTCCCACCCTAACCATGGACTGTTTGCCCTCCTCCCATCAGGGAGGCGTTATAGGAGCCTCAGGTCTCATACTAGTAGGATGAGGAAAAGCTTCTACAACAACACTATCACATTGCTGAATTCTTAGAGCCCCGCCGATAGATTTCTCCAGTCTCTCCGTCCACATTGTTTGCTTATTCTGTATTTTTATTTTGTATATTGCACTATTACTACGGACTGATGCTAAACTGCATTTCGTTGTACCCATACTTGTATCTGTGCAATGACAATAAAGTTGAATTGAATTGAACTAATTCCTCAGATATACTCAAGACTTAAATACAAGTTCTCCTATTATCAAATTGTTACTGGTTCACTCCGACATCTAACAGAGAGTCAGTCTCATATCTGTGTTGTTAACAGCAGAATAAATACTCAAATTAATGCAGCCAATTATGCATCCTTTTCCCCTCAATGAAAAACCTTGCTTATTGTTCACTTTAAACTTTTCTTGTTCTTCCTGTATGCCTTTGTAGTCTAACTGGATACATTCCAGACACCAGCTGAAAGGATTCACCTGCAGAATTTACTGCTTGACTGATGAGAGCAACCAAGTTGTTAGCTAGCCAGCAGTCAGTACCGAAAATGATTGTTATCCACTCTGCATTTTAAGAGTGAACGTTGGGAAACATGTAGGTAGGAAGGAAGTGGGTTGGGTTCAGGAAGAATCTGAAGCAAAATCAAGTTTCAGGCAAATTTGATTTTTGACTGACAAACATTCAGTCTACTTCACCAAGGCACCAGCCAAGATCAAACAAGGCCAAGATCTTTGTCTGTTGGTCCCTGGAGTTTGTCATTTCAACCAGCTATCCACATAACTACAGCACAAATATTCATGATAGAATGAATAAAGAACATACCAGTCCAGTATAAACACAGAAAATAGAAAAGCACAGGCATAGACCCTTTGGTTCCCTCCACAGCACCACTTTCCAAGCACCAACTACTCTGGGGGAACAAAAATATGCGCCTTAAATGTCACCTTTAAAATTTAGACACAAGGAACTGCAGATGCTGGTTGATACACAAACGGACACAAAGTGCCCGAGTATCTCAACAGGTAAAGCAGCATCTTTGGATAGTTTACATGGGCCACATGGTTAGTGTGGTGAGTTGAGAGGAAGGGTCTCTTTCCATGCTGTATTTTTCCAGGATTCTATGTGCGATACTCCCTGGAGACTTATCAAGTGCCTTATAAATCCTCAGCATTACATCCCTGTTTTTCTATTTTAGTCCTCTCAAAATAAATGCTAGATTTACTTTTGCCTTCCTTACTACCAATTTAACTTGCAAATTAACATTGTGGGTATCCTGCACCATCACTCCCAAGTCCATTTGCAGCTTCCCAAACTTTTTATGCTTCATTTTTCTTTTTAACTAAATTTACATCATTTCTCGTTGTCCAAGGTTCCCTAACCTTGCCATCCTCGTTTCTCTTCCTCATTGGAATTTAAGGTTCATTCATTCTTCAAGACTTAATCACAAACATTTTTTATACAGTTGGTTCAATGGATTCTGTAGGATTACACTAAAGTTTAAGACTAAACTAACTGAGAAGGTGCTTGATTTAATTGGGCCTTGCATGGGATCATTATTTTTAATGATCTCAGCTAGCACATGGAAAAATGACAAGACATGTATTCGAATATACGGTTAAGAAAAAAACTTTTCGGTGTTTATGTCAATTTGGTTTTACTGCAGGAAAGGGATCTCAATATGTAAAATGTAGCATTACCACATTTAGGAGAATTATCTTAAAGTACTTTATTCCAATTATTTTTCCAAATGAAGTCAAAATAGTTACATGCGAACATAACAGCTAATTGGCCCACAGATTAGACGTTTTTGATCACCAGGACAAAATTCACTCAGACACATGGGAAGGAGGCTCCTGCTGTTCAGCCAAGTAATTCATAAACACTCGGAAAACGGGTTTGGACATTGACGTTATTTTCTCACTGCTGCATCATAGTAATGGACTACTGAAGGTCAATACTGAAACATAAACCCACTTCTTCTGATTCAAAAGGGAGTAGAAGATACTGAAGACATATATCACCTGTGAATATTAGAGTAATGCTTCAACATACATATTTAAAATAATTTTAGCATGTTATTATTGGGGTGCTACAATAGTCGGGACCACATTTATTACAGAATAGAGAGCAATCTGCTTTCAGTCCATGTAGCATTGTTAGTAGTGTAAATTGCAGAGCTATTAATAGATTTCGTGAATAGAAACTGTAGCAGTGGATTTCAAAATGTTTAAATCCAAATAATTCACTTAGAACCCAATAAGATTGGATATTTATTAAGTGAAAAGATAGAATAAACTTCATGTTTAAGAAAGAACTGCAGATGCTGGAAAGATCGAAGGTAGACAAAAATGCTGGAGAAACTCAGCAGGTGAGGCAGCATCTATGGAGCGAAGGAATAGGTGACGTTTCGGGTCGAGACCCTTCTTCAGTCTGAAGAAGGGTCTCGACCCAAAACGTCATCTATGTCTTCGCTCCATAGATGCTGCCTCACCCGCTGAGTTTCTCCAAAATAAACTTCATAGTCAGCACACAAAAAGACCAGCCTTTAAACCCGGATGACTGGAATACAAAAAGATGCAAACTCTAATTTTGTTTTCGAGTGCCCTATATGCTGTGCATTTCTGGGCAAAACACCTTCAAGGGGAATTGCTTGGTCTTGGAAGGACTGCAGTATGGATTCATAATGCTGACTGGACTTCAACTGCCAAATTCTAAGAAGAAATTATAGTAAATTCTCCTGGAATTCAGCATTTTTAGAGCCGTGATTGAAGCGCGGAATTTAAGGGGAATTAGGTAGATATTGGAAAACCACCAGCATATTTGTGTGTTGGAAACCAGTAGCCTTGATCCAACACCAATGTGGTTGGCAAACATTTCTAGAAATGTGAGTTTTGCCACTTTTCCTCAAGATAGATTTATCATCAAGGTGGCTAAAATTAGAGTATCAAAGGCTAGCAAGCAACCAGATAATCAATGTCCACAATGGTCAATGCCATTAAGACAATACTGGGGATAAAACTGAATTCCTTAGAAAATTGAGTCGCTGGAAAAGCTCAGAGGTTCAACCACTACTTGCCACTGGATCACAACAAATAGCACAATTTATCACAAAATGCTAATCAGTGCATTAATTCACATACTACAGTTGTAAGATTGAAAAAAACTAGGAGAGCCTTTATTCATACAGAAAATGTTATGTTGATTTTTATGTTTGTTTAACCTCCTCAAAGGAATCCTGCGCTTCTACCTTTACTGATTAATGGAACAGGCCATCATGTAAAACCGTGCATTTATTTAGAATCTTTCTTAACTATCATCCTAAAACACCTGTCAATTTAAATGTGTAAAGGGAAGTCACCATTGTTTTTTTCTTAGACAATATCTTGGGATCAAGGATGACTTGCCTCCATTTCAATTCTGTGGCCTCAGAGTTAGCTGATGTGATGCCATTAATGTGGAACCAACAGTCTGACAGAGGTTGGGCAATAGTGTTTGATGTGGTTTCCTTTTGTTTACCCTCGATTTTCACATTTCTGATGATGAGGCTCACGATAATCTATGCCATCTCAAATGTTTCATTTTGCAAGACTAAAGGCCAAGGCTCCCCCAAAGTTGGCGGTGGCATTACAGCCTTTCAAGGAGGCTTTAAGAATATACTATAGTTGTTTCATATCTTTCTGGTAATCTCCTGCCACTAAGAATGGAGTACAAGTTTGGAGAAAATGGTGCCTGGTATGTGAACAATATAGTTTGCTCATTGGAGGACTCAATTGCGTGTGCTGGGGATACTGAAATGATAGAGGTCTTCTAATTCCACCCAGTAAGTAAGTAGTAAGTTTTATTTATATAGCATGTTTTAAGTCAACTCGCATTGACACCAAAGTGCTTTACATAAAATAGATAATAAGTTTCCATACAAACCATAGAAGAAGGTTAAAACAAATTAAGGATTTGGGCAAGTGGTACCTCTTAGCCACATACACCATTTCCTGGTAGTGATCACTGCTGGCCAATAACTTGGCATTGTCTGCGATTTTGATTTGAGCACTTTCTTCCTCAGATAATCAAAGGTGTGCAAATGTACTGAAGACAACCGCAAAATTCATCATTGACGTCTGCTTTCAGAGAGGTAGAGTCTGAAATATAGGCCGAATTCCTTACTATGTTGTGTGGACTTTTACTGTACAAGAGTATTGTGTGGAAGGGACAGGTTGGTAGAGAACCATGGGACATTGCACCAAACATCCACACAATGTTCACCAAGGCTTACAAGTGCCTGAATTAATAACACAGTGCCCTCCAAAATGTTTGGGATAAAGACCCATCATTTATTTATTTGCCTCTGTATTCCACAATTTGAGATTTGAAATAGAAAAAAAATCACATGTGGTTAAAGTGAACATTGTCAGATTTTATTAAAGGGTGTTTTTATACATTTTAGTTTCACCATGTAGAAATGACGGCAGTGTTTATACATAATCCCCCCCCTTTTTTTTCAGGGCACCATAATGTTTGGGACACATGTCTTCACAGGTGTTTGTAATTGTTTCCTGTGTATTTAATTGCCTCCTTAATGCAGGTATAAGAGAGCTCTCAGCACCAAGTCTTTCCTCCAGTCTTTCCATCACCTTTGGAAACTTTTATTGTTGTTTATCAACATGTGGACCAAAGTTGTGCCAAAGAAAGTCAAATAAGCCATTATGAGACGAAGAAACAAGAGTAAAACTGTTGGAGACATCAGCCAAACCTTTGGCTTACCAAATTCAACTATTTGGAACATAATTAAGAAGAAAGAGCCTACTCATCGCAAAGGGACTGGCAGGCCAGGGAAGACCTCCACAGCTGATGACTAAAGAATTCTCCCTTTTATAAAGAAAAATCTCCAAACACAGATCAGAAACACTCTTCAGGAGTCAGATGCAGCACCTAGACTGTGGAACAGTATCCCTCTCCTCATCAGAACTGCCCCCTCCATCGACTCCTTTAAATCGGTTCAAAACCTATTTCTACTCCCTAGCATTTTTTGAAGCCCTCTGAGGGGGTGCTGTAAACAGTTTATGTATGCATTGTTAGGTCTGTGTAGCATTGTATGTAGCACATTAGTATCTGCTCTGATGTACAGCACTTTGGTCATAATGAGTTGTTTTTTAAATGTGCTATACAAATAAAATTAATTGATAGATTGAGGTGTGGATTTGTCAATGACCACTGTCTGCAGATGAATTCATGAACAGAAATACAGAGGCTGCACTGCAGGTGCAAACCACTGGTTAGCTGCAAAAATAGGATGGCCAGGTTACAGTTTGCCAAAAAGTACTAAAAGTGCAACCACAGTTCTGGAAAAAGGTCTTGTGGACAGATGAGACGAAGATTAACATATCAGAGTGATGGCAAGAGAAAAGTATGGAGGAGAGAAGGAACTGCCTAAGATCCAAAGCATACCACCTCATCTGTGAAACACAGTGGAGGGGGTGTTATGGCCTGGGCATGTATGGCTGCTGAAGGTATTGGCTCACTTATCTTCATTGATGATACAACTGCTAATGGTAGTAGCATAATGAATTCTGAAGTGTGTAGACACATCCTATTTGCGCAAGTTCAAACAAATGCCTCAAAACTCATTGGCTGGCAGTTCATTCTACTGCAAAACAATAATCCCAAACATACTGCTAAAGCAACAAAGGAATTTTTCAATGCTAAAAAATTGTCAATTCTTGAGTGGCCAAGTCAATCACCCAATCTGAACCCAATTGCGCATGCCTTTTATATGATGAAGAGAAAACTGAAGGGGACTAGCCCCCAAAACAAGCATAAGTTAAAGATGGCTGCAATACAGGCCTGGCAGAGTATCACCAGAGAAGGCACCCAGCAACTGGTGATGTCCATGAATTGCAGACTTTAAGCAGTCATTGCATGCAAAGGATATGCAACAAAATATGAAACATGACTACTTTCATTTACATGACATTGCTGTGTCCCAAACATTATGGTGCCCTGAAGTAGGGGGACTATGTATAAACACTGCTGTCATTTCTACATGGTGAAACCAAAATGTATAAAACTGGCCTTTATTAAAATCTGATAATGTGCACTATAACCACATGTGATTTTTTTTTTTCTATTACAAATCTCAAATTGTGAAGTACAGAGGCAAATAAATAAATGATGGGTCTTTGTCCCAAACATTATGGAGGGCACTGTAAGATTAAAGAAGGCTCTCCACCCGAAACATCACCTTTTTATTTTCTCCAGAGATGCTGCCTAACCCGCTGAGTTACTCAAGCATTCTGGTATCATGAGTCGTATCTTCAGTGTAAACCAGCATTTGCAGTTCCTTCCTAGACACAAGATTGGTATCTAAACATGCACATGCAAACCTCATGTGGCGACTGCATTTCAATGACAAAAATTGGAATATCCTTGCTTTTACACTAAAGACAATGGTGATTGATGTTTCTTTTCTTTCTCTGGATAAACTAAATTCTAGCAGGAAATTTGTTGCAAACAGATCCAGTACTGCAGCGAAATCTATAGCACTGTTACACATTTTTTTTTCCCTTGTGGTGTGGAGGGGTTTCCAAATTTAAGAGCACCTTGCATTAATGATCTTGTCATCATTTTCATCACTCCAGTCCCTGTGGTTTCTGGCAAAAGCCAAGAAACATCTTATCAATGTTAATTACTGCAGACTTCAAGGCAATCCAGACACCTAGAATCTGCGACTGTTAACTCCATGTGTTGGAAAGAACTGCAGATGCTGGTTTAAATCGAAGAGTCACAAAATATTGGAGTAACTCAGCGGGACAGGCAGCATCTCTGGAGAGGAATAGGTGATGTTTCGGGTTGAGAGCTTTTTTCGGACTGATGTCGGGGAGTGGGCGGTACAGAGATAAAATGTAGTCAGAGACAGTAAGGTACACAAAAACGCTGGAGAAACTCAGCGGTGCAGCAGCATCTATGGAGCAGAGGAAATAGGCGACGTTTCGGGCCGAAACCCTTCTTCAGACTGATGGTCAGAGATGGTCAGAGACAGTAAATCTGGTAGGAGAACTGGGAAAGGGGAGAGGATGGAGAGAGGGAGAAAGCAAGGGCTATTTGAAGTCAATGTTCACACAGCTGGGGTGTAAGCTACCCACGCGAAATATGAGGTGCTGCTCCTCCAATTTGCGCTTGGAGGTCTCACTCTGACAATGGAGGACGCCCAAGACAGAAAGGTCAGTGTTGGATTGGGAGGAGGAGTTAAAGTGTTGAGCAACTGGGAGATCAGGTAGGTTTAGGTGGACTGAGCGAAGGTGTTCAGCGAAACGATCGCCGAGCCTGCGCTTGGTCTCGCCGATATACAGGAGTTCTCTGAACGCCTCTGCTAATCTACCTGATCTTCCGGTTGCTCAACACTTTAACTCCCCCTCCCATTCGCACACTAACCTTTTTGTCTTGGGCCTTCTCCATTGTCAGACTGAAGCCCAGCACAAATTGGAGGAACAGCACCACATATTTTCCTTGTTTAGCTTACACCCCAGTAGAATGAACATTAACATGTAACTACGTAGCCCTTGCTTTCTCTCTCTCCCCATCCCCTCCCCTTTCCCAGTTCTCCTACCAGTCTTACTGTCTCAGTTATCTACAGGTCATGGCTCAGGCGATGTAGACATCCTGAACAGGCTTACTTGGACATCGATGTAATATCAAGTGCCTGGATGGGGGTTATTATTACTACAAGGGTTCTCTCCACTCCCCTCCATCACAAAATGTAAGTATTCTTAGCATTCAATGTAGCTTCCAGAGTTGTGCTGATGACCACAGCATGCTTGTTCTGTGTTAGAGGAAATAGGACATCATGAAACCTTTAGTTATTCCACAGGGAATGTCACTAAGATGTCCGACTATCTTATTTTTTGACTGTAAAGCCAACCTCAGGGAGAATCCAGTTTGCTCATCACTTTATTCTTGAGCTGGCCAGCACCTGCCTGTCAAGTTCCCAAGACTCAATGTGAAAATGACCAAATAATCTGTTGTGCAGGGATAAGTCTTATTGGACTGTTTTGCTCCAAAATGACTCCGTAAGCCTTCAGCTCAAAATGGAAAACAAATACCTATTTACCATGTTATCAAAAGATTCATAGCTTGGAAGCCACAACTTCTCACTCTGCTCAAGTCAAAATTTTACATTCATCTCCAAAATGGGATCCAAATGCACAACCCAATTTAGATCAGCAAGCCTGCAATAGACTCCCATGAACAATTCCTTTATCTTTTTGCAGATCCAATTTGTGGATGTGAACAAAAAAATGGTTACATTCATCATGAGCCTCATTACCTCAAAGTAAGTTACTTCTGAAGAATAGAGCTCTCATAAACGACATCTCATTTTTAAACAGAAGTTGGCCGTGCTTCATGACAGAGTCTGAAGACGGGTCATGACCCAACATGTCATCTGCCCATTTCTCTCCACAGATTGTACCTGATTCGCTGTATTCCGCTAGCAGTTTTTGTATTCAAGATTCCAGCATCTGCAGTCTCTTGTATCCCAGGATATTGTTTTACTGCACTGAAATGTTTGCGGTAATGAAATTCTTACCCAGAAACTAAATGGAAACTATGTAAATGACCAGCAGAAAATAGATCACAATAATAAAAAGATCAAATGAACACGGATTACTGCATAACTGAACAGCTCAGGCTTCTCAAATATAACAGAAAACAGAGTCTCTGGTAACTTCAAGGAGTGGTTTAGGCCTAGGTGAAATCATGCCTCAAAATTGAAACCAGGAACATCTATTACAATAGTCCTCAATGACAAGACCAAAATAATATTCAGATGTTGAAAAGCAAAAATGCTGTAATGTTGGAAATCTGAAATGGTAGAAAAAGCCAAAACATTCAGTTAATCAGAGAGCATGCGTGGAGAGAAAGTCAACATTTCATGCCAATGACAATCAGCTGTTCTTAAAAATCACTTGTTTCTCACTCCACATATTGTATGTGTTACTGCAGCAACAATTAATACAATTCTAAAAAAAACAGAAGCAGGAGGCAGCATTCAACCATTTAATAGGTTCACGGCTAATACCCAGTCCATTATTTCTTAAGATCATAACACTGATCTGTAGTTCTGCAGCAACCACATTCCCAAAGATGTTCTTACTGTTCAAAAATCTATTCAGACTTGCACTAAGTAAATGAACCCCTGGAGTTGTGAATTCAAAGCCTCTATCTTCTGGACAAGAAATGTCTCCTCAATGGTCAGTTCCTTAGTCTTGGAATCATGTCAGCACAGACATTGTGGGCCAAATGACCTGTTCCTGTGCTGTACTGTTCTGTTCTTTAAAAGACAGCCCTCTGAATAAATCATTCTTTCTAATCTACACTCAACTCAGAACAGACTGGATTACAAACTTAAACAATTAGTACAGTAATCAGTAGCCTGCACATCTCCAACTGCTTTTGCAAGGTTGACCATGTCCAAGTTTGGCCACCGTTTTATCTGGTGCCCTTCAACCTCATTTGATTTAGAAATTGTACATTTCTATTGGGAAAGTACAGGTTTTTTTAGGTTTTTTTAATAATTCCTTCTCAGCCATATCCATTTCTCTTTTTTATTTCCCATTTATCCCCTTTGGGGAAAACCAAACTAATGCAGGGAGGTTATCAAGAACAATACTGTACTATTGTTTCCAACTAACAGAGCCGGGGCATTTCACAGTTCACCAGAGAATATCAATTTTAACAAAACTGGCACCTGTAACTTGAAGTTGACCACCAATGAAACAACCCAATCAACCCTCCAAGGCCACACGTCACAAAGTTGCAACCATTTCGAACATCAGATAACCAAAAAACCTTAACAGCCATAACATTTCTTGAACACATTGCATCTTTCTTTAAATGCCAAAGCTAATATTGAATGTTGCCCAAAGATCAGGGAGATGCAGAGTCTCCTGCCCGGAGTAGGAGAATTGAGGACCAGAGGACACAGGTTCAAGGTGAAGGGGAAAAGATTGAATAGGAATCTGAGGGGTAACTTTTTCACACAAAGGGTGGTGGGTGTATGGAACAAGCTGCCAGAGGAGGTAGTTGAGGCTGGGACTATCCCAACGTTTAAGAAATAGTTAGATAGGTACATGGATAGGGCAGGTTTGAAGGGATATGGACCAAGCGCAGGCAGGTGGGACTAGTGTAGCTGGGACATGTTGACCGATATGGGCAAGTTGGGCCAAAGGCCCCGTTTCCACACTGTATCACTCTACGACTCAGCTGGTAAGGTTCATGAATTACTCATTCAAGGAATGTGGGCTTTGCAAAATGCCCCAGCATTTAATTACCCATCCCCAATTGTGCTTGAATAGATAGGGTAGATGCACAGAGTATTTTACCCAGAGTTGTGGAATCAAAAGCCAGTGGATTTACGATTAAGGTGAAAGGGGAAAGATTTAGAAGGAATCTGAAGGGCAACATTTTCACACAGAGAGGTGGGTATACGGAATGAGCTGCCAGAAGAGGTAGTTGAGGTAGGTACTATAACAACATTGGGCAGTACGGTGGCGTAGCGGTAGAGTTACTGCCTTACAGTGCCAGAGACCCGGGTTTGATCCTGACTACAGGTGCTATCTGCACTGAGTTTGTATGTTCTCCCCGTGACCTGCATGGGGTTTCTCTGAGATCTTTGGTTTCTTCCCACACTCTAAAGACGTATAGGTTGTAGGTTAATTGGCTTGGTATAAATATAAAAAGAATATCCCTAGTATGTGAAGGGCAGTGTTAATGTGTGGGGATCGCTGGTCGGTGAGGACTTGGTCGAAGGGCCTGTTTCCACGCTGTATCTATAATCTATAAACGAAACTAAAATTTAACAGACATCTGTACAAGTACACGGATAGGAAAGGTTTAGATGAATATGGACAAAATACAGGCAGGTAGGACGGGTGTAGATGGGGCATCTTGGTCAGCATAGGAAACTACAAGCAAGGTGATGGTGGCAAGCTGCTTCATGAACCGCTGTAGTCCGGGAAGTGTGGGTTTGTGAGGTGCTATCCAAGGCATCTTGGCACGTTGCTGCAATGCATCCTACAGATTGAACAAACTCCACCCTATAGTGCATTGGTGGAAGAGTGAACAGAGTGACTATCATGCAGGCTACTATGTCCTTGTGTTACAAGAACCATACAGACCAAAAATGCTACATTCAACTCCTAGAGCACCCTAGTTTGTTCACAACTACTTGGCCATGAAGGGAAAAGACACTAGAAGTGACAAGGCATTGAGTAAAGATTATATATTTAAATGCCTGTTGCTGCAATCTTGAAGGAAAAAAAGTATACATTCCAGACAAATCAGGTTTGATTAATTGACTGTAAATATCAGCACCATCTCTCTCCTGACCAACTGAGTGTGCCCAACATAGCACTTTTCAATTTTCAGCATCTGCAGCTTTTTGCTTTTACATTGTATCAGCATTACCTGGGAGCTGCTTTTGGTGTCCATGCATTGCAGGGAAAAACATTACTTAAATTGCATGTTTCAATATGGATACCAATACATTTCCCATGGGCTTTCACTCCTCACCTCAAATTACAAACAAATACCACAAAGATATAATTACCAGAACATCATCCTAACTTCTCTTTCTCTCTAAACATAACCCCAGTTTAGAAATTATATTGCTTGTGTTTCCCGGGCCCCTCCTGCAAGCCAACTCTGCAGAGAAAGAGTATGCCGGAGGTGAGAATAATCATTAGCTTTTCACAGATGCAAGCTTAATGAACTGTGTTGAACATTGAATAAGCCTTTGCAAATTCATGAATCATAAGCAAATTCAATCGACAACAGAACATGCATATACACTAGTACAACCAGCTATCCATGCTAATCACACAAGTTCCATTCTTCCCTTCTCAATGCTTAATTTTTCTACCTCAATTAGGTCTGCAGCAGCATGATATTCTCAGGGTCATTTTTGTCAAACAGAACCGCACAATAACACAAAATAACTGATGATCCTCTGTACAACCAGTTCCATTTGCTTCCCATAAAATATACACTGTATTCCAAAAGTAGGTTAAATATTTATTTCAATTCCTTTTAAAAAGCGAAGGTAGATACAAAATGTTGGAGTAACACAGCGGGACAGGCAGTATCTCTGGAGAGAAGGAATGGGTGACATTTCGGCTCAAGACACTTCTTCAAACTGATGTCAGGGGAGTGGGCGGGACAGAGATAGAATGTAGTCAGAGACAGTAAGACTGGTGGGAGAACTGGGAAGGGGGAGGGGATGGAGAGAGAGGGAAAGCTCTGTTAGAGAAGTAAATGTTCATACCGCTGGGGTGTATGCTACCGAAGCGAAATATGAGGTGCTGTTCCTCCAATTTGCACTGAACCTCACTCCGACAATGGAGGAGGCCCAGGACAGAAAGGTCAGATTGGGAGTGGGAGGGGGAGTTAAAGTACTGAGCAACCAAGAGATCAGGTAGGTAAAATTAAGTTAAAAACCTTAGGTTGGATACCCAGTCTTGAAATCAGCTGCACCTGAATGCAGTTTCAATCCAAATGAATAGATTAAAGACGCACTCTTGCAGTGTGCAAGTTAAAGTTTAAAATTTCCTCTGAACTTTATGATGTAAATTAATGTGGCACTTTTATTAAAGTCAATGATGAAAAGTCCAGCCTCTAAGGTATGGTAAACATTTCCATCATCTGCTCTGCCCCAATTTACCATCAATGACAGACTTCAGTCATCATGAGCCAAGCTATCAAACACCATTCAAACACTTTAATCAACTCCTAATTTAGCCTCATGTCCACTTTGTGAAATATTCTTTAATAGGTTTATAGTGAATGTCATAATATCAAAACCTTTCTTTGTAGATCTTCACTTCAACAGGGTACTACTAGAGATACCAACCATCAAGCAATCACTCAACTGAAAAAGGGGTGATTTGTGAATAAAAACATTACCCTAAATTTGATCTCATCCTGCAGAGAAGAAAGTTCAACCACATCAGCTGATCTTAACCAGGGATACTTGGAACACTCAGTACTCTGAGGAAACAAATTCCACGAATTCACTGGGTACTATGTTAAAGAACATGTGTGCACATTAGTGAGAACAGAATGTAGTGCTTTTAATTGGTCAAACATACCACTTGAATTTAAAATCCAGGATGTAAACTGAAATCAAAAATACAGGGGTGTGGTTGGAGTGGTAATCTTAGGACACCAGCTGGGGAAATTAGTTTCTAAGATCCTCACTAAAGGATTAATATTAATGTCATTTTTTTTCTTCAACTTCCATCCCTTCTTTCCTCCATATCAAAGATGGACGAGTAATGCAGCATTAGTTCAACAGGCGTTGGAAGAGGCCTACGAAAACATTCTGCTCAGATGCCCTCAAATAACAAATTTCCCCATCACGCCCACGTTCTTATCAACAGTCAACTTCAACATTTTCACAAAATATCGATCTTAGATCAGCAACATGTTTGGTACATCTTAGTGGAAATGTGGTTTTAATGGAATTCATCCAATTACGAAAATCAAATATTGAATCCTGATACGAGAACTTATTTCATCATACAAGTCAATTGAAACGTGCATCATTCTGTCAGTTAAGTGTAAAGCAGATCTGTGATCAATACTTGGTTGAAAAAAGTAACGTGCCAGACCAAAATACCTTCCCGACAACTGCAGAAAATGAGACATGGTTAAGTAGTCATGACATCGAATATTAACCTGGGTGACTTTGTTACAGGGTACTTAAAGGCAGAAATACAAAAGTCAGCTGCTGACAATAGACACTGGAAGTCTGGTAATAGCCTGGATGATTGTCCTCGGAGCTGCAATAGTGAGGTAAATTAGGAAACACCATGTGTGTTGAGCTTGCACATGTGCATATGATAGCATGGTACAAAGGAAATAGTCCTGACTGATGCTTAAAACAGAGGACATATTAAATAACTTACACCTATAAACATTTTATGAAAAGTGAGCTTGACAAATTTTACACATAACCAGTGCTTGTATTTTTAAATGAAGGCTAAGACTTCTTTTTTTTCCTCCAATTACACGCACTGCTGACCTTTCTAACAGTGGACAGCTCATAATAAGTCATCCAAAACGATGGAATTAATCAACCTCTTAGTTAAATGACCTATTTCTTAACACAGAAGTAAACTTTAGAACATTTCAGAATTCCATTTTTTATATAAAATGGTTGGGAATTTGTGTTGAAGAACAGTAGCGAGATGCAGCCAGATTGTTATTGGTACCGATTTGCTGTAATTTAATTTTGAACCTATAAGTGGTGAGCTGGATGTCCAAGTATTCTTTCCTTTGAGACATCGGTTAGTGTGTTAGTGTTGTAAGCTCCTCCTCCAACCCAATTCCGGCTGGTAACAGTGCAACCAATCGCTCTCTGCAGCTCACTTTAGGACCAACAGTTGCTGTCCAACGAGTTCCAGCAGGTAGCACTATTAAAAAAACAAGGCCAAAATGGGCGAGGGGCTAACAAGATATTAAAAACGTAACATTTATGCATCTTTCCATACGGAAATAAAATCCATGCCATACATTCTAACCATAAAACGAAAATGACAGGCCTGCACTTCAAAACACAGCAAGAAACAAAAAAGTCTAATTATTCACAACAACGAAAAATAAAACAATGAAGCAGCAAATATTCAACAACAAAGTGACTGCCCGGTAAAATGTACAATTGGAGCATTAAAATGTAATCTGATTAAAACGAGTTGACATCGACGACCAAATTCCTTTAGTTTTTCTGTTTTTCCCCCATCCCCCTCAACTAAACCTAAACTGATCAACAAGCCAAAAATACCCTGCAAATAAACGACGTCAGACAATCCCCAACCTCTTTTATAGCTGAAAACACATAAACAAGGTTTGATGAGAAGTGACGATGTTTTATAATCATAAACCGTTTGGTGAAACATTGCATCTGCTTTCAAACCAACGACACACAACAAAATAACAGGGCTAGATTTTTCTCCTGAAGATACAGGCCCAACAGGCAACAGAACAATTTGACATTACGGCCAGAAACAGTAAAACTGTCATAAATTTATAGACGCCACTAATTTAAACAAACATTCCTAAAATGCCAATTAATCTTCATCTTAAAAAAAAAAAAAGGTTGACTTGAAGAATAATAAAACTTCACAATAAAAGGGGACGCCTTAAAATCCGTCACCATTTGAACGTTTACACCAGTTTTCGATATAAACCATTGAACAGCCCGAAAACCTGACAAACATAACCTCCAAAAAAATTCAACCATCACCTACATGTCAGCTGCCTTTTCATAAATAACGAAGTGCACAATTAGATATTAAAATACCCAAATGATGGGCTAAATCTGTGGTAGGGCACTAAATAAAAGAAAACCAGCCTGCAACACAAACAAACGGCGCAGTTGACAGGATAATTAACAGGCGAGACAAAGAAACAGAGGAGGGGGAAATGAGAGAAAAATGAAGCCCCTCCGTGGGGAGGTTTGCTTGTCTGAAGGATACAGTTTGACCACATCGGTGTCCATTCGTCTCTTTCCAGGGCTCGGGGATGACATGTCGCCGCTGTTGAGGTGGCTTTTAGATCCTTCCCTGGGCCTGTCTTCCTCCAAACCCCCGAGTACACAACACACAGAAAACAAACCAAACTCTCTCAGGTGTAATCGAGACACGAAATCCCTCTTTCGAAGGGGATGCAACGAAAATAATATATATATGTATATATATAGATAGATATATTTGTCGGTGTATATGTCCGTTCAGCCAACGAGACAGGCGACCGGGTGGGGGGATGCGGGGAGCGACGCGTCCGTCTGAGGGGTTCGTCCCCCACTCTGCGCTCTTCACTCGGACGACGCCACTTTGTCCTGTTCGGGCTGATTCTCTGCCAGTCTCTGAGGTTCACTTTAATGAGCGCTCTGTGATGGCGGCTGTTTGTTTTGGCCCCTATCCTCACACGGTTACCCCACCACACGACGACCACGACCACCCTCCTCCTGCTCCTCCTCCTCCTCTTCGCTCCTTCGTCCTCCTCCACTTCACACTTTTTCCCTTCTCTCTCTCTCTCTCGATCTCTTTCTTTCTCTCTCCCTCTCCCTCCCTCTCTTCACCTCCTCTCCAGCTTCCTCTCACTCTGACTCTTCTCTGATCCTGAACCTTCTCTCCAATACCCGCCCGTGACGTTGACGTTGTTGTTTGTCGGCGTCGTCCTCCACGACGCTGTACGTGGCCTCACCGCCCCTTCCTCCCACAGCCCTCTGGGACTTGTAGTCTTTTCTATTAAAACAAAAACAAAAAACACCAAACAAACTCAAGTCAAAATTGACGCAAAATGCTGGAGTAACTCCGCATGACAGGCAGCATCTCTGGAGAGAAGGAATGGGTGAAGTTTTGAGTGGTGAATCTCTGGAATTCTCTGCCACAGAAGGTAGTTGAGGCCAGCTCATTGGCTATATTTAAGAGGGAGTTAGATGTGGCCCTTGTGGTTAAAGGGATCAGGGGGTATGGAGAGAAGGCAGGTACAGGATACTGAGTTGGATGATCAGCCATGATCATATTGAATGACGGTGCAGGCTCGAAGGGCCGAATGGCCTACTCCTGCACCTATTTTTTTTTTGATGGGGTATGTGTGTGTGTGGGGGGTGGGTGGAAACGTTTAAAATCTTTCCCCTGCATGGAGAACCCGACCTTTTCCCTGTCGGGTCTCTGTTGTCATTGGGGCTGCAACGTGGAGCGGCCTCCAGCAGGAACGACCCAGGGCTCCAGTTGCGGAGCTGCGGACCTACTCACCATCGTAGAGCTGGCCGAGTTCGGAGCGGGTGGAGCTGTGGTGGCGCGCTGCTGCGACCCGACCCCGGGGATTCGGAGGCTTACCGCAGGTCCGGTGGACAGTGACACCGGGAGCCCGCGGGTCCCTGCTGGGAGACCGCTTTTCGGGGCTTCCGCAACGGCGACTTCACCCGCCCGAGTCGCGGGGTCGAGGAGTACCTGGAGCGGGGCCTTACATCACCGCCCGGCGCGGCTTCAACGGCTGCGGGACTTTGCTAGCGCCCGCCGGGGGCTCCAACAACAAGACCCGGAGCAGGGCCTTGCATCACCCGGCGCGGCGTTAATGGCCGCGGGACAATTGCCATCGCCCGCCGGGGGCTTTGACTCTGACATCGGGAGGGGAATGGGGAGTGCAGGGGAGAGATAAGTTTTTTTGCCTTCCATCACAGCGAGGAGGAGATGCGCTGTGATGGATGTCTGTGTAAATTGTGTTGTGTCTTGGGTCTTTTTTTCTTGTGTGTATGACTGCAGAAACAACATTTCATTTGAGCCTCTATGAAGTTCAAGTGACAAATAAACTGTATTGTGTATTGTGTATTTTCTATGTTTCTATGTTTCTATCAGATTGAGAGTCAGAAGAGAGGGAAACTAGGGATATGGAAGGGTAAGGTATGAAAAGGACAGTTCAAAGCAGATGCTGTTCAAGGAAATGTAGAATGGTTCATTGTTGCCTATGGGGAAGGTAACAACGAGGCATACAAACAGTAAAATGAATCACAAGGGCAGTGAAACTACTTGGAGAACTAGGGTGCGGGAGGGATGGAAAGAGAGGGAAAGCAAAGGTTACTTGAAGTTAGATAAATCAATATTCATACCACTGGGTTGTAAGCTGCCCAGCGAAATACGAGTTGCTGTTCCTCCAATTTGCATTGTGCATCACTCTGACAGACACAAACTCCTTTCAACCGTCACAGTGGCACAGCGGTAGAGTTGCTGCCTTATAGAGAATGCAGTGTCTGAGACCCGGGTTCGATCCTGACTACGGGCACTGTCTGTACGGACTTTGTACGTTCTCCCCGTGATCTGTGTGGGTTTTCTCCGAGATCTTCGGTTTCCTTCCACAATTCGGTTTCCTTCCACAATTCGGTTTCCTTCCAAGACTTACAGGTTTGTAGGTTAATTGGCTTGGTAAATGTAAAAATTTACACCCTAGTGGGTGTAGCATAGTGTTAATGTGTGGGGATTGCTGGTCGGCGCAGACCCGGTGGGCCCAAAGGCCTGTTTCCGCACTGTATCTCTAAACTAAACTAGACTAAACTCCACTAAGTTAATGTCCTTATATTTTTCAAAAAAACAATCTTTGTAAAACTACTTTTTCCTTTTTTTCAAAAATGACCATTACTCAACAGGCACATGTTGGTGGTCTTCCAAGTACCAATAATTGCAAAAATGATGTCAAGGTATCCAATTGATTGAGGCGACAGAGGGTACTACTGGGTGTAAAGCATGAAGAGAATTGTAGTTCGTGTCCTGCATTAGTTATTAATTGCGAGAAGCGTAGCAGGTGGCAGCAACGTTGAAGAAAAGTGGTATGGAAATGTACCTTGGAATGGTGCATTAACATTATTTAACGAGCAATCTTTGTTATGAAAAAATGTGCATGAATGCAAAGGAAGGAGAAGGTACTGATGTACCATCTTTCACATCTCTAGAATGTCCCCACAAGTATCATAACTTTAAAAGTGCTTTCATTATGTGTTTTATGCAATGTAAAGAGGAAGGCTTATTTGTGCATAGCAAAATCCCACAAACAGAAACGTACTTAAGATAATGAGGAAAGTGACATGACTGGACTTGGTTTTGGGGAATAAAGAAATAAATATCTGTGGGGAAACATCTAGGAAACATTGATTGTAAAGTCTAGAATAGCAATCAAAGACCACATCGATGAAATTTAAAAACTAACCTTTCACTAATCCCATGTTATTCCTTTCATATTCCCATCAATCAACCCAGATTCCACCACTCAGCTCCATTCTTGGGGCAATTTACAGTGGCCATTTAACCTAACACCCAAGATAGACACAAAAAGCTGAAGTAACTCAGCGGGTCAGACAGCAACTCTGGAGAAAAGGAATAGGTAATGTTTTGAGTCCAGACCCTTCTTCAGACTAACACCCACATGTCTTTGAAATACAAGAAGAAACCAGAGCATCCAAAGGATGCCCACAAGACCACAGTAAGAATGTGCAATCTCCATACAGCCAGCACCGCAGGTAACGAATGAACCCATGTTGTTGGAGTTTAGATGCAGCAGCTCTACTAGCTGTGCCATTGAGCACTGAGTTCAACATATACAGCCGAACAGTCGTTTTGTGTTTCCAACATTGAATTTTTTTCCCTTTCTTCTCTTTTGGCATTTTGGGTTTCATCATCTTTTCCGAGCTATGCCTGACAGATCTTTTCCATTCGCCATTCTCTTTTAGCCAGAACTACCACTGGAATCCTTTTAGCCGTCCTGATTTCCACTCCATTGCAGACCTTTCCTTTAGTCTCTGTCCCCCTTCAATACTTCTCCGCATATGAAAACTTGTTTTCCAAGTTCACAATAAAGATAATTGACCTGTTGCTTTGACAGTTTTTTTCTCCACAGTTGCTTGCCCGCTCCTTATTTCCATACTTTTTTTCCCCCTTTTGTTCCTTTTTGTCCAATTGATTGGTTTTATCCATTGATTCGGAATCCAGAGCAGTGAGTACATTGAAGTCACCAACTCAGCAGTTTGACTTCAGCACATGCACTGCCTAGAGAGATAATATTGTGACCTGATGATAAGCCAGAAATCCAGCTCCCCATACACCACGGAGTAGCTTGACATGCTGAATGTGCTTCAATCGCCTGTAACCACACTTGCTGAACTCGTCAGTCCCCCTACAAAGACTTGGTATTAGAGCACAAGGAAACTAAACTGCTTGGGGGGTGTTTCAATACAGATGTAATGAGTTGTAAAAAATATACTGTTATCCAGACAGAGGAAAATGTAAGTAGGAACTTCGCTAAAGATTATAAGGGTGTGTTCTTTCCTTAGTCCAAAGATGGTCGTTTGCCTATCATTTTTTTGATGGTGTGAAATGAACAGACATGGGATGATTTAACTATATATTGGTGCTTATCTGCTTGACCTTATTGTGCCAGCAAAGGATCAGTGAAGTGCACTCTCATCTCTGAGTCAGAAGCTTGTGTGAATGAATGAATGAATGAATCTCTTTATTGTCATTGCACATGGTACAACAAAATTTAAAAGTCAATTCAAAAGTTCAAACTTCACTCCTGAAATGTTAGCAGAAAACTCTCAGCTGACACTCTAATGCAAACTCAATGGTTTGCTGAATGGTTGGTGATCTGATCCTTTGGATGGATGCTAAACCCGTATCTGCTTCCTCCAGTTGATGCAAAATATCCCTTGACACTATTTTGAAGAAGAGCAAGGGTGTTAGTTCTGCTAGGTACACAAAAATGCTGGAGAAACTCAGCGGGTGCAGCAGCATCTATGGAGCAAAGGAAATAGGCAACGTTTTGTCCCGAAACGTTGCCTATTTCCTTCGCTCCATAGATGCTGCTGCACCCGCTGAGTTTCTCCAGCATTTTTGTGTACCTTCGATTTTCCAGCATCTGCAGTTCCTTCTTAAACAGTTAGTTCTGGTAGTCTGGCCTATGTGTATCGCTAGGAATAACTCCCTTGTTCTTTATTATAAAATACAGATAATCAGATCTTTGTTACATTGCTATGTGCCTTTTTTTTAATTATGCCAAATGTTCACATTTAAAATGTATCATAAACCATAAATTACTTTGGGACATTCTGAAAGAGGAGTGAAAGGCACTACAAAATGTGCCATTTTACGATGTTCTTATAACAATCTGAAGATTCAGATTTCAGATTCAGATTCAGATTCAATTTTAATTGTCATTGTCAGTGTACAGTACAGAGACAACGAAATGCATTTAGCATCTCCCTTGAAGAGCGACATAGCAAACGATTTGAATAAATAATAATAAGTGTCCGGGGGGGGGGGGGGTGGTGATTGGCAGTCACCGAGGTACGTTGTTGAGTAGAGTGACAGCCGCCGGAAAGAAGCTGTTCCTCGACCTGCTGGTTCGGCAACGGAGAGACCTGTAGCGCCTCACGGATGGTAGGAGGGTAAACAGTCCATGGTTGGGGTGAGAGCAGTCCTTGGCGATGCTGAGCGCCCTCCGCAGACAGCGCTTGCTTTGGACAGACTCAATGGAGGGGAGTGAGGAACCGGTGATGCGTTGGGCAATTTTCACCACCCTCTGCAATGCCTTCCGGTCGGAGACAAAGCAGTTGCCATACCATACTGTGATGCAGTTGGTAAGGATGCTCTCGATGGTGCAGCGGTAGAAGTTCACCAGGATCTGAGGAGACAGATGGACCTTCTTCAGTCTCCTCAGGAAGAAGAGACGCTGATGAGCCTTCTTGATCAGAGTAGAGGTATTGTGGGTCCAAGAGAGGTCATTGGAGATGTTGACTCCCAGGAACCTGAAGCTAGAAACACGTTCCACCTCCGTCCCGTTAATGTGGATGGGGGTGTGCGTGCCGCCTCTGGACTTCCTGAAGTCTACAATGAGCTCCTTGGTTTTCTTGGAGTTAAGGGCCAGGTTGTTGTCAGTGCACCATGCTGCTAAGTGCTGGACCCCCTCCCTGTAGGCCAGCTCATCGTTGTTGCTGATGAGGCCAATCACCGTTGTATCATCTGCATACTTGATGATGGTGTTAGTACCATGTACAGGTGTGCAGTCATAGGTGAAGAGGGAGTAGAGGAGGGGGCTCAGCACACAGCCCTGTGGAACGCCGGTGTTCAGGGTGAGGGTTGAAGAGGTGTGCTTGTCTAACCTCACAGACTGGGGTCTGTTGGTTAGAAAGTCCAGTATCCAGTTGCAGAGGGAGGGGTCGATGCCCAGGTTACCGAGTTTGGTGATCAGTTTTGATGGTATAATGGTGTTGAATGCTGAGCTGTAATCGATGAACAGCATTCGGCCTGTCAGGTCCATGTTGGCTCCATGGATTCCATCCTTCTTGATCTCTCTCTACCCTCACAACCCATCCAGCCCTGAGACATGACCTTAGCCTTGACTCCTCCTGCCATTAACTCACACAAAGTGACAGTTTATCGTAGACAATTACCCTACCTCCTCGGATCACACTCCAGTGCTGTACTGAGAGAGCACTCTGACATTAGGCTTTGACAATGAAGGCCTCATTCCTGAGCTGCAACATTAAATTTGAAGAGCCAATTGATTCTCAAATGGAAATATAAAAATATAGGAAGAGTTGGAAATGTGTATATGTGTTGAATCGTGATCAATATGTATTCTTCAACCAATATTTATTCATCAACCACTGAATAAATTGTCAGCCTAATAAATCTAATCTGATGTGATTAAATGTAGAGTATTGTGCACAGTCCTGGTCTCCACATTACAGGGAGGATGTGGTAAAGAGAGTACGGAAGAGATTCACCAGAATGTTGCCTGGAATGGAGAGCTGGGGTTATAAGGAGAGATTGATATGCTGAGTTTATTCTCGTTGGAAAGTAGGAGGGTAAAATATGACTTTATAAACGGTGGCACGGTGGCGCAGCAGTAGAGTTGCTGCCTTACAGCGTTTGCAGTGCCAGAGTCCTGGGTTCGATCCCGACTACAGGTGCTGTCTGTATGGAGTTTGTACGTACTCCCCGCGACCGCATGGGTTTTCTCTAAGGTCTTCGGTTTCCTCCCACACTCCAAAGACGTACAGGTTTGTAGGTTAATTGGCTTGGTATAAGTGTAAAATGTCCCTGGTGTGTGTAAGGTAGTGTTAATGTGCGGAGATAGCTAGTCGGCGCGGACTCGCTGGGCCGAAGGGCCTGTTTCACGTTGTATCTCTAAACTAAACTAAACTTTATGAGGGGTATTGGTAGAGTACACAATCAGAGTCCTTTTTCCAAGGTCAGTGGAGCTAGAATTAGTTGGCACGGGTTCAAAGGTAATAGTGGAGACATTTTAAGTAGTTCAGAGGGGTAAGTTTTTCACTCAGAGGTAATGTGCTGGCAAAGGAGGTGTTGGAGGCAGATACAATTACAATGGGTAAAAGACATTTAGACAGGTACATAAGCAGGAAAAATACAGCGGCCTAATGCAGGCTAATGGAATTAGTATAGGCAGCCATCTTGGAACAATAGATAATTATTTTTTAGCTGACAATATATTTGAAGGTTCTAGCTTGTGAATAAAAACCTGTCGACTTTACTCCAGAGTTGGTTAACTCCTAATTGTAATAGAACTTGAAACAGAGACCTTTAGAAAGAAAGAAGGATGTTCTTGTGTATACAAAATCCCATCCAAAGCAGACAATTGTTAGGGAAGTTGACTTGACATAGACAATGTAACTTGTAACAAAACACAGTTGGATGGGTACCAAAGAAAGGAGAGTTTCGGGGTTGATCATATTACACATCATTCATTATTGTTAAGCAGATGATATCATAAAGACCTGGTATTGTTCAACATATAAGTGATGACACTTCGTGATGTTGCAAGTACCGTAAATCTCTGAGTGCCAAAGTGCCAGAGTGTGATTATTACCAACAGAAGAGAGCCTAGCCTCCCAACCCTGATTTTACAATGGCATTACTATCTCCGAGACCCAACGACCAATATCCGAGAGGTCACCATTGACCAGAAAACTAAAAAGGATCAGGCATGTACAGTCCATGGTTACAAAGCATACACTGGGTATTCTGCAGGAAGTGACTCCCCTGCCAACACCCCAAAGCTTAGCCACTCCTCAAGGCATGAGTCAGGAGCATGAAAGGATACTCTCCCCTTGTCCAGATGAGCACAGCTCCAATGACTTCCAACATCTTTCAATGACCATCGAGGACAAGGGAATAGGTTTGATTTGTACCCACATCCACTTCCCTCGACTCCGTTCAAGGCATATCTGCCTTCCGCAAAGACCGCTCCCTCCATAACTCCCTTGTCAATTCTTCCCTTCCCTCTCGGTCCACCCCCTCCCCGGGCACTTTCCCTTGCAACCGCAAGAGATGCAACACTTGTCCCTTTACCTCCCCCCTCGACTCCGTTCAAGGACCCAAGCAATCGTTCCAGGTGCGACAGAGGTTTACCTGCATCTCTTCCAACCTCATCTATTGCGTCCGCTGCTCTAGATGTCAGCAGATCTATATCGGTGAGACCAAGCGGAGGTTGGGCGATCGTTTCGCCGAACACCTCCGCTCGGTCCGCAATAACCAAGCTGACCTCCCGGTGGCTCAGCACTTCAACTCCCCCTCCCACTCCGCCTCCGACCTCTCTGTCCTGGGTCTCCTCCATGGCCACAGCGAGCAGCACCGGAAATTGGAGGAACAGCACCTCATATTCCGTCTGGGGAGTCTGCACCCCGGGGGCATGAACATCGAATTCTCCCAATTTTGTTAGTCCTTGCTGTCTCCTCCCCTTCCTCAGCCCCCCTGCTGTCTCCTCCCATCCCCCAGCCTTCTGGCTACTCCTCCTTTTCCCTTTCTTGTCCCCACCCACCCCCGCCCCCGATCAGTCTGAAGAAGGGTTTTGGCCCGAAACGTTGCCTATTTCCTTCGCTCCATAGATGCTGCTGCACCCGCTGAGTTTTTTCCAGCTTTTTTGTGTATCCCTGAACATTCAGTTTATTTTATTTTTATTGTCACGTGTATCGAGGTACAGTGAGAAGCTTTTTGTTGCGTGCAGAAAGACAATACATTATTACAATTAATCCATTTACATTGTATAGATACATGATAAGGAAATTACCTTTAGTGCAAGGTAAAGCCAGTAAAGTCCGAGCAAGGATAGTCCGAGGGTCATCAAAGAGGTAGATAGTAGTTCAGCACTGCTCTCTGGTTGTGTTAGGATGATTCAGTTGCCTGATAACATCAGGGAATAAACTGTCCCTGAATCGGGAGGTATGCGTTTTCACACTTCTATAAGTTTTGCTTGATGGGAGAGGGGAGAAGAGAGGGTGCGACTCATCCTTGATTATGCTGCTGGCCTTGCCGAGGCAGCATGATGTATAAATGGAATCAACACAATGGAGGTTGGTTTGTGTGGGCCCTGGCTGGATCCATAATTCGCTGTAATTTCTTGCGGTCCTGGAAGAAATTCCCTAACCTACTGACACGCAGCAGTTGTGCAAACGGTGACTGTAAATGGTCAAAGTCATTTTCTTAAGTAAAATGCAGAAAGAGAGGTGAACTTCCTACCTTTACAATTTTCTAAGAATTACAATTACTTCGACAATTAAGTTTTACAATGCTTTAAAATCGCAGCAATTATATGTGCAGAGGGAATCAATGGTAATGGGGAAGGTGGCGCTGAGGTAAATGGCTAGCTGTGACCTAAATGAATGGCGTGGAAGCCACAAGGAGCTGAATGGCCTCTTCCTGATTCCATTTCCTGTACTCATATGGATCTGCCTCATCACTTCTTGATCCCCATTGTTTGCTGGTAAGCCATGATTAACTGTGCAGCACTCACACCTCCAAATCAAAAAGCACCATTGGACCATTGAAATGATAAAGGTTCATAGTCCCCTTCAGAGTCCCGTGCACAATACCAAGGCTGACAGTCCAAGAGAAAAACAGAGGAAATGCAGCACAATTTAAAGTTTCATCTTTCAGAGATGAGGGAAATATTGTGCATACATTATTTATCCCTCAACCAAATATTACCTGGTCGTTGTCATGCAAATGTTTGTAGTTATCATTAATGAGATGTTTCTATGTTACATTAGGAGCTGTACTTCCATTATGTAAACCACATTAGGACATTGTAAGATCACAGAAAGCAGGTTATTTTCTTTTTTTTTTGGATGTTTTGTTTTCATCTCTAATTTGACTCTCTACTTGACGAGTCACAGTACGGTCATTGCTTTTCCGAACACTCCTTTATCTAGTTTATAAATATGCCCCTGTCTTTACTTCCTTCCTGGAACCTAATTCCTCGAATGACCTGGTTAGATATTTTGTAACGAATTGCTGCTGGATTAATCCATCCAACCTTCTCCAAGAATACATGTAAGAACTGAAAAATGACCTTGGTAAATCTGTACCCACTGGCCCTTTTCAGCTGTGGTTTTAACTGCATTTCTCTCCATACATGTTCTCACTTATTCTGGTGCATTCTCATGAGGAACAGTTTTCATAATGGCCATCACTCCTGTGGTTCCATTATCCTGACCTTTCACCTTCTGGCTGACATACAAATCCCTCCCATATCAAGGGCACTCATCCAGTATTTCTGAATGGCTACAGAATGAAAACATCATATATATATTTCTCTACCCAATTTATTGGGGGGGATATATTGTATGCAGTTATATAAGTAAATGGGAAATGAATCTTCTTAAAGCCAGCTTTTTTGAGGCTTATCTTATGTCAATATTTGATTTGATCAGGTACCATTTGGTGGATCTCTGTCTGCCCAAAGTTGCAAATGTGTACTTTGCAGACTTAAAGAGAATAATTAAATTTAGCCTCCACATTTTTTTAGGTATATTATAACATAACATATCGGTGACAAGGACATTTGTTCCAGAGGTCAGTTGGAATTGATGAAAAAAATATTTTTCAGAAAAGCCTAACAACCCACTGCTTAAAAAAAATGTGGAAAGGAAAATAGGCACAAAAATAGGCTCCATTGAAATGGGAGGAATAATTCAAGGTGCTGTCATATTTCTTCAATGCAAAGAAGATTGGTGATGAAGATTAATAGAGGGCTTCCTTAGTTAAAGAGGTTGGAGTCCCAGCATAGAGTTTAAGGCAAAACATGCTGAGATCGGAGACACCTGGCCATTAAAGAAATTAAGGATTTGTGGTCTTGCGAAAAAATATGTGAACCCAAAGCCAAGTGAAATTGTGCAAAGGTTTGAATTTCATTCGCATTTAAGAAAACCTAATGAATCAGTGACTGATTTAGAGGCAGTTATTACCATGGGTAAATCTAACATTTGAAAGACACTGAAGATTACTTAGCAGTGGAATTGGCAAAACCATTCTGGACTTGCAAGTATGTAGGAAGGAACTGCAGATGCTGGTTTAAACCAAAGATAAACACAAAAAGCTGGAATAACTCAGACAGCATCTATGGAGAAAGGGAATAGGTGACGTTTCGGGTCAAGACCCTTCATCTGAAGAAGGGCCTCGACCCGAAACGTCACCTATTACTTTTCTCCAGAGATGCTCCCTGACCCGCTGAGTTACTCCAGCTTTGTGTGTCTATTTGGACTTGCAAGTGATACTGACTATTCCACGTGGCAGCAGGCCTAAGGACAAGTGACAAAACACAACCTCCAAACAAACTAAAAAGTATTTTACAAAGATTTTAAACAAAGGCTGTTTCCACAATTGAGGGAAACATATGCCATCTGAATGTTGGCCAGGAAAGAAATACGTCATGTATGTGGTTGAACAGACCACATTGCAAGAGCTGGTAGGAATGCACATAATGTGGAGCAAACAAAATGAAAGTTTAGTTCAGAGAGAGAGCATTGGAAACAGGCCCTTCGTCCCACCGAGTCCATGCAACCATCGATCACACATTCACATCAGTTCTATGTTATCCCACTTTCTCATCCGCTCCCTACACACTAGGGGCAATTTAATTTCACACAGCACCAGAGACCTGGGCTTGATCCTGACCTCGGGTGTCTGTGCAGTGTTTGGAAGTTCTCCCTGTGACTGTGTGGGTTTCCTCCGGGTGCTCCGGTTTCATCCCACATCCCAAAGATGTGCAGGTTTGTAGGTTAATTGACCTATCTGTAAATTTCCCTTAGTGTGAAGATCGATAGACAGACAGACAGACAGACAGACAGACAGACAGACAGACAGACAGACAGACAGACAGACAGACAGACAGACAGACAGACAGACAGACAGATAGATAGATAGATAGATAGATAGATAGATAGATAGGAAGATTAAATAAACAAACAAACAAATTAATAAATGTGCATGCGTGCATGCATGCCCAAGAACTTGAAGTTATTGACACTCTCTACCATCAACCCATCAACAAAGACAGGTTTGTGGATCATTGGCCTTCCTCTTCTAATAATATAATAATAATAATAATAATAATAATAATAATAATAATAATATAATAATAATAATAATAATATATTTTATTGTCATTGCACATAAGCGCAACGAGATTTGGTATGCAGCTTCCATACAATGCCATAACATAAATAACCAATAACATTTGGATTTAGATATCCCGAGAACATGGATTGTAAAAAGAACAGTAAAACAGTCAAAACAGTTCAACAGACTAAAGTGCAGATGTGTCTGTGCGACGTGACCATCCGAGGGAGACAGTCCAGGGGGGATGGGGGGCACTCAGCAGGGCCGGTTCAGAGCCGCTATAGCTCTGGGAATGAAGCTGTTCCCGAGTCTGGAGGTTCAGGCGTAGAAGGCCTTGTAACATCTGCCGGAGGGAGGTAGTTCGAACAGTCTATTATAAGGGTGTGAGGAGTCTTTATGGATGCTGACGGCCTTCCTGAGGCACCGTGTGTGGTAGATGCCCTCCAAGGCTGGTACCTGTGTCCCAATAATCCTCTGCGCTCTGTGGACGACGCGCTGAAGAGCTCTCCTCTCCGCCTCCGTGCAGCTGAGATACCACACAGAGATGCCATACGTTAATATGCTCTCTGTGGTGCAGCGGTAGAAGGTTGTCAGCAGCTGTTGGGGCAGACCAGTCTTTTTTAATGTCCTCAGGAAGGACAGTCGTTGCTGTGCCTTCTCGTCAACAATCAGCCTCCTTGGTCTTAATGACGTTGAGACCTAGGTTCTAGCACCATTCAATCAGCCCATTGATCTCCCTCCTATACTCTCGCTCTTCATTACAGTAATTCGTCCAACAACGGTGGTGTGGTAAATTTAAAGATGGAGTTGGAGCTGTGCCCAGCTACAATGTCATGGAGTGAGTAGAGCAGGTGACTGATTACCCAGCCTTAAGGTGCCCCTGTGCTGATGGTTATCGAGGTGGAATTGTTGTTGCCAATTCGTACTGATTGTGTTCTTTGATGGGGAAGTCGAGCATCCAGTTGCAAAGAGATACGCAGAGACCCAGTTCCCTGAGCTTGGTAACCAGTTTGGAGGGGATGATGGTGTTCAACGCCAAGCTGTACAGCCTGATGTTTGCACTTTTACTGTCTCAATGGTCCAGTGCAGAATGGAGAGCCAACAAGATCGCAATCCCCCCATCCCCCGATTATCTATTATAGCTGTAGGCAAATTGTAATGGGGCCAGGTTCTCGTTAAGGTAGTCATTGAGGCGTGTTGCCTTACTCATCTTGGGTAGCAGTAATATTGATGCCCTTTTAAAGCAGGTGGGAACCAAACACCTCAGTTACGTGAGGTTGCGGATGTCTGCAAACACTCCAACCCAGTTGGTCCACAAGGGTTTTGAGAACACAACCAGGTACACCATCAGGTCCAGACACTTACTGAGGGTTTACTCTCCCGAAGGATCTTCTAACGTCGGCCTTGGTGACTGAGACTGTGATACCAACAGGGGCTCTGGGGATCTGAGAAGGCGCAGTGAATAAATGAGATGAACTGGTGAAGTGGCCGAGGCAGGTACAGTAACAACACTTAAAAGACATTTGGACAGGTACATGGATAGGGAAGATTTAGAGGGATATGGGTGAAAAGCTTAGCTTAGATGGGCATTTTGGTTAACATGGACGAGTTGGCCAAAGTGCCAGTTTGCGTGTTGCATGACTATGACCCTAATGTTTACATTTTTACAATGTAAAAGTCATCAGTAAAAGGCCATTTAGGCCAATTAAAACCTATCACAAAATGTGCAGGGTTCTGGAGAAAGGGAAGAGGATTGAGCTAATTGGCTTGCACTACCATAGGGGGCAGTGAGGCATGGTGTCTGAGGAGAGTGTCATTCATTTTAAGGACAGAGAGATCTGAGGGCGTGTAAGCAATGTGAATTCAGGAAGATCTCACTGTGAGGGGAACCTGAGCACAGGATATCACTTTAGGAGGTTGGGAAGGTGGAATTCTGCACGCTTTATGAAATTGTTCCTTCATGCTGCACAACCACTTTATGCAAGACCTCTGAATATTTGTAATGTCACTTGGAGCCAGTGCTTAACCCCTAGTTACACATGGGCGTGACAGGTCGTTTGGGCAGGAGCTGAGAGTGAGGAGAATAACTGGAGAGTGAGGCTTGTATATTCTGGAATTTAGAAGGATGAAACATAGAAACATAGAAAATAGGTGCAGGAGTAGGCCCTTCGAGCCTACACCGCCATTCAATATGATCATGGCTGATCATCCAACTCAGTATCCCATCCCTGCCTTCTCTCCGTACCCCCTGATCCCTTTAGCCACAAGAGCCACATCTAACTCCCTCTTAAATATAGCCAATGAACTGGCCTCAACTACATTCTGTGGCAGAAAATTCCAGAGATTCACCACTCTCTGTGTAAGGGGATCTCTGATGAGAGGGGATCTTATTGAAACAAATAAGATTATTAAGGCTTTGGACACACTAGAGGCAGGAAACCGATGTTGGAGGAATCCAGAACCAGGAGCCACAGTTTAAGAATAAGGGGTAAGCCATTTAGAACAGAGATGCTCATTATTATGTCACATTCGGGAATTGTAGTGAATGTTGACTTTTGATCAGAAACAAAATTATTCCTGAGAAACAGACATAATGTTCACAATGTGGACATAAGGACACCTACTGGGGACAGATCTTTCTTATCAGAAACTAAAAACTACGCGCTGAGATATTTTTCTGGGAACCTTTCTATTCCGAAGTTATAACTAAGATATATTTCAGTGAATTAATCATATGGGGGAAAAAATCTCCACCGTTTTTCATACTTTAGCTGGTGCTTTACATAAGTTTGTCCACAGAAGGAAAAGTCAAATAGGTGAATCAAACTGCTGACAGTCCATGCCTGGCTTTCGCAACCATACAGCCTCTTAGCCAAGGTCAGATGGCAAGTTAATCTCCAAGGGAAAGGGATCATGAAGCGGGTCTGTGTTCATTATTAGTGTTTGCTGATATTTAGCACAATAACATCACCAGCAATAAAAGTTGTTTCATCAAAGCTTTAGTTAACAAAGTCTGACACATGAAGATCAAGAATCAAGAATGTTTAATTGTCATACGCATTAGCAACAAAACACTGACATTTTTACTTGCTTTAACAGACACTTAAACAGATAAATATACAATAATCAATAATACAATGAATCATCAGTGATAGCCAGCAATTAGACCATAATGGTGCAAGCCAAAACACGTAGTAAACTGTTGTAAACCGTTAGTAGTTCATAGTAGATTGGTGCTGAGAACAGATCTTCAGAAATATGCACGTCCAGGAACTTTAATCTGTTGACTCTCTCCATTGCCATCCCATTGATGAAGAAATGTTCACTGATCCTACTTTTTCATAGAAACATAGAAATTAGGTGCAGGAGTAGGCCATTCGGCCCTTCGAGCCTGCACCGCCATTCAATATGATCATGGCTGATCATCCAACTCAGTATCCCGTACCTGCCTTCTCTCCATACCCTCTGATCCCCTTAGCCACAAGGGCCACATCTAACTCCCTCTTAAATATAGCCAATGAACTGGCCTCGACTGCGGCAGAGAGTTCCAGACTCCCATTTACCATTTTCCCTTTCTGAAGTCAACAATTAGCTCCTTGGTCTTGCTAACATTAAGAGCAAGATTGTTGTTCTAGCATTATTTAATCACAATATCAATTTCCTTCCTGTATTCTGACTCATCGTTGCCCGTTATGTGTCCAAGATATAGGCACACATGATGAAAAATTTGACAATAGAAGCAACTAACAGAGAGCTAATACGGACATGAGAGACAGAGGGTTTGGGATCACATTTCAGAGCTTAGGTATAGGTCTTGCTAGTGAAAAACATAATCTTTAGTGTGCTGTGATGGAAAATGGATGTGGGCCAGAGAATAGAATTAGAGAAGTAAAGCAATCATGGAGGACTGTAGGGCTGGAGCAGATGTCAGAGGCGAGGGCAAGGAATAGACAACCCAAATATAAGCTCTGCATATTGTCTGGTTCTTGATCCACGAATTTCTCCTTCAGTTTGGCATCACGAGACATCCTCCAGGTAAATTAACTATCGGCCTTTCTCCTCGCAATCATCATATGCCTTGTATTGTTGGCCCAAGAGTTTAAAAAAGACCTGTTCTTCCTAATACTAAATTAATATAATTACCGTTATATGTTATTCGGTGCACACAAACGCACGCACCTTTATTTTATTTCTAGCACTTTGTGTCTCTTTTTGTAAACCAGCATCTGCAATTTGTTTTAGTTTCCCTTTGGTACAGTACTACATTTTCATTTTCAGACTAATCTTATTGAAAGAAATGTATTTTAATCTATTCCCTTCATGAAAGACATTTAAATGTGAACACTAAATTATTACATCCCATCTGTGCTTCAATGAATCTGGACATAAACAAGGCTTCAAGGGTGAGCTGATTAGGTCGTGCAATTTAAGCAGCAAAATTATAGCACAAGACATGACAATTACTTTCCTCGGGGAGAAGTTTAACAAATGTCTCTTCGTAATATTAAATATAAAATTTACTAATTGATTTTCCATACCTCATGAGGTCAATCAATTTCCACATCGTCTGAAGAAGGGTCTCGACCCGAAACATCACCTATTTCTTCTCTTCAGAGATGCTACCTGTCCCGCTGAGTTACTCCAGATTTTTGTGTCTATCCACATCTCCAGATATTTTTAATGCGTGCCAAACAGCATCTAAACCCCAAACCCTTCTCCCACTCCAGAGACAAGGATATAATCTATGCTGGCACTTCGATGCCTCAGTGCTTAAGGTACTACCTTCGTATGGAGTACTAACACCAAGCTCCCAACTCCCACTTGAAGATCCTATGGGTCCTGTTTGAAGAAAATCAGGGAAATGCCTTCCAGCCTTCACCAGTATTTACCCTTCAACCAACATGGCTAAATCAGATTGTTCAAGAAGGAACTGCAGATGCTGGAAGATCTGCTCCCGCTGAGTTTCTCCAGCATTTTTGTGTACCTTTGGCTAAATCAGATTGTCAGGCCATTAACACATTGTTTCTTGGAGGACCCTTGTGTGCAAATGTGTTGCTATACTTCCTGCAATAAAAATTGACCACACTGTCAAAAGCAATTAATTGGCTGTAAAGTGCAATGGGAAGGCATCAATTTGGGATACACATTGCTGCCAAATTTAACTCTCTGTTTCTCGAGGGAATTCGGGAATAAATTTCTTTAAAGAGGTAGAGAATTAAGAGCAGTGAGATGGAATTAGCTGACATAGGGAGCAAGGAAGGCAAATGCCACAGGTGTGTGTGCAGGGTATCAAGATAATCACATACCAAGTCATGATGATTTGACTCGTCTTGAGGATGGCTTTGGAGGATTGGAAGATGTGTAGGATTTATTTTATCATGGGGTGGCTGTCATACACCAGCTGCTACATGGGGGGGGGAGGAATAGCAAGTTATGCTGAGGGAGTTGGATGAGGAAAGAGGAAGTTCAGAGGAAACACCAGCATTAATAATAGACCTCCATAGATGCTCCATAGATGCTGCTGCACCCGCTGAGTTTCTCCAGCTTTTTTGTGTACCTTTAAGAATAGACCTGTTTCTTGTGGTATATTTGTTCTTTGATCTGGTGTTAAATATTTGACTTAAATTTAAAGACAAATGCTGGATTTTCCTGGAATGTTGCTCCAAAATGGCATCCTCAACAAACTGCTAAACTAGCTTTTATTTAATTCAAGGTTGACCTTTGCTGTGCTGAGCTCACTTAAATCACAACAGTACAGTTCAGTGTATAGGAGTCTGTGGGTCAGTGCCTGGCAACCTGATTTGAGGATGACTGAACGCAACTAGATTTTAATGAACATTCAGCTTGGATTGAGTTGCCCAGTTCCATGCCAAGTCACGAGGATTTGCCTAATCTTGAGCATGACTTTGGTGAACTGGAAGATATCTGTACAGGAATTATTTCATCATGAGGTGGCTGTCGCACACCAGCTATTACATGGGCTCAGCAAAATGATGACTTGGCCCAATACAAAGAGGTAGGGCGATGGGAGACCAGAGGGTCTGCTGCATAGAGTTGGCACCAACACATATACAGTTACACAATCTAAGTACACAGCCCCATTCAGACCACACACATGGCCACAGTCATAAGAGCTGATCTTTTCCTCACACTCTCAATTTCCACCAATCTTCAACCCCCTCTGTCTAGTGTTTTCCTTTCTATCCCTCACTCAGTCTAGCACTTATCCCTATGGATGATGGAAATGCTTTGGAGAGAGCAGTCACACAAACTGAGCATCTGCCTTGTGCAAGAAGCCATAGTATTTCTGTGTTTATCCTTTTACATTTCTGTTTAATGGTGGCTCACAGCATATTAATGGTGATGATTCAACAATTGTAATTCCACTGAATTGAGAGGGAAATGGTTAGACTTCACTTTGTTGGAAATAGTTTATTTGCATGGGCAAAATGGACGTTATTATTTAATTATTATTTTTTTTATTTATTAGAAGTAAGTATAATACAGTGGTACCTTTTTACAGGTTCCCAAAATTATGTTAACATATTACATTCTCTGTACAACTTCCTTTTTTTTTAAAGAGAAAAGTAGGAAGAGAAAAAGAAAAAAGAGATAGTAAAGAGTGAAGAATAGGCTAGTGTGCGTAAGTAAAAGGCAGAAAAAGAAAATAGTGCTATATTATTTGAGGTGTTGCAAGTGGAATTCATTATTGCCATGAGAACATCCCAACGTCCAGCCGTCTGATACATGTGTCATTGTTTAATTAGCTGAAGATGGTCATCGATGCACAGTAACGCAGGTTAGGCTTGGATGTAACACCATCCTTGTTGATATAGTCTGTGGCAGCACTTGCTCGAATTACTGACAGCATCAGCACTAAAATGGGTGAGTTGTGGACAATTCTTTGGGTTAAACTGTTGATCTGCTGCAACAGTTTGTGATCTTACGTACAGTTTGCATTCGTCAACAACAATTATCTTATGCATATATTTCTGTCCTTATATTGTACTTTAAAAGCACTTAGTCTAACTTCACAGAACTGTGCACACGATCACAAGAGAGCAGAGTGAAGTGAACCTGATTACATTTGTGATCTGTTATTTAGTTCGACCCTGGGCTGAAGTCCTCTAAACAACTGTAGAACAGCACTTTTTTTTAGACCATCGCTGCAGTCAAGGATAAAGGATGTTTAAAAATGTTCATATTCTCACTTCACTCCAACATATCCAAGTTAATGCTACCTGGTCACCTCTTCCTGATTTAGCCCATAGTTGATCTTCCACGTTAGGACAATTGAGCCTCAGATCTTACAGGATATCTAACAGTAATCTTTCCTAATAGCCATCCTTCGTAAGGCAAACTGGCAGCAATTTATTTGACTGTGGGAGGGAACTACATTGCAGACCAAGCTAAAGATCAAGAACTGTATAATGAAAAGAATGAATTTTCTTATGTCAAGCCAGGGGAAAATTGAAGTTAATTGTTCCATCTTAGACAGCACATGGACACAGCTTAACATTCTGCTGCTCTATAACATGAACAATATTGCACATTAAACACTGTTAATACACAGCAAAGTGTCATTAGGTTTATACCAGTATTTATGTTCTACAAAAGCTTCTGCTCACCCTTATTCACCCCAGTCTACCAGCATAACCTTCCATTATGTTTCCTCATCTAGATTTTCCTAAATGAGTCATTTTACAGCCAAAGTAGTTGCCTGTACCAGAACATGTCAGGAAAAGTGTAATCGGTTATGAACCGAGGGAGGGGGTGGGGGGTCAGATTAGAGGTAGTCAAAAGGACAGACTTGTTTGCATTACCTATTCACCAATAATTTGTCTGCTATTATAGTGATCTAATGAATAGTATATTACTTGGTTCTAAAATCTGTGGTCATTCAGACACGTGTGAGTTGTGGGATCCATGAGCAGGCACAGACTCTTCAGTTGTTTTACTTTTCACACTTACTGATTACAACATGAAAGGCAGCTATTCAGCCCATTGGATTCCTGCTAGGTCTCAACAGAGCGGTCCCATTAGTCCTCTTATTTCCTTGCAACCTATTGCCTCTTATGTACCTATCAGCTTATCTTTGGCTGTTTTGCAACTGACCTACATCAGAGGTAGTTTACAACAGCCAATTAATCTACCAGTACATCTATGAGATGGGGGTGAAAGCGCTGTCTGCGGAGGGCGCTCAGCATCGCCAAGGACTGCTCTCACCCCAACCATGGACTGTTTACCCTCCTACCATCCGGGAGGCGCTACAGGTCTCTCCATTGCCGAACCAGCAGGTCGAGGAACAGCTTCTTTCCGGCGGCTGTCACTCTACTCAACAACGTACCTCGGTGACTGCCAATCACCACCCCCCCCCCGGACACCTATTATTATTTATTCAAATCGTTTGCTATGTCGCTCTTCCAGGGAGATGCTAAATGCATTTCGTTGTCTCTGTACTGTACACTGACAATGACAATTAAAATTGAATCTGAATCTGAAAACTGGGAAAACCTGTGCATTCAAAGGGACAAATTCCATACATTCAACACCCAGGGTCCCAGTGAAGCAGCAGCACTAACTGCTGTGTCACTCTGTTTGACAGCAACAAGGAGGCAGTGGATGTTTCTATAAATTAAGGACATGTGAGGAGGGCAGCAAAGAGTTCTGGTTCCTATTACACGAGCATGGGCTCTCTCATGACTGGGTTGTGTAACTGATCCTCAACATTGAAACTATTCATGAGGTTCAAACGACATTGTAAAAACAGCTTATGAACTCGAGGTGAACTCTTTGGATCAACTTTTGCTATCAATAGTCTCTGTAGGTTTCAGTTACAAATCAAGAGTTTTCCTTCTAGTTTAAAACTGCTTTAGTCTTTTTACTGCAGAGACGCCATGTTCAACTTGTTGCTGTGAGATTTGCACCATCGGAGGGCAGCGAAGAGCAGCAAAGAGATTGGAACAATCAAGCACGAGAATTACTGAACAACCTGTGATTGTTCTTACAGCAGAAAATGGTGCGAAGGAATCTCTCAAAAACATTCAATAGTTTAGAGTAACAAAAAACATTTCGAATGGTCAGAAACTAGGTACTGGTGAAATAAATCAGATAGCTTTCCTGGCAGTCATAAGGGGTTGAATGGTCTCCTATACTGCAAAGTTCCATCTTCAATAACACAGTTGTGGTATTGGCAGCCATAGCAAATTCCTTTCTCCTCATATTTCCTGCTCTTGACACCTTTTCATTGGAATGTGGTTTTGATCCCCTAGACTCCACTAGTCTTTCCTCCATCATTAAAACCGCATTTAGCCGGCCTGTGTTTGATGCCACTCATATGGTGAGGGTATGAGGAGGGGCGTTGGGAGTTACTCACCCTTTACTCAGCAGTCTTGTCCACATCAGAGTGGTGCTATTGTGGGAAAGCATGTGGTATTAATCAGTCTGGGATTCCCTCCCTCGCAGCATTGTAATCCTCAGTTTTCTTGGTTACGAAGGCACTGGACAGCAAAATGTATTCCAGGGAAGGAATGTTTTCTCGTGTTTCTGAATTCTTAAAATTTATCATCACACCCGGACCATATTGCCTTGCTCAGTCCCTCCCCATCTAACCTGCATCTAATGTTTATGCCACATCATTTCCTTCACAAGGTTTTATTAGGTTACAGACAGTATTAAGGAGCATTAATTTATCACAAGAGCAAAATAATTGAAACCACAACCAAACAAAACTGTCAAACAAGATTAAAGCAGGCAGTCTTTATTTATACTTGGCACAAAATGTTATGATGGTTTAATGTATGCAAAACCAGAAGAAAATGTTTACCACTGAAGCTGACATGAATCAGGCCCCTCTTCTCAGTAAAGCACATATTCAATATACACCAAATATACTTCCATTCTTTCCTGCAAGTTTTGTTTTATTTAAAAAAAAGACATTTACAGGTCTGTAAGAAACTTCCAGTTCATTTTAATCTGTCAGTTGGTTCAAAGAGGTATGATGTCCATCCTGGCAGTAAGTATTGAAAACTACCATCACCCAATCCATTGGATGTAGAAGGAGAGCAAAGCCAGGCAGAGGTTGGATATTTCTTTCTCTCCTTTTCTGTTAAATATTCTGCACCTCCAACATCTTTACAGGATCACTCCCACTAGAGGGAACATGAGACTTGCCACTGTCGGAATATTCGGAACACCTTTCTCGATTTCTCTGAAAGAGTCTAACAACAAAAACAGTATATGAACAAGGCCTGCTTGACTCGGTCTTATGTGCATTGAGTCGAGGGATCAAATGGTCTCCTTCTGAACTATTACAATTCTATGGATTACTTGGCATTTTGCTGCGTCTAGTTAGTCCGAAACTGAAAAGCATGAAAATGTCAGCACAGAATTGCACGGCTCATCAGTTGTGAAGAAAACAGTCTGCCTGACGAGGAACCTAAAGGGAGTACAATGCCACCTCCATCTTGGATGGCGATGTATTTCCTCCTCATCCCCCTCAGTGGTTCAATTCACTCTCTGTTCTAGCAGGATCGCTGTACTTGCAAAATTTCCAGTACAAAACATAAAAAAGATTCTGGTTGAATGCATCATATGAATGGTACCGGAGGGATGACTGTGGACACAAATAAACCACCCTGCCACAGAAGGCTATGGAGGCCAACTCAATGGATATTTTTAAGGCAGAGGCAGACAGATTCTTGATTAGTACGGGTATCAGGGGATATGGGGAGAAGGCAGGAGAATGGGGTTAGGAGGGAGAGATAGATCAGCCATGATTGAATGGCAGAGTAGACTTGATGGGCCGAATGGCCTAATTCTGCCCTGATCGCTTATGAACTGTCTGATTCAACAGGCAGCACTGGCCAATATGGCTTTGGTCATGATCTCGGCACCTTTCCAGCATGTGGACGAATGCTAAAACAAACAAAGGTTAAATATTTCTCTCTCCCTCCTTCTGGTGAGAACTCTACTTTTGGCATCCAAATTAAGCAGCTTTTTAATATGGGAGATGGGCAACAGGCCAGGGCATGCTACCAGTGTCTGGGAATCTAATGGATGCTCAGACCAGACGTCACAATGATCAAAAGATGTACAAATGAGACAGGCCATCGATAGAGTAAAAGCAAAAGCCGGCATTGTACTGATTTTCTGCCACAAGATGCGAACGGCACTAATTGGAACTGCTTATAAAATCAAAATGTTTTTTGTCCTAACTCCTTTCACTATCTAGGATTCCTATCGGTTGAGAGCCCGCTGCACACTCCATTGTGGGTCAATTGACAACAATGCAGAAAGGGGAACTGGAAAAGAGTAGTTGGAACCATGTTCTGCAAGGAATTCATCCTTTTAAGGAAAGAGGACTACGAGCAGCCTGCTAACCGGAGAAAAAGTGCTACTTACAAAGCTATCCATGCCCTCATTTGGGCTGCTGGATCCTGTCAGGGACAACAGAACCTCAAGTACCGTCACCCAGCTGGGCTCTGTCTTCTCACGTGACCCAGGGGTCAAGTTCTGCTTCTCTGGCTCAGAGCTGTGCAGCTGATCTTCTGGTTTCAGTTCTCTTCGAATCCAAGGACACCAATCCCTGTGCTGGGAAACAGGGTTGAAGTATCCCCGGACACTATCCTGTAAAACAGTCATATTAAAAATGGAAGAAATGAAATCAAACTAAACCTCCCTGAACAGCTCGCTTAGAATCAACCAGCATATCTTTTGGACTTCCAAATTTCCTTCACGTCCACCTATCACCTCCTAGATTCTCCTCGTCACAGCATAATTCCACCGATTGTGATTACTTTCTTCTACCACCACCAAGTGATCATTATTATCCCAGTTTCATACAATTATAGGGTCCTGGAAATATACATAATTGAAATAGACCTTCTGCCCACCCCTTCTATATCCTGAAACCGGCCACTGGACAAAAGAGAGACACAATGACCCGCAGATGCTGGCTTACAAAAAGAAACCCGCTGGATTCTGATGAAGGGACCCTACCTGAAACATCACCGGTCCGTGTCCTCCAGAGATACTCCCTGACACACTGAGTTACTCCAGCATTTTGTGTTTTATTTTCCCAGGACAAGATAGGTGTTCAGCTCATTCAATCAGATCACAGCTCAACGGCACCCAAGTTTATTTACCTACATATATTTTGTACCACTCTCCAAAAAATCTCTCTCTCAAACTGTCTTTACAGCTCCAACTATCCTTCACACATAGACCTTTCGGGAAAGGGAGTTCCAGATTTCCCCCACACTTATCCCTCTCATCAGCTCATTGCCAGTTATGTCCATGAATATTATTTCTACAACCTACCCACCATTGAGGTTAAATTTACTGGTGTGCAATCTAGCACCTTCTTCCGTGGTAAAGAATGATTTCAAATGTAAGTTTGGTTTCCACAGCTGCTCCCTTTACAGCAAGAAGTTGATTTCCTAATTTTACTCTGAATGGCTCCACCTCTCCTACACAAATCTTTCCCTATTGGAATACCAAGGACTGTCTGTGTATTCCTTAAATGTTTGATTTCAATCTTTTCTCTTGCTGTCTCTTTGTTTCTCATTTCCATTTCTTGTTGTGTGGACTTTCTAAATCAGCCTAATTCTTTGTCATAGGCACTTTTGTCTACTGCATTTTACACCTCTTAAAATTCAAGGAGCTCTGGCTTTACTGTCCACATCCTTCTTCCTCATGGGAATGTACCTAGACTAGGGAATACCTCCACTTTAAAGGTCACCCACTGTTATAGTTTTGCCTGCCAAGCCGGTTTACTCAATTCATATCTGTTCTCATCCCATTTAAATTGGTCCTTTTCAAATTGACTATTTTTTACCATGAAACAATCCATATCCTTCAGAGGGTAACTAGGACAGCGCAGAGGATCATTGGCTGCCCTCTCCCCTCCCTGATGGACATCTACACCTCCCGCTGCCTTAGCAGGGAAAAGAAGATCATCAAAGACAGCTCCCATCCTGCGTTTGGACTGTTCGACCTGCTGCCCTCTGGAAGGCGCTATAGGTGCATCAAATCCAGGACAAATAGACTCAGAAATAGTTGCTTTCCGAGAATTATAACTACTATTAATTCTAATTCACACATGCACTGACTTCACTGCCCAACACCACGGACTTCCATCTGTATATATGTATATATGTATGTAGCGCCGCAGAAATTGTGCAGCTATCCCCCCCCATCCCCCCCCCCCCCTTCTCCCTTCTGTTTTTTGTTTTTCTGTCTTGTTTTTTGTGCTAAATTGTATGTATGCACCACCGAGTACGAGCAGCTTTCAGTTTCACTGTACATGTATAGTGACAATAAATGGCATATCATATCCTTTTCCACAAATATTCAAAACCTTGTAACCAATTCAGCATTGAATCAAACAAGATTTGGCAATGGAGACACGAGGGACTACAGATGCTGGGAACTTGAGCACAACACCACGTGCTGGAAGAACTCAGCGGATCTAAAAACTGAAGAAGGTTCCCAATTTAAAACATTGCCTTTCCATTTTCTCCACAGATGCTGCCTGGCCTGCTGAGTTCCTCCAGCAATTTGTATTTTGCTCAAGGTTTGGCAATGACAGGTGACAACAACAAAAAAAATGGGCTGAAGAGATAAGTTTTAAGTATCTTCTTGAAGGAGAAGAGAAAGATAGAGAGAAAGGATAGGAAAGGTTTAGAGAGATATGGGCAAAGGCGGGCAGGTGGGACCACTGTAGATGGGGTATGGTTAAGTTAGGTCGGAGGGCATGTTTCAGATTCTAGAATAAGGATGACATTTTAGAGCCAGGTAACTGAAGACATGACTATCAACAGTGGAGTGGAGAGAACAGGCATTGAAGAGCTTCAGAACTGGAGGTGACAATGAGCTAACAAACTCAGATATGTAGTTCCAGTGCTATGGATCTACCAGTGTAACAGTTTGGTAGCACAGTTCTCCCTAGCGATCCACCCAAATGCACTGCTACTTACGGAGCTGGTAGATGAAGACAGACGCAGACGCTTTGGCTTCCTCTGTGGGCTGGAAGGGACATCACCCTGGCCCATGCTTCGAGTCACAGGCCGCTTGGTCCGCTGGAGCGGACTGATGTTTTCTGGTTCACTGCGATCGACCAGAGTGGGACTGTGGGCATCTCGACTCCGTGTCCGAGCCCCAATAGGCATAGGGGTGATTTCGTGCTGATGAACAAAAAAAAATCACGGTTTTTAGAAAGGGAGGATGTTATACGATAGGAATAGACCAGAGAGTTAGTGGTACCTGTTCACCAGTCTGTATCTGGGCAGCGTCCTGGCTTCGTGTAATCATCCTACGGGGAGACATGGCAGAGGGAGTTGGCATTGATGTTTCTGATCTGTTCTCCTGTGGCGAGGTACCATACACGGAACCGTCAGGATCACTAGCTGAGCAAACGGTGTCAATCTGCTGAAAGCTCCACAGGCCCACCTTCCTCATGCAATACGAGCAGGTGATGACCGGCAGATGATGGAAATCCGAGGCAGTTCTAGTCACGTTGGAAATAAAGTAGAGAGTTATATAAATGTGATGCAAAATGCTGGAGTAACTCAGCGGGACAGGCAGCATCTCCGGAGAGAAGGAATGGGTGATGTTACGGGTCGAGACCCTTCTTCAGACCTTTCTCCCTCTGCCACGTCTTCCCGCAGGATGATTACATGCTGAGTTACTCCAGCATTTTGTGTCTACCTCAATCTACCAGCATCTGCAGTTCTTTCCTACGCAGATAAATATGATGGTGAAAATCCCACTTAGATATTGATGCAAATTCCCACACCACAAGCCCCTCAACCTCCTCAGTGACTTAGTTGGAAGTTACACTATCCAGTGGGGCACACAGTCCAGCATTTCTGCATTGCATAGCTCCATGACTCAATAATGCTTACTTGATAATGCCTTCTATCAGTTCAGATGCCAAGTAGAGGTTAATTCCATCTCTCCTTCATATGTAGATGTAAAGGTCCCATGGCATTATTTCAAATTGTACTTTGGAAAGCACCCCAGGACAATACTCATCCCTTTATCCCATTTGCATATTTCTTTTGGTGGAAATTTACCCTGCGCATTTTGGCTTTTGCACATTCTACATTCCTTGAAACAATAGCTGTTACTCTTTACCCTTGCTAAGGAATGGCCAAATGTTTTAAATAAACAAAGTTGGCCATTGTCTGTGGAATTGCATCGTACCATCAGCCTTCATTTTGTGGAGATAGGGAAGGAGTAGCATTGAACTGTCATGAATAACTTGGGTGATTAAACCATAGGAATGGTGAGGGATAAAGGAGGCACTGGTGAAATGTTTCAAGATTTAGCCAATGATTCCAAGCAGGCACAGGTCCATGAAAGCAACTAGAAACTACTAATTTATTTTGGATTCTTACCCAGCAGTCCAGCCGGACAGAGCAAGGACACAGGCCGAAACATGGGCAGGGAGCAGATCACCACTGCTCTTGAGCACAGGACTGTCATCTTTAGTGTCAGACTTTAATTCGTCTTCTACCAACTGCAACAGGAGGCTGATGGTTTCTTCCTTGATGGTCTGTTTGAGAGCAGAGCGGTGGTTAGTGATGCATGTACTGAACTGTACCATTGAATTCCAAAGAAATAAATCTGATAATAATTCCCAGGAATATTGGATTCATAACCATTGTTTGATTCAAGGCCAGCACACCAATCGGTTTTCAACTGATCAACTTAGTAACATAGGAATATGAAAGACCAGTAGACAGTGATCTATTACAAAGAAATGCAAGGAGCCAGTCTGTCAGTAAGCTATGGTTCAGCAGGAACTTCACCCATCTGGTGACCAGACCTTCGTGAACGACATCAGCACACTGCCCCACCACTAAAAGAGAAAGCTGTCCTTCATTGCACTACAGATTGTCATCTTTCTGTTCTCTGCATGAAAATGAAAACCCACTGCATATTTTCCAGCACTAACCTGTTCTTTGTTGGCCATCTTTAGAACTGTGGGAACTCGGATCAGCTCTTTCATATCCTTTCTCAATCCCTTTAAATCCTTGACTCGGAAAATCTCAATGAAAAAAAAAACTTGTCACAGCTCAAAGGAAAGTTTTGCTTTAGTACAGGTTTTATCTCCAACTTATTATTCACCCACTGCCAAGTGTGGAGAATTCTCCCAAGCTGTTTTGATTCGATGTATGGAGTCAATTTCAGCTTCCTGTTACTAGAGAATTTCATCTATTTTAATTACCTCAATGCGGATAAGAAAAATCCCATTAAGTATTGTCAAAACCTCTGACTGAAGGAAATCTAAGGTGAAAGCAACCTAATGCTGCCCACAGAATTATACCCCGGCAGAGAGACAGGAGTGGAGTGTGAGGGCAAAGTCAACCTGTCAAACTCACCATCACTCCGAGGTCATCTTGTTTGAGGACAGGTAACTGTGTGTCCAAGATGCACAGACACTTGAACCGCTCCGCCATCTCGTGAAGGAGAGCTGCTGGTTCATTCAGAGGTAAAGTCCAGAACCGATCTGCAAGGAACATGGAAGAAAGATTTAGACACCTACATAGATGCTATTCAGCCCTTCACCTGCTCCAATCAAAGTTAAATAAAATCAACATAAAAAAAACAAGGGCCCGATACCGACTGTGGGTTGAAAGTATTTGCAGATATGAGCACAGTGAAGAATACAAAAAAATTCTACATATCTCTTCCTACCTCACCTGGACAGGGACTGTCAGGCCAGAAGCAAAACTTCTTGTGTGCTGCTTTCAAATCATCCTGCAGCCCAGCGAGCCTTTCTTTATCTTAAAGGTAAAAAAATGCACATAAATGTATATACGTTTTAAGTAAATCACTCAACATAAAACCAGTTGAGGAAAAATCTGAACGATTCAAAAACAGAAGACACGACAAAAAGAAAACAAAGAAGACTACGAGAGAACATGAGAGTCATTCAATAAGTTGACAATGTAAGACACTGATGCAGGGAAAATGTAAATGAGTTCAAGAAAATGTATTTTAGAGGCACAAGGGATTGAGGGAGAAGGGTGCGAAATATATACTCTGCACAGTTCTCATCTTCATATTACATAAGGGAATTCGAGTAGATGCATACAAAATTAAAGGGTGATACCAGGATTGGGTATAACAGAACTCTAAAGCCAAACAGCATGATGTTTCCTTCTCCTTAAAATAGAAAAGTGAGAGATGACCCAAGTTAAAATTAAATAGATTTGAAAAGACAGCCGTGCAGATGATGTTTCAATAGTGTAGAATTCCTAAAATGGGGGTGCATATGGATAAATCCACCACTAATTTCATCAAGGAATATATTTTACTATTTTTTCCTTGGAGAATCGCTAGGATATGAACTTACTACCACAAAGTCGATGTATTTAAGAGGAAGTATACAAGAATAAAAATAATCTTGTTGATGGGGTGCAATGAAATAGGGTGGAACATAACAACCAACATGAACCTGCTGGGTTGAATTGGCCATTGTTCCTCTCTAATTTTAATGTTATTTTTGAAAAAAAAAAAGATTTTGGAGAGCTTTATTCATGCACCATTGAGTGGTGGCAGGCATTAGGTAGTGGTGGGGGAAAATGAGTCCCAAACCTTCACTGGTCTGTACAGGGTCAAAGCCTTCAACAACATTCGAGCTTGTCCGTTTTGTGACAGAGAGAAGATTGACGGGTTGCGAAAAGGAAAATAAAAACAATTTATAAAGGAACAAACTGTTGGTCAATATAAAACACACATCTTACACTTGTTGACGTCCTGTAAAGGATGCAGAGTCGCGCATAGGAAAGCTTGACAGCTGAAACACTTCAACACATCGCATTCAATATTGGTCCAGCCATACTTAGCACAGTGGAAAGGGGAGAGCTCAAGGGACATCCCAGCCCACTTGAATGAGTAGCTTTGTCAAGAAAAATGTGCCTTCTCCATTTATTAAGAAGCTTTCTTAACTTTGTGCACAACATCCCCTCTATGGGTTTTTTCCCCTCAATCTGTTATAGAATTAATGGTCTCTGATATATACAGATTGGGAGCATGATTGTATTTTAAAATTTTCATATCAGGCATGTAGGAGGGGGTGCAAGCGTTATCTCTCACTATCTGGCTGAACACCAGAGGCTCAGGTTCATGCTCCAATCCTTTCCACATATCAGGAATTATGTCGTTTGCTCAAAGCTTTTCTTCAATTCCCCCCCAAGATTTTCTTACTTCTACTCTGTGAAGGTGTCGACTCACCGCACCCTTCAAAACTGCATGAATGGTCGTTCGTTATACACATATTTTACGGGCAACCTATCCCGATGGGGAGCATCAGATAGGAATCGGGTTGTAGTTTTCCAGTACGTTACTGGATAATCGTTGACACAGGAACTCTGGCAAGCTGCTGCCACCTCCAGCCCTTCACCCAACTTAGCACAATGTGTGCGGTCGTTCAGCTAATTCACCACAAATTACTACTTGAACTTTGGCACCCTCTGACTACACCAATGCCACCTAATTTCCTGCAGCTGGCATTTCATATTCAAATTTACGTTAACATTCCTTTTAATTATTAATCACTTCCTGCTTTTACAAGAGACATTCATCCGGGAGGCAGAAAGGAATGCTGGAGAAACTCAGCGGCTGAGGCAGCATCTATGGAGCGAAGGAATAGGTGACATTTCGGGTCAAGGCCCTTCTTTCATCCAGGAGGCTACTATTTTGCCCTTCATGCTTGTATTGGTCTAAACCCTTCAATAATCTGGAGCTGTCTTCCTCCTGTCCATTTTAAATGGTCCAACAATTAATAGTGTATTTACAAGTCACACAAGCCTTCCTCCACCAAACCAGAAATTCAACAGCTCAAAGTTGACCAAGAAACCACTGCTTCAGGCATTACGTGGCCCTGAATGCTTTTTCCACTCAAGTATAGTTTGCACTCCATAACTAGTATCATAAAGTACAGAAACAGGCGTTTCAGCCCAACTCATCCATGCTGACCAATTTGCCTCTTCCAGGCTAGTCCCACTTGCCCACATTTAGCTCATGTTCCTATCAATGTACATGTCTAAGTGTCTTTTAAATGCTGTTGTGGTACCTGGCTGAACTATTTCCTCTGGCAGCTCATTCCATATCCCCATCACTCTCCGAGTGAAAAAGTTGCCCCTATTAATTCTTTCCCGAAAGCTATGCCCTTTAATTCTTGATTACCCTACCCGAAGTAAAAGACTCTGTTCATTCACAATTGTACCACTGAGTGTACTGGTTTGTAATACTTAACACTGATGTCTTAGGTGCACATGTCTATGACTAAATAACAACATTGAAGGATATTGTGAAACTTTCAACCCGCGAGAAGAAAGCTTCTTTATTTGCAGAATCACAAGGAGCAGGCAATCCTGGCAAATCACTGTCATCAGGTGATTCAAGGATGGAAATAGACTGATCGCTAGGAAACAAAGATAATAACAATTAGATACCAATACTACAGTGTTAGAACTTCTACTATCAATGTAATGGCAGTAACTTAGGTTTAATTTTGGGCAACATCAGATATGAATAGTTAGTAGCAATGGTGGCTCAGTGGGCAAACATGTTCATCAGAAGTTAACTGATTGAAGCTCTGCTTCATAGACTTGAGCATATAAACCAGGCTGACGCTCCAAGGTAGATTGCAGGCTGGTGGAATGGGCATATTCCAAATAAATATGAAATATAAAATTTAATCCTGAGCAATGCTAAGTGTTACATTTGGTAGGAAGAATGAGAAGAAGCAATATAAACTACAGACCACAATCCTAACCACAGCGAGACCCTGACATTACTGCTAATGTCAAGGCTAAGACATTTGCACCTTGTTCGGCCAGAAGTGCTGAATATATGACTCCTCCTGAGATTCCCCTTCATCACAGAAGCCAGTCTTCAGGTGCCTAGATTACTTCCATGTGACATCAAGAAATGATAAGAGTGGTTACAGCAAAAACCTCTCAGTCCAGACAACTTCCTCGCAGTGGTATTGAAAACTGACACCCCACAACCTCCCTGCTACAAAACAGTTACAAAGCTGCCACCTACCTGACACTGGAAATCGGTCCTGTTCATTAAAAGCAGAACAAACCCAATGCAGCCAATTACTTCGGATTCTGTCTATTCTTAATCAGCATCAAAGTGATGGAAGGCTTTGTTAACAGTGCTATCCAGCAGGGCTTACTCACCACTAACTAGTTCACCAATGTCATTTTGCATTTCACAGGATTCATGGCTCTAGACCTCTTCAGAGAGTTGTTTCAAATTTAAATCCAAGAACTTAATTCCAGAAGTGAGGCGAGATAGCTCTCTTTGACATAAGGCAGCATTTGACCACGTATGGCATCAAGGTTTGAAGAAGGATCCCTACCCGAAACTCCATCTGTCCATGTTCTCCAAAGGTGCAGCACGACTCATTGAGTTACTCCAGCAGTTTGAGTTTTTCTTTGGTACAAACCAGTATCTGCAGTTTCTTGTTATTACACAGCATCAAGGGTGATTGATAAAACTGAAGTCAATGGGTATCAAGGAAAAAATATCCTAGAGGGTGAAGTCATACTTGCACAGAGGAAAATAGTTGGAGGTTAATTATCCCAGTCCAAAATATCACTATACAAGGTTGTCAATGTATATTCCAGGCCTAGCCAATGTTAGCAGCCTCTTTCATGGCCTTCTTCCCACCACAAGGTCATAAATGATGACCATTGCATAATGTACAAATCTGGTTGCAAGTCCTCAACAATTAATTCAGTGCATTCCTGCACATAGCAAGACTTAAAATAGCTTTTAGTCACAGGATGATAAGCTGTAAGTAACATTTGCACCAAAGGTTTCAGACATACATCTGCCCTGTTGACAATGGTCAATCCACCTACCCTTGATTTTCAATGCCGTTACCATTGCTGAAACCCCATCATCAACAGCCTATGGATCACCATTGACAAAAAACTCAATAAGGTTAGACACATAACTATTGTTATGACAAACCAAGGTCAGAGGCTATATCTTCTGCAGCAAGTAATACAATTCCTGCCCAAATTCCTTCCACTCTCTACAAAGCATGTCAGAGTTATAGCTGAATACGTTCCATTTGCCTTTATTCATCTCCAACACAACCCAGTTACTCACCCAGGCTAATCTGACAACATTCCAAAAGCTTTGACCTTTACCTCATTCAGAACAAGAGCTACAGATTCTCCCTTTAGCCAGGCACCACCTGGAGGCATTCCTGATCTTTCATCATTGCTTTACCTAAATCCTGAAACTCCTCAATGCAACATCACTGTGGAAATATTTCCATTTTCTCACAGGCAATTCATGCTGATCTTTGCCAGCAATGCCCAGTGCCCCAAAATTAATTATTATTATTTTAGAACAGACAAATTTGAGATTGGATGTGCGTTTTTGTTGAAGGAGGCTGGACAGGCTGAGAAAGTAGTTGAAGTACACAGCAGTCATGGCTTAATATAATGTGACATAGAGTATAAGAAATGAAATGTTGATAAATCTTTATAGAGCAATACTCAGCCACTAATTTACTATCTAGAAAATAGATCTATACAACACACTTTAGGAAAGGCGAAAGGTTTGTACTAAGGGTGCAGTAGTTTGACAAAACGATTCCAGAGCATGTGGATACACGAGGATTGTTCTACTTGGAACAACATATATAAAGGGATACGATAAAGGTAATTAAAGTTATCAAGGGGTATAGGCAGAATAGAAAAAATATTCCATCAACAGGTGTACAAGAACCAGGGAATATAGAATGTCACGAGAGAAGATAAAACTCAGCATGGTTTAGGGACTGCAATGGACTGCCAGAAGTAGAATGTCCTGTCCAAGAGAACAAATGAAAAGAAATCAGACATCAACCCGCTGTTATTGAACTAACTCTGAATAAACAGAACTGCATCTTATGGTGAAATCTCTGGATTGGGATGAACTCACGACCATCTGACCCAAGAAGCAGGTACAATTGTTTGGAGATACACCAGAGGTTAGCGGATGAGAGAGGGTATCTTGACTCTTCTCTTTTGCAGTTAATTCTCTTCAGCAAACGCCGCAAAACTGATTTCCCTGAATAATTTAGTGAGAAACGATCCCATGGGACAGAATCGTGGGACTGGCCCATTCATTCTCATATATGCGCACTAACACCCCTGGGAAGAAAAAGAACTCAGAAATGTGTTGAATTTACGTCTCTGCGATGCTGTCGGACAATAGTTGCCGCACTTTCTGCGGAGTCTCGGACGCATTTCTGTTGCTTGTTGAAAGAACATCACCATCGCTCTCGCATGCCGCCATCTTCGATCCCACAGTTATTGGCGTCCCGGCCGCAACAAGACGTCCCGAAGAAAGGTTCCGCAGCTCAAACACAGGACACTTGAGATACATAGAAACGCATTAGAGAGCAATGATTACCATCGAAAAAAGTTTAAAAATAAATATTCCACTTTAAACTAGATCAATAAAATACCATTAGATCGTCATGTAGATAGCAGAGTCTTTCACTAATCCGCCAAAACAATGCAGGACAGAACTATTTTTGGTATATTCTACCTTTATTTGCTTTGTAGTTGACTAACGAATAGGGTGATTTCACGAAAGGTCACTGGAGCGTAGATCCGCACCCACGTGACCGAAAATCTCAAGTGGAGGACATGCTAGACATCCGGTACATGTTAGTGGACGGGAAAACACGCACTTTCCCACCCGTTAAAAACATAGAAAACGGCCAGGTTTTGATCTGCAATTTATTGTGCCAGTCGGGGTGACCGTGAGGCACAGCTACCTAGATTTACAGTAAAAAAAAAAGATAGAAACTAAGGTAAATTAAAGAGGGAGCAGAAGGTGCCAATCCAGCGGAAGTGACCAGCAGACATTTGCCGTGGAGATTTAAAGGTTCAAAATATCGGGAATTATCGCGTTTGCTCGCTGAATTTCATCAAAAGTGTCAATAATTCAATAATTACTTTTGATGAAATTCAGTGAGCAAACGCGATAATTCCCGATATTTTGGACCTTTAAATCTCCACGGCAAATGTCCGCTGGTCACTTCCGCTGGATTGGCACCTTCAGCTCCCTCTTTAATTTTCCTTATTTTCTATCTTTTTTTTTTACTGTAAATCTAGGTAGCTGTGCCTCACGGTCACCCCGACTGGCACAATAAATTGCAGATCAAAACCTGGCCGTTTTCTATGTTTTTAACGGGTGGGAAAGTGCGTGTTTTCCCATCCACTAACATGTACCGGATGTCTAGCATGTCCTCCACTTGAGATTTTCGGTCACGTGGGTGCGGATCTACGCTTCAGTGACCTTTCGTGAAATCACCCTATAGTTCCAAGGAACTCACTGGTCTTGTTATATTAGTTTACTTTCCTTCCTGGAAAGAATGAGATTCTTTGGAATATGCAGAATAATATCGGGCCGTGTAAGCAACCTTAGGTGAAAAATAAGTTGTTTTTATTTGAATGTTTTCATTTATTGATTAAACAAGTGAAGGTTATTTGGTAAACATATAATTATCTAGTTTGGCATAGTATGTCAGAGGTTCTTTATTTTGAAAGAAGCGTCGGACTAAGGCCCCGTCAAACTTGATCTCATGAAACGACACAGAAGAAAGACAAGCAAGTTATCCGAAAATCAACTTCACAAAAACAAATCTGTCACATTACTGCTGTGTGAGTTTGCTGTGAGTATACTACCTGTTGTGTTTTTCGTATTAAAATACCAACCTCACTCAAAGCATGTTGTTGCTGTAAATATTTCAGAACTTCATAACGATATTATTTACCTGCAAGTGTTTATTTAACTGAGTGCATTTAGGAATAATGCAGGGACCTTCAACTAAACTAATTGTTGCTGATACCAAATGTGACTCTTAATAATTAGCTAATGCCAACAACTTTCTGTATAAACTAGCTGATATTTTATGCTACTGGCTCAGCATCCTCAGTTCTAATTCTTCCTCCGCAAGATATGTGAACAAGATTTTATGCAAGGTTTCAGTTTTCCTAAATCTTATCCTGTTTTATATTTAAATTCTGATACAATAAAAGCTCTGCTTTCCAAATCAGGATGTTACTGTTTAAATGAAAATGTAAAACCAATATTAATAAAGCAACTGTTGAAGTTTAGTGTGGAATAATGGATTGCTTTTTATGGAGTGTGGCAAGAGATTTTGTAGAAAGAATGTATTATTTTGTGATAACAAAATGTTTTAAAAGTTTTTACTATTATGAAAGGATGGGTCAAAATAAATGGAAACAATTAACAGTTATTCAGGTACCTAAGATGAGAGCACATCAAGACGATATTAAATGTAGATTTTGGACCATGAGCAAGAGCAACATGGCAAACCTAGAGAACATATCAACATCAGTCTGAAGAAGGGTTTCGGCCCGAAACGTCGCCTATTTCCTTCGCTCCATAGATGCTGCTGCACCCGCTGAGTTTCTCCAGCAATTTTGTGTACCTTCCATTTAATAATATTAGGAGAATAAATGAAGAAAGAATATTTTAAAAAAACAGCAAGTTAGAAACATTACATTTGCAAAAACAGTTGGTTTGTGATGTTATTTTTCTGTCATAATTTGTATGTAATTTATATTATTTTAACAAAATACATATGTGACCAGCTTGACATCTTAAGAACCAGTCTGGTGTAACCTTACTGAACTCTTGTCATAGTTAAATTATATTAGATGAAACGTTTTAGGCAAGTGAACCAAGTTTGCACACAATCCTCCAGGTGTGCCTTCACCAAGACTCAATATAGTCTATAACTCTACCACCTGTGTGGTTTAATTGGTTGAAGTAACAATAGATCCAGGGTTTGACTTCCTATATTGATTTTGAATTCTCTGTTTCTGATCCCTGCAGAGTCTCAATCATTAATCGCATACAAATTGGATATCAGGAGACAAGGAGATAACGTAGGAAAATTGTATTTTGGGTGATAAGCTGTCATTTTAATCAATGGCCATGCAGACACTGGGGTCTCAAATGCCCATTCTTGCTTCTATTTCTTATGTACTAATGTTTAGTTTTGTACTTTACCCTTCAAGCGTCAAAAGTGTTTATTTGTCATATGAACTAGTCCAATTAAATTCATACTAGTGCTTGTAAAGATGCACCAAAAATCATTTCATTCATATGATAAAGAGACGCTCTTCACAATTGAAGGATAAGAACGAATGTAAACACAAGAAACAGGAGCATGAATACACCATTCGGACCTTCGTGCCTATTCAATAAAATCACGACCGATCACCCACAACATTTTCCTGCATTATCCCTCTTATCAATAAAGGCCAGTTTACTCAAGGAGAACACAATGTCCTGGAGTAACTTAGCAGGTCAGCCAGCACCTGTGGAAGATACCATTTATCCAAATAGCTATTCCATCTGCACATTAGTCTGAGTAACTTAAGTGCACTTTAGATCAGTTTCAATGACAAACTCCTGTGCTTGTAGAAACAAGGAAATGCAGATTCTGCCTTACAGAAAAGACATTGCTGGAGTAACTCAGCAGACCGGGCAGTATCTCTGAGGAACATGGATGGGTGATGTTTAGTGCCGGGTCTCTTCTTCAGGCGACTCTTCTTCAGGCCAGTGCCCACGTTTTAACCCAGACCCACTGCTTTGATTTGTCGTTTTCGCACCTTGCCCTCTCGTTCCCCTCTCTCCTGACTCTCAGTCCAAAGAAGGGCCAGGACCCGAAACGTCACCTGTTCATTTTGCTCCAGAGATGCTGTCTGTCCCACTGAGTATCTTATGGATAGGTGATGTTTCGTGCCGGGTCTCTTCTTCAGGCCAGTGCTTGGTTCCGTGGGTTGTCCCCGCCCGCAGACGCCGGCGAACTTAAAGGGCCTGTCCCACTAGGCGACTGCCGGCGACTGTCATAGTTGCAGCAGGTCGCCGAAAAGGCGACTGGCAAGGGCAGGGCGATGCCATCGGCGGTCGATTGCGTCTCCTGCCGGCGCTGCCCCTTTAAGGGCGAAGTCGATCCAGCTTGTAGCTCGATTGGCCGTTCCTGAACGCGCCCACCTCAAAATAAGGCGGTCAGCGATTGGGCTCAGGGCTGAGGAGGGGTACGTTGATTGGTGGATTGCGGCGCCTGTTTGTGTTGTGAGGGGAGAGCGGGACGTGGGCCCGAGTCGGGGCCGTGAAGCCGCGGCCTGTTCCCAGTCTCTGTCGGGGGCCGTGAAGCCGCGGCCTTTCCCAGTCTCTGTCGGGGGCCGTGAAGCCGCGGCCTTTCCCAGTCTCTGTCGGGGCCGTGAAGCCGCGGCCTTTCCCAGCCGCCAGTGGCAGCGACCCGGCCGCGGTCACTTATGTCAGTGTAATTTATTTTTAATTATTAGGTGGCTGGAGGTACAAAACAAAACTGTGGCGTGGGGTCGACGTCCCCCGTGTGTCGGGTGGCTCGGCCGCGGCTGCTCTGCGGGGATGTCGGAGCCGGCGCTTCTCAGTCAGTTCGTGAAGGTAACCGAGAGGCCGCAGGCCGGGCCGCCAGGTCAGTGTTGGACCGCCCACTCACAAATAATCTGTAGAGTTGTCCCCACAATCAACTGTCTGTATGTACAGTAAAACAGTGCTGGAGTAACTCAGCGGGTCAGGCAGCATCCTGGTGAATCTGTGGACTTCGTTGCCACAGACGGCTGTGGAGGCCAAGTCAATTGATATTCTAAGGCAGAGATAGATTGATTAGTACTGGTGTCAGGGGTTATGGGGAGAAGGCGGGAGAATGAGATTGAGTGCAGAGCAGTATTCCTTCTCTCCAGAGCAGCATCTCTGGAGAGAAGGAATGGGTGATGTTTTGTGTCGAGACCTTTTGTTAGACCCTTCTTCACCCATTCTCTCCAGAGATGCTGCCTGTCCCGCTGAGTTAATCCAGCATTTTGTGTCTATCATTTGACTCTTGTGTTGTTTGCCATCACATATTCTGAATGTGAATCTAATAATAGATTGTGTCTAACTATTCAAATTGATGCTTGTGTGCTATTATATCTGCTCCTATATCAAGTTGGGTGCAAATAGCATATAGAATAGATATTGATTTGAAAGTTGAACGCAGGTAGCATTTATCAAAGTTAGTACAGTTAATAGTCCAGAGAAAATCCAACCTGAAAAGGTCAAGATAGAACTTTAAGGTAGACAAAAATGCTGGAGAAATTCAGCAGGTGAGGCAGCATCTATGGAGCGAAGGAATAGACCTCACCTATTCCTTCGCTCCATAGATGCTTCCTCACCCGCTGAGTTTCTCCAGCATTTTTGTCTACCTTTGATTTTTCCAGCATCTGCAGTTCTTTCTTAAACAGGATAGAACTTTAAATAGTTTAGGTTGCGGAGAAAGGGGTGGAGCAGAGAGAACAAATGAATTGTTTATGATAGGATGATAGTGAATGTCAAAATGTGGTTAAGGTGCATTTTCTTTAGTGCTGGCCAAAACAAAACAATGCATGGGCGATAACCACCACTATAATTATATTGTGATTTAAAAAAAAAAAATAATAATAATTTCACTGTAGGAGGAGACCAATGGGATAATTAAAATTTACTTTAGCGATACAGCCTGGAAATAGGTCCTTCTTCACACTGAGTCTATGCAGACTAACAATCATCTGTACACTAGCCCTACACACGAGGGACAATTTACAGAAAACAATTAGAATACAAACCTGCACATTCTTGGAATGTGAGAGGAAACCAGAGCCCCTGGAGAAAACCCATACACTCACAAGGAGAACTTCGTACAAACAGTGCCCATGATATAGCAATGTTACAAAATTTTGAGATTTAAAAAATCAAGTCTGCAATTTATCCCATCAGATAAAGCATAACAATACGTTTAATTTGACACCTAATTCACTTTCGTATCTCAAGTAATAAAAAAGTTATGGCCATTTTCATACTCGGAAATTAGCATCTTGTTCCCTATTGATTTTCTATGGACAAGACAAAAAAGCTGTGATCGTGTGCTGTCAAAAGCCCATAACCTTCTTAAAAATTAAGAGAACTGAATGAAATTTTCAGTTATCATAGATTGAACCATTCTGAAACAAATATAAAATAATCTTACTTGGAGGACCTGAAATTAAAGCATATAATTAGTTAGTTACCCAATTGTAGCTAATTTCAAACTTCAATTACTAGATTTAAACATCTATCCATTTCTTAATAAATGATTAACATTTTTAAATAGCCTAAGTGTCCAAATAATAGTCACAAATAATTCACAATAAAACATGATTTTTAAATCTCATTTACATCAATTTATAGGCCAAATGGAAGGAATTTAGTGTTCAATTGCTGTAAATTAAAGTCAATTTAAATCGGCTTTCTAGTGGGTTCCTGTGAACGCGCTGGTTTAGAACGTTCACATTGCGCTGGATTTGTGCCCTCAAATGCTCAGAAAAATACTGCAGGATATAAAGAGCCCAAAATGAGCTACTCGCTATAGAAAACTTTATAGACAGGGTTCTTAAGAAGCCCCTTCTAATGTAAAAATAAGGTACATACCTTTAATTGTTTGCTTTATAAAACCCTGGGGCTGCGAGAGGTTGCGGGTTGAGAGAGTGATTTTTAAACTACTATAACTATTATACAAGGCCATAAAAACTAATAATACCTTTTGCGACGGGGTCTTTCAGCGATTTTCCGTTAATGATTTACTAGGCTGAACATTTTCAATTGCAACAGCCTAGTAAAAATCGAGTTTTAAACCCGCCCCCTCTAAACAGCGCCAAAATCACACACACGGGGCTGGGACAGATTCTCAGCCACGATTCAGGTAGGTTTTGTAACATACCTACATGATAAGAATCAAACCTGGGTCTCTGGTGCTGCACCACGGTGACATGTTAGCTCTTTAAAAGAGCAATCAAATTTGACTCACTCGAGCTTTTTCAGGATGGCTGTTTGTTTTTCCATGAGTATTCATTCACTTCCAATTTGACAATGTCCTTTTGTTTTTAATAAAAATCGAATTTCCTTTGGCTCTTCTAATTATCTTAATTTTATGTATTTGGTTTGGATTGACCTGATAGCAGTAGTTTCCACTTCTTTAATCTGGCCAATGTCCTGTATAATTTGAATCATTTTACATGGAGGTGAGTTTGTGGAATATTGACATGGTGAATGTGTTCGTAACGATGGAAGACAGAGTTGGGCATCTGAGGATTGAGGGAATTGTTCTTGTATAATGGGAACAGCTAATTAAATAATAGTATGTTTTACCAACAATGTACGGCCCAGATAAGGCATGGTTCCTGTGCACACGGTACAAAAAGTCAATCCTTAATGATTATTAATTTACAAATATGGGTTCTCTGTTACAAGTTATGAGCTTGTAACATGCAATATGTCACGCTGGCTTCCTATGTTTCACTAGTTTATTTTAAAATTGTTTTTTATTATAAATTTATAATTAATTACAAGCCCACAAGAATTTCTAATGTGTAAAATTGCTCTCCTTTTCATCGTACTCTGATAATGGTATTCTGTTTTGTCCTATTTATAAGGGGCATATGTAAAGAACCAAAACTATATGACAATTTCAATGGTGATAAAATGTACAGATTATTTGTTAACGTGTTTGTAATCTCACCAGTATAAATGAGTTGGGTATTCCGAAAAACGCAAGAAATCATGGGATTTGTCAAAGGTCATTCGCGATTTAAAAAAAAAAGCGAATGAAGCGCTGGCAGTATAAACTGTGTATAAATTCTTATTTTTATTCATAAGATATGTGTAAAAATATATTTATTCTGAGGAACAGGGGTGCCAGGTAGTGGGAGAGTGGGGTGGGAGAGCGAGAGAGAGGGGGCAGATGTGAGTGGGATACAGGGGAGAGACTGGACCGCCGGAGAGATTCTCGGCTGCTGTGCTGCTCTGCGCACACAGACCCATGCCTCATCCACAGCCAGGATCGAACCCAGGTCCCCGGCGCCTTAAGCGCTGCCGACCCGCCGCTGGACCTTCTCCCCCCCAGAATGTCCCATCCCCACCCGGGGGGTGGCCGGAAACGTCTGGAACAACCCTGGACCAACGGGACAGCGGCGGCCCCAAGCCCACAACCAGCGCGGGGAATCAACGGGGATACACACAAAATGCTGCAGCAACTCAGCGGGTTAGGCAGCATTCCTGGAGAAGAGGAATGGGTGACGTTCTCCAGAGATTTTGCCTGACCCGCCAAGCCACCGCAGCACCCCGTGTGCATCCTCGCCGATGACCGGAGCTTGGCTGAGTTGGCCAACCGACAGCTACAGGACATGGAGAGAGGTGCAGCCGACGGCACAGGCGGAAAACCCGGGGGGGGGGGGGGCGGGCTAGGGAGGACACGTCTCTCCCCCCCATGTTTTGAGAGGTGGGGGACATCCCCCACCACCCCCCCCCCCCACCCGCAGTTTTTGTCATCCGGATTTTAAAATATCCACTTTCCGCGAGACAGTGGAGGTGGGACTGCTGATCGAGGGCGCCGATTGGACGAAAGAGACGTCGGTCAGCAGGCAATGGGGGTGGGACATGATGAACTGGCTCCAGGAATACAATACAATTCAGCGCGATGATTGGAGGAGGGAGGAGTGGGGGGGGGGGGGTAGGACTGAGGATAGAGTGCGGTGATTGGAGGAGGGAGACGTGTCACAGACCTGCGCCTCATCCGCAGCCAGGATCAATCCCGGCTGGGTCTCCGGCGCTGTCCCGTCCCCACCCGAGTGCCCCCCCCACGGGTGTCCAGAGAGGTCGGGAGTCAGACGGGAGCTGTACCCCCAGGCCCACAGCCAGCGCAGAGAAGCAGCGCTAAACCCAGCTCAACTCTGCCTGTCCCACTAGGTTAACCTGCCTGGGCTTGCGGGAAATATGGCCAGCGCGGAGAAGCAGCGCAGGTATCCCGTCAGTCCTGTCGGGGCTTGTAGGTTAACCCGGTGAGACAGGCAGAGTTGAGCTGTATTTAGCGCTGGATTGAGCCTCCGAAGCCACGCGCATGTGTGTGTGAGTGTGCGCATGCGTGCGCGGCAGCCAAAAAATTGTGTCCCCCGGTCCCCTCCATATTTTGATAGCGAGTTCCGTGCCTGGCCGACAGTCTCCGGATGGCTCCCCCAGGAGCTGGGGCAATACTTGACGTTTTGCTCTCCTAAATTTTTTTTTTTGTTCAATGTTCCATAGAATTGCAGGGTTATCTTTAATAATTCCAACAGTTTGCCAATCGGTCTTCCACATCCTGCCTTCTATATATTTAGAGCTCATCCAAAGTACAGCCATCTTTGCCCTCTCCCCGAGGAATCCTATCCCCATTATTCATCAGCTACAATGTTTATTAATTACCTGTACTCGGTATTCATTGTCTTTTTCAAGAATTTCCAACTATTTGACCTCTGCAAATTGCTCTGTGCCCTTGTTCCACCTTGTTTCAAGGTAACTACACTCTGTCACCTTCATCCATCTCTGGTACCTTTGAAACACCAATCCCTTGTCTTCCTTCACTTACTTTACACCATGCTTAAAGTTCTCCCTTTCATTCTAGGCCATGTTCTTTACTGCCTGCTCTGAACCTGCCTTTGAATCACTTGTTCAACTGTAACTCCTAAGTTTTTAGCCCTGCAGTGTTTGCTTGTTTTTGTGATGAAGTACTTTGGGATGTTTTATTATATTAAATTTACACAGTTAAGTTAAATGTTGGGTGGCAATCCATCATGAAAAGGACTTGAGGGGGTGGGATTGTATATTACTTTATATTCAAACCATTGGAAAATGTAGTTCAAGAAACCAGCTTAAAGAGGAACTGTGAAAATACTTTTTAAGAGAAGGAACATTATTGTGGCTTATGTTCTGCATTTGTGTTACCAATACATTTACTTGGGAGATACCAGGAGTTTGGTTTATCTGGGGCCAGAATATATTATTGAATTATCATCCATAGGATGGTATATTTTTCTAAATATTTACTATAATAGCTTCCTTTGCACCAATAGTTCCATCGACATTTGTTCTGTACAAGGCATGTGATTTAAAAAAAAATTCAAGTTAACAAGCTCAGAAGACTCATCAAATAAGGCTGTTGATTGTTAGGAACTATCACAGAAAAACGGAACTAATGTTCATTTACTGACGCATCTCATTGACTGCTGAATACAGAATTGAACTGTCGCATTGTTAAAATAGGCCAATTGGGTGGAGATTAACTGGAAAAGGGTTGGGGATGGGGTGATTTTTCATTGGAAAAATCTGTGAAAATTGTATCCTGTTTCATGTGTTATTGTAAACTACGATTATTGCTTCTAGTACCAAAACAAAAATATTTTCCCAAGGAAACATGGGTCACTTGACTGCATCGCCGGCCAAAAAACGACAGTGGATGAAGTCACAATATCAAAGTGTAGGCAGCTGTTTGGGGGAATGTGAATTGAAGCACATGCTGTATTAACAGACCTGACAGTTGTTAACATGCTGACTAAAGCTCAATTTTATTCGGTCAAATAAAGATCAAACTTATAGTCTTCAAATCCCACGTCCCTGTATCCATATCAGTTTCAGTGAAAGATCTTAAGTAACATGCCTTGGCCATCTGTTATTTAGACACCATTAAAGTATAATATATGGTATTGTAGTAACTGTATGTTCATAACACAATTATTTAAAAAAGTACCATCAACTTTTTTCTCGCTGCTGGTGCATTGACTTCATCAATGATTTAAAAATTATTATTATTTTGTCCTGGTGTACCACTGGCTGTTGCCTTGTCTCTGAGACCAAATTAAACAAAGAGGGAGGGGGGAGGGGGTGGCTCTCATCACTCCGGTCAGAAATGAGCCAACCAAATTGCACACGGCCTGATTCAACAAACAGGAATGTGATTAAACTTTACTTTTGAACGTGTTGATAATGAAAAAAATACTGACTAAAAAACATGAGAAACCTTTAAAGTAGCATCATTTGATCTTGTGTCCTTCAAATGGAGCCTCAACACGTTATCAAGAGAAAATCACTGCATTAACACTGCATATCCTCCAAATTGAAGTAAAAATGGGGAAAAACTGTAGAACAAGGATTGAATCCAGTGGTGTTGGCTTATCCCCTTTCAAATGCCATGTTTGGGGTTTCTACCTGAGAAGCAGCAAAAGTTCTTGATCCCTGTCCCTGTTCAATGAATTCCCCTTTTCACTGAAAACTAGTATATGTTTGGCTTCAATATGGATTGTATTTGATTAAAGCTAATGTTCACTGGCCTAACATTTGATCGTCGATGCTGAAAGACCAATTCTTATTTTAGACTAGGTTTGGGTGAGGTTTGTGGTAAAGAAAGAAAATGATAATAACATTTTCAGACCAATACATTCCTTTTTTTCTAGGATTCTTGGCTATCCAAATCTTCACCGAGGTACAATTAGCAATTAAATATGCATGCAATTTTCCATTTTGCATGTCATTTTAATTGCACAGATCCATAAACAAATTAAGAGAAATGCTGATTTTTTTTTTTTAACATAGATTGAAGAGCATCTGTTTTTGGTCTCCGAAAAAGATATCCAATTTAGTCGTGTCACTTGGCTTTTTACATTTTTATAAATTCATCCTCTTTAAATTTTTTTTCTGGTTTCCTCTTGATGCAGATATATTAGTAAATGAGTTTTTTCAGAGTGTACATTGCTGAGTAATTTCTCCTTGTGAGGCATCATGCTTCTTTTGCACCTAAAAACTTGTATCCCTTGAGACTTGTATCCCTTCTGCCATCACAAACCGTTTCTTTGGTTACTCCAAATTTATATGCGGAATAACAAAGAAACAGTATTGCTAAAAAAAAAAGAGCTCCTTTATTACTGTACAGATATATGGCTGTAGACAAATATACATCATAGTTTCTCTTTGGTTTTTGTGTGTCTTGATCCCATTTTGCTTGAGTTGCCATGTGTGACTGACTCATTGCTGGTAATTGTGGTGACAGGATCTCAGAAGAAAGTCAGATGGTTCCCCGTTAGGAGACTCTTCGCCCAACCTTGTCTCAGACTCAGGATTCCTTACAGATTTTTAAAGACAGGTGGGTGGAGATGGCAGACATCGTAGTATGTAGCTAGTGAGATATGTTTCTGTCAAACCACATGCTTTCTCTTTTTTATTCCTTTATGCCTCCCTCTCCCCTTCTCCTTTGCTGTTTAAGAAGATTTTGTGACTTGTATATATGTCAGTAATAAATCTATCATTTTATATTTAGTTAATTTGTTAAAAGTGACTCTGCAACTGAAAAAAGATTTCCTCTCTTCCGGGTAACATTTCTCAAATTTGTTCTCTTTTGTTTGGACCATAATTTTTGATGAATTTATGGAGTAAAATAATTCAGCAGTATAAGAAAACTTGTACAAATACTGTATTATTTAGTTTACAATGGGCATCGTTCAAATCAGCATTTTTTTCAGGTCGGGCACTCGATTCCTTTTTAGAGAATATTTAGCTGTCTACAATTTGGAGAAAATAACTTTCTTGCAAACAATGTGTATGTAAGCAGCTGCCACACTTTGTCCCTAACCTGTGACCTGCAATCAACCTCTAAAGAGTTCACAATTTTTACATGGAAAGTCTGAAAGATATAGATTCCTATTTAAGGTAAAGAATAGACAATTAAGCCCAACATCTGCATACAACCCTCATATTTGTTGCTCTATTCCTTATCTCTTGAAACTCATCTGTGTGATCCTGTGATTGATTAATGCACTACGGTGTGGCAGAGGGTATCAGTGTTATACACTTTCGTTTGGATCAGCCTGATATCCTTGATTATTACATTTGAGCTGTCTCGGGATTTACTGTTTTAATATGTTACTACAAGTAAGTTGCCTGCAAATGTTTCAACCAGAGAGGAGAGCTGCTACAGCAAAACTACTTAGTCCAAAACTGTGTGGATGTGCAGTGGGAAACCCCAACGTTCAGCCACTCTGTGCCACTGGGCCACCCTTGGCACCAGCAGGGTTTAAAATCCTGGAGAATGTGGATAGGTGACTTTTCGGGTCTTTGGACTGATTGCCGTGAGGAGAGAAGAAACCTGGAAAAGGGGTAAAGCAGATAATAGGTCGACACAGGCAAGGGGGGGATTAGACAGACAAATAGTTGGAACATATATCAGACGTAAGAACAGTAGGTGTGATTCTGATTTGAAGAGTTGGGGATTGTGAAGCCACGGGTGTGGTGGGGGGGGGGGGGGGGGGGGAGGGGGGGACTCCAAGTGGGACTCCAAGTGGGAGGAAGGGGGGGGGGAAGAAAAAAAGGGGGGAATTAGTGAGAGGTTGCCTAAAATTGGAAAATTGGACATTCGTGCTGTTGGCTTGTAAGCTACCCAAGTGGAATTAGGTGCTGTTCCTCCAATTTGCATGTGCCCTCACTCTGGCAATGCAGGAAGCCCAGGACAGGAGGTCAGTCTGATCATGGTTCATCACCTATCAATGTTCTCCAGCAAATTTGTGTCCTTTTGTGTATTGACCAGCATCTGCAGCTCTTTATTACTACATCAGGAGTATTTAAATGGTTTCCAAGTACAAGAATCAAAGTACCTATGATATAGCAATGTCTCCCAAGGCATTTCAGAGGAGTCTTCAAACAAAAATTGATGATAAATTCTTGAAAATTATCGGGCAGATGATGAAAGTGTTGGGTTTTCAGGGGTGTTTTTAAGGGAATAAAGGCAAAGGAGAGTAAATGGTGGAATCTAGAACCGAAGTGAAACACTGGAAGACTCAGTGGGTTGAGCCGCATCTCTGGAGGCATCGGTCCTGCTTGAATTGCTTTTTGTTCCTGTGTCTGTGAGGGTGCAGGTAAATGAGGCACAACTAAAGCTGATTATTCAGCCGTGAAACGTTTGATGCTGAGTGAAGTTAATTTATTACAGCTGCAGCCTGCCAATACTAACCCCTGTTCGAGCATGAATAGTAGCCTTTTACCCTAGTTGTTTTGCAGTCACCAGATGCATATCTGCTGGTCTTAATCTTGACGTGGCAATTACGTCTATTGATTACTTCAATTCCTCTGTTACTACATTTTTTTGGATCTTACTTGGACGATTGAATATTTGAGCTAGAGAATGCCCAGGGACATTTTTGTATTTACATAACATTTAGGGGTGTGCTTTTTTTTTGTCATCGTCTTTAAAAGAAACTAGACCAAGTGCAGACCCGTTGGGTCTGCTCCCCCAATGGTGTGATTCCCCCAACCCAATATTCCACCATGCACCCGTCTCCTCCAATGGATTGGGGACGCCGCAGGTGCAGCAGCATCTATGGAACGAAGGAAATAAACAACGTCTCCAAGTCTGGATTGGGCGTGGCAATGAATCAAAGGAAGAAATGCAGCCGGCAGCCGTACATGCAAATGAATCCATTCCGATTGGACATCTGCGAGCATCGGCCATTCCGATTGGACATCTGCGAGTATCGGGCACGAATCGAAAGGCAGGAAGGGATCCGTACTGCAGGCGGACGGACGGATTTGAGTTTTTATATATATATATATAGATAGATAGATAATAGATTAATATCACTGGAAAAAAATAGTGTAAGGAATTACAATAAATGGCATAAAATTTTGTGCAGTAACAACATCTTACCGAAGCTATCTATGCAAATGTCTGTTCCACTGTTACACCTCCTGTCCTTTTCTACATGCTGTCATTACTGCATGTCCTTTTTAGGTTGTATCTAAAATGTATATCATTTGCCTCGCTGACCACAATGCTAAATTCCATACACTCTCCACTCCTGATGAGGAAGTTTGTTCTTGATAACTGTCTTGTGTCAATTGCCTTGTTTAATTGATTTCCACGAGTAGAAGCAATTTTTCTATCTATTACATCAAAAATTTTAATTTCAAGTAACATTTTCTGTTTTAATGAATGGAACATTGTTCATCCTTTACTAAGGGATATAATCATATTTTCAAAATCTTTAAACTTTTTACAAACATCTTCTCCGGTGTTTGTTGTTATAATAAAATATATTAAAACGCAAATTCCAGTTCAAGTTGCATTTATTGTCACATGCACCAGTTGGTACAGTGAGATTTGAGTTGCCATACAGCCATACAAATAAAAGAACACAATACACAATAGGATTTAACATAAACATTCCCCACAGCGGAATCAACATTTCCCACTATGAGGGAAGGCAATAAAGTTCAGTCATCATCTTCTTTGGTCACCTGTGGTCGGGGCCTTTGAGCACTCCACAGACGCCGCTATGGCGGCCCGGCATCAGAACGGAAGAACACTCTCAGCGGCTTGGAGTTTCTGAATCGGCAACTTCTTACCGGAGACCGTGGCTCCTGAAGTCCACAGGCCGAGCTGGACGGAGATTCAATGCTGGTGACCCTCGGCAAATGATCCCAGGACTCCGCGATGTTAGAATCAGCTCCGCAAACCACAGCTCCACGGTGTTAAACAGCAGGCCAAACACTCCGGAGCTCCACCTGACGATCCCCGGTAAGGCATCGTCCCGCTCCGCAATGGAATTCAGTGCTGCACTGCTACTGAAGCTCTGGCTGGTCGGTCTCCGGCAGGAAAGGCCGCGCCAATCCAGTTGGTAGGCCGCAAGGGGGTGGTAAAGATGTGACTCGGAAAAGACACATCTCCAACCAGGAAGTGACTGAGAAAATGGTTTCCCCTCTTTCCCCCCCCCACCCTCCACATTAAAAAAAAAAGAAACCTTATAAAACATACTTTTAACACACTAAAAAATATCAAAAGGGTGAAATGACGGACCGACTGCTGGTGAGGCTGCCGTGCGCGGCGACACCCGATTTTAAAATCCTTTTTTTTTTAAGCATAACTTGTTTACTAAATCCTTTTGGGTGTAACTTCAGTCTAGACCACTTCTCATTTGTTTCTGCATTCATAACTTCCATTCATTATCTGTTTCAGCATGTTTACGGTAAATGATATGGCAGCGATTCTCTTGTGAAGTGACGAATCAATAACTAGATAGTTTTGAAAATATTGAGACATTTAAAAAAGTACATTGAGCGCCAGCCAATTTCCCATGACATTACGCGCAGAAAGTAGGGGCTTTCAGCCTTTCAGAGAGGCAGCACAGTGAATATGCAATGCGGTAATATTAATTATGTGTATGCTTTAATGAACCACTTATATGTTACTGTGTTTCTTGATTAGTTAGTGGCTAACAATCTTGAGTCAGGCCCCTCAAGTGACTTAGTTTGGCCTGATGATGATTTTTGGAAACAGTGTTTCCTGAATGTCACCAGAAGGTATCTGTTGTCACTTTGAAAGTGTCTCAGGAAATGCTGGACTTGCTTTGTTCTGTAAAGGGAACACAGAAATATGCTTGTTTTGAACACTGTCTTTCTGATATAGGATTTGTGTTTAATATGCATTTGTGGCAATTTAGGATGGCAAGAGCTAATATCTGCAGTTAGCCAGCAAGGGTCTGCTGTTGGGTCAGAATTTTGCAGTGGATACCAGTCCCATTCTGGAGAGTTGAGTGCAAAATCTAGGCTGACACTCCACTGTTATACTGCAGGTGTCTGCAATCCTTAAATCCTTGCTTGGATATAAAAGATCCTATGGCATTATGTGACGAGTAAGCTACAGCTCGTATATATCCTCACCAGCATCACTAAATACAGACTGCTTGGTAATAATTGTTTTGCTAAATGTGAGGTTTTGTGCTGGATTTTCTGTGTTCGAACATCCTTCTCTGCTCTGGTCCATTCTGCTCAACAACCCTTAGCAGAACATTCCCTTCTTTGACTCTCTTTCCTGCTGATGTTGGAGATGCATTGTCTCCTCAACCTACCCTGCCTATGGCCCCCAAAAAAGCTCCTAGCTGAAATGTGATTTACTTGTATATCTTTTTGATTAAGCATTCATGTAGAATGCAAACTGCTCTAATCTGAGGCAGACAAATGTAGATCAGATGATAACTTTGCTAAATACCGGTATTCATTTGAGGCATCTTAATGATGCGAAAGACTTCTTATTTAAAACATTTCTATTTTGTGACATATAATATTTCTATGATTTAATTGTATGGATCTGGCCGAGTTGGCAATAATTTTATTTTTCCCCTTTTACCTCTTTTCCTTCTCCAGGTCACATTGCTCCACCCGCTCGAAGTGGGCACCGCTGTGTTGCAGATAATTCAAGCCTTTATGTGTTTGGTGGCTACAATCCAGACTTTGAGGAGTCGGGTGGTCCAGGGAATGAAGCTTACCCACTTTTCCGAGAGCTCTGGCGATATCATTTTGCTTCTGGTACTTGGCAGCAAGTTGGTACAGAGGGATTCATGCCCAGAGAGCTAGCATCAATGTCGGGTACAGCTTGCATCATTTCTTGTATACTTTTTCACTATGAGACCTGTACTATTTTTTTTTTTTTTAATTCACTAGTATGATAATTAAATCTGTTGTAAAATATAATGGCTAGGCATCTGAAATTTTTGAGTCTTATCTATTTGACATGCTCCAGGAAGATTAAAATGCACAGTATTAAACTAGGCAGCAGTGAGGGAGAGTTGTTTATAAAAGGCCTAAGAAGATTGTAAAGTGGTGAAGGTTACAGCTTTTGGGCAGTTAAAATGATGGAACAAAGAGCAAGGGCAGTTGGTGTAAAATGTCACTATGTTTGGGCTTAACTTGTGCACTGCAGTGATTATGTTGAACTCCCAACAACCTCCCATCCTTAAACGAGTTTGGTATTCTGAAAAATGCAAGGAATCATGGGATTTGTCAAAGGTCACTCGCTATAAATACAAAGAGAACGAAACGCTGGCTGAAGAAACTGTATAACTTATCTTTATTCATGATTTATGTGTAAAAAATATATTTAATCTGAGGAATGGGGGTGCCAGGTAGCAGGAGAGAGGGGGATGCAGTGGGAGGGGGGGGGGGGGGGGGGGGGGGAGAGGACGGTACTGGCGGAGAGACATTGTTATCTACACACAGACCCGCGCCTCATCCGCAGCCAGGATCGAACTCGGGTCCCTGGTGCCGCAAGCGCTGCCAAACCGCCACTGACCCCGCCCGACAGGACAGGCAGAGTTGAGCTGATGTTGCCGCTTCTCCGCGCCGGCTGTGGGCCGCCGCTGCTCCGGCACCGAGGGGGGCAACCGACAGCCACTGGAAAAAACAAGAGGCGCAGCCGACGGTCTCTCTGTGACCTGTGACGATGATGAGGGATTCGGGTCCCATTTACTGTGGGGGAGTCCAAGTGCGAATTTCCCCAGACCCGGCCTCAGTTGGTGCAGCGACGGGAATCGTTGAGCAGTAATTCCCCCAAAGGAGAGGTGGTCAAAGGGATAGATGGCAGGAGAGAGGGGCTGGGGAATGGGAGAGAGGCTTTCCCCCCTCGCGCCGACTGCAAGTCGGGGGGCCGCCACCGGACAGGGACAGGTACATCCGGCCTCCCCCAGACAAGGGATGGGTATGGCCCAGCAGCAACTCAATAGCGTCTGGAGACCTGGGCCCGACCTTGACCACGGACAAAACGCAGGCCTGCACACAACGCAACACCACCGTTGCCGAGAATGTTAATAGCGAGTGACCAATGACCTGGGCATGCGCAGTCGGAATACCGAACTCGCTTATTGTTGTAACCTTTCATTGTTTTCTCCTATATATCTATGGTGCCTGTGATATTTGTCGTGACCTGTCGCTGTGGTATGCCTCATTCTTGCCCCATTGTCCTTAATTTTTGATTTGTTTTTTCTCTGGTGACTATCTTGCATTGACTGACATTAGTTTTGCTCTTTCCACAATTAGAAACTGCGTCCTCATAATTAAAATTCTGAAATATTTCAAAAACTTCAAATATATTGTCCTTTAGAGGAAATGAACCCAGGAGGCTGATCCTTTGCTAATTCTTATACATTGGCAGTTCTGCATCATTAGGACATAGTACAGCACAAGAACAGGCCCTTTGGCCCACAATGTCTGTGCCGAACATGATGCCAAGACCAACTCTTATCTGGCTGCACATAATCATATTTAATAAAGAACTGCAGATGCTGGAAAAATCAAAGGTAGACAAAAATGCTGGAGAAACTCAGCGGGTGAGGCTGCATCTATGGAGCGAAGGAATAGGTACGATATGTTTTAAAAAGAACTGCAGATGCTGGGATGTATGAAGAAGAGTCTCAACCCGAAACGTCACCTATACCTTCGCTCCATATTCCTTGTCTCACCCGCTGAGTTTCTCCAGCATTTTTGTCTACCTGCACATGATCGTGTTAGTTTAGTAAGACTTTCTACCGCCTATATTTCTACTTTCTCTATAGAATTAATTCTTGTTTCATTAGTGTTTTTTTTCTTGCTGTTCTGCTGCATTCACAACTTTTTTTTTAAATATACTCATTACTTTGCTTCCCTGACCGACATTATTTTTTCCAAGAGTGTCATCTCTTATAGGTTGTAGTCCTTTGTGTCGACTTGCATTTTAGTGTTTGATCAGTCTATATCCAATTCATTAATGTGATCTTGCCACTAATCCATGTGGGACCCACTTTCTATTACTGTTTTGAATAGATGTGTTTCATCCTTGCAGTCAGCTTGTTATTCGGTAAGCTTCTCGTCCTCTGAGTATACATGTTCTGACCTTGTTCATTATTGTGTAAACAATGCCAGGGGATATGATAAACCAGTACCTCAGTTTAAAAAAAAATCTCACGAGCAGGAGAAAGAGCAACAATAGTTCTATGTGGGTGCAGGTTCTGTACGTTTAGGGTCTAGTTGTATATGGGTGTGGAGGGGTGGTGGTTAAGAGTTTAAATATTAATGTGTTTGCAGAGTGAGATATTTGGTACGCTTGGTTATACCTGGGTATGAATCCATCAAAGCACCAAGCATGACTCCTCTCGATTTAATCAGTGTGCTTTCTGGTACATTTTTAGGATAGGTTAGGTACAGATCTCTGGAGTAGGCAATCTGTTACTCGGTACAGAATAGGGATTCCATTAATTTGAGAAGTTATGACCTGTTTATGATGAGTACTAAGATGTAGCAATGTTAATATTGTTTACCTTCCAGTTGCTTTACATGGTAATAACTTGTTGGTGTTTGGAGGCACCGGCGTCCCTTTTGGCGAGAGCAGTGGGAATGATGTTCACGTGTGCAACGTTAACTACAAACGGTGGGCACTACTTAATTGTCGAGGGAAGAAACCCAGCCGCATCTATGGGCAGGTCAGTGTCTCGCAGTCATTGAATGATTATTGAAATAGCAAGCAATACTATTCATTCTTTCCTCCTATCCTTTCCAAAGTATCTCCCCCTCATCAGTTAAAAGGGTACCCGTATCCTCTTACTCTGGCTCCCAGCATGTATCTTGCCAATAGTAATCTTATAGTTTTAATCTTCAATTGATGAAGATTTATTATTTGCTTATTTGTTGTACATTTTACAACTGTACAAATTAGATTGCTATCTCTTTCCTCTAAATTGTTCCAAATTAACATGCAGAATGTAATTGCTGGAGTTTGTCTGATTGTGATGGCCAGTCTAGTAATTTCCCACAGTGAAACAAGGCCAGAAATAACAGAGGGGTTTGGAAGCATAATCTGTTCTTGGTTTGCTGTCCTGCAACTATTTACAGTGCCCTCCATAATGTTTGGGACACAGACCCATCATTTATTTATTTGCCTCTGTACTCCACAATTTGAGATTTGTAATAGAAAAAAAATCACATGTGGTTAAAGTGCACATTGTCAGATTTTAATTAAGGCCATTTTTATACATTTTGTTTTCACCATGTAGAAATTCTACAAAATCTACAAAGAAATTATGGTTACTAAATATATGGAGATTGGCGATAAGTGGGCAAAATTAGAGCACATGGTATTGAGGATAGGGTACTGACATGGATAGAAAATTGGTTGGCAGACAGGAAACAGAGTAGGGATTAACTGGTCCCTTTCAGAATGGCAGGCAGTGATTGGTGGGGTACCGCAAGACTCGGTGCTGGGACCACAGCTATTTACAATATACATTAATGATTTAGATGAAGGGATTAAACACAAATTACATACAAAAGCACATAAATTACATACAAAAGCACAATACATGGTTTAAGATCAAGAATTTAAAAAAATCAGTGTCGTACAACGAGACAACTATACCAATGTCTCCACAACTGGGATTGGTAGCATGTAGTGCTAAACCTTATGTTTGATAAGTATTGACTCCTGCAGCCACACATTTCACTTGCACTACACCATCTGGGTCTCTTAAGTAATATTCTCATGTCATCATTATAAGCCACTTTAAGTCTCTGTAAGCTTGCTTTTCTGTAGTTTGACCGCAGGTGTGCAGTATAGAGTGGTGCACAATATGCTCTGGACAGCTTCACTCCATCTGTACATGCACTAAACTTGCGTAAGAGAATGCTTGCTTGTGCACACATCATGCGGTGTTGCTTATAAATATCCTCATCTGTCAATTGTTCTGTAATAAAATGTCCAAGATATTTTACCTTATTAAAGACACTAAGATTATTATCAGACAATTTAAAATCAGGAAATGGAAGATTCGAAGGAAACATGTAGACAAATTGTGGCATTGTGTCCATCGGTAGCACAGAACTGATACCTACCTGTCTGATCAAGTGGCAACCTTTACTTTCTAACGAGACCAAGTATTACCTGTCCAATATCACCTACATAATACATATTGAGCAGCTTTGTCGTCTTTTCTGCAACTGAAGTTTAAGTACATTCTCCTATTAATTTGCACCTGGAACTGTTTTGCTACACTAGCACTTTGCATTTTGATTCTGGATTTATCCACCAATGCCAACAACATTGTTAAAATTTTCCATTTCCAAGCTTGCCTTTTCTAAGCTTCCAATTTTGTACAATTCAAATGGGAGAAATACAAAATAACATAACCTTGGGAACGGGAACCTTCATCCATGGTAAATCAGCTACCATTTGGAGAACTGTCTTAGTTGTTCATCTCTCTCTTTGCTATTAACTTCCAGGCAATGGTGATCATAAATGGTTACCTGTACATATTTGGTGGGACAACAGGTTATGTTTACAACACAGACTTACACCGACTAGACCTTACGGCTCGAGAATGGATACAGCTGAAACCAAATAACCCTCCTAGTGACTTACCAGAAGAAAGGTGAGCAACAGTAGAACACTTTCTGCTCTGGCAGCTCCCAAGATCAAATAACATATGCGAGCCTCTGATATTGTTGGGATTGGATACAACTGTAATGGTATTGTTAATCTCTATTTAAAGAAAAGGCGATGAAGTAACATTTTTATCATTGGACGATGGCCACATAAATCCAGCATGTCTTTGCACTGATCCATTAAGCAGTTTAAGGTACCCTCCTCCCTGATTTTTGGACGGAGATAGCAATGGATGTTCTAGTTTTGGTTTGCATAGAACAGGATGTTGAAGGCGACTTGTGTTTGCATTGGGTTTTCAACCCACAATGAAGTACAGTATCCACCTGATAGTTGCAAAGATAGCATGACTAATGTTATTAAAGGTGAGATAGGGTACACATGAGGAAGGGGTTACAGCTTTATGAAGTAGAAGAGAACCTCAAATTGTATACAAAAAATAAAATTAACTTGACATTTCATTACTTTCTGTTAAATATACTAGATGCTGTCTATTTTGGTTTAATTTTGTCTCACTTTTTTCTACTCCATGCTTGTGAAATGCTCCATACATTGGAGGTTTGCTAGTTATCGGAGAGGCCTTGGGTTATCTACAGTTGAGAATGATTTTGTTCTTTGCCAGGTGGCTGGCTTTGACTCTCTTAACTTCTATTGCCAAATTGAATTTCTTGTTTGCTTCTTGCTGTTAGTTAAACGGGTGCTTTTGGGAACTGCTAATGTATCAAATGATGCTAGGGTGGGATCAAGATTAAGAGCCTGATTAAGACGGTCTCTCCACCTACCCCCCCCCTTCCCCCCATTTTCCATTTTGCACTTTGTACATTGATATCCTTGAATTGTGGATATCAGCAAACTTGGAAACGTAACAGATTTCAGTAGGCCATTGACGGACAAATGGACTGGCACGCGGCACATTAAATTTATCACAGTAAAGTATGAAGTTTTGGTGGGAAGGATAAATAATGACTATTTTAAAGGCGTGTAGAAATTGATCCAGAAATGTACAACACAATTTTTGTGGCTAAAAAATGTTTCTATAGCATAAAGGCCTTTTATTGTTGGAAAGCAAGGAAGTCATGTTAAGCCTTTGGTATTTTGTTCAGTTCTAGGCACCAGATTTCATGAAGGATGTTGAGAAATTGAGATGGGAGCAGCAGTGATTTACTAGACTGGTGCTAGGAATGAGGGACCAGTTATTTGGAGCGACTGTTGAAGCAACAGTTGTTTTCTCTTGTATCTTCATCTGAAAGTGTACATTTCCAGCAGTGCAACAGCATGGTATTGGATGTGTTACATTTAAAAAATGTAACATTTTTCCTGTTGTCTCAAGGTAGAATTCCCAATCAAATGAACATGCAAGTTCGTTGAGGGAGCTCAAAGCCTAAAAAAGCACTCCTAGGAATGGGAGAATGGGCAGGAACCTAAAGGTTGACCATGGGTGTATGAACAGAGGAAGTTGCAGAAGTCTTTTGCGGACAAGAGGAGAACATTAAGTTAGGACGTACCAAGGTCTTGGAAGTACACTCAAATAAGTATGTTTGGGACAATTTGTGTTTTCAGGTACCGACATGAAATTGCGCACGATGGACAGAGGATATATATACTGGGTGGGGGAACATCATGGACAACCTATCCACTAGATAAGGTAGGGGATATCAACAACACTCAGTCCTGAGAGGAGAGTGGGGGGTTGTGTGTAAGAATTGGTGGGAAAATAAATTTGTAGGTTTTCAAAATGTCTTCATTAGCTGATTTTTGTAAGGAATATATGGTAAACGTTTGTGGAGGACGTCAGACAGGTCTTGATGTGTTGATCTTTATTCGGAGGAGAGCTGTGGCGGTCATAAGTATGGGAAGTCTTGCTTGGATCACTCCGAGATCTGTATCAAACTAACATCTAGAACAGAACAAGTTGGGCTCTGGTGAGGTAATAATTAAATCCTCCCAGATGCCAGATGTGAGCTGGAGTAGTGCCAGATCAATAATCATTTGCATGTTGCTACCTATCGACACAGTAGAATGGACCTAAATTTTTACTGTTTTAGTAGGTTTTATAACTATGTATCTATATACTATTAAAAGTCTTGTCGTGTGTGTGTGTTCGTATCTATGCTAAAACCGTCCTCGGTAGCGCAACAATTTTTTGCAGAACCATGCTCAGCTTGTTCACGTTGTCGCCCTTGTCAAGTTTCCTTCTGATTTGATGTTATATTTCACGTTATTGATAGTTAAAGGTTTATAAAATCCAACTTTAAAAAGATTTTTACAGTTAAATCCTTGCAGTCCAAGTTTACAATAAACTTCCATACAAAGTTGCAATCCAGGAACACTCTGCTTCCACCACGTTGTCACCTGAATGGAATCTCAGTCCTCTGAGATTTGCAACAATGTTGCCATCATGGAACACTTACTCCTGCTTCTGCAGCACATGAGGGGGGGGGGGGGGCAAGGGAAGTGGGTGCTGGGGGAGGCAGGGGAGTGGTGGAATCTTGCGTTGGGGAACAGGTTGCGTTGGGGGATCAGGCCTCCCGTGGGGGCTATGGGTGAGTGGTGGAATATTGCGTTGGGGGAACGGGTTGTGTTGGGGGACCAGGCCTCCCGTGTGACAGGGACCTAACAGGTCGCACTTGGTCAAGTATACTATTAAAAGTCTCGACTTGTTTCTATATATACAGTGGCTTGCAAAAGTTTTCATACCCCTTGAACTTTTCCACATTTTGTCACATGACAACCACAAACATAAATGTATTTTATTGGGATTTTATGTGATAGACCAACACAAAGTGGTGCATAATTGTGAAGTGGAAGGAGAATGATACATGGTTTTCAAATTTTTTTACAAATAAAAAACTGAAAAGTGTGGCGTGCAAATGTATTCAGCCCCCGAGTCAATACTTTGTAGAACCACCCATCGCTGCAATTACAGCTGCAAGTCTTTTGGGGGTATGTCTCTACCAGCTTTGCACATCTAGAGACTGAAATTTTTGCCCATTCTTCTTTGCAAAATAGCTCAAGCTCAGTCAGATTGGATGGAGAGCGTCTGTGAACAGCAATTTTCAAGTCTTGCCAGAGATTCTCAATTGTATTTAGGTCTGGACTTTGACTGGGCCATTCTAACACATGAATATGCTTTGATCTAAACTATTCCATTGTAGCTCTGGCTGTATGTTTAGGGTCGTTGTCCTGCTGGAAGGTGAACCTCTGCCCCAGTCTCAAGTCTTTTGCAGACTCAAACAGGTTTTCTTCCAAGATTGCCCTGTATTTGGCTCCATCCATCTTCCCATCTTTTCTGACCAGCTTCCCTGTCCCTGATGAAGAAAAGCATCCCCACAGCATAATGCTGCCACCACCATGTTTCACAGTGGGGATGGTGTGTTCAGGGTGATGTGCAGTGTTAGTTTTCTGCCACATGTAGCGTTTTGCATTTAGGCCAAAAACTTCAATTTTGGTCTCATCTGACCAGAGCACCTTCCTCCACATGTTTTCTGTGTACCCCACATGGCTTGTGGCAAACTGCAAACGGGACTTCTTATGGCTTTTTTCCAACAATGGCTTTCTTCTTGCCACTCTTCCATAAAGGCCCGATTTGTGGTGTGCACGACTAATAGTTGTCCTGTGGACAGATTCTCCCACCTGAGCTGTGGATCTCTGCAGCTCCTCCAGAATTACCATGGCTGCTTCTCTGTTCAATGCTCTCCTTGCCCGGCCTGTCAGTTTAGGTGGACGGCCATGTCTTGGTAGGTTTGCAGTTGTGCCATACTCTTTCCATTTTCGGATGATGGATTGAACAGTGCTCCATGAGATGTTCAAAGTTTGGGATATTTTTTTATAACCTCTCCTTGCTTTAAACTTCTCCACAACTTTATCCCTGACCTGTCTGATGTGTTCCTTGGGCTTCATGATGCTGTTTGTTCACTAATGTTCTCTAACAAACCTCTGAGGCCTTCACAGAACAGCTGTATTTATACTGAGATTAGATTACACACAAGTGGATTCTATTTACTAATTAGGTGACTTCTGAAGGCAATTGGTTGCACTGGATTTTATTTAGGGGTATCAGAGTAAAGGGGGCTGAATACTTTTGCATGCCACACTTTTCAGTTTTTTATTTGTAAAAAAATTTGAAAACCATGTATCATTTTCCTTCCACTTCACAATTATGCGCCACTTTGTGTTGGTCTATCACATAAAATCCCAATAAAACACATTTATGTTTGTGGTTGTAACGTGACAAAATGTGGAAAAGTTCAAGGGGTATGAATACTTTTGCAAGCCACTGTAGATATGTGAGTGTGCCTGATTGAGATTGTATCTACGCCAAAACGGTACACGGTAGCGCTAACATTTTTGAAGAACCTTACTCAGCTTTTTGCCGTCGTCGATCTTGTCAACTTTCCTTCAGATTTGATGTTATATTTCACAAGTTATTGATATTTAAAGTTTTTTAAAAAAGCCAACTTTAACAATATTTCTACTGTTAAAATCCTTCCTGCCAGCTTTCCACAAACTGCGATACAAAGTTGCAATTCAGGAACACTCAGTGCTTCCACCAACTTTTCACCTGAATGGGATATCAGTTCTCCACTTGACATTTGCAACAATGTTGGCATCATACAACACTTACTCCAGCTCCTGGCAGGACAGGAAGGAGAGGGTGAATTGGTATTGCAATTAGGGAAGTGCAATTGGATTTTTTTTTTTAAGTCCATTGCTGGGGGAGGCAGGGGAATGCTGAAATCTTACATTTGGCAATGGGTTGAGTTGGGGGACCATGCCTCCCGTGAGGGCTAAGGATTAATGGTGCAATATTGCGTTGGGGAACGGGTTGTATTGGTGGACCAGACCTCCCGTATGACAGGGACCCAAAGGGATCTAGTTGGTCTAGTTACAAATACAATGACATATGGACAAATGTAAAATAAGAGAAACAAAATAACAAGCAATAGTTACACAATAGATTTGCTCACCAAAGTAAATATAGTTTGCAGGAATGAGTCATAAAGGATGCAAGGAGAGTTTTAAAAACTGCTCTTTAGTTTGAACACAAATCAGTTTGGGGGGAGTTCCGTGTACCATGGGTACCATGTAATCCCGTGCTACCTGCTCCATGATCGGATAGTCGCCGACTAAACCGTCTCCCCCCCCACCTGGTTTGCCAGGTGAGGAGGGGGCTGCGGACCCCCAGCAGGACCAAAAATAAGACGTCAAAGGGCGGATGAGCTCCTAGTGAGCCAACGGCCATCCACACTTCAGTAGAAGTTGCGATCACTGTCGTACATAGCTTTGTAAGGTATCGTGGCCGTTGATGTTTTCAACAATGATGATGGAGTTCAGGGTACAGTTGGATGTTAAGCCTCTAGCATTTGATGAAGGAACTCAATAGAACAAATGGCCTTGGTATTCATGGATTTGGTCCATATTGACATGATCTATGCTAGATGAAATACAGGGAGGTGAGAAGGAACAGTACTTCCAAGGCATAAAGTCTGCATTTATTTAATTTTCAGATACATGCCTATAATCTGGAGACTAATACATGGGAGGAGATACAAACAAGACCGCAGGAGAGAACGGGCAAGTTTGGAATGTACCTTTTTCTAATTAAACCAAATAGAACAGGAATAAAGAGCACTGCAGTTTTAAGGGCTTTTTTTTTTGCTCCAGGTCTTCTGCCCCTTCCTGCTAACACCCACCTGCCCACTCCCCTTCCATCCTCTCCAACAACAAACCCCTCATTGTTTGGTTTTTAGTTCACACATGTGCTGGACACCACCAGAGCCACATCATCTCTCAGCTTTCAGTCTCTGCCGGAGCCTTAAAGCAGTTAGTGAGAGATGGGTGATTTCACAGTCACTTTGCTCAAGATCAGAGGTATAGATTTAAAAAATGGAACTATTAAAGGAAATTAAAACCACTTAGACAAAAATTGCTGGAGTAACTCAGCGGGACAGGCAGCATGTCTCGGTAGGATTGGGTGATGTTTTGGGTTGAGACCCTTTTTCAAACGTCACCCATTCCTTCTATCCAGAAATGCTGAATTACTCCAGCATTTTGTGTCTATCTTCGGTTTAAACCAGCATCTGCAGTTCCTTCCTATAAATTAAAACTACACAGTAGAATTGTCTGCTTTACCTCCTCTGTGAAACATCTTCAATTCTCGGCTTTTAAATGTTAAAACCTGCAACAATTACTTGTGAAACTCAAAGAAGATATTAATTTCCCTTTGTAGATTCAAATTATTTTTAAAAGGGCATTGAACCACTGAGGATGGGAGGGTTTATGGATAGAACCTAGAGGCCTTTAAAAAGCTGGGTTTTGAGAAGATTCTTATCGAGGAGGAATTGGGATCTTGCTGAGAACGGTGAGATGAGGCAGTTGCTGGCATTGTTGCCATTGATTGGGTTTGAAGGAGATGAGCGAATGGACAAATGGAGCAGCAGGAGTCACAGGTTCCAGGAAGTTGCAGAGATTGTGGTTCAAGACTAGGGAAGAACTTGAAGAGGGCAAATTTGAATCAACAGACTATGGGTGTTTTTTTTACATGGAAGATGATGCGGCTGACGTTACTTTTGTCAAATTATTGGCAGAGGTGAGTTATCTGCAGTTGTACTTGTGTGGTTGTGGTGGAATCCTTCATGGACTTTTTTTGCTGCAAATAGTTTTGTGTGGTTTCGTGCATGAGTCGGGGAGAATAAAAATGGGATTGGTGAAAAATAGGCGCTTAATAGTCAGCATGGACCTAATCGTCTTGCAGCCTGCTCTATGTTGTAGAACTCTACTCTGGTTACAGTTAATTTCTTGTCCCTCTCCCATTTTCTTCATCATCATAGCCAGATCCTAACCAGTTTGGGTTTTTTTTTAACTCCAGGTTTCCCAGCACCTCGAAGATGTCATAGCTGTGTACAAATAGGACATGGTAAGTGAATATTTTCTGTCTTGTTAAACAATATTCCTTCCATGCTAATGTACTGGCTTCAGTGCCATGAGCTCTTGTGCAACAACATTCTATTGATACACAAAAATGCTGGAGAAACTCAGCGGGTGCAGCAGCATCTATGGAGCGAAGGAAATAGATGACGTTTCGGGCCGAAACCCTTCTTCAACATTCTATTGGTGCCTGTTTGCACCCCAAAAGCAATGCATCCACTGGTGCATTGCATGGCGTCAGAGGTCAGAGGCAGGAGAATGGGGTTAAGGGGGAGAGATAGATCAGCCATGATTGAATAGCATAAACTTAATGGGCTGAATGGCTTAATTCTGCTCCTATCACTTATGATCTTATGATCCACGTTCTTCATTATCCACCCTGCTTTGTTACACATCACGGGACTCTACTACATTTATTAAATACATTTTCTTTCAATCATAATATCATGATTACTCTGCTTAATTATGCTATGACTTTCCAAGCGTTCACTTGGCAGCAATTTTACACTTCCCTACTTTGGCTCCCTCCTTTCTTGCATGATTCTGTTACATTTGCTGTTCACTGGAAAAATTGACACTATGCTGTCTACTCTTCCTGATTACGGGCTGATTATTAATGGTCGATCTGTCTTTGGCAAATGAGCAGCTATTCTGCATTTCATTTTTACTGCCTGGAGCAGAATACTTGATCACCGGAAACAATTAAGTTTTCGAATGAAGCTTTTCTTTGTGTGGCTCAGTGGTGCGCTCTGAATCAGAAGATCACTGGTTCCAACGTCTTCTAATACTGAGGAAATCCAACACCATCAGAGACACTGTTGTTTAGCTGTGATGTTAAATTGTGACCCTGTCTAAACTTGAGTGGTGTAAGGGCCAGAAGGCACTGTTTTGAAGATGAGCAGGATTGTTCTTGAAGGCCAACATTTATTACTTAGTCAGCATCACCAACACTATGATATGTGTGGGCATTTGCAATACATGTCTTGCAGCTACATTTGTGTTGACTAAAACCTTTAGGGTACGATGATAACATTTGATTCTGGTTTCATCTCGTGTAAATATTGGGTTATTAATGTTTGGGTGATGATTCAGCACAAACTGCAACAACTTCATTTGATTATCTTTTGCAGATGTGTATGCATGTGGCGGATATAATGGCGAGGTGATACTTGGGGATCTGTGGAAGCTCAGTTTACAAAATTTCCAGTGGGTTAAACTGCCTGCAGAAATGCCTGAGCCAGCTTATTTCCACACTGCAGCAGTCACCCCGGTGAGTGAAGTTGGGTTTCATATTCTGAACCATACTTGCATTACCACTTTACTGGAGTCGGGTTTTAACATCACTACCACCAGCCCTTCCACTATCCTATGGGAATCACCGATATGAAATGGTGACGAGGAACTTTATGTTCCCTCTGATCAAAGGTCTTTTAGTTGACAATTAGCTTATTAATCTAATCTTAAAACGGAATACTTTTTGTTATGGCTCCTGGGCACTGACAGCTGCAGGCTGCAACAGTAGGATCTCCTCCTTGCACCCAATTTGGTGTTCTGTAATGTGTAGTTTTCCTTGCAGTGATCCTGTCTAAATGCGCTTTATTACAATAAAGACAGCATTGGAATACTCGGCAAGTCTGGATGCATTTGCGGAGAGCATTTCAGATTCCACCATTAGTTTGAAGAAGGGTCCCGACCTGAAATGTCGCCTGTCCATTTTCTCACAGATGCTGCCTGACCTGCTGAATTACTCCAGCACTTTGAATTCTGCTCCGAATTCCAGCATCTTGTATCATTAGTTTTTGATTTTCCAAGACATGCTACTGTCTTGGGCACCAAACCTACCAGCATTTGATCCAAGGTTACACTGGAGAAACTCAGCGGGTGCAGCAGCATCTATGGAGCGAAGGAAATAGGCAACGTTTTCGGGCCGAAACCCTTCTTCAGACTGATCGGGGGCGGGGGTGGGTGGGGACAAGAAAGGGAAAAGGAGGAGCCCGAAGGCTGGGGGATGGGAGGAGACAGCAGGGGGGCTGAGGAAGGGGAGGAGACGGCAAGGACTAACAAAATTGGGGAGAATTCGATGTTCATGCCCCCGGGGTGCAGACTCCCCAAACGGAATATGAGGTGCTGTTCCTCCAATTTCCGGTGCTGCTCGCTGTGGCCATGGAGGAGACCCAGGACAGAGAGGTCGGAGACTGAGTGGGAGGGGGAGTTGAAGTTCCAGTTTCCCTCAAATCCATTTGCAGGAGGTCACTAATCTATCCTGATGTCTGCATAAATCCTCAAGCCTTCGAGTGTGTAGAAAGGAACTGCAGATACCGAAGATTGACCCAAAGTGCTTGAAGAACCCAGTGGGTCAGGCAGCATCTCTGGAGAAAAAGAATGGGTGGTGTTTTGGGACAGGACGCTTCTTTAGACCCGAGAAGGGTTCTGAAGGAGACTCTTGACCTGAAATGTCACCCATCCACCCACCATCACTTGGATGCTGCCTGACCTGCTGAGTTACTCCAGCACTTTGCGTCTATCTTGCGTCATTGAGTTCACTGTCAAAAGCAGCAAGCAGGTTGAACCCGAGTGCTTGACCCTGCAGGACACCTTGAAGCTTGCCTTCATGGCAATCTACAGTTTCTGACCCTGCTATCTAATATCGTACTGTTACAAGTTACTTCTGAGTTTCTGCCTGGACCAGTCTGACCCTGATCACTGTTCCAAACTGTCTGCTTCATTCCTACAGCTACTGCAAGCTTTGCTCTCCAATCCAACTAAGTTGGAACAGGTGGGCATGGACTAGGGCAGCATTCTTCTGACCCAACATGTGAATGGGACTTGAATGAAAATCTTGCACTGAAATGCTGAAGTTGAATTTTGTTCTGGCCATAATGTTTTAGTCTTGCTCATGGTGTTTTACAGGCCGGCTGTATGTATGTACACGGTGGAGTTGTCAATATTCACGAGAACAAGCGGACTGATTCTCTCTATAAAATCTGGCTGGTGGTGCCCAGCCTATTTGAACTTTGTTGGGAGAGGTTACTGAAGAGCCTCCCACAAATAACACAGTTCTCAACGACACAGCTGCTCAACCTTGGACTTACACCAGGACTTGTGGAAAGACTTAAGTGACTGCTGGTGAGGATATGGAGAAACACACTTCTGCAATATGGGTGACGTTGGAGGAAGCTGCTGGGAAGAATTCTCCTCAAGGCCTTATCTGCCATAAGTGTTGGATGAATGTTAAATTTCTAAACATTCTGTCACTTTTTGCATCGTGCCACTGACTGAACCCAATTTTCCCTGGTCCTCAAGCCAAATTGGAACTTGCTTTAGAAATTGACTTTAAACTCTTCCTCGCCCCAAGGTTCCTCCAGTTTTCAGGTGCAGGTCAGCCTGCCGCTGAAAGGGGCTTTGCTTACAAGTCCAACAAATTTCCGTCCAGTTATTTGTCACAATTTGAGAGATATTGCTGGTGGCTGCTTTGCCTTCCCACATGCCAATTTCTTCCAAGAGCGTTGGATTCTGGCAGGTCTCTTTTTACTTTTTAATTCATACTTCACTTGCTCTCTGATTTGTACACGTCCAGTGTTTTCTGTCTTGATATTGGATTTTTACCTTTTTTCTCTGGTGCAACCCCCACCCCAAAAGGAGCTATAAGATCTTTGCCCCACCCTGTCATTTGGAAATGTATCTCAGCTTGGGGCATCCCCTTGCCACCAATCCACCTCGTTTTTTTAAATCTTCCTCCCTGCAAGAGCCAAAAATCCAGTGTCTGCCTTAAATGTTAAATCACCATGAATTCTTTTTGTAATCCTAAGGAATCTGATCCAATGCTACTGCGTGTCAATTGTGTGCTTGTTTCAGCTTTGCTGTTTTTGTTTAGTTTGCTGTTTTTGTGTGTGTGTGTGTATGTGATTTATTTTTATAATGTATTGTTCTCGTGTGGAGCAAAGGAAAAGAAATCCACTTTCACCCTAGGTTTAGGCTGCTTTATGGTGGCCTATGATTAGAATTTGATGGCAAATGAGTCTGAGTGAGTTGAGGGGGCTGCTCTATTTATTTAATGAGTAGGTGATCTGGGACCATTCAGTCCATGTCCAGATCCCCAACATTTAAACCAGACTAGGTAAGGAAGCTGGTGTGAATTAAGAAACCCAGGAGAAATCCTGGATGAAGAGTGGACAAAGCTTTCCATGTTGCCTTTTTCCCTTTTAATATGCTCTACCCCATTGCTATTTGCTTTGCTGAGATGCTGTTAGCTGCTTTGGGGGCAGTGCTTTTTTTTTTCTTCTCTCCCCTTCACTGTTTAGTGCTCTTCCACAATTCACATTGAAATTGCCTAATTTTTCCTTTTACAAATCTACTTATTCTTTTTTGTTTTGGACTGACTGGTCAGACACATTTCCACCTTATCCCATCCAACACAATTAGTGGAAGTAAGGTTGCATATACCTGTCCTTCAGTTTCAGCCTTCTGTTGTATCATGCCATGCTCTAATCTTATAGTTGGCTGGTCTACTCAATCTCACCTGTCAATAGTGCAGCACCTAAATAAAATAAATGAAGTACTGTCCTTTTATGGGTTCCTCTCTAATGAGCCTTTGTGGACAGTGAATATTTAGTTATGTAGTAAATCTGGTCACTGAAGGAGTTAAGATAAAAGATAATCCAAAGAATTATGTACATTAAGGGCAAAAGAGTAGCTAGAGAGGGAATAGGCCTCCTTAAAGATGAACAGGGTCGCCTGTGTGGAGCCACAACATGGGTAACGTATTGAATGAATAACTTTCCGTTATTTACTGTGGAGAAAGATGTGGATGGTAGGGAACTTGGATTACGTAACAGTGATGTCTTGACAAGAGTTCACATTGCACATTGCAGAAGAGGTGCTGGAAGTTTTAAAACACATTAAGGTAGATAAATACCTGATCATGTATATCCTAGGACATTGTGGGAAGCTCAGGAAGAAACTGCAGGACTCCTTGCAGAGATATCTGTCAGGGATCACCGCAGCCGAGGTGGTAGAAGACTGGAGGATGCCTAATGGTGTGCCTCTATTTAAGAAAGGGGTGCATGGAAAAAGCCTGGAAACTACAGACTTGCATCATTGGGTATGTTTGTAAGTGATTCTGAGAGACTGGATCTACACGTTGGAAAGACATGGGCTGATTACGGATAGTCAGAATATCTGTGGGAAATTGTTTCTCAAATTAGTTTTTTTTTTTTTTTAATCAAAAAAGTCAAGGAAAGAGCAATAAATGTTGTTCACAAGGTACTGCATGGTAGGCTGGTGTGTAAGGTTAGAATACATTGAATCCAGGGCGAGTTGGCCTATTAGATATAAAGTTGGCTTGAAAGAAACAGTGTGGTGATGGAGGATTGTTTTGCAGACTTGCAGCTTGTAACAAATGGTGTGCCTCGATTAAATTCCGGATGTGAATGTAGGTGGCATGATTAATAAGTTTGCAAATTAAATTGAAATTGATGGTTGTACTGGACTATCTACAATTAAAGCAGGATCTTGATCAACCGAACCACTGGGCTGGGGAATGACAGAGTTTAATTCCATGAAAGTGGGGACACAGGGTGCTGAAGGTGTTTGGTATGCATGCCTTTGTTGGTCAGGGCACTGGGATGCAATGTTACAGCTGTACAAAATGTTGGTAAGGTCATATTTGAAGCACTGTATACAGTTCTGGTTGCCTTGCTGTAGGAAGACTAACATGGAAAGCTCCCAAACTTGAGGAAGTTACTGGGATTTGCGGCTTTCAGTTGGAAAAGGCTGGGTCTTTTTTTCCCTGGAGCATTGGAGACCAAGGGCTGGCCCCCAAGAGACATCTAATGATGAGCATAGATAAGATGAACAGTCTTTTCCCCAAGTAGGGGAGTGTAAAACTAGAGGGCATGGACTTAAATGAGGAGAAAGATTTAAAAGTGACTTGAGGGCCAACTTTGAGGTGTGTACAGAGAATGAGTTGTCCGAGGAAGATGTGGAGTTTAATTATGACAACCAAGATACTTGGACAGGAAAGTGACTAGCAAAGATTGAGGGCTAGGAGCAGGTGGTTAGGCAATTTAGTTAGCTAAAGGGCCAGATTATATCCTGTTATTCTCTGCCCTCATTATCTTGCTCTTGGGTTTTGAATATTTGATATATTTAAACCTCAATGCTTGTATCACTCAGCTAGTTATCGACCCTGGAATGTCTTGTGAGCAGCTGGGTGTTTGTACCGTTAAACAATTAACACTCAACTCAATAATTGGGACCGCCGTAAATATAATGGTCTCCAGTCAGTGGAGCAGGGGAATCTAATCAACTATTTTGTCAAATGCCAATGTGAAAGTTAAATATTGGAATGGTACTAGTGCCTCTTGTTTAGACCCGTCTTCTGAAGGTAGCGATTAGCATTGAACTGTTTCTGCATTGATCTTGTCAGCAGTTGGCATCCTTGAACAGTGGAATCTTTTAATTAGCATTCAGTATTTTAATCTCTTACCAGAAGCTGAACTGAGCCGAGGCTCAAGAATCCCATTTTTTTAAATGATGGTATCGCCATAAAAGTGGGTCAGTCCCCTTTTTTAAATTGTTTGGGTGACCAGATTTAATTTTTTAAATCAAAGGTTTTCCCCCTTTTGTAAAGATTAATAAAAGCATGATTGAATCAATTGAATTGTTGCTACCTTTTTAAGTAGCACACATGGTCTTTCTACTTTAATTGTGCATGTATTTATGAAATGTGACAGTCACCTTTCAAATAGATAACACCCCTGCATATTACTTGTCTGGGGTGGGGTCCTTCTGCCTCAATGCCTAATTATCATTACAGGTAAAATAGATTGCCCCAGAACATGTGAGTGGGTACAAGTGTGATCCAATACTTAGCAAGGCTATCTTGCACCAGTTTTCAATATTGGCAGCTAAATTAGACATTCCACGGGGATTGAGATGGAGATTGTATATCATTGCAATTGAAGCAATGTATACCAATACTTACATTATGCAATTTGTTCATTTATATTTCATGGGGATATTCCTATCAGCATTTAAATGACAACTTGAATTTCCCATCCCATGTTGTGATTTTAAAATGTCCTTAATGTTTTGGTTAATGGCCTGGTGCTTACTGCTCAAATTTAAGCAGTAACCTTAGAGAACAAATGTGCTAATTGTGAATCAGTTCATTTACATGGTACAATTAAAACATGTTCAAAAGGTATCACTCAGCTGTGCAAATAAACTGGACTTGTATTGGACAAATCTCAATCAAGGCAGTTTAGATATCTCAAAACTGAAACATAACCATTTTAGTGTCATCTGCAAACTTAATCATGTCTTGTACGTTCTCATTTAAATCATTGATTATAGAAAACAAATGGCAATGGACCTGACACCAATCCCTGCGGTACACCACTAGGCACATGCCTCCAGTCCAAAAAAAACAACCTTCCACCATCACCCTCTGCGTCTTTCTATGTAGCCAATTTTCTACCCATTCAGCTATCTCTCCTTGGATCCCATGCAATCTAGCCTTCCAGGGCAGCCTACCATCCAAATGCACATATCTTATCCCTCAGACTACTCTCTAGTAACTTTGCAACCAGATGTTAAACTCATCTTTGGTGAAAGACAACTCTTAGCATGATTGCTTAATTCTTAATTGCTGAGCACTTTTGTATACGTTAATGTAAATTGTGGTTTAAATGAATTTCAACTGTAGATACAGAAAGGTTTCTGTACTGGGGCTTTGTCAACTCAAGTTATTTGTCTACTTATCAAGTACATCTGTAATCATGAAGCTCTAGGTGGATAAAGTTAATATACCAGCTACACTTATACAACCACATTTGGTTGAAAAGTAATGGCTTAGGAGGGTAGCAAATGTTATTATATGCTGAGTGAAGACAAAACAATCATTGTAATTGCTATTGCATAATGGCCACACAAACCCATCAAACATTGGCAAATTAAAGCTTACTCAAGGACATTGAAATATTCAAGGGCACAAATTCTACCAAAGTCTGCAGAGGACAAAATATCACTAAATTACTCTGATAATCATCTTTTGTTACAGTTGCTTAATTGGCAAACAATCTTATAACAGTAGGGAGAGTCTGATGCTCTAGCTGAAGCACAATGATGGTTAAACCTCTTCTAGGACAAGTACAAACTCAGCTAGACAGAACTGGGGTTGGGTGGATATAGTAGTCCCTCATTTTTTTGCTTTGAGGCAATTTGTAAAGGAATGGCATAGTTTTGAGCCGTGGATGTTGATTTATTTGGCAATTTTATTTCTTAGCTTTGCTGTTGTAGTTATGGAGTAATACAGCACATTTTGTCCAACTTCATGCTGACCAAAATAACCCATCTACACCAGTCCCACCTGCCTGTAAAGGCCCATATCCTTATAACCCTTCCCTATCCATGTAACTGTCCAAATGCCTTTTAAATATTGTTATAAGATCCATCTCAACTAGTTCTTCTGGCCACTTATTTCATACACCCACCACCCTCTGAGTGAAAATGTTGCCCTCGGGTTCCAATTAAATCTTTCCCCTCTCACCTAGTTCCCCAACTCTGGGTAAAATAATGTATTCACCACACGATCTTGTACAACACTAAAATTGCCCCTCAGCCTTCCATCCAGCCTCTCCCTATAGCACATGCCCAAAAGTCCTGGCAACATCCTTGTTAATCGTCTTTGCAATCTTTCCGGCTTAACATCATTTCTATAGCAGGGTGACCAACTGAACAATCCTCCAAATGCAGCTACACCATCGTCTTGCACAACTGTAATGTATCATCTCAGCTTCTATACCCTATACCAGTGGTTCCCAACGCGAGGCGTACGCTCCACAGGGGGGCAATTTGATTTTTAAGGGGGGCAATTGAGCGCGACTGAGGAGGTCTGGGTCCAAATTTTCGATTTTTTTTTTTTTGGATTTTCCATCAGGTAAACATATGTAGTTTATGTTTCAGATGTTATTTTGAGTGAATAATTTTTTGGGGGTAAAATAGGTCTTTATTGTGTAGTTATTACGTAATCACCGCGCCATTGCTCTTCATGCACGTCGCACGAAGCGCGCGAGGTCATGGGAGAACCTTATTTATTGAATTGGATTTAGAAATGCGATTCAAAGAGCTTTTGCCAAGTTACCCTTATAATATCTATTTCCTCCGTTTTCTCTCCAGGGAAAGCAAGGGGGGGGGCATCAGGATTTTAGAGGTGATTAGGTGGGGAATGGCCAAAAAAAGGTTGGGAACCACTGCCCTATACCCTGACTGATGAAAGCCAATGTACCAAAAGCCTTCTTAACCATCCCATCTACCTGCAATAGATCTCATAGATCCTGCTACTCTCTAACACTCCCAGGGCTCTGTCATTCACTGTGAAGATCCTGCCTTTCATTTTCCAAAATGCAACACCTTGTACTGATCTACCATAATCTCCAGTAACCATTCCTCAGACCACTTGCCCAGCTGATCAAGATCCTGCTGTAATTTTTGATAACCTATCCAGCACAAAACTTTGTTCTGGCCCCAAAGCCTTTCTATCTCTACTACCTCGCATTATCAGTTGTAAAAGCTTCTTTAGCATATTTGGCAAGAATACAGATTCAGTGAAGCTTCAGGCACTGAACTCATTTCTGGCTGCAATGATAGTTAAAAGATTTGAAATTGACTTTTTTTCTCCCCTAAATTATAATGGGCCAGAGTAAACTAAAAATCTAACTAATTTAAGCAGTCTTTCCAGAGTCTCAGTATTACCTACCATGTAATTGAACTAAATCCCCTAAGTTGAAGCTTAACCAAGCTCTCATTCAAGGCTAAACATGGTAGACTGAGTTTTAACAGTGGATAGATAGTCTTGTGAATATAATCTAGAACTTTACTGTGGTCATGAGCCTTTAGCCTTAAAAATAGTAAATCAAATGTTCACCTTGTGCTCACATTTCTATTGTGCATAACTGTTCCAAACAAATCAAAATTAATATGAACATCTGGTAGAGTCCCAACACATTCTCACATTCACTTGCAAACATTGATTATTTTTCATATCTCATCTAGCAATTAACAGCAACCCATCAAAATCACACCTCCATACAGATGCAAACATTTGGTATCTGCATGGCTTCATTAAATTCAGTGCAGAAGATCACCAATTGCACAGGATTTGATATCTAGGTATTAAAGTTAAAACATCAAGTCTGAGAATTATATAACATGAACATTTGGCAGCCAAGACTTTGAACCTCGGCACAGGCTGTTTGCTGATTGTTGTCAGAATGCCTGCAAATTGTTTCCCCTCTTCAAACCAGAACAGTGAAATCCATTGCACGAGGCTTCCAAAAAGGTTTTAGCTTAGGCACCAATAAATTCACTAGTATCAAACTTTAGTTATTAATAGATACAAATTTTATTTTAAATTAACTTGAAATTGCTTATATACATATACTACTCACTCCATTGTACAGGAAGTTATAAGAAATGCACAATTTTTTCCCAGAATTACCAGTATGTTCTTTTACACCCCCACCCCATTCAAAAAAGCAGGAAATCACATTTAAATCAAATAGCAGCCAGTGGAATTGCTATCAAAGATATTTAGCTGTGGCAGTTCTTAGACTTCACTGCTCCACTGGGAGTGTTGTAAAACGACCTCTTCCCAAGAAGAATCAAAGCAATTCATCCAAATTACTCTCACCAAATCCAATCATGCAGGGGGAACACAAAGTTGGTTAATGATAGATTAATCAGATGATTATACCACACATTAACTTCAAATTGTGCCAATAGTGGTGTGTCAGTGGCTTCAATACTTGCAGGAATCTTAACATTAGCTCATTTTAATGTTGATTTGAGTAACGTTAGACTCAAACAGGAGATTCTGAAGAATTCTTGGCTGTTGATTCATTGTCAAGCCACACAAATGATTCAATGAAAGCACTCTCAGCACCTGCTTTACGATGGAGCAAAGTAATACATGGCCATGATGATGAGGTAGACCACCACCAATACTGTGCCTGCAAGGACAAGATAGCATCAGGATTAACAAACGACAACTCTCCACTACAGATTAATTATTACAAAGACCAACCAGCACTAAAGAATGGAAGAATTACTGCTTTCTGAAGGTAACTGGCAAGCAAAGACACAGACCATTTGGGCAAATGGCTCATACCTTGGTTCCTGTGTTACTGGAACTCTTACCTCAAGTCATTTCAGATGCAACATCAATTTAAAATAAATCAAATCAAATCACATTGAGTCAACACTGCTGGTGTTCAACTTAAACCACAACAATTTCAGAAATGCCAATTGGGGCCCAGGCATTTAATACAAAAAATGTGATTAATGCCATATGGATGCTTCTGGCAAAACATTCTTTCATCAGATTATTAATCAGGGCACACATATAAAGATGCCCACCTGCAAAAGATAGCATCCATAGATAGTCTAACTTGTGCTTCAGGAGCATTCAATGCCCACACAAGTATAAAGTGAGGGGCATACAGTTGGGGTATCACAGAGTGATCTCTGCACAGTATAAAAAGTAAAAAAACATTTGTTCATGGACAGAAAATCAATAAATGCAATACCTAACATGGAAAGAAATATTTGACTGAACTCCCAAGACATAGTGAATAACAGCCTTCCCTTCACCCAAATGCAGACCTCTGCAAAGTTTATTGTAGTGGTATCCTGTGGCCAATGCAATCAAAGACAATATTGTACTATTTTGCTTGTGAAAATGGTGATGAAAGTTCACGCACCTTGGAAATAGTCGCACTTGCCATCCATGAAGATGTAGTTCATTAAAATGACACTGAATATTGATGCCCAAAGATGGAGATCACTGAAGAGTAAATTAAAACCTACAGGCTAAATACAAAGCAAAAATAAACTTGTCAGTACTGAGGCCAACACCATTGCATAATATAATTGAATATTATTTTTTAAAGTAATTTGAAAAGACTAAGCCAGTCTTGTTGACTATTTTCTGTACTTGCTTTTATATGCAAAATAATGCCATCCATTGCTGGCAAAAAATGGGAACTGAACAACAGTCAAGTTCCAATCCCTGCTTTAATTTTTGTCTTTTCAACAAATGTTCAGCAACCTTGTACTGTGGATGTGACATGAATGGGAAATCATTCAGACCCTCAATGGCCAATAAGTAGTGTGTCCTTTTCCTCAACATCCCCCAATTCCTCCACAAAACAAAACTACCAAGGTGTATTGCAGTTTTGGATGTCAAGTAACCTGCAACTTGCCTACAAACCACAATCCTTTTCCATAACCTAGTACTCATTGCCCATTTGATGGAATTTCTGATGCAATGTCTATCCTACCTACAGAACCATTCAATGACCAACTAGCATGTTAACCATTAAATATTGATGACTTGTCTAGATACACAGACCATTCAATTCTGCCAACAGACGAGAATAAATCTAACTTTTCTTCCATTAGCTAAATTTTCACAGTTCCAACTTCAGGATTTGTTACTACTCTTGGCCCATCAACAATATACTTCCTGCTTCCGTCACCTTTTGGATGTACTTTCCCCATCCTACACAGCTAATTTACTAATATTCTGTGTGTGTGTGTATATATAGAACAAGCTGCCAGAGGTCCCTGTAGTGGCATCTCCAACCTGAAGATGGTACAATTTCCAAATATCTTTGTGGTATTCCTTGTCCACTCCACCTCGCATTCCTCTCCAACATTAGTATGGCTGTACAAATAGGCACCACACTCAACTTCCTTCAGCAATCTCACCTCGTGTCCAACAGCCTCAAAGCTTTCCCAACCTCTGCTCAATGACCAGAGCTTCACTTAAAGGTTTCAGAAAGTTTACTACAAAGGCAGCAAAGTTATTTCAGCTACCCAGCACCCCCGTACAGAGCCAAATACTTACATAAATAGCTGAGAAGAGCACCAGGATTGGGATTTGGAGCATACACACTTGTACCGCGATGGAACTTCCAACTTCCAAGCTGAGGAGAGAGATCAAGGCGGATGAATCAAATTTCTACAGAATACCACCAATGTACCTTCCTGAACTAAATCACATTACCATCCTGTCAAGCAATTTGCATCTTGCTACCCAAATATTGCACCTGGATTATACGTTATAGTAAAAACACTAAATGCACCCAAAAACCCCCCAACTTCCTGTAGCCTCAATATTAGCTGGCAAAATAGACAGTTACCAGACCACAGACATGGATCATATTGAGACCATCACGATCAGCTACCTACCTGAGGCTGATGTTATTCTGCAATGCAAATTGGATTCCATTAACTATTTCAGGAAGCTCAGGAACCATCGCCAAAACAGTTACACCAAGGAAGTACTGTGTGACACAAATGCACAAGAGAAGGAGTTACCATCAAAGCAGCTTCAAATATAGAAACATAGAAAATAGGTGCAGGAGGAGGCCATTCAGCCCTTCGAGCCGGCACCACCATTCATTGTGATCATGGCTGATCGTCCCAAATCAATAACCCGTGCCTGCCTTCTCCCCATATCCCTTGATTCCACTAGCCCCTAAAGCTCTATCCAACTCTCTCTTAAATCCATCCAGTGATTTGGCCTCCACTGCCCTCTGTGGCAGGTAATTCCACAAATTCACACTCTCTGGGTGAAAAAGGTTTTTCTCACCTCAGTCTTAAATGGCCTCCCCTTTATTCTAAGACTGTGGACTCTGGTTCTGGATTCGCCCAACATTGGGAACATTTTTCCTGCATCTAGCTTGTCCAGTCATTTTATAATAAGATCTCCCCTCATCCTTTTAAACTCCAGTGAATACAAGCCTAATCTTTTCAATCTTTCCTCCTATGACAGTCCCGCCATCCCAGTGATCAATCTCGTGAACCTACGATGCACTGCCTCAATCACAAGGATATCCTTCCTCAAATTAGGTAATATCTTGCCCTTTCCAATCAAAACAAGGGATGTGTCAACATAGGGAACTGTAAATTAATGGAAAGAACCACTGCCTCCATTGTACAACCAACCACCCACAGAAGAGAAAAACTTGGTGTTTTTCATAAATCTCAGTAAATCCACTAATCAATCTAATCCCGACATCACCCCCATGCTTTACATGAACCAATCTAGTTCCTCCACTGGTCCTGGTACTTTTCTGCACAACTCCAATTTCTGAACAACACTTTTTCAAACTGAGTTTTGAGTGTATGGAGGTTGGTGGGGGTGGGGGTGGAAGAGGAGAATATAATGGTTGGCCTGCCACACCATACAGCTGCTCCAAGATTCTCAGAGATGCTATCCTCAAACATCAAGTCCACTGCACAATGGCAACGCAGCTGGTAGAACTGTCGTCTAACAATGCCGGAGATCTGGGTTCGATTCTAACCTCAGGTTTAGTCTTCGTGGAGTTTGCATGTTCTGCCTGTGAATGTGTGGGATTCTACCAGCTGCTGCAGTTTCCTCCAACATCCTGAAGACGAGTTGGTTTGTTAGCTGATTGACTTCTGTAAGTTGCCCTTGGAGTGCAGGGAGTTGTTGATAGTAGAACTAGTGTGAATGGGTGATCAATGATCAGTGTGGACTCAGTGGGCTAAAGTGCCCACTCTATACTGTATCATTCAATCAATTGAACAAGAGGGTAGAAATGCTGAGCAACTCACCGGTGAAATTGCCGTGCTGGACAATATGGGGTCAATGTGCTCAGACACCAATTCTGCACAGGCAGACATGCAAACAGTGGCAACAACAAGCAGCACCACAGCTCTCCATCGTGACCAATGAATAACAACATTGTGGCTGTGTCCTGGAACTGCAAAGAAAGCCCAAATTAACCAACATCAGCAAAAAACTGTTCTCTCCGCCTGGTCTCGCTGATGCAGAGGAAGCCACACAAGACCAGGCTTAGACTCGCCAAACACTTGGGCTTGCTCAGCTAAAGCCTGCTGGATCTCCCAATTGCGAATTAATTTAGCTCTCCTTCCCAGACTGACCCATCAATTCTTGGTCTCCGTTATCAGAGTGAGGCCACTGGCAAACTGGAGGAACAGCACCTGATTTTCCACAGGGGTAGCTTCCAACCCAATGGCATGAACATCAAATTCTCCAATTTCAATTAATGTCCTCCCTAACCTCCCCCCGTCCTCCAAATCTCTTTCCCAGACCACCGCTTATGCCCATGTGCACACATAACTCCCACAATCTCCCACCTCACCAGTCACTCCACTCCCTCCCTCTCCTTTTAGCTCCCATCCCAGAGCCTCCCATCCCTTTTATCTCCTTTCTCTTCTTATTCGACACCCTTGTGCATCCTTTGTCACTTGCTCCATCCATCTGCCATCCCTCTCTCATTATTTATCAGACTTTATCCCACCACCTCTCCCCTCTGTCCAATTAGTCTGAAGCAGGGACTCAACCCAAAACATAATCTGTCCATTCCCTTCACATATCCTGTCTGACCCACTGAGTTCCTCCAGCACTTTGTGTTTTGTTCAAGGTTTTAGCATCAGGGGTGTTTCTCTGCACTAAGAAACAGGAGTGGTAGCAGGGGCCATCTTGTCCCTCAAGCTGCTACAAGGTGAGACACATTCGATAAACTTTAAGAAAGATTACTAATTGGGTGTAGAAGTGGCATTCAGGGGACAATGGAGGGTTTTTTTTTAAATTGAATATATCTCTACATTTAAAACCTAGGTGGCTTGCATTAATAACAGGAAATATAGTCTCAATAAAACCCAAATGATTACGTTTGATGTGAGGGAAAAAATATTGTAAAATGTGTTCCCTCTCCTCCGGTGGCTGTTAATGTTAATGGAATGCAAGGCAAGCACAATTCCTCACATCTCATCAAGTGCTTGACTTGTGTCGATACAAGGCTACATCTTTAGCCAGGACATGGCAGTGTGTAAAACAGGGATGATTCCCGCCTACTGCCAACATGTTATATGTCAGCCAAGAAAAGAATAGCAACTTACCAAGGCTGGAAGAGGTACTTACCATGGCAGTCACTGATATGAATATCATAGATGTGGGTATGTGTCTTCAGTGAAAAAATGAGACCAATGACATATGATGCTGGGAGAAGTATGCACACAGTGTGGATCAGGGGCCTAAAGGACAAAGAATTAATGATCATCGTAGGAAACAGGCCTCGTTTGAGGTTTTGGTGACATGACAGATGCAAAATCTCCATATCACCAGTGCCTTACTGCAGTCTTATTCATAAACATTCTCCAAGCTGTCCAAGAAAAACTTCCACAAAATCAAAAGAAAATTGTTAGCAAGTCAAAGAAGGGGTGGTATGGCCTGGTTTGACTTCCCAAATTGCAACACTTGTTATCTGCATTGATTTCAATTAGCCATTCCTCAGCTCACTTAATGATCAAGTTCCTGGTGTAATTTTTGATAACCATCTTCACTATCTACAACACCACCTACATTATTGTTATGTTCAATCTAGCAAATCATGTCTGGCACATTCTCATCAAAATCATTGATGTACATCAGAAACAGCAATGGCCTCAACACAAATCCCCATGGTTACCACCAGTCACAGGCCTCCAGTCCAAAAAAACAACCCACCACCACCAACTTTGTTTGCTTTCACAAAGCCAATTCTATATCGAGGCAAAATCCCTGGATGCCATGTGATCTAACCTTCAAGTCTCCCCTCAACAACCGACATTCCAAAGAAAACAATCAAAGTCCTCTCCCTGTAGCTGACATCCTCTAATCCAGGCAGCATTCTGGTAAACCTCCTCTACACCCTCTCAAAAGTGCCCACATCCTTCCTGTAATGGGGCGACCAGAACTGCACACAATACTCCAAATTATATATCATTGCAAAGTGCACTGAGATAAGGAGAAAAAATCCTTTGAACTAGGAAGGGTAGATGAGATTGCACAGGGATCCAAGAACTACAAGGAATGGTTTAGAAATACAGACACACCTAACTGGGGAGTAGAGGGGTCATGTGTAAATGGGGCAGAGTAAATTAGGACAGTGGCAGTAGGAATGTGGAGCTTTGTGTTTATAGGGAGGAGAGGCCGGCCGGCCAGGACTGCCTCAGAACAGTCAACTGAAAATAAAGCGGTTTCAGCAGATCAGATGAGACATAGATGGAATCAGAAGGCTTTAAAATAAGCAGCAGCATCCTTGGTGTCATGTCTAACCGTATGTCAGATAGGCTGAAGCTGGTAGGGAACAGTTATAGCACAGAATGTGAAATCTAGCTCAATCTTCCCAATATTTAACTGGAGAATCTCTCTACTTCTCCAGTCCTCAAAGGCAGACAGTCTGATAAACTTAAGAGGGAGTTTAGGAAGCAGTGGTAAGGGGAAAAAAAAGTTGTCAGTGCATGTGGAGCCCAATTTCTATTTTTGGAAAGCTGCAAGTAAATGACAACTTGTTCAAACACAACATTTACAACCATTTGAGTTGCTCATTCGCTCAGACCTTATACAGTCTGAATGTTTCCTTAAACCTTTCCCTGCATCGTCTCTCACCTAGCTCCCTTTATCACCCATCGCCTCTCAGCCCCTCACACTATGCAGCAAGAAATCAAATAATTACCAGTTTACTTACTGAACATGACTGTGAAACAAGGAGTTACTCTGTAAGGAATAAAAGAGAGTGGTGAAATCTATTAGTAGTGATTGAAAAGCTTGAAATTGTAATTATAACAATGCAACAACAATGAGAGAGAAACAATCTATACTAAATGAGATGAAAACAAAACCCGATTCAAATTGCAGGGCAGGGAGTGAAGTGGAAATCAAAAGAATACTGGCCACAATCTTTAATGCTAAAAAAGGCAATCTTGCAATACTTTTCCCAATTTACTAGTTAGCAGTGAAACACAGTCCTAGGGCTATTGAGTACATCGAACAGTACAGCACAGGAGTAGATCTTTTGGCCTATGATGTCCCTGCCAAACCTGCTGCTAAGTTAAACTAAGCTCCTCCGTGTGCATGTGATTTGTGCACATTATACACTATTCGCAACACTCAGTGCTGGGTTGTGCAGGTCCTGCAGCCCCTGTGTAGGAGCCCATATTGCAGTAGGATCCTCAGGAGCTGGATTAACAGCAGAAGAATGACTGGACTCTGACAAGGAGAACATTTTAGTGAAAACTTTCTCATGTGACAGCTGATTGAAAATAAACAAAATACTGCGATGCTGGTAATTTGAAAGAGAAAAACAAAATGCCACACACCACTACTGACTGGGCCCAAACTTAGAAAACCTGGGTAAGATGTCAATCCACAACCGGTAAACCTGGCCTGGTGCTCAGGTAATGAACTAAAATATCAGTGGCAACCTGCAGCTCACATCTCAAGTCAGAGTCGCCACCAGCAAGCCGAGAAGCTTGGATTTATCCCCCTCTCCTTCACTCCCATTGCCTATTGCACTGTGCAGCATTCCCTTTACTAAACCAGTTGAGACAGCTCCAGAAGGTAGCAGCAATTAGTAGTGTGCTAGAATGTAGTAGTGCGTAAATCCATACCATACTGAAGTGACAATCATTACATTGAAAGGCGCCAGAATCATTCTGTGTTGAATTGGTGCAGTCTTGGCATATTAAGTTTCCATAGGCCTTGGAGAAGAGAGTTGGTGCAAACACACCTGTAAAAGTACAAAGAGCAAACCGGCATTTTATCTTTGTTCACAGCTCTCCCAGCAATTGGAAAAGAATGTGGGATCTTTAATAACATTCAGAACTCTGCCCACTTTGAGCCCAACTAGCTCCCAGCAATTATGTACGGCTGATTTTGGAATAAACTTTTCCCTGAAGTCAGGTGCATATTCTAGGCACTGCTCATGGCTGTCAGCCACACACACACACACAACTAAATCAGCATGGTTACATTACCTATCATAATTACACCAAGTTACAATCCTGTGCTCAGTAATTGTCAAACTGATCTACAACCTTTACTGGGTGTGGGAACCGTGGCTGCTTTCCACCTCCCCGAGGCAGTCTGCCTGCTCGCCCAGTTTGAGGGCAGGAACCAAGGGAACATAGACGTATTGCACAAAGCATTTCAATGTTTAAATTAAATCAGGAAGATTACATTTATTTATTTTATTTTATTTTAAATTGAGATTTTTTTTTTTTTTACTTTTTATTTTTAAACTGAAAAAGAACCAGGCATTTCTTCTCCTGGGCCATAATGAAGCTTTAATAATCTGTTTTTGTTTTTGATTGAAGCGAATCAAGGGATATGGAGCAATGCCAGATAAATACACATGATCAGCAAAATAGGATTTAATGGCTGCACAGTTCAAAGGGTTGCACAGCATCTTAATACATTTACTGAGACACCAAGGCTAAGCATTGTCCTTATCATTGGCCTAGTACTTAAAACGAACATGCTACTCCACTCAGTGACAACAGATAATCCCTCATAAATTAGTGTGTTATACTGGAAATACAGTAAGAACTAAAATAAAGTCTGTATTTGATAGGTCTACCAGTGAAGCTTTTAGTGTGGTTGTGATGTTAGAAAGTACCCACACCCCTCTTGGCACCTACCTCCCACAGATATGAAGAGCAGTGCTGAGCTGATGCCTGCCGAGCGGCTGTTAAACCTCTGCTCCCGGTGCTTGCACCCTCCAATCACCATGGATATACCCTGCAGGACAAGTTGCTCATCAGTTTCTGTTCCAAAGCAAAACTCATCACAGGGCTTTACAAAGCTGGCATTGCCAGAATCACTTTCAAATTTGAAATGTGGAAGAGTTACTCCACTACCTAATAATCCACGTTTTACCGACCACACACTTTGCAATGAAACTCCACAGCATTTGAATCCAGAGAGAAGAATCAAGGTCAAGCAAAGAGTCAAGGCCATCTGCTGACCCAAACTTCAGTGTGTCCTGTAACTTACTGGGTTGCAGCTGAACCTGCAACTATTCCCGACTGAGGGGTGTAAGTACCACCACAGTCTTGGAGAAAGGTATTTTGGGACAGCTGTACTGAGGAAATGCTGTCTTGTCACAATGTCTCTTATCAAACGGTTTAACTGAGGACTCCCTGCCCTTTCACCAAGATAGAGAGACCATACTTTAACTAAAGGCAGCTAAAGTTCATGCCAGCATCCAAACAAGTTTAAAATAAAAACTAACATTACAAGACCACCCGGTTGACAGCTTTAAGAGATACAATAAACTGAGCAGACTTGTAACAAAACTAAAGTGAAAGATCCTACATTACAAAACCTGACCCTATTGTTTGAAAAGGAGGCATGGACAGAAGAGATTTGGGTACAAAGCAGCTGACTCATGGGAGAACCAATTTTGCATGCTTATATAGAACAGCACTGCACAGGAACAGGGTCTTTGGCCCACAATGTTTATGCTGAACATGATGCCAAGTTAAACTAATCTCATCTGCCAGCACATGATCCATTTCTCACTATTCAATGCACTTCCGTGTGTCTGTCTAAAAGGCTCTTGACACCACTATTGGATTTGCCCTCACCACTATCCTGGCAATGTGTTCCAGGCCCCCACCACTCTCTTAAGAAAAAAAACAAAAAAAACTTGTCCCACACATCTACATTAAACTTTTCCCCTCTCACCTTATGGGTTTGCCCTATAGTGTTGGACATTTCTCCGGATCTCTGAAACTCATTCCTCCACTTTTTCGCTGACAAAATCAGCACCATCTGTCAATCTTTATCCCCTGTACCCGACTCCCCAGCATCTACTCCACCACCTACCAAGGCCCCTCCTTTCAACATCTCCACTGACCTCCTTACCCCTCCTCCACACTGCTTCCTCTCCCAGTTTGACCTGGTCACCCCTACTGAAATCTCCAAACTCATTAGTTCTTCCAAACCCACTACCTGCTCCCTCGACCCTCTCCCCACTCCCCTGCTGAAGTCCTGCCTCCCCGTTCTCTGCCCCTACCTCATTAATCTCTTCAACTCCTCATTGTCCCAAAGAATTGTCCCCTCCGCTTTCAAAACTGCTGCTGTTACACCAATCTTAAAGAAACCTGGTCTTGATCCCTCCTCTCTCATTAACTACCGCCCAATCTCAAACCTCCCCTTTCTTTCAAAAACCCTGGAGCGTATCGTCACGTCACAACTTCATTCCCACCTCCTCGCGTATAACCTATTCAAACCCCTCCAATCTGGATTTCGCCCTCTCCATAGCACAGAAACTGCTCTCCTCAAAGTCCTCAATGACCTCCTCACCTCTGCTGACACTGGTTCCCTCAACATCCTCATCCTTCTCGACCTGAGCGCAGCCTTCGATACAGTGAACCATAACATCCTGCTTACCAGACTTGGGGACCTTGGCATTGAAGGTTCTGCACTCAGCTGGCTCCGTTCCTACCTTTCCAACCAATCCCACTTCATCTCTCTCCATATCCACACCTCTGCTACAGCCACTGTCACTCAAGGCGTTCCCCAAGGCTCTGTTCTCGGTCCCCTCCTCTTCATCATCTACATCCTCCCCCTTGGTCATATACTCCGTCACTTCAAACTGGACTTCCATTGCTATGCTGATGACACCCAGATCTATCTCAGCACCAAGTCCCCCAACCACCATCTCTCCCATATCAACTCCTGCCTGTCAGCCATCAAATCTTGGATGTAACTCAACTTCCTTAAATTAAACAGTAACAAAACAGAATTTCTCCTCATTGGCTCCAAATCAACATGTACCAAAATTGACAACCCCACTCTCACTATTGACGGCACCACTGTCTCCCCATCTCCTCAGGCCCGCAACCTTGGCGTGATCTTTGACTCAACCCTCTCCCTTGAGCCTCACATCCGCCATGTTGTCAAAACATCATTTTTTCACCTCCGCAACATCAGACCCTCTCTCGCACCCCCCCGCTGCTGAAAGACTCATCCATGCCTTCATCTCCTCCCGACTGGACTATTGTAACTCTCTTCTCTTTGGCATTAATTCCAGCAACATCAACCGAATCCACCTGGTCCAGAACGCAGCCGCCCGACTCATTACCCACACCAAATCCTGGCACCACATCACCCCAGTCCTCAAAGAACTTCACTGGCTTCCCATTTCCCACCGGATCATCTACAAAATTGTGGTCCTCACCTACAAAGCCCTCAACCCGACGCCGGAGCAACATCACCCGGCGAGAACAGCCTGGAACATCGGGCCTCCGTAGAGGCAACTGTGGAGGCCTCAATGGGCCCGACTATGGGTGAACTGGGGTTGGGGACTGGACTTTGTGCCTTCCCTCATGGTGGGAGCCACTGTGGGGGGATGTTCTTTGTGTTTAAGACTTTCATTGGTATTATGTCTGTATTCTTTTTTATGTGCTGCAAAATGGCAAAAAGCATTTCACTTCACTACACCTGGGTGTATGTGAATGTGACTAATAAAAAAAAACAAAAAACCTTTGAACCACTTGGCCCCCCCTTATCTCACTGACCTCCTCTCCCCCTACCAACCCTCACGGTCCCTCAGATCCATTTCAGCCAGTCTTCTCTCCATTCTGAAATCCAACCTCTGCACTTTTGGAGACAGAGCCTTCTCCAGGGCAGCTCCCAGGCTCTGGAACTCCCTCCCACAATTGATCCGAACTTCTGAGTCCCTCACCATCTTCCAGTCCCGCCTCAAGACCCATCTCTTCACCTCTGCATACCCTTAGTCCCATGTCCCCCTCCCCTTTGCATCTCTGTCTTACTGCTTCATTTTGTTTTGTTCTTGACTCACCATGTAAAGCGACTTTGAGTCCTTGAAAAGTGCTATACAAATAAAATGTATTATTATTATTATTCTTATTTCTACCCAGGGCTTTACAAAGCTGGCATTGTCAGAATCACTTTCAAATTTGAAATGTGGAAGAGTTACTCCACAACCCAATAATTCACTGGACCATGTTTACCGACAACCCACTTAGCAATGCAACTCAATACCATTTGAATCCATGCCTCTGAATTTTTTCACTTGAAAGAGATTAGGATAGGTTTGGAGAGATATGTGCCAAATGTGGGCAGGTGTGACTAGTGTAGCTGGGACATGCTGGCCTGTCTGGGCTAGTTGGGCCGAAGGGCCTGTTTCCACACAGCATCACTCTATGACTCTATTAAGTGGTCTAATTGGTTTGCAATAATTGGGTCAGTTCCTGTCCTGACTAGAGAATTTAAAGCACTACAAGGTTGCCGAGTGAGTTGTGCAAAAGGTGGCAGCTCAAGTAACTTACCGGAATAAAGAGCACACATCCCAACAAGGTTCCAGTCAGAGCACTTTTCACCACCTCCTCATAGCTCTTGTTCCCCTTGTGACTGCCTTTGATCAGAGCCGTTATGTAGAAGGTCAACTCGGTGATGGAACCAAACGTGGCATTCACTACTGCACCCACTGCAAAGTTACTCTGTGCTGAAATACTGAAGGCAAGAGCAGAGCTAAACATCGTTGTACGTTAAAACATTTTGAACAGGACCTTCCAAACTTCCCAAACTCATTCCACCGTTTCTAATAGGCATGGAGATATGATTATCAAATGCAGCTGAAATATAAAATTAGAGCCACAACGGCAGAACAAAGTGAAGCCTGGTGGAGGAGCACTCCTGGGTACAGAGGAATCATGGGCTTAATGTTCTATAAGTGCCAGCAGACCACCGTTATTACATAATGACATTACTCAATGCAAAAGCTGCAATACTTCCTGTGGAATAACACTGCATCAGTTCAGGTGTCGACGAGTGAGGTGGTTTTGTAAAAAAACACTGAAACATAAACTGGCTCCAGGAGGTGCGGACATGTCAGCAGTAGGTCACGTTGTAACACACATATTGCATTTCACTTTTGAATTAAAGTCCATTCTTGAAATCTAGAAATATCCCTCTTGTTTCTCATGCATGTCTAACTAAATTGTGCCCAGTTCTACCCATATTATGAATGAAATGTAACGGGCAATGGAGATGGTGCAACTGGGAAGCTACAAACATCACAAAAGGTTAAATAGTCTGAGATTTAACCAAGGGGTGACCCAATAGATTTACACATGGAAGTGCTTGAGGAAGATGATAAAGATCTTGCTATATATGGAAATTCAAAACTAGTCACATTTAAAAGGCAGCCAATAATCAATCCAATGAAACATCAGGGGAAATTTTAAATAGTTTGACAAGAATTGAGGACTTAAGAATTAAGGAGAGGTCAAAGTCTATTAGGCAGAAGACATGGAAGAATATGTAATAAAGCCAAATCATGAGTAAGGCCGGACATGGCAGAATGGTACGACTGCGATATCATCTCTGCCTCCATGGACTGCAGTGGAACTTTATTTTAAATCACTCTTCAAAATAGTTATTAGAAATCACGCTATAAACTCTCAAACCATCTTTACTTTGTTTTCAAACTTGTTAAGGTTTATTGCCACCAGTGCATCACTGCACTTCAATGAGGTAGTGCAACAAAGAATTATATAGGTGGGGAGAAGTATTTCATGATTGCACAAGCAGAAGCCTTCCTGTCACTCCTGCATTCACTGTTGGTAGACAGTAATTCAGCAGGCTAACCACTGAAACACCCACTCAATGCCTTGGGTAAGCTGGGCTGAGTCCAGACAGGACCAGAAGATCGCACAACTTCACACTTCAGTCAAAACAGCGGCACCAGTGTCTGATGTACCACATGACAAAAACTGAAGTCACAAAATCTTAAACTGATTGACGAGTGTGTGGAGACTTCCTTCGGGCAATTCCTACTCCCACTTGTTGAGAGATAATTGCAAGCAGCCAAAGATTTTTTTAATTATTTTTTTTAAATTATTAAATGTCATTATTATTTTTTAAATTGCCTTTTACAACATATTTCAAAATTAATCTGCTTATTGTTTGAGGTAGTTTTACCTCAATTGATTAGCAAATAATAATCTTATAAAAGATTAAGTGGTGGCTGAGAGTATTTTCTGAGGGCACTAGAGGAGTTGAAGGAATGACATTTTAAGGCAAGTACACCAAACATGAGAACACTGCTCGCCGAGTGGGACCATTCCCAAACACACTGGAGCACTGCTGGTTTGCCGAGTTCTGGTGCCACTAATCCAGACTTCACATTGATGCGCTGCAAGTTCTCACTATGTTCAATAGGTCACCAAACCATTTTTTTCCCCCACAGTTGCTTCCATTATCCATCATTGCTGAGCAGGGGTAGTATAGAATGACTGGAGAATGGTTCTTTCAATTCCTCAGTTGAGTGGGGCAAGGGCGTGTCAACTGAGGATTATTTTTCTGAAAGGCCTTGCAACTGAAAAACAAGTGTTTGCAAGATAGTCCATTTTAACAACTGTTCCTGTATGTTTTCCCCCCTCCACATGTTTGCTTAATTCACCAGATGTGGTATCAGGAAATTCACTCTGGAGCCAATCACCTGACTAGGCCTTTCAAGATGCCAGGTTTTAGTTGTGGAGAAACAGCAGGTTGAGCTAACTGTTTTTCATTGAACACAGGTTGAAGGAAGACGTGGTAATTTCCAGCCTCTTGCCCTCACCCCCAGCTAAGGTTTTGCTAATCTGTACTAGAGTCTACCTTCCCTCTCTTACAAGATGTCAGGAGGATTGCCTCCTTGTTGTCTGCTCTTCGATTTTTGCCCACCACTTCCTGTTTATGGCACCTTCCTGTGCAACAACAGGCAATACAACACCTGTCCTTTCATCTCTTGCCTTTGTGCTTCGAGGATATCCTTGCGGAATCACCCAGTGAGATTATATAGTTAGAACTTAGAAACAAGAAGGGGGCGATCAAGTGGAAATAAGAGCAAATGTGCATGGAAATCACAATTAGCGGTCAGACTAATAGGATTGAGAGCAGACGGGTAATGGAGGAGTTTGACAAAATATGGGTCAGTTTGCCTAAACGGCCTGTTGCTTTGCTGTGATGCCAACGTAAAACAAAGTTCAGCTTACCTTGCGATCGCCATCCCAATGTAGTAGGACAGAGGAATTATTGCCAGGATGGATAGCACAAATTTTACAAGTGAACTGGCGTATTTGTTTTCTGTGTCAGCATAACCCAAGACCAGGGCAACTACAACTAGTGGAAGCAGATCTGTAGAACCAGTTAAAGAAATAACTTGCATGGGGAAAAAACAAAATCAGTCATCAACCGGCATTAGTCGCTATCTATAGTACATGCCCAAGAGACAAGTGAAAATTGACTACACTTTCTCTCCCTTTATTCACAATAGTCTCAGCTGCAAGACTCTAGCATTGTTGGGTGTTGGGAATGGCCCAACCTAGTTTCTGCATCTTGAACTATGGAATTAAGGAATAAGTCACTCAAATTCAGGTATCCATATTGGAATGGAGTACAGACATTTAAATTTGCTTCTGACTGAAGAACATTACAATTCTACCAGAATATTGCCATCCAATATATTAGCCACGTATGTAGTTGCACCCTGGTCAACAAAACAGGTACAATCAATTCAATAAAGGCAAGCCTTGTAGAACTACAGCAGGACAAAGTTATTTTTGACTGTTTAATGCTTTACCTTTTCAGCAGTTGAATGTTCATCTTGGTAAACATACCAAGAATGAACATTTATTTCTATATTTACTTCTAGATTCAGATTCACATTTATGCCCCATGCACCAATTAAGGTACAGTGATATTTGGGTTACCATGCAGCCATACAATTAAAGGAACACAACACAATTAAAAAGAATGATAGAACTTAACCTAAACATCCACCACAGTGATCACTGGGATGGAAGGCAATAAAGTTCAGTCACGTGTGTTCACCCGTGTTTGGGCCCTTGACCCTCCGCAGTCGCCACTACGGACGGCTCGATATACAGGCCCTCTCGTCGGAATGATCGAAGCTCCGATGTTGGGACGGATGGAACCCACTCCATGGCTTGGGAGTGCCCGAATCGGCCACTTTCTTACCAGAGACCACGGCTTCTCGATATTATAGGCCGCAGGTAGGCCAGCAGTTGGAGCTCTTGTCCGGCAATCCCCGGCAAGGGATCCCTGGCTCCAGGATGGTAAAGTACGCTCCACGCCTGCTTCTAGAAGTTCCGCAAACGAAGCTCTGCAGACGCTTCACAATGTTAAAGTCGGCAGGCCGGCGGTCGGAGCCTTTCTTCTGGCTCCGCGATGCTAACGTCCACACCTGCTGCTGAAGCTCTGGGCCGGTCTCCGGGAAAGGCCGCTCCAATCCAAGTTGTTAGGCCACAAGGGAGGGTGAAAATGCGACTAGGGGAAAAGACGCATCTCTGCCGAGGTAAGTGACTGGAAGCGGTTTCCCCCTTTCCCCCCCCCCTTCCCCTTCCCCCCCCCATATAAATATACACAAGAGACATTAAGACATACTAAAAGAAAATTAAAAAAGTCGAAATAACTGACAAACTGCTAGCGAGGCTGCCGGGCGCAGCGCCACCCGATGTGCACGTGATAATTTCCACTAAAAACGAACATTTGTGGTGCACACAATTGAAACAAGTTAGGCAATTACAACACAGGTGGCAGAAACCCCAAAGAGTTTCATTGAACAAAACTCATTATATTATCACCACGTTGCTAATACTAACTAATCTAGTGGGATAATTTATGAGATTGAAAATGCACAGTAAACGTGCAGCTCAAAATAATACAAATCCTACTTTAAATAATTAGCAATGGCACCTTTCTCCAGCCTCACTCCTTAACCGGAAACAGTGAATGAATGAATGAATGAATGCTTTGTCACATGTGACAAGTCACAGTGAAATTCTTTGCTTGCATACCCAAGGTATTCAAATGATCGCCACATGGAGAGCACTTACAAAGTTTCAAAGTACTCCGCTCGCCAGGTCCCCCTTGTTCTTTCCCTCCTCCTCCTCCCTCAAGGAGGTGTCGCCCCTCACCAGATCCTCCTTTGCTCAATGAATCAAAGGATACTCACAGCAAACACATTAATGCCAACCACAGTATACTTGTAATAGTAGAAATTCATAGCACGGTAACAACAAAGGAGCACTTCTCCATCCAATGGAACGTCCATCTGAGGGCAGCGAGTGAAACAAACTCCAATTAGTTCACCAAAGTCTTTCGTATTTTATACATCACATTTGGACCATGTTTCATTAATTGTTGGTCAAAACCATGTACACAATAGGGAGCTTGATCCCACTGGAAGAGAGATGAAGGACTAGGGGGCATGGAAGGAAGATGAAACCAAAAAAGTGCCACAAGAAAGTTCTTCCCCAACCTCCCCGCCAAAACACAGCAAGAGGTTAGGATCTGGAAGATATTGCTAAGGTTGCAGAGGGAGCAAACACAATTGCGGCAATGAATTGGAAGCCAGATAAATATCTAAAATTCACAGGGTTAAAGAGAAAGGGCAGGAAAGCTGGATATTTCTTGAATAAGGCCGACAGGGACCAGAGGGGCCAAATAGCCTCCTTCATTGCACTAATTAGTGTGATTTGATTTTGAATCAATTGTAGCCAATGAGATCCTGGGCTGCCTAGAGCAGAAGTTAGGGTTTTAGTGATATTGCAAGATTGTGATAATGGGGCAATAAGATGAAGTTTTTAGTAATGTTTGAATTAACAACACAAAAGGAGATGTTCTGCAAAGCAAGAACCTTACCCTCTTGAACGGTCTGATCTGAAGCTGTTCGGGAGGGATTAGAAGGATGTTTGTGATGGCTCTTCCATTGAGCTTGGCTATTGGGATGGTGACAACCAAAATCCAGGCGATGAAAGAAGCCAGGCCATGGGCAATTGCTAGAAGTGGATAACCCAGAAGAAGCCACACATAGGTGCTAGGACAGCGCTGAAAATGAATCAAGACAAACAATGTCAAGCAATGAAATTACATGTTGATTATAAAACTGCATGTTCCAGCAGAAGAAGAGGGAAGTTAAAACACGGCATACCACATTAATCGACGTATACACATCCTGATACTATGGGATGTAAATAGCAACGGTGCTGGCCAAAATTCAGACCTTTACCAAAGCATGAAACTGGATCACTCAGCTGCATAATAAGGCGAGGGGTTGATAAGGAGGAGCCAGTATACTTACATAGAGAAGAGAAGAATTTTCACAACCCATCAATAAACTAACCCAATAGAAACATAGAAAATAGGTGCAGGAGTAGGCCATTAGGCCCTTCAAGCCTGCACCGCCATTCAATATGATCATGGCTGGTCATCCAACTCAGTATCCTGTACCTACTTTCTCTCCATACTCCCTGATCCCTTTAGCCACATCTAACTCTCTCTTAAATATAGCCAATGAACTGGCCTCAACTACATTCTGTTGCAGAGAATTCCACAGATTCACTAGTGTGTAAAAAATGTTTTTCTCATCTCAGTCTTAAAAGATTTCCCCTTTATCCTTTCCTTTCCTCTCCAAACCTTATTGTGCAGCAAAGCAAGTTTGAAGTATTTCTCCAAACTCCATGGCAAAATTGGCCATCATCTCACTGTTTTGCGTCATCTCCCATGGCAATAATCAGGTTGAAATGCACCCGAGGGAACATTCCTTTCAATTTGTAGACGCGCTGGATACAGTTGATAATACAGGTACTGCCTACTCCAGCAGCCCACCGCAAAAGGTTTACATTTCCTTTTGTCAACATAAACCAACCTGCATCACTGTTCATCATTCTCTCTTCACCGACTGCAAAGGGGCTCATGTGAAGTTAGACATTAATTTTTATATTTCCCATTCAACGTTTCAAACCTTTAGCCCTATCCAGACAGGGAGCAGGTTTCTGTTCGTATTAAAAGTATTTACAAGAATAAGGAATGTAGTTATTCAACAGCCAATCTACCCAGTAATTCATTCCCGTCGTGGGTGTCTCTGCCAGAATGTGTTCGTCTTTTTCTGCGTCACCAAGCAGTGCCGTTGTCTCCACATTTGGTGCCTCGGGAACATTCTCGCCATAAAACCGCACACTGCTTTTTCTCCGATTCATGAATAGCTTGGAAAAGGAAACAAAGTGCTCAGAAACCATTTTAGTAACACACCCATCATAGTCTGCAGTTCACAAATGGGCCGAAGGGGATGGGGATTTATTTAATACGAGGACGGTCTCATATTATGTCTAGGGCTAAAACTAATTTTGCTCAAAGTGCATCAGTGTTTTGAAACGGGAATAAATATTTGCTGAATAACTACAGCCCAGATATCTAGCATCTATTGGGCACTGATTGTACATGGTCAAAGGTTCCAAAGCATTTTACCTTTACACTATTTAATACATATTGAAATTACATGGCTTTAGGATAGAAAGCTCACTTTTGACCATTAGATCTACTCTCCTGAAGAGCATTCCACCCATCTACAAGGCTCAGACATGATATTAGCATTTCATTATTTAAAAATGAAGAGAATGGCCTTGCACTACCCAATTTCAGTGGCTTCCTTTGAGTGAATGGAAGGTAGCAGCCTTCTCAGCATGCAAACATATTCTTCGCTTATCCCTAAAGAGAGCAGCAATTACTGAGACAGCAGAATCTGTCATTAAAATTAATGCTTGTCGCGTTGCTTAAAAACTTGATTAGCTTTTATATCATATTAGGTTTTATAAACCTCAACATGCTCATTTTGAGAGACATTTGCTGCAAAATTAAGTGTGTAGTTTTGTGAAAACATACATTTCATGCCAAATATGGAACACGTCAGGATCAGGAAAGGGATAAAAGGAGAAGATTGATTTGGTCACAATGATTATTGGTATTGGTTTGTTATTGTTATATGGGCCAATATACGGTGAACAGCTTTATACAAGATCATCTCTGCAGCTCAGCAAATGGGTTGAAGGATGGATTATTTAATACCTCATACACAACAAATTAATCATATTTAATAAATATCAATAGGGACAAAAGCTCATGTGTACAGTTTACCAAACAAGGTTGAGATAATTTACCCATGTTGGGCTCAGTCTTTATACCTGGATCTAACAAAACATTTGGAATTGATGTAAAATTGGACAAAGTGACATATCTGCAAGTTGGATATCTAAAGGGCCTGTCCCACTTGGGCGTCATTTACGCGACATCATGGTGCGTGGCAACGTAGGCAGAGATGCGCGGTCGAAAATGGCGCACAAGTGGGACAGGCCCTTAAACAATTCACAGTGCGCCCAATACAACTGCACACTGCAATTTAACCAAAGTTTTCCATGTTGTTTTAATTACACATCAACTCCGTTCATTCCAGTAAGCCTTTGCCGTTGAGTATTGCATTCTGAAGGATTCAGACTTGAAAATAAATCAAGCAATTAGCAAATAGTTAATGCACTTACTTTTAGAATTACCTTCCCAAATGGCCAGAAATAATATCCAGCAAGACTGCAGCACAATTTCCCTGGGAGACAAACAACAGAAATGAATTACTTTTCCTAAATTCTCCCCACTGAGGCTTGAGTAAATGGTAAGCCACCAAGGATCAGAATGAAAGGAAACACAGGTGGGTGCAAAATACTACCCGATTCCAAAAGGTCAAGGACACCAACAATTTTCAACTAGCCATTAAAGAGTGTAAATGTTCCAACAAAAATACTTTGTGCACAGGAGTAATTTCTAGGTGTTTGCAAATAGGAAGATTTCTTGGTTTCTTGGTCCTCCAAAATATTCCAAATGGAATTTAAACTGCTGGTCTTTTGAAGCAAGGGACCAAGGGTGGAGCATGAGGCAAATGGCACCAGATGGCCACCAAAACTGTAGGCTTTCACTTTGGAGGATATACAATGATTTTGATTCAATTCTGCTTTTTTTTTTTTTTTTTTTTTTTAAATCGTATAAACATATTAAGCACACCCGCTTTGAATCAAGAAATAGTAGAAATCCTGTGAAATTAGTCCAGAGACTAGAGGCCATGCGCTTTACTATTTTTATATTATGCTAACTATCTGATGTTTAATTGTGTGGGGTACAAATCTAATGCAATATATACCCAAAGCCAATAGAGGGAAATCCACTTTCAGAGAAGAGAGACAATCGAGACGTATACTATAATTAGGACCAGAACCAGAGACTAAATATAAAAGAGGAACTGCAGTCCACAATGAGTTGAAAAAACGGAACAGTCTTCACTGAACAATAGAGAAAAAAGGGATGTAGACTCTGCTTTACCGAGTACCTACATACACTCTGGCCCAACCGAATCTCCCGGTTGCCAGCCATTTTAATTCATCTTCCCTTCCCACACTGACTTGTCTGTCCTCAGCCTCCTCCCCTCTCAGGGCGAGATCAAATACAAACTAGAGGAAGAGCACCTCATATTCTGCCTGGGAACTCTATAACCCAATGGCATAAACATCGGATCCTCTAACTTCAGGTTACCCACTCACCCTTGGTCATCTCTCTCCTCTCCCATCCTATCTCGCCCTGGTCAACACACACACAGGCATATCTTCCCACCTTACTTGCTCACACTCCACAGAAATCAGCATTTCTCTCCTCCTCCTCCTCACACATTCCTCCCAACTCCCCCCCTCCCCTCCCCTCACCCCCCACCGTTCTCATTTGCCACCAGCCCTCATTCATTTTCAATGCTCATCTTCCTTTCCCATCAGATTCCAGAATCTGCCAACTTTTGTTCTCCACGTATCACCTCCCAACATCTGTAGCTATCGCCACCTTCCCCTTCCTTACCCGACTTATCTACCAAATAACCCCTTCTCATCTGCATCCACTTATTGCTTTCTAGTTCTTGTCCCACACCTCCATTCTGGCCACTTCTCGTTTAGTTTTTCCATCTGATGAAGGGCCTGAACCTGAAACGTCAACTGTCCATTCCTGCCGCAGATGCTAGCTGACCTGATGAGTTCCTCCACCAGCTCTCCCAGATCAATGAAGTTAATTTCTATAGGATCCTAAACTCATTTAACATGAATGGAACTGATGCACGGAGACAAATGACTATTGTCCCAAGTACAAATTTTATTTTAAAATACTAAAACAAATTGTTATCTGCGGATGTTTTGAACAAAACAGGTCTCAAAAAGCCACCCAACTTAATTTTAGATCATAACCAGTACGCCCTCTCCCAAAAGACTGTGTTGGTACTGCTGCTAGAATGAATCAGTTCACAATTAATGCTCAACATGCCCCTGAACCTACCATAGGGAATTCCCACAATGGTAACAAACATAATGAGAGCGATTAAAAGGTACAGCAGGGCAATCCACCAACCAAACAGCAGCACATACAACACGTTGTCACAGGTTATCAGAGATCCTGAAAGACAAATAAATTACAGTGATAGGATATCATGGCATCTCAAATTTTACAACACATTCCATTGTAATTTTGAAAAAATATTCATTCAAAGGACGGTAGACAAAAGTGCTGGAGAAACTCAGCGGGTGCAGCAGCATCTATGGAGCGAAGGAAATAGGCAATGTTTCGGGCTGGCTCCAAGTCAGCTGTCATGTGCCTTTTACTGAGGAATAGCTTCTGTCTGGCCACTCTACCATAAAGGCCTGATTGGTGGAGTGCTGCAGATATTTGTCCTTCTGGAAGGTTCTCCCATCTCCACAGAAGAACTCCATCAGAGTGACCATTCAGTTCTCGGTCACCTCCCTGACCAAGGCCCTCCCCCCCCCAAATTGCTCAGTTTGTCCGGGTGGCCAGCTCTATGATGAGTCCTGGTAGTTCCAAATTTCTTCCATTTAAGAATGACGGAGGCCACTATGCTCTTTGGGACCAGCAATGCTGCAGACATTGTTTTACACCCTTCCCCAGATCTGTGTCCCGACACAATCCTATCTTGGAGGTCTACGGACAATTCCTTCGTCTTCATGGCTTGGTTTTTGCTCTGACATGCACTGTCAACTGTGAGACCTTATATAGACAGGTGTGTGCCTTTCCAAATCATGCCCAATCAATTTAATTTACCACTGGTGGACTCTAATCAAGTTGTAGAAACATCTCAAGGATAATCAATGGAAACAGGAACAACCCAAGCTCAATTTTGAGTGTCATAGCAAAGGGTCTGAATACTAATGTAAGTGTGATATTTCAGTTATTTATTTTTAATTACTTTACAAAAATGTCTATACACCTGTTTCCACTTCTTCATTCTGGGGTGTGGATTGATGGTTAAAAAAAAAAAAAAGGCTTAAAAGGCTGTAACATAACAAAATGTGGAAAAAGTGAAGTGGTCTGAATACTTTCTGAATGCACGATATATGCAAATATACAGTGCATCTTGGCAGACTTAAATGCTTTTGATTTACATTCAGTTCCTCTTTTTATCCTATTACTTTTTTTCCACTCTTTCACTAGATAAAATGATTTGTTTTTATCCCACTCTGAATGACTGACCGTATCCAAAATTATGAATCCAAGTTCTAATTTCATTAACCAGGGAAACTGGTTTATCATCTTCAAGTCTACAGAATTTTTATGCAAATTAATTACAAAAAAAAAGAACCTTTCTATTTGCCCTCATTATACGACACTTTGTCACAAGCATTTGAACTTCAGGAAATTAGTTTGAAAAATTGAACCTTTTGAAGTTACATGGCTTGCAAAACTCCCATTCTCAATTATCCTCTAAAACCTTCCCCCTGTAATATCCTGATTGGACTATTGTAATGTTAAATTTTTCTAAAACCATTTCTACTCAATACGTCAGCGGATGCAAAGGGAGGCAAACTTGTTATAACATTACCCGGATGTTTGATGATGTTGAGGTCTGAATACAGCTCTTTCACTATTGCAGAACGGTCTTCCCAGGGTCGCTCAGTCACATGGCTTTTCCATTTCTTAAACCCAAACTGCAAAAGTAAATGAAAATGCAGTGCTTAAAAAAAATGCAGACTGCAAGATCAGGTATACCAACCACAGCTCATTTCACCAATGAGCCTTTCCTCTGTACTTGCAGAGCAGTGGGACAAAGGCTAACCCTTACCCAGATGTCCAGTGGTCATGTAGAATCGCCAGCCCTCCACTCCACCCAGACTTAGTGAGTTCTTGTTGTATTTTTTTCTTATTCCCCCCCCCTGCGCTATAGACCTTTCATACATCATTTAAGATTCTCCAAATAGAACCATGCACCAGTTTGCTTTCTGCCACTTCTGCACATTCCATGACTTTAGCTCAAGAGTGTTTTAGTGTCATGTGTCCCAGATAGAACAATGGCAATCTTACTTGCTACAGCACAACAGAATATGTAAACATAGTACACTGTAAACAATATAATAAATGAGAGAGAAAAAAACAAGTTGAGAGGAAGGTCCTTGTAATTGTTGCTCCCCACTGACAGATGAGCAAATTTAATGCTATCAAATCTGTTCATCCTATTACCAGGATTATTTCTGAGGACATAGCAGATAAAATATTTTAAGAAGTGTATATTTCTGCTAATGCTTAAAAAGAGGGTTGTGTAAGCTTTGGGTTCTTTCATTTTCCAACCTTTTCAAATGCATCATTTTCTACTGAGGTTTGTAGTTACTTGGCCTCATTAAATTGTCCCTAGTGTGTAGGATGCGAAAGCAGAATAACATAGAACTAGTATATGGGTGATCAATAGTTGGTGTGGACTCGGTGGGCCGAAGTGCCTGTTTCCACGCTGTATCCCCGAACTGAACCCAATCCATCCAGTGGCAGTCAGTCAATAATTCATCCCACTGTAGAATGATACACCCGAGGCAGCTGATCTGTCACACTCGCATTGATTCTCCGAGATAACTACCTTGTTCAATCACACACTGGTATATTTCACCACAATTCACCTCAACCATCCAGTTGGCTTTTAAAAAAAGTTATGGAAACTGCTTCCACACCCCTCCTGGACATGACATTGTAGAACATAATCACACTGCAGTTTAGCAGTTTGATTTTTGCCAGAGATACACAGTCATAGCGACAATGCTGAAATTCAATGGGCCTGTTTTTTTGTGACGTCACAAGTATGTTACTCACCTTGTAGTTGTTGGCCAGTTTGTGTGCCTCAACCTCATTCTCTGCCAGCAGCATGGTCTTTGTCATCATCAAGCAGCCCGGACACGTTATCCCTTCACACGAATGATTTTGCGTCATAGTTGAGCAAGACACTGCAAAGCAACCGATTGAGATTTATTTAATAAAGTGATCCAACTCTTAGCACAAGCTTTACAAGCATGAAGACCAACGTTAGTGGGTGGCTTAATCAGTCCACCCAAACCCAGTGATCTTACCAAGTCATTCAATTGTGAGGAACATAAACATAGAAAGTAGGTGCATCACCGGCATTCAATATGATCATGGCTGATTATCCAGAATCAGTACGCTGTTCCTGCTTCCCCCCCCCCATACCCCTTGATTCCATTAGCTCCAAGAGCGATACCGACCCCTTGATTCCGTTAGCTCCAAGAACGATACCCACCTCTCACTCTATGGCTGATTATCCAGAATCAGTACGCTGTTCCTGCTCCCCCCCCCTCCCCCCCCCCATACCCCTTGATTCCGTTAGCTCCAGGAGCGATACCCACCTCTCACTCTTTCTAGTCTAAGAATAGGAACGACAGTGAAAAACTGCAACAACAAATCCGAAAACTTCAGAGAAAGCAAAGTATAAACTGGAACAAAGTAGTTGAGTTGCCATGACTCTATGGTCATGTAAATAATATTTTGAAATAAATCCCACGCAGAACTACCTAGTATCAAAAGAAGAGCACAGGAAGAGAAAATAGTACCCTTCTATCGTACTGCGCTATTTTACCATAATATTTCTTATTTAATCTGAAGCAGATTAGTAATTGTGCTAAATAAATGTATGCATAGCAACAAACCAGCGACTTGCTACTCAAAGTATTAATAATCCGAGTTCTCTGAGGAAAATCCGTCATCACGCAGGTAGCTCTGCCAAAGTAATTTGCTCAACAATGTCCTCAAAAACCCAAGATGAACCACCAAAAGATCAATATTACCGCTCAGCAGAAGCTGGCAACGTGTCAGACCCCCTCTCCCCTCAACCCCCCTCTCTCCTCCCTCCCCCTCCTCCTCCTCCACCCCCACCGTGCTGCCGGCCTCAATTTACACCTCTGCTTTCCACATTTCACAGCCTTCTCTTCTTTTCATCTCTGGCCATTGCCCACCCATCTGCCAATCAAACCCTCTCACCCACATCCACCCATCACTTGCCAGGCTTTGTCCGGCACCCCCAACCACAATCAGTTAGAAGAAGAGTTCTCACCTGAAATGTCACCTCTCCACAGATGCTGCCTGACCCGCTCAGTTACTCCAGGACTGTTTTTTTTTTTAAACTCAACATTTGAGGATAGGTGAGAATGTCAGATCTAGATCATGCTAAACACAATACTGCCAATGCTGTCACTCTTTTGAATCATATTATGGCTATTCGTACATATGCATGGGTGTCTATAAGAGACCCATGGACTGCCTTTATTTATTTCAATGAGATCACCACTGATTCTTCGTATCTCAAGGGTATGGGCCCCAAATCACAATCTGGCTTCAGAGTACGAATCTGCATTCCAGGAATCTACCTTTCATTGTACTCGCTCATCAGCAAGCTTGGATCAAGAGGCTGATCGGGATTGTGAACTGCTGACATCCTCCCATTCAGCCTCTCAACCCAATGATTCCTCCAATGTTTGATCCATTACCCAATCCCTGCTGTAGAGCAGCCTGTATGCCCCAATTCTGTTTAATTACCTCCAGTCCCACTGCAATGACCTACTGAACTTTCCTGGTTCCCTTTCATCTATTCTGCTTGTTACATCCTTAAACAATTAACAGATTTATTAAACATGGTTTCCCTTTCATAAATCCAAATCAAATCTGTCGATAAATAGTAGAATGTATTATTCATTAATAATAAATTCTAGTTTTTATTTCTCCCTTCCCCCTGTTACTCATGTCTGGCTAATATGTCTCCATTTTTTTTTGTTAAAAAACTTCCAACCTAGAATCTCTAGAATTTTGGAAGATCAAAACTTATGCATCCATTGTCTTCATAACAGTTTTTCTAAAACATAGGGTGCAGATCATCAGGTTGTGGAAGGGGGAGGCAGGGGTCAGTACCATTAAATATGTCACTACTATTATTATTGCTCATCTCTTTCAATTCCTCATTCACCAGACCAGTTGTTCTTCAATTTCCAGCCCTTGTTCCCAGACCAATATTTACCTTCAAAATTACTCAGTTACTATATTATAGAAATAATGACACTAGTTTACAAAAGAAAAAGCACTGGAGTAACTGATTGGGTCATGCAGCATCTCTGGAGGATGTCAATAGGTGACGTTTCAGGTCAGAACCATTCAATCTGGAAAAGCCGTCTGACCAGATAACGTCACCTATCCACGTTCTCCAGGGTTGCTGCCTGACCAGCTGACTCACTCCAGCACTGTCTTTTTTTGGGTAACTATATTGTCTGCAAGAGGCCATGTTCTTCCAACATGACAACAGTGACTAAACTCTGAAAATACTTCAATGGCTGCAAATCATTTCTGGATGTTCCAAACTGCGATGGGAAAGCTGTGTGTAAAAGCATGTCTCTCTGCTGGGAGGCAGGTGAGAAGTAGACATTTAAAGTGTGGAAAACAACGAGCTCAAGCACACTAACCTGCGCTTGACTTTGGTGTAAGTGGTGAAGGCATGTCCATCAGCTCAGTCTGCGGATGCAGCTCACACTGCCAGAGGGTCAGAGGATAGGGAGGTGCTGCAGCCCTTAGCTCACTCTCCCTCCCAAAGTCTATCGATGGAAACAAAGACGTCCTCTGTAAGCTATTGGTCTCATATTCTATAATCTATTAAAAGTCACAATATAACTTTCTGAACTGGGGCAGCACGGTGGTTCAGCAGTAGGGATGCTGCCTTACAGAACTTGCAGCGCCAGAGGCCCGGGTTGGATCCCGACTATGGGTGCTGTCTCTACAGAGTTTATACGTTTCTCCGTGACTACGTGGGTTTTCTCCGAGATCTTTGTTTTCCTCCCACACTCCAAAGATGTACAGGTATGTAGGTTAATTGGTTTGTTGTAGGTATAAATTGTCCCTAGTGTGTAGGATAGTGTTAGTGTGCAGGGATCTCTGGACGGTGGGCCTTTGGGCCTGTGTCCGCGCTGCATCTCTAAACTAAACTGCCACGATGAAGCAAAACAATGTTAAACTCGGCCGAATAAAAAGAGGAAAATGACTGAACTTTATTGCCTTCCCTCACAGTGGGAAACGTTGATTCCGCTGTGTCCACTGATGTTCATGTTAAGCTGTATCAAGCATTGTGTTCTTTTTATTCGTATGGCTCTATGGCAACTCAAATCTCACTGTACCAATTGGTGCATGTGACAATAAATGTAACTTGAACTTGATAAAGTTGTCACACCTTACATGGAGTTCCCTGTATAGAGTTTTGTTTAAAGATGGAATTCAATTTGACTTGATACATGGACATTCAGTGATTGCTAATTAACCCATAGAATTTAAGCTCAACAGAAAAATCACAAGTTCACAGAGCTCACGAGCACTGTGCTCAATGGAATGTTCAATGGAGATGCCATCAGTGGGAAGGAAAGCCGGTTTTCCCACACTCAGACATTGTGCTGGCAGTATCACTTGCATTTTCCTGATATCCACTAACATGACTCTGGGGATTGAAGACTTCAAGGCAAACTGCCAAGGGCTTTACACGGACAGGGCCTAAATTATCTAGAATAGGTCACATAAACAAGTCTACAAAAAAAAAAAAAAAAAAAAACTCCTTTAACTGGAGGTACAAAATAAAGTCTCATACGTCCAAGGAACGACGTGTTTACAAGAAAATGAGTGTGGGATGAAAATAAAATCAGAATACAACGTCATTTCAGAGTTTGGACATGTCAGTACTTATGTTGACATCTCAACTCTCATCTGCAGAGTTCCTCCAGCAGTTTGCTTTTAGCGCAATATTTAATTTGGGTGTAAGAGTGGCAATGCTCCAGGCCGACATTCCATTGAGGTGCTTGGATCTCCTGAGAAAGGGAGGCGTCCATTGCTCAATATATTCACAGTCCCCAACTGAAGAGGCAAGGCAATCTAGCTTTAATGTATAACCCAATATGTGGGTATCGCTGGCAAGGCAAGCATTTGTTGATATTCCACCTGCCTTGCCTTTGCACGTGACTTGGAAGGAAACGTTTGGGTGCAGTTGAAACAACCCTGGAGTTGCTGCATTACATTAAAATCATAAGGAATAGGAGTAAAATTAGGCCATTTGGTCCATCAAGTCTACTCTGCCATTCAATCGTGGCTGATCTATCTCTCCCTCCTAACCCCATTCTCCTGCCTTCTCCCCATAACCTCTGACACCTGTACCAAACAACAATTCATTGAGGGTTTAAGAAGGAACTGCAGGTGCTGGAAAATCTAAGGTAGACAAAAATGCTGGAGAAATTCAGCAGCTGCAGCGAAGGAAATAGGCAACGTTTTGGGCCGAAACCCTTCTTCAGACCCTTATTCATTGAGTGCATTATATTACTCAACTACTCAACCATGGTGGCGGTGAACGGCGAAATTCAAAACAGGCTTTTGCCTTGATATCAGGCTTTGAGTGTAAAGTTGCCTCACTATCAATGTAAAACAAATGCATTCATACCATTGCCTCATCATCCAAATAAATTAAACAAAGTGAAAGATAGCTCATTTTCCAAAGGGAAATATTGCTCCGCAATGTCCACATTCAGATTAAGGGCAAAAGATATTATCCACCGGGAAAGTCAATGGACTGGAAGACACAACACCTTCAACATATTGCAAGTTGGAGGTAGCAAGTGAATTAAAGGAATATTTGCTGAAAGGTTAAAAAGTCAAGAGAACCCAAGTTCCATGAGTCAACCTCCATTGCAACATCAAATGGTTCCACAATCTGCTCCTTCTACAGTCATTGTATGGCAGTATCAAGTCAAGTCAAGTCAAGTGAGTTTATTGTCATGTGTCCCTGATAGGACAATGAAATTCTTGCTTTGCTTCAGCACAACGGAATATAGTAGGCATTGACTACAAAACGCATGAATAAATAAACTGATGAAGTGCAAATAACAGATAATGGGTTATTAATGTTCAGAGTTTTGTCTGAGCCAGGTTTAATAGCCTGATGGCTGTGGGGAAGTAGCTATTCCTGAACCTGGTTGTTGCAGTCTTCAGGCTCCTGTACCTTCTACCTGAAGGTATCAGGGAGATGAGTGTGCGGCCAGGATGGTGTGGGTCTTTGATGATACTGCCAGCCTTTTTGAGGCAGCAAATGCAATAAATCCCCTCGATGGAAGGAAGATCAGAGCCGATGATGGACTGGGCAGTGTTTACTACTTTTTGTAGTCTCTTCCTCTCCAGGGCGCTCAAGTTGCCTGAACCAAGCCACGATGCAACCGGTCAGCATGCTCTCTACTGTGCACCTGTAGAAGTTAGAGAGAGTCCTCCTTGACAAACCGACTCTCCCTAATCTTCTCAGGAAGTAGAGGCGCTGATGTGCTTTCTTGATAATTGCATCAGTGTTCTCGGACCAGGAAAGATATTCAGAGATGTGCACGCCCAGGAATTTGAAGCTCTTGACCCTTTCAACCATCGACCCGTTGATATAAACTGAACTGTGGGTCCCCATCCTACTCCTTCCAAAGTCTACAATGTGTTGAGGGCCAGGTTATTGTGCTGGCACCGTATGGCACTCCTATAGAGAGTTTGACCTGAATTAACAGGTATCAGAAGCATTGACCAAACCTGCAGTGATAAAGTACCAGCAATAAGAGCATGAAGCAAAGAATGCAGGAATGTTTCTCCATCAAAGGATAAGCCCATGAAATTGTTGTTGAACACAAGGCTGGCATAACTCGTGGCAACCATTGTTTCCAATGAGTTCCACACCCTCATGCAGCAGTTGCTGTACTTCAGAAACTGCAAATCACAGCAAGCTGGAACAGACAAAGACAGTGACCAAAATGCATTGGCTCCAAGCACAAAAGTCAAAGGAAATAACACTTTAATTACAATAACATGCATTGTAAAGTTTGCCATTGCATTCTGCACAATTGTCAGAATGGGCAGAGAAGGGAAAAGGCAAAATGTAATAAAAAGACCAAATGACGGAAAGAACGAGGGTAGACAATATACGTTGAACAAGACATTTCTAGTACATATGCAGAAAGAGGGGATCGGGTGCAGACACATATATATTTGATAGCACTAGGACACGAGACCACATTTAGAATACATGGGATCCAGAGATTGATAATTAGAACTGTGGGGTACAAATGCAAGAAGGCGCATTGTGTGATTATAAAAGACCAGTTAGGGCACAATTAAAGTATTGTGCCCAGTTCTGAGATCCACTTCAGAGTTTGCGATGGGGTCACCTTGAAGGATGTCAACCACAACATTGGAATGAAGATGAAGTGGTCTTCATGAAACATAGCAAGCTGAGAGGAAGTTTGAGATCTTGGGATATTCAAGATGTTTTTAGGTAGGTACATAGATACGCAGGGAATGGATCATGTGCTGACAGAGGAGATTAATTTAACTATGCATCATGTCAGTACAAACATTGGGGGCTGAAGGGCCTGTTCCTGTGCTGTTCTGTTTTGTGCTCGACAACATTATGCATTTAGATTCAGGAGAAAACTCAAAAGCCAGGTTTCATATTTTTACTGAGTGGCAAAAGGTGCAGGAAGGGCAGTGGAGAAACATTCTGTTATATATGCAAAATATGGTTATAACTATCTATAGAATGATGAAAGTTGATAGTTAGCAGATAATTTATACAACTATAAGGAAGGTCGGAGTGGGGGGGGGGGGGGGGGGGGGTTCTGCTCTACAGGAAGCTAAAACAAAACACAAATAAAGGCTGGAAATGCTCAGGTCCAACAGTTAGTGTTCGACATCAATGAACTTTCTAATGAAAGTTAGAACTTTAGCTTATTTTTATTTGCAGAGAAAAGAAAGATGGGTGTAACCACAAAGGAAATGAATACAACACTGTGAACCCAAGGGAGATTTAATTACAGAAATGACAATAGTACCAGATGGAAGAGATGGCACCACTTGTTAATCACAACTGGCCTGCCAAGTGTTGCAAATAGAGCAGTCGAAAATTTTATTTTAAAAAAGGGTGGAGCCGTGTGATAGAGAGGACAGCGGCTGCCAGAAAATATGACATGAAAAATGATTTAGATAACCAGCAAGTCAGGCAGCATCTGTGGAGAGATAAAAAACAGGCTATATACAATAGGTTGATGATCCATCATCAGAAATAGTCCGTTTTCTGAGTTCCCAAGAGGGTTTTCAAAATCCCACCTTCATGTAATTTATAACTATTCCAAAAAGTTTATATAGTGAGATAGCCAAAGTAGTGATTATAATGCAGAAATGTAGAAACAAGGAAGTGCCGGTGCTGGTTTACAAAAAAAAAATGCAGCAGTAACTCAAAGGGTCAGGCAACATCTCTATAGAACATAAGGCACGGTTTGGGTCAGGACCCTCCTTTGGACCTGAACAGGATGATCGAAGGGCCAAGTAAAAACAAATGATACTTCAGCAAACAGCATTTTCCCTAATCCACATCTAACTTGGTATTCAATGTTTAACACAGATCCAGTGCCCAATTAAAGACCATCAGGCATTATTCACGCTCCTACATTCCTTGATTTACCAAGTAAAACATTGGCAGCCACATGCAAATTGTATTCTCCATTTAGGTCACAGGAGCTAGATGCTGACAGTCTAGCATTTGCTCTCAAACTTACTGCATTAACATTGCTTGCCCAGGTCTGCAAAACAGCAAGACGCTACAACAGAAGCTTGTTCAGTGCTCCAGTTATTGGAACAAACTATTTTATTTATAAGGTAACCATAAAATGAATAATTTTAAACAAATGGTGGGACAATCATTTTGTCCACCTTCAAAACCCTGGTCTCTCTTCAAACGACTATATCACATGCAGTATCTCATGATCGACTGACTAATGCCATAATACCAAGGCCAATTTGTCCACCAGATCATGTGCCCACTGCTGAAATAAAGGTCTGATTACCCGTTCTGTAATCAAGGATTTTACTGCAGTAAACTACTGTACAGACAAAGCATTGATTCCTTTAAATAGATTTTTCAGAGGGTAGAAGCCGCAGAAATGGATCATTGTTCACTGTGTGTAACGAGTCTGTGCATTACTTGTTACATCAAAAATCTTTATTTTATTTAAAAATGGAAAGGCTGACAAAACAAAACTCTAAAATCACATTCAATACATGCAAGGCCAGACCTCAAAGGTCTATTTGACAGACATCATTTCACTCACAAAATAGTATCTCCAGGTGCTGATCCTAAAACTAGATTATAAATGTTGCATGAAAAACAAAATGCAAATACTAGAAATCTGAGATGGAGCAGAAGACGTGGAGGCGCTCGGCAGTTTTTGTGCAGAGAGAAACAAAGTTATTGTTTCAGATAATGATCTTCCATCAAAGAAAGACTGATGAAAGGCCATCAACTCGAAACATTAATCGTTTCACTCTTAGGTTACTATCTGATCTGCTACGATTGTTCAACATTTGTCATTTTAATTTTTAGTGTTGATCCTTGGATACTGGCTCAGTGGGCAGTGAGATGGCTCAGCTTCAGGGACCTAGGGAGCTGCCATTTCTACATGGTTTTCCTCCAGATCCCAAAGATGCATTGGCAATTGAACTGCAGATTACCTCTAACTGTAGGCTAACATGAAAAGGAATTGAAAGGGGGTCGAAAGGCAATATGCGAAGGAGAGAAAAAGAGAAATAAGGTGAGGGGAAATGAAACTAAAAGGATTGCTCCTCCAACAGCTGGCATAACCTCAATGGGTTGAATGGCCTCCCTCAGCATTGTTACCAGCACAGGAATCCACAACTATTGGAGACGCCAATAATCACTCCAAGGGCTGAAACAGCCAGGTCAACACCCTTCAGTGTAGTAACAAGGAAACATTGCACCATTGGAAGTACAATCCTAATGTGACTTTAGGAAGTCCCATCACACGCACATTTTGATTGACTTGGCCACTCACGAATTGACCATTTTGAGCTTTGAAAAACTCCTTTGTTGCTTTAGCAGTATGTTTGGGATCATTGTCTTGTGTGGAATTAACCGGGTTTCGAGGCATTTGTTTGAGGCATTTGAGGCATACCATAATGTATTCCATAATGTATTTATTTGCCTCTGTACTCCACCATTTGAAATTTGTAATAGAGAAAGAAAAAAAATCACATGTGGTTAAAGTGCACATTGTCAAATTTTATTAAAGGGTATTTTTATACATTTTGGTTTCACCATGTAGCAATTACAGCTGTGTTTATACATAGTTCCCCAATTTCAGGGCACCATAATGTTTGGGACATATGGCTGCACAGGTGTTTGTAATAGTTTAGGTATGTTTAATTGCCTCCTTAATGCAGGTATAAGAGAGCTCTCAGCACCTACTCTTTCCTCCAGTCTTTCCATCACCTTAGGAAACTTTTATTGTTGTTAATCAACATGGGGACCAAAGTTGTGCCAATGAAAGTCAAATAAGCCATTATGAGACTGAGAAACAAGTATAAAACTGTTAGAGACATCAGCCAAACCTTAGGCTTACCAAAATAAACTGTTTGGAACATCATTAAGAAGACAGATACCACTGGTGAGCTTACTAATCGCAAAGGGACTGGCAGGCCAAGGAAGACCTCCATAGCTGATGACAGAAGAATTCTCTTTATAATAAATAAAAACCCTCAAACACCTGTCCAACACATCAGAAACACTCTTCAAGAGTCAGGTGTGGATTTGTCAATGACCTCTGTGCACAGAAAACTTCATGAACAGAAATACAGAGGCTACACTGCAAGATGCAAACCACTGGTTAGCCACAAAAATAGGATGGCCAGGTTACAGTTTGCCAAGAAGTACTTAAAAAAGCAACCACAGTTCTGGAAAAAGGATTGTGGACAGATGAGACGAAGATTAACTTATATCAGAGTGGTGGCAAGAGCAAAGTATGGAGGAGAGAAGGAACTGCCCAAGATCCAAAGCATACCACCTCATCTGTGAAACACGATGGTGAGGGTGTTATGGCCTGGGCATGTATGGCTGCTGAAGGTACTGGCTCACTTTTCCTCATTGATGATACACTACTGATGGTAGTAGCATCTGAATTCTGAAGTGTATAGACACATCCTATCTGCTCAAGTTCAAACGAATGCCTCAAAATTCATTGGCCGGCTGTTAATTCACAACAAGACAATGATCCCAAACATACTGCTGAAGCAACAAAGCAGTTTTTCCAAAGCTCAAATATGGTAAATTCTTGAGTGGCCAAGTCAATCACCCAATCTGAACCCAATTGAGTATGCCTTTTATATGCTGAAGAGAAAACTGAAGGGGACTAGCCCCCAAAACAAACATAAGCTAAAGATGGCTGCAATACAGGCCTGGCAGAGCATCACCAGAGAAGACATCCTGCAACTGGTGATGTCCATAAATTGCAGACTTCAAGCATTCATATGCAACAAAATACTAAAAATTACTACTTTCATTTACATGACATTGCTGTGTCCCAAACATTACGGTGCCCTGAAATAGGGGAACTATGTATAAACACTGCTGTAATCTCTACATGGTGAAACCTGAATGTATAAAAATGGCCTTTATTAATATCTGACAATGTGCACTTTAACCACATGTGATTTTTTTCTATTACAAATCTCAAATTGTGGAGTACGGAGGCAAATAAATAAATGATGGGTCTTTGTCCCAAACATTATGAAGGGCACTGTAATTGAGTGCAATGGGCTGAAGGTCTTTGTGTTTCTCTTTCTGTGCTTTGGCATTCAAGGATTCAATTCAGACAGTTTTTAAATAGTTATCAGATTAAATCAAAATAAATATCTCAAAGCAGACGGAAAATACAACACTGGTCCATTTAATGCATTGCAGCATTACTGCAACAAAAAAACTCCTAATGCAGATACAGTGATAGCATTCCTTTATACTTGAGATTAGAGTAAAGCTCAATCTTCTTCCTTTCTTATCTTGTATTTATGTAGAATAATTAACACACCAGACAATCCCCAAACGTTCATTTACAGCACTGTTAAAAAAAATGAGGCAAATAAAGAACTAATAAACCATATGGATGAACCAAACTTAGCTGAATTTAGCTTCTATGCAATATCCAAAAGGACAAAAGAGGTAGTAAAACTAAAAGTCAAGAGAGCTTGGGACATTGGCACCTGATGACATGGCCATCAATACTGCAGTGATTAACTTTAATAAGCCAAAAGATTAGAACAGAAATATGCAGACATCTAATTATACTTAAGAGAAATGGAGGGGAAAAGCCAGAGAGAGACTTGAAAACAGAATGTGGGTGCACAAGAACACAGGCAAAAGGATTTGAGTAGAGGAGCAAAGAAGTTCTACTGCAGTTGTACAGGGCCCTGGTGAGACCACACCTGGAGTATTGTGTGCTATTGAGGGAGTGCAGCGTAGGTTCACCAGGTTAATTCCTGGGATGGCGGGACTGACGTATAATGAAAGGATGGGTCGACTGGAATTTAGAAGGGTGAGAGGGTATCTTATAGAAACATATAAAATTCATAAGGGATTGGACAGGTTAGAAGCAGAAAAAATGTTCCCGATGTTGGGGGGAGTCCAGAACCAGGGGTCACAGTTTAAGAATAAGGGGTAGGCCATTTTGGACTGAGATGAAAAAAATGTTTTCACCCAGACAGTTGTGAATCTGTGGAATTCTCTGTCACAGAAGGCAGTGGTGGCCAATTCACCTGGATGTTTTCAAGAGAGAATTAGATTTAGCTCTTAGGGCTAACGGAATCAAGGGATATGGGGAAAAAGCAGGAACGAGGTATTGATTTTGGATGATCAGCCATGATCATAGTGAACGGAGGCGCTGGCTCGAAGTGCTGAATGGCCTAATCATGCACCTATTTTCTATGTCTCTATGTTTTCTAAATGTTGAAAAGCTCTTCATACAAGCCAATACATTAATTACTTCAAAGTCTAAGAGAGTTGATCAAATTAAGTTGATAAAGTTGATCAACGGAAAGATAGTTTCAACAGGCGGATCAACAAGTTTGCAGAGACTAAAGGTGTCCTATAATGACGCCATGAGAACACTGCTAAGGAAACCTAGATGGTGTAGTGCTGGTAACATGTTTGTGGCTGCAGGAGTCAGTACTTTAGAAGCTATCCTAAGAAATCATATGTATAAATTCATTTGCAGGATAAATGACTAAAAATGTAATTATCATGGCCTTGTGAAACATAAGGTTTAGCACTAGACGCTACAAATCCCAGTTGTGGAGACTCTGGTATCACTGTCTCATTGTAGGACTGATTTTTCTTTTTTCTTTTGGATTTTAAATCATGCATCGTGTTTTTTTTTAAATATATAATTTATGATGCCTTTATAAGAGATATACTAAGATTTTATATGTATTTTATGATGTTTTTATATGCACTGTATTTTTATGTAATGTTGTCCCTTGTCTGGACCTTGAGTCCAAAGTAAAGTTTATTATTATTAATTTAGAGCAACCTAGGGCATGCAATCTAGAGTTTTAAAAAATGTTGAAAAGGGTTTCAGATTCAAGTGAGCCAAGGCCGGAGTAGATTCAGGCAACCTTAATGAGGATGAAAATGCATACCAAGTTACAAACTCCTCCAGAAGTAGTTTGTAATGCAGATCAAACACCCTAGCTGTGTCCTTGATAGTCAAAGGGGTCAAATTCAGCCATGCCGACTCATTTAGCTACATTTCACAATTTGAAGTGTATGACTCAGATAACAATGTGCCAGAGTAATAGTATTAGTGCAACTGACAAACTACCTCCAGAGAAGAAATGACCACAATTGCAATTGCAAAACACAAACTGGGTTTCTACAAATACCTGACTGAACCAAGTTTTGGCCACTCTCTCCAACTTTTACTATCAACAAATCATAAACCGGAAATTCAGGTCAGCCAAACAGGAATCACGTGTCGCAGTTTAGCACTGACTCTAAATTTAGATTTTGTAATAGTACATTGAACTATTGCAAGGCACCCAGCAAAAATAAGGTCTGCATCTACCATTAAACAAATGCACGGGATAATAGAGAACACAATATCATTCAGCCCACCGTGATCGAGTTCGCTGTAATTTTCCGGTCTTTTCCAACAACAGGCCTATACGCGTTTCTTGTTGAAATGTTCTGATTTACAGTCGATGCCACCCTGTCAGTTATTGCATCCTAGATTTACAAACCTCGTGCACTTAAAACCTTACTTCAACACTGTGCCTGCACTTGCTCTTCTGAAGGGTGATCCTGGCTATTGACTCGAGCAATGCCCATTTTGTCCATCCTCAACTATCCAAGTGCTTCTTCTGAAACCAATCTCCAGACTAAAGGTCTGTGTCGCTTATTAATTTGCAATATTTGGTGGGGTGAAGACTTATAGTTGAAGGATTTAGAACAAAAACCAAGACGACAGCCCGACTCTGGGTGCCGGCCAGGTGGGACTGGGACCGGGCAGGTGGGACTGGGACCGGACAGGTGGGACTGGGACCGGGCAGGTGGGACAGGGACAGGGACCGGGCAGGTGGGACTGGGACCGGGCAGGTGGGACTGGGACCGGACAGGTGGGACAGGGACAGGGACCGGCCAGATGCCGGCTTCACGAACCCGGCGCAGTCTGCTGCATGCAGAGTTCAACCAGCTTCTTACTCAAGGCATCTTGGGTGCTCCGTCTCCGCACGGCCAGCTCGGGCTCCTGCTCTATCTCCGACATGGCGAGGGGCTGGTGTGGGCTGCCGGCCGGTCTACAAGTGTTGCCCCCGGAGACGACCTGCAGCACAAACTCACCACCGCCACTCCGCCTTTTGTAACCAATGCGCAAGTACCCTCGATCGCACATGAGCGTCGCCGGCTGCACCCCGCCATGCTCTCTGGGAGTTGTAGTCCCCCACTCATCCCACCCTGCCTTCAGAATCGAGTGTAAAACTACAACTTCCCAGACCTGATCCTTGCGCGGTGTTGATTATAATTACAGGATGGGAAAAGCCCATTTTACACCTAGAATTTATTTGAAAAACAGTTGAAAAGTTTTTCTGCCAAAACTTGTCTATTTGTAATAAAATTAAAGTGGGAAAGCTGGAAGTGTGAAATAAAAGGCGTGATAGAGCTGCAACAGACTGGAGTTGAAATATCGTTGGGGACGCGAGGGTTAGAGTTTTTATAAATTTACGTTTTCAGTAAGTGAATGCAAACTACGTTGCTCTGGGACTGAAAACACGTACAGCCCAGAGAGGGCCAGGATATCAGATTCTCCCCCCTTCTTCCGAAAAAGTATGAGTTAATCACGTGCATTTTAATTATCGTTGCTAAACTGTGTTCTAATTTAAATCCCACAAGTGCCATGGTGCAATTTGAACCCGATCCTCCAGATTGCTCGTCCACTGAGCCTTAAGAATTGTTAAATCTTCATGCAACGCGTGATTTTATTATAGAGTGATTTCACTGTTGCCGCGAAACGCCTTCTGGAGGACAAGCGGTGAACTGGAGGCAAGCGCGGGTGTGTTGATGACTATGGTTGATGTCTTCGGTCCCAGCAGCCGTCGAATTGTCGCAATATTAAAGTTTGATATTAAATATTTTGATCTGTGCAGAGTTAAGCATGAGTATGCTCCCTTTTGGCATAGGGTTGTTATGTTTTAATTAAAAAATGAAACAACGGTATTAAAATGAGAGTATCAAAGTAATTTGAGTGTGCTCTCTTTAATTAAAAAAAGTGCTTTCTTTGATTTTAGTGTGCTGCTTAAGAAAATATGGTGTTTTCTTTGGTATGCCCAAGTAAATTATATGCGTGTATGTGCTTTTATTGAATTGGTAGATTAATGGTGTTTTCTTTGAAGTATGAATTATGTGCCAAAGATACATCAAGTTGAGGGAAAGTATACTTTCTTTCAAGTGTGTGTGTGTGTGTGTGTGTGAGGAAAAAACTGACAAAATGTCAATTGATATAAAAATAAGCGTGTTGTCCAAGAGAAATGGGAGAAAAAATGCTTTATTTCAAGTGTGCTTGTTGCAACATAATGAGGGACCCCTACCATCCCAGCAACGAGCTGTTCCAGCTGCTACAGTCAGGCAAGCGCCTCCGCTGTCACGCTGTGGAAACAGAGAGGATGAGACGGAGTTGTTCTATCTGGGACATAACAATAAAACACTCTTGAAATAATTTAGTCCTCCACTGTTTGTCCATTGTCTTAGTGTCCACTGGCCTGTTTGAAATTGCTGTTCTGTTGGTATTTAATTGATAAAAGTCTTAAAAATCCCGACCACCTATCCACGGCTTCCAAATCTTTAAGACTTTTATCGATTAAGCGATTTCAAATAATTTTACTCTGTACATTCTCCATAGCGTTGCAAATATTTCCTTTTCAATGATATATCAGATTCCTTCTGAAAGCTAAAATTTAAAGATTCCCATCTTCGCTTCTGCATTCATCGCTGCTTGCTCCTAATTTCTTGTTGCTGTAAAGGCTGTCACCGTCACCAGTAGTTCATCATTTGCCTCAATCCAGAACAGTATTCCAACTCTCTAATACAGGTTAATTAATTTAATAGTCATTGCAGAAAATCGTATTTGGCTCACGCCCCCAAAAGGAATGTCATCATTGGACCATGAATGGATACCAAGTTAATCAAAATGGAAGATATTGAAAATCAGAAATAAGAACAAAAATGCGAGAAATATTCAATTCTGATAAGATTATTGACACAGAATGTTAACCAGGTAAGTATTTCTTGAATTTTCTGTTTTATAAATAGGTGCAAGAGTAGGCCATTCAGCCCTTCAAGCCAGCACTGCCTTCTTCCCATTTCCCTTGACTCTGCCATCTTTAATAGCTCTATCTAACTATCTTGAAAGCATCCAGAGAATCAGCCTCCACTGCCTTCTGAGGCAGAGAATTCCAGATTCACAACTCTCTGGGTGAAAAGGTTTTTTCCTCATCTCTGTTCTAAATGGCCTACCCCTTATTCTTAAACTGTGGCCCACTCGTTCTGGATTCCCCCAACATCGAGAACATGTTTCCTGCCTCTAGCGTGTCCAATCCTTAATAATCTTATATGTTTTAATAAGATCCCCTCATCCTTCTAAATTCCAGTGTATACAAGCCCAGTCGCACCATTCTTTCGACATATGACAATCCCGCCATCCTGGAAATTAACCTTGTGAACCTACGCTGCACTCCCTCAATAGCAAGAATATCCTTCTTCAGATTTGGAGACCAAACGTGTTCTCACCTGGGCCCTGTACAACTGCAGAAGTACCTCTTTGCTCCTATTCTCAACACTTGTTATGAAAGCCAACATGCCATTAGCTTTCTTCACTGCCTGCTGTACCTGCAGGCTTACTTTCAGTGATTGATGTGCAAGGACACCCAGATCTCGTTGTACTTTCCTTTTTCCTAACTTGACACCATTCAGATAATAATCTGCCTCCTGTTCTTAGGCAGAATGAATGTAGAGGTGCAAGTATTGTGGACAATACGAGTTACAAAATAAATGCAATGCCTCACTTTTTTGATAGCATTGCATTTGAACAATAACTAATTGCTTGTCATGTTTCACAATATCTTTGAGGATGTTATCTGGCGGATAAATGTAAAGTAAATTAGTCTGTTAATCATTAGATTGTTGCTTGTTGATCTGTAGAATTGGTTGAATTAGGGAAGAGTTGGACGCATCAGTGTACATTCACACTAGATAGTAAACTTCAGCTTATCCTTTCAAGGAAATCAAAAGTTAAATGTCATACCTCATGTGTTGAAAAATCAGATGGCCACATAAATCATTTTTCTCCAGTTCAAGGCTGTTACCATTTCCAATGTATCTGAAGAGTTAACTCAAAGCTGTCATAATTATTCTGCCATTAGAACAGATCAGGCTTGATGGCCCGAACCTCTTATTCCTTCCTTCTAATTTGTAGGTTGCTATGTATGAATGAATTGGTCGCCACTCTACTCTGGACCATCTTGATAACAGGAACACATATATTAGAACATAAGGGACAGAAGTTTAGGGGTAACATGAGGGGGAACTTCTTTACTCAGAGAGTGGTAGCAGTGTGGAATGAGCTTCCAGTAGAAGTGGTGGAGGCAGGTTCGATGGTATCATTTAAAAATGAATTGAATAGGCATATGGATGAGAAGGGAATGGAGGGTTATGGTATGAGTACAGGCAGGTGGGACTAAGGGAAAATAATTGTTCGGCACGGACTTGTAGGGCCGAGATGGCCTGTTTCCGTGCTGTGTTATATATGAGGTTGCTGTTTATTGACTAAAGCTTGGCCTTCAACACTATCATCCCCATGAAACTCAAGACCTAGATCTCTGTACCTCCCATTGCAACTGAATCCTTGACTTCCTCATTAACATCTCAGATGACCTGTGCTGGACCGAGAAGATAGATGCAATCACAATTAAAGCACACCAGCAACTCTACTCTAGGAGTTTTACCATTTCTCCAAATTTCTTCCAAACTCTAGAAGGCGGCATCTGACATCAAGGTTCCCCACCATCTGGGCCATGTCCTCTTCTCACTGCTACCCTCGGGAAGGAAGTACAGAAGCTTGACGTTTCACACCACCAGGACCACAAACTTTGTTCCTATAGTTAGGTTCTTGAACCAAACTGCACTTTTTGCTTAACCAAACCTTGACAAAGGAACATTGCAGCCCACCTCTTGCACTTATTTTATCTTAATTATAGTTGTGTACTGATATCTTAAACATTTTTATTTTTTTTTATTTTTAAAGTGTTTTAGAATGTTGTGCAATGCATGTTTTTTTTTAGGTTTATGCAAGTCGATATGCCTGCAAAGCTGCTGCAAGCAAGATTTTATTGTACCTGTACCTTACCTTACATGTGCATATGTATGTATCCCACACACACACTAACGCCAAATGTGGAAGAACACAAAGAAATTTGCAGTCCATTCTGCAGCTTTGATGGACATTAATCTCACCTGGCATATGTCCCATGGGCAGTCGCTTTGCTCTGGTACTTTCACTGAAGAAAGATAGAACATGTGGCGGGCAGATAATCTCACCAGCACCTAGCTCCATCCACACGGGTTCCCAGTTGTATGTTGAGCAGTAAAATATTTTTGTTCCAGGTGCGAGCTTTCACTCGTAACCAGTTGCGCAGTTAACATCAGATTGAAAATAGGACAGCAGGAGATAAGGAAGGAAGTGGGGGGGGGGGGGGGGGGGAGGAGAGAGAAAGGGGTGGTTGAGTAACAAGTCTGGGGACCTTACTGTTGAACCTCATGTGACTCCCTGGGCAATGACATCTGGCTCAACGGCCTGGTGAGAAAAATAGAGTATAGTCAGTTTCTTGCTTTCAACCCTTAGTGAGCCCCACTAGAGTAGGATGGATCAGGACTGCTGCATGGTCAGCCATTAAAGAGCCCACCAAACATGAAGAATGGCCACTTAAAATGCTGGAATTTTGCTGAAAGTCGGGGCACTGTATCCAGCAGGGAGAGAGAAAGGCCCGAGTGCTAATATTAAACAGAACAGCTCTCAATACATCCTATGAACTGAATAAAGTTAGTATTACAAGTTAAAATTGACAAAAGGTAAACAAATCTTTAATACATTCACAATCAAAATATAATGATACTTCCTTACATGAGTAATATAAAAAGTCAATTCATCACTGTGGTAAGGAATAGAAACCACTGCGGCAAGGAATAGCTATCCACAGAGGCTTCCAACCCTTACTCTGAAGCTCCAGTACTATCAACAATGTTTTATTCACAATTCATAAAAATATTAAGCCTGAATTAAGAGGACATGGGAGGCCCATACATACTTGGATGCAGACATTGGAAGAAATACCACATCAGAATTAAATTTTGTCTCTACATTATTTTTCTTTTCGCACCTTCTTCCCTCCACATTTAACTCATCGGCCTTTTGCTTCCATCAACATCTATTCGCACCATCAATACTGTGACAGGGCATCATAAATATAAGCCCACAGTCACTGTTTTGTCAGTATTTCAGAATCTGATTGCCCAGAGCATTATGACCTTAAAACCCAGCTTAGCTTGTGTGTACTTGAAAAAGACGGCCCAACACTGGAAACATGATTATTCGAGGCAGAGCAGGATCGCCACAGCAACTTTGTTCAGAGAACGATGAGCACAGAAATAAGTGTCTCTGATCCACAAAGAATTTCACAACATTTACATCAATCTCTCACCAAAATTTGGTTACATTTTGTAGATTCACAGACAATGCTTCAAAGACCTTGAAATGTACATAGTTGCTGCCATTCATTGCTAATAAGTGCTGTCATTTAAACAATTTGGACAGAAGGCACTGGGGCAAAATGACAAGACAATCTTAGCAAGTGGCCCACAGCCAGATAGCAGCGTGATGAAGTCACAAGGAAAAGGCTGGCTTCAGTTTCTTTTGCAAAGTCCTGCACATCTCTGTCAAGCATCAGTGTCAGATCAAGGAGAATGTGTCGTGAACCATGTAGTTTTCAGATGTCGAGTAGACTTAATTACTGCTTTACCTCAATACTAATACTGGAGAATGATGTTTCCTGGCAATCTATCCTGAATCGCCAAAAATCCACAAAACGTTCACTCCAGACAAGCCCAGATTTACCCTCCTGTAAAAATAAAATTAGATTAAGTGCAGCTGTAAATAAATTATTACCTTAATATTGTCTTCCACAAAAACATTAGTAATAATTGAATTTGCAGGGAGAGGATATAGGAAAAACTTGTTTTTAACTTTCTATTAGTCACTAGGGAGAGTCTCATTTCTGGGATAAATTTTCTGTCCACTGGGTTAGATACAAACCGTGTTCCCCTGGCAGTAAAATCAGAAAACGTTGGATATAGTCAGTTGGTCATACAGAATACAGAGAGATAAAATGTTAATATTTTGGATTGATCTTTAAGTAGAACTAGGAAAAAATTAGAAGTTGCAGGGGGGGGGGGGGGGGGGGGGGGGGGGGGGGGGGGGGGGGGGGGGGGGGGGGGGGAAGAAGGAAGTTGGAGAGAACAAGAGGTGGAAACTAAAACAGAATGACAAAAAGTAGTGATACCAATAAAGAGAGAGCGAGAGAGTGAAGATTTGTTATTTACATCTGTTCTGGCTGGGAGATATGCAAATGGACACAGTTAAAGGAAAAATTGAACAAAATTACTGGAATAATGGGCAGAGAGAAAAAAAAACCTTGCAATTGCTGGAATCATGAAATACTCAGCAGGTTACTCAAGCCACAATTTGTTGAGGGAGAGGCCGCCCTTTCATCAGAAATGATGAGCCCAACTGGAAAGACTGGCAATTTGAAATTGATAACCTCAATGTTAAGTCCAAAGGGTGGCCACATGCCTAGTATGTGGGTGAGACAACTACAACAGGCTTTGTTGGAAAAATGCAAGACCCAAAGACAGAGGCCAGAATGGAAATGGGACAGAGATTACAAGGGATAGTGCATACTGTCCACACAGAGCTCAGAAGGTTCATCCATCACCTTTGATTGATTCCACCCCATTCCTCCTGTCACATAGTCTGACACTTCCCTTCCTTGACCTCTTTACTTCCACCTTGGGGGATAGATTAACCATTAAAATCTACTATAATCCCACTGGTTTAACAACAGGCAACACCTGTTTGGGTAACAGAAGTTTGCCCTCTCAGAATTCACAAAAATCTGAGATACTGAATAACATTCACCCTGAAGGAATTCATTGGAACATAATTAAACAATCAAAATGTGAAGCATTTTGGTACAGGAGCCATATGTTTGAAAGATTCCAGCCTGACATCTTTTGAAATATGATAAGCAAGACAATAAATAGAGATCAATATCATATGTGGGAGAATGGTCCAAAAAGCAAGACACTGAGAACATGGGCAAATCAAATGCAGAATTGGTTTGGTAATAGGTGGAGGGTGATGGTGGAGGGCTGTTTTGTGACTGAAAGAAAACAACCAATGATGTACCACAGATAGAATTTAATCCTTATATGAAGGTGATGCATTTTGGAAGAATTAATTGGGCTAAGACATACACAAAGAATGGTAGGACCTAGGGGTGCATTAAAGAACAAAGATATCCAAACTGGCAACACAGGTAAATAAGGTAAAGGCAGCAACTGGGACACATGCTTTCACATTCTATGTCCTGCTCAACAAGAGTAGGGAGGTTACATTACAATTTAATAAAACACTGCTCAGGTTACAGCTGGAATAACGAGTACAGCCGTCACTAGAAGGATGTGATTAGACTGGGGAGGATGCAGAGAAGATTCATCATGATGTTGCCTGAGATGGAGTGTTTCAGTTATAAGAGACAGGATATAATTGGTTTGTTTTCTTTGGAGTGCAAGAAGCCAAGAGGTTACCAGATGGGAAAGCATAAAGATTATGAGGTACACTGCAGAGGTATCTAAAACAAGAGAAAATGATCTGAGCAAAGGGGCAAGATGCTTAGAAAGCTAGAAACAATGAACTGCGGATGCTGATTTATACTCAAGATAGACACGAAATGCTGGAGAAACTCAGTGGGTCAGGCAGCATCTCTGGGGGAAAAGGACAAGTAATGTTTTGGGTCAGGAAGGTCACCTATCCTTTTTCTCTACAGATGCTGCCCGACCCACTGAGTTACTCCAGCATTTTGTGTCTATCTTGTCACACTTCGAGTGGATCTGAGAAAAAAACATTTTTAATCAGAAAGCTGTTGGGGGTGTGGAGGCAGGGAGTCTCACAACATTTAATACACATCTAGAAAAACACAGATTGCCAAAGCATACAAGGAAGCAGACCAAGTGCTGGTAAATGAGATAGGTTGGCATGGACATGATAGGCTGAAAGCTCTGATTTGTGCTATATATGCAAAATTAAAGGATGATACTTTACAAAAAGTGATTAACATGATCAGAAGTCACACAATAGTTGGGTAAATCTCAAAATAACATACCCCAGCATTCCTGACTCCTTTGTTTTAATTATATACAGAAACATCAAGATGGTGTGAAACATGTTGCTTCTGTCCTGAAAAGTGAAAAAACTCCAAGTTAGAACTTGAAATCTACTATCAGTTAATTTTATTCAGGTTAAATGATATGCTCTTCTCCTGAATAATTGCAAAATGGGCCTTAATGAATAATTCACTCCCAACAAACCCCAAATGTGGACTATATGGCCATTATCACATCTTTCTGTGTCTTTATTTAGGAAAAGCATCGAGTTGTTCAGAGCCTTTATATAAAAATATTGTTTCTTTCTAATTTTAACTTTGAATTAGAAATTAGGGTCTAATTTCTAATTATCTAGTATAAATGCTCTGACAATTTTATAAATGCAGATTATATGATAGTGAATTGCAATTCACAGTATCAAATCGCACAGTACAAACTCACATAATCCAGGCTGACACTTCAGTGCAATATTGAGCGGTCTGCTAACCCAAGATCCCTCCTCACTCCTTTACCTGCATTCCCAGAATGATGTTTGTGGTAATTTTCATAACAACCATATTTTGTTGGGAGAAATACGACATCTTCAAAGACGCAAGTAGGGGAAAGAATATATCAACGTTGTTTCTTTCACAGTACCAGAGTTCACGAGAAAGAAAACAAGTAAAAAAACCAAATGACACTTTTGGGTACCTTTGGCAAACTGTACACCTTCCCCTGGTAGATAAGCTGGCAGTGTGGAGGATTGATGTTGCTTTGGTATATACAGAATAAATGCTCATTTGTGGTATCTGCAAAAAGAAATGGAGATCAGAAAAATAGATTTAGATGAAAGAGAATAAATAGCAAACATTTAATAACACAAGTTAATCAACTGTACAGTTAATAACTTCAGGTGGTCTCATTCACCGGAGTTAAGGAGTCGAGACACAAGAGATTGCAGATTCTGCAGTTAAAGGATCTGCTGGTTTAAAACCACGCCAGGACACAAACAGATAATCCAGATCGACTCCTCACTGCCATCAGTAAGGAGATGCTACATCCTCAAAGGAATATTTTTTTTTTTTTTTTTTTTAATTGAAACTGCTGGGATTGACGTTCTACCCATAGCCACATTATGTTATAAAATGGAGACCTATGCAACCTGATCACGTTCATGTGGTTACTGCTGTTGCTGACTGCTCAGCAGAGACCCTCGTAGCAGCACGAGGGCACAACGACTAAGAGAAGGAAATCCTGAGCGTTGGGATTCATTGTGAAAGCTCAAGGGCAGCTGACCAATATCACAAGCGAGCCTAGATCTGACAATGCAACAATGTGATGCCATTTATTAACTTGATTGTAATAATCAATCATTAAGGCCTGATCTATAATCAGCCAGGATGGGTTTAAGTAAATACAAGTGCACGACTTCCTTTCTCCTCTGGGGTGTCCAGCATTTTGCTCCCCGTTGGTATAAAACAGAAAGTAGTTGACATTCTTAGAACAGTGCAGCACAAGTATAGGTCCTTCAGCTGACAATGTGCCAAACATGTTGCCAAGTCCACCTCTCATCTACCTGCACAATCCATAACCCTCCATTCTCTGCACATCTATATGCCTATCCAAAATTCTCTTCAGTGCCCCTATCATACCTGCTACAATCACCACTCCAAGCAGCATGTTCCCGACACTCACCACACTCTGGGTAAAATAAAATGTGCCCAACACAACTCCTTTAATTTTTGCCTCTCGAACCTTAGAGCTGTGGCCTCTAGTATTTGATTTTCCATCCTGTGAAAAAGGTTCTGACTGTCTGCCCTATCTATGCCTCTCAATTTTATATACTTCTATCAGGTCTCCCCACAACTTCCAAAACAATTCAAGTCCGTCCAACCTCTCCCTGTAGCTAATGACCCCCTAATGCAGACATTATTCTGGTAAACCTTCTCTGCACCCTTTTCAAAGCCTCCACATCCTTCCTGCAGTGGGACAATCGGAACTGCACGCAATACTTCAAATGCAGCCAAACCAACCTATCGTAAAGCCACATCAGATTGGATGGGTGTTAAACAATTCTCTGAACAATATTTATTTACCCCTTCTATGCATTAAGGGGTGGCTGTGGGGGTGGGGGGGGGGAGATTTATGTAATTGAGAACATAGTGAGAAAGATACTTTTGTTCTCAACCAAAATGTCAGAAATCGCTAATATTTCCCTCATAAACATATCCAAACCATTCAACTGACTGAACTACACGGGGTATTGTGCTAAATGAAATTGATTTACAACAATTACATCCAAAAGTGAACTCGTTGCTGCCAAATTACCCAATTCTACATTTTTCTATGCATGACCGAGTGCTTTGCAAGTATTGAACAGGAGCACTTGCTGTGCTGGTGCCAGCTACAAATGAATACTTGCCTGGTTTATCTGGAGTTTGAATGAAATGTTGGGAAGTGAAAGTTTTCCCATCGGGATATTTAGGGTGTGGAGGTAGCCTGGAGTCAAGGTAAGTGCAGAACATGTGCATTATAATCTGAAACAAAGAGAGCAATGTATTTATGAGAGAGCATCACTTCATTAACCTTGTTCATACTTCATGACCCTACAAATTAATCTGCACATGTAATTCAAACTGAACGTTAATATTGAAACGCTTCCCACAACTTAGATCAGAAAGTTCATTCCTCATCACTGTCTCTGCTCCTATTGCCCATTATTTTTTTTTAATTTATATTACCCGGTTGCTTATAAGCATTTGAAACCGTTCCTCGTTATTTAGTCTCATTAGAAGCTTCATAATTCTAAAAACCTCAAATCACCCTTCAATTTCTTCTGCTTTAAGAGACAACCATCCTTCTGATAAAATAATGTGCCAGGTTTGATTGGTAGGTTGGCAGTGGAGAGTTAGCAGCTTCACGTCAGATGACCCATCCTACATCCAGCAATAAATGTAATCACGAAGGCCGCACAACAACGCCACTACTTTTTCCAAAGTTTAAAGGTTTTTAGGCATGTCACCCCAATGCGTTAACAAACCTTTACGGATGTATTTTAGAAAGTATCCTGACTGGTTACATCATAGCTTAGTATGGCAATTCCAAAGAAAAGGAAAGCAGGAGCTGCAGAGAGTGGAAGTCCTAATCCATAGTAAACCCACCACCAAAAACATATGAGGCACCGAGATGACATTTATCATCAAGTACTCCCACCACCAGCACCATGTCCGCTTTTCAGCATCTATGGAGCGAAGGAAATAGGCAATGTTTCGGGTCGAAACCCTTCTTCAGACCTTTGGACAGGTACATGGATAAAAAAAGGTTCAGAGGGACAGGTGGGACTAGTGTTGATGGGGCATCTTGGTCGGCATGAACAAGTTGGGCCAAAGGGCCTGTTTCTATGCTGCATGACTGCATGAATGGGATTGCTTTAATGCAATGGATGAATAATTGGTCAATATGGTAATGGTGGGCTGATGAGTATGTTTTTATGACTATCTTTCCTGAATGGGCAGCCTGTTGTATTATGACCCTTGGTTGAGGGAAGATAATCTCCTGCAAGCAGGTTCTATGCATTCCAATGAGATTACCTTTTACTCTGAATTTAAAAGAGAGATAATCCAGATTATTTAAATGTTCCTTCCATTTCACAAAACCACTGTCCCAGTTACTTGGTGAACTTTCACTGGAAACCCTATATTGCAAGTATTTCCTTCTTTACACAAGGAGATGAGATGCACAATATTCTAGATGTAGATTTAGTGGGATATTTGTACTCTGTTGCTTGTGCTTCGTTTAAAAAAAGGTTATTCAGCTGCGGTAAAACAATGCGCAAAATATGGCCCACCAAGTATTTCAAAATTCCTGCAGTCAAACACTATCACACACTGCTTGTTTTTACCCAGGCCCATTTCCTCATCTGAACAATAGTTGAAAATCATTCAGATGACTCTATTCCCATGCTTCTTGGTGCAAAACTTCAATATCCATGTTTTCAAAAACCTTTTGATCACCCTTCAAATCTCTTCTACCATGTTGAACTTTATTTTCCCAGCCTATGAGAACTGATACATGGATGATGTTGTACAAGTATAAGAATTTCTGTACACGTTATAATATCAGTGATACTCTCTTATTCAATGGTTCGATAAACACGATGACATACTTTAATAATACTTTAACATTCCTTACCAACTGCATCACAGTATGGTATGGCAACTGCTCTGTCTCCAACCGGAAGGCATTGCAGAGGGTGGTGAAAATTGCCCAACGCATCACCGGTTCCTCGCTCCCCTCCATTGAGTCTGTCCAAAGCAAGCGCTGTCTGCGGAGGGCGCTCAGCATCGCCAAGGACTGCTCTCACCCCAACCATGGACTGTTTACCCTCCTACCATCCGGGAGGCGCTACAGGTCTCTCCGTTGCTGAACCAGCAGGTCGAGGAACAGCTTCTTTCCGGCGGCTGTCACTCTACTCAACAACGTACCTCGGTGACTGCCAATCACCACCCCCCACCCCGGACACTTATTATTATTTATTCAAATCGTTTGCAATGTCGCTCTTCCAGGGAGATGCTAAATGCATTTCGTTGTCTCTGTACTGTACACTGACAATGACAATTAAAATTGAATCTGAATCTTGAATCTGAATCTAATAAAGTCAATTATATCTTTTCCCATTCATACATCTAGCTTGGGGGGAGGGGGAGGATTTATGAAGATATTAAACATGCCAAAAAAAACACTGCATTGACATTTTTGTAAATAGATTCAGCGCTGAGATGTAATGATATTTGGCCATAGGCGAATCAAGATGTTAAGCAGATTGGATAAGAAAATAAATTTAAGGCCAGGACAACCAAGAGTGCTTGAACAGGCTCAACGTGCAACTCTACTATTGTTACCCTTTTAAATACTCACCGCACAATCCGTGGGAAGATCTGTGTCCCATTTCCTAGACTTATAGTCGCCACCTCCATTCCATCGGAAAGAGCTCATACAGCCCCCGTGAGCAAGCTCTACAACAAACCAACCAATTTATTGAAAAGCCTTAAGAACATTTCAGATGGTTAGGACCTTAACCATCAATGAAGTAATATTCTGCCTAAACATAATTACTTTTAGCTCACATACCCGAGCTCAGGATAGGGATGTCGATGAGAAATGGAACATGTTCAGTTGCATGTGTAGGAAGGAACTGCAGATGCTGGTTTAAACCGAAAATAGACACAAAATGTTGGAGTAACTCAGCAGGACAGGCAGCATCTCTGGATAGAAGGAATGGGTGACGTTTCGGGTCGAGACCCATCTTCAGGTTAAGGGTCTCGACCCGAGATGTCACCCATTGCTTCTCTCCAGAGATGCTGCCTGGCCTGCTGAGTTACTCATGTCTATGTTCTGTTGCATGCTCCCAACGAAGCTAGGAATGTCAGATGCTCTGCAAAACTCCTTTATTGTGCAACAATTCCTGCTCTATTGCAAGACAGCATAGAGCAAGAGAATCCATGACACAGTTGAGAACATTACAGAAAATAAGGGTGGAAATTTTTTTACTCTCCCCTAAAACCTAAGCCAAGCCAAGTCAATTCAATTCAATGTTCAATGGTGAAGCTTTCATACTTTTGACACACACTACAGTAAAGCAGACTAAGCTGAAACACTCACCTTTGATTCTCTCCACCAGGTATTCTTGATTTGAAGTCATGTCCAAGTATTGGATAACTATGTTCAATGTTGGAATTTGGGGAGCTCTTACCAGGGCTGCTTGCCTTAAGCTAGTGATACTGGTCTCTGAAATGGGAAAAGTGCAAATCAATGGAGCCATTTGGATTCATTCCAATCTCCCCTCCCTCAAATTGTCCAGATTTCCTTATGGGATCATACATCCTATCAAATCTACAATAACTCATGGGGCATTCCCATTCTTCTGCTCATTTTTACTGATAACCTGTCCTTCCTACATTTCAAACAATTCTGTCGCCCACACTACACTGAGGTCAATCAGCAGTGGCCAGTTAACCTACCAACTTGTACATCTTTCATATATGGGAGGAAACTGGAGTATCCAGTGAAAACGCCAGGTCATGGAGAAGGTACAAATTTCAGACAGAGAGGAGGGGGTCGGGATTGAACCCCAGTCTATTCAACGTCTCTTGTGCTGAACATAAGAGTGCAGGGCATAGCTTCTTTATTCGTACATAGCAGGTTGGCTGGGTGGCAGAAGACAACGTGACAATAAAGGGGGCTTTTTCTGGCTGGCTGCCAGTGACTAGTAGATTTCCGCAGGTATCGGTGCTGGGGCTGCTATTCTTCACGTTATATATTAATGATTTAGATGAGCGAATTGAAGGCTTTGTGGCCAAGTTTGCGAATGATATGAAAAAAGGTGGAAGGGCCGGTAGTGTAAAGAACGCAAGGACTGCAGAAGGAGTTGACAAGTTGGGAGAGTGGGCAGAGAAGTGGCAGATGGAATATAGTGTAGCCAAGTGTGCAGTCATGCATTTTGGTAGTAGGAATAAAGACTACTTTCTAAATGGGGAGAGAATCCTGAAATCGGAGATGTAAAGGGACTTGGGAGTGCTGGTGCAGGATTCCACAAAGTTAATCTGCAAGTCGAATCAGTAGTAAAGAAAGCCAAGTAAATGCTAGCATTTATTTCAAGAGGGCTTGTATACAAAAATAGGGATATAACGCTGAGGCTCTATCAGGTCATGGTAAGGCCGCATTTGGAATATTTTGAGCAATTTTGGGCACCGTATCCGAGGAAGGATGTGCTGGCTCCGGAGAGGGTCCAGAGAAGGTTTACAAGAATGATCCCAGGAATAAGTAGACAATAGACAATAGGTGCAGGAGTAGGCCGTTCGAGCCAGCACCGCTATTCAATGTGATCATGGCTGATCATCCACAATCAGTATCCCGTTCCTGCCTTCTCCCCATATCCCCCGACTCCACTGAAGTAGGTTAACCTATGATGGGCATTCGTCGGCACTGGGTCTGTACTCGCAGAGGGGCCTCAGTGAAACATACAGAATAATGAAAGGCTTGGATAAAGTGGACGTGGAGAGGATGTTTCCACTAGTGAGGGAGTCACTAGTGGTCATAGTCTCAGAATTAAAGGATGTTATTTTAGGAAGGAGATGAGGTGAAATTTATTTAGGCAGAGGGTGGTGAATCTGTGGAATTCTTTGCCACAGAAGGCTGTAGAGGTCAAGTCAGTGGATTTAAGGCAGAGATAGATGCTTGATTTGTACAGGTGTCAGAGGTTATGGGAGGGGAGGCAGAAGAATGGGGTTAGGAGGGAGAGATAGATCAGCCATGATTGAATGGTGAAGCAGATGTGATGGGCCGAAAGGCCTAATTCTACTCCCATCACATGACCTTATGGAAAGTGTAAGAAGGATTTGTTTGAACATAAAAAAGTCAGAGGTTCCCCAGCCAATCCTAGTCCAAGCACACAGGGAACTGGGAATAATATTAGCACTTATTCCAACTACCCAAACTGGAATTTTACCCGATTATTGTAACTCAGCCTCATGCATGCTTAAAGGTGCCCACAATTCTAAGACCCAGGCCCTTACAGAACATACTCACCACCCACTTGCAGCTCAGGACATCCCAGCCTCCTTAGCTGTGTATTCACACAATCAATCTCTTTGACCAAACGATTCAAAATGGTTTCGTTGATCCACTAGGTACAGGCAAAATATAAGATGACAGGATCTTAGAGTTTGATTAAATTAAAAACAAACTTAAAAATATTTCCAAGAACTTGGAGCAGATCAAATTTAAAACACCTTTCCAGAAAATCACCAAATGGCTTAAAATTACAAATATGGGAATTTAGGATGTACGATGGATTACAAAGCAGGAATCTGTGATCTAGTTAGGCAAGCTGGCAATAGCAACAAAATGGTACAAACGCCCCCCTCTGCTCCCTTAGCTACCCAAACTAACATTCCTTTAACTACGCCAGGAAGGTATCAAATCAGTCAAATTTGAAAACTTCCCCAATCAGGTTTTCCCAATTTTCCTTCCAGCTCCACATGTATACGGTGGAAGTAGAATCCTCAACCATCCACACCCCTCTCAACATCTTTACTGCAGTTACAACTCAAATACAACAGATACTATCACAATTCCCACCACTTCTGCTGTTTGCGCCGATCACGGAACTAAAACTTCCATTTGCCTTCACTGTGAGTTAAAAAAAAAAAAAAAATTAGTCCCTGAAATTATCCATAATTAATGTACTGACCCATTAACAAAGGTTTGGCTAATTTGAGGTAAAGTTGGATTCCCAACCTAACTGAAGAGCAGATCGTCCATTCAGGATGAGATTGTGAGGAACTGGTAATGAACAAGAGGTTGTTGCAAATTGAGGATTTTCATCTATTTAAATCGTAGATTATTACTTTGTGGACAAATCTTGTGAACACCAACTATATGACATGGAACAGCTTTAGAGATAACATCACCTCCCCAGGCCATCACATCTCCAGCTCCAAGAACAGTAGGCTAGTAACTAAGAGGACACAGTCAAGGTGCAGGGGAGGAGGGATTCAATTCAGATCAATTAGTTTATGGGACACTCAACAGTGATAACAGTCAGCCAAACAAGGCAAGCATATCCCAATGTTACCAAGCCAGAGTCTGGGCATGCGTACTCATTACTTACATTCCTCAGGTTGGCCGTCCAAGAATCAAGATCCAGCTGTTGCCGACTCACATTCAACCTGATCCACACCTGCAAGTTACAATAGTCAGAATTCCTGGGTAGTGATTTACCAAGTTATTGTACGTTCAAACTCAACCGCATGCTCTCCCCTTTCTGAAGGATTCTTGCTAGCTTGCAATTCTAAAATACATTGTACAGATGTATGTCAGGTATATTGTCTTTGTGAAGAACTTTTATCATCATCTGTCCTTTGGGTACCAGGAAGCTTGGCAATTGGATCAAAAACATCCATACTCCATCGTAAGAGGAATGCAGTCACACACACCAGCGAGGTTAGAAAGTAGCAATCAGGGGTACGTGTGCTTGTTGTTCTCTCCTACGTAAGCTAGTACACAAACCTAATTTATGGTTACACTTGTACTACCATTTAATACAATACAAGGCTCCAGTTTGTAGACCCTGCATCTGGCCAATTTGCTTATTTTTCGCCTTATTCAATTTGGTAGGAAGCCAGAAAACCTCACATTAATCCATTTGGTGCACTCCCATTTCATTACTAGCAACCAACCCTCCAGAGACCAATATTTATTAATCAAGAGACACAAAGGTTCGGACAAATGGAATTGATGCATAGGTCAATCATGATCTAAATAAACTATTGAACAAGCTCAGTAGTCGGATGACCTTCTCCTCCTATTCTTATATTGATATCCTGTAACAACTGTTTAACATTCACAAAGTTATTGGAAGAATTGAGTATTCACATTAGAAACACTTGAACTGATGTACTGGGGCAATGAAGTGACTGGGGTAAGGGGGGAAAAAAAGAGGCAAAAGAGCTGGTTCTACCACAAAGGGTGCCTGCTAATTAGGACAGTTAGAAACTAACTTCTGAGGAAGAAACTAAAAGTTTTATTTTATTTCTGAGCATCTTTGCTAACTCGTCCATCAAACGACCTTCTGCACGCTGCAACTGTTGCTTTCTACATCACATGCAAAGTAGAATTGGAAGCACATGTGAATGCCCACAATGAGGCACATCTCAGAGCCACCTCAATGAGCTTATTGCAAATCTGGTGGAAAGGCACATCAACGCCAACTCAATGTTACAATTATATCCACCACAACCGTATAAAATGGTGCAGCAGGCTTGAGGGGTCAAATGACCTGCTCATATGTAAAAGAACTAAGTCACATCCTATCTACCTTGGGTGTAGTTAAAATGGACTTAAGAATCAAAAAACACTAATCACAAGCACTGATGGGTTACTGAAAAAATACCCATCCCCGGAGAACACCTTCCCCTGGAGTGAAGCACTAGGTATATGGATATATTGTACACACCTCTTCCGCAAGTAGCTTGGAGCCCAGATCCGTATCATCCTTGTGAGCAGAGGGGGCCTGAGACCGGCTGGCGAGCTGGTACTGGAACTTGCGCAGTGTCTGTGCATATTCTCCACTGCCGCGGCTGTAGTTCCAAAAGCTTGGACTGTTGCCGCTGGATGAACAGTCAGAACTTCCTGTGTGATCGCATCAAATAAAGTAGGATTACAACTAGTAAAACTGTCAGGCAATTGCCATCACTGGACCTCCTGACCTTCTATCAATTAAGCCAGGCCATGCTCCAAATTGAAATGCAGCATTAGACTCTGTCTAGACATTGCCCCCATTTTCAAAATATCACATCTTGAAATTGGCAGGGCTTCCTTACCCATTGGACTAATTTCTGCCCCGTTTCCCTCTCTTCTCCAAAGGTGTGGCTCCGCTAGCTAACTGAGGCAATACATTGCCTAGTGGTCATTCATCATTGACCCTTACTTGGTCCTTTGTGTCAGCGCCGACTCTGAAGGAGGTATCCAATTAGTTCTACTCCCTGTTCTTTCTCCACAGGTTTGCAGTGTTCTCAATATGTTTTTATGCACTTAACACACACACAAATTTTGCACAAAGGTCGACAGGATTTTTGGGAGAAATAATTCACTTGCCTATCATCCAACAAGCAGATACATCAAAAAGGCAGTCCCTTCCCGTTAGAGAACAATAGACTCAGTGTGGACCAGGCCCTGAATCAGAGACCCTCCCGCACTGTGCGATCGAGATTAGAATTTCAAACAATACAAGCCTCAACTAACCCATCTGGCTGCGGCCGTGCTTCTCCTCTTCGGAGCGGAGGAAACTCTCCAGAGATTTCATGTCCGTAACATACTCATCTCGCGTGAGAGGCGCGCTGTACGTGGCCGGGGCAGATCGGTAACGAGTTCTCAGGCTGGAGCTCTCCGAACTCCCGATGTTATTACCACATAAATAGGGATTCTGAAGAGGACTGAAACCGGAGCCCTGAATGATGCAAGAAAGATGTGACTGAGTTCAACAAACAAGATTTCTTTGCATCTGACATCTGCATCACTACACAATCGAGAACCACCATGAACATTTTGGCAATTTCAATCGACAGGGTTTTTCGAGTCTTAGTTGCCAGTTGTGATATTAGCTTCTTAGACAATATTTTATTAACATCTTTGATGGTTTTCATCAAACTTTATTCATTTTTAATTTGTTCCAGAAAATCAGTCACCTTCTTTCTGCCTTCATCCCACCCCTACCTTTTAATGAAATCCAGACATTGGAACTTTACCCTATCCATTCCATGACTCAGGCTGAGAATCTCTACCTCCAGCTGACTATTCCCTCTGACTAAGAGCATAGCCTAAATACATTCAAATTTAGCTCACAAATTTAATTATCTTACTGAAGACTGGAGCACGCAATTAGTCCTATCAAAGGTGTTATAGTGGGACAGAGATAATAGGCAGCTAATCTAAAAAATAATAATTTGGCTTATTTTACCTTGATCTTTTACAAGATGGCCTACATCATCATCTATATTGCAAATGATTAAATCCCAAAAAATACTAAATGAGCTTAATGATTTTGGGTTACAAAGAAATTATGAAAATTGTTTCTCAATATTTGTTCATAATGTTCAGTCAAGTACTGACTTGTACTCCACAAGGCAACTTCCATTTATTAATTAGTCGGCGACAAGTAAGTCAAAGCCAGAGCAACAAACAAAATTGATACTTATCATTTTTTTTTTTAAAGCTTAAACTGCAGTTAAGTTTTTTTTAATTAAATCAACATGTCTAGCAGGTTTTTTTTTAAACTGCAGGTTTCAAATTAATCACTACAACTTTATAAACCAACGTCGCAGTCCCACCCCCAACCACTGTAGAATGAGACAAGCAGACAACTTAACTCAGTCAACTCAGTTGGCAATATTACCTTCCAATTTCCCCTATTGTCTGTATATTTAAACAAGCACCACTGGTTCATGAGCACCCCAGGAACCTAGGACATGTACCCTTCTGACAGGCGATAGTCCTACTTTACAGAACAGCCTAGAAATCACACTGGATGAGATCAGTCGTTCCTGCAGCTCTCTATGGATAAACAGTCACTGAATTGGTGAGACAAAGTCTACGACTGGCAATCTTTCAAGAAGCTGCGAAAGTTTAAACACTGCAGCAGATGGAAGTGCAAATAACAGAACATGGATGGCAGCACGTTGTCAATGATGAGAAAATAACCGAAGGGAACAGATGGTCATGAAGGCCAGGGGTAAAGAGCTTGTCATTTTCACCTGGTACTGAAAGCAGTCTGCCAAACCAGGGAATGGAAAGAATGCACCTGGCACAATACTCCCATTATAATTTCCTGATCAACAGCCAGGAATTTTAAAAAAGCTCTGTGGTAGGAAGATCTGCCCCAGTCTGTCTGTCTTTTTCCCTTCTCAGTCTTATCGTTAATGTTAGATTATGTAATCGTCTATTTTTACGTGTATTATGTGGTGGGTGGGGGAAACTTAAAAAAAATCTTTCTTCAACGAAGATGCAACTTTATCTCCCGTGTGTTGTGGCGCTGTGATTGCGGCTGCGACTCTACTTTTGGAGGCTTCAGCTGCGGGCCCTGTGGTCTGTAACATCAGGAGTTCGCAGGTCCCTGGTTGGTGACCGACTTTTTGGGGGCTCCAGCCGCAGCACCTTTGTCTGCCCCGAAGCGCAAGGCTTGAATCGGTCCGTTCACAAGACCTTTCATTTCGGCCGCGGGATCTTCCGTCGCCCGGAGGGAGCTTCAATGTTGGGAGCTTCGATCGCCTTGACGCAGCAGTTTGACTGCCTGATCGCAGGAGAAGCAAGGAAGAGTCCCTGTTCCAGAGACTGGACAAAAAAGTCTGTATGGGCATTATTGCACCTTTGGATGAGATGTTAAACCAACCCCAAACACCATTCTTTGGAAGATGCAAATGCTCCCAAAACACTTCATCAAAGATTTGGATGAGGGAAAAAGGGTTCCCACATTTGGATTTATCAGTCAATCAGTACCACAGACAAATGTTCTGGTTAACTGCTGTCGCAGAAGTTAGTTGTGTGCTAATCACTTGCTATGCAAGTGAAGAATCAATAGCAGAGGTACCGTTAATGGAACAATCAAATTCTTGCTTGCAGCAGTATAATAGACCTTTAAACGCAATATACATGGATATATTAAAAAAAGTAACCATTACAGTATAGTCATGAAGTACAGTAAATATAAATCATATTTGCAGACAAATGGGAAAGAGAAAGCAATAATTAGTGATATTCAGTGGTATTATATACCAGTAAAGGTTTACTATAGCCTGATAGCTGGATGTTCTTCTTCATCACCTACCGTGTTGAAGCTGCTGCCAGGCGAGTACATCACAGAGGATGGGTAGGACCCACTTCCCGACATGGAAGGCGTCTGCATGGTTGGGCTGAATCCCGTCATATAGCCAGGGCTGAACTTGGGGCTGGAGCCAAGTGGCCGTTGAGGACTGTAGGACAGAACACTCTGCCCCTGGGTGACACCGGGGGGAGAACTGTTGGGGGTGGATGTGGTAGCTGGCTTTTTCTGTGGTGTCGTTTGTATCACTGAGGAAAGAAGATGGGCAAAGAGCAAATTAATAATTGGATCCTTCTCTGCCAGATCAACCTCTCAACTTCCACCCTGTGAATTTGCCAGTGTTCTAACTTGCATCAACTCCCGCATATTCACCAACCACGCTCACACATCGGGAACCATTGCCCCCTATCCAAATGTTTTTTGACATTCTCAGTTTTCAAATGTCCTCATGACGTGGCCCTCCCTTTCACCAAACCTCCCCTCCAGATGGACAACCACACTTCACTCCCACTTCACGTCCATCCACAAAAGCAAGTTCTTTAATTCCACACAAATTCTTCATCCCCATATGTGCCACAGGTGAGCTCCAACTTACCTGGATTCAATATTCCCAGCAGTGATTGTTGTTGGGGGGTCATCACTAGGTTGGCTGGGACAACAGCACTCCGGAAGTAGCGCCAGAAATCAGATAAAGCATTGAGGCAAAACAGGGTGACCAGACCAAACTCTGGAACAAAAATAAATTGAGATTAATTGAAAAGTTACAACACAAGCAACAGAAGAGATCGCTACAAATTCAAGCAACAAACGTGCAATTCGAGGATAGTTAAACCTTCCGAGCTGAACTACAGAGAGTACAATGCACCCACTATCTAGCATGTGGCCTGCAAAGAGATAGCTGCTTTCAGCCACAGGGATCTGTGTAATGAACCCAAGAATTAAGTGCAATTCTTTACACCAGATCATCATGCAATCAGAGGCTGTACATTTAAGAGGGGAATTAAGAACCTAAAAGAAATGCTGAAACCAGAGTCCTAAATAAAATCAAGGGAAGTAAACTATTTTAACAATGAATACAAAAGGGGAAAGGGACAATACTGCGCTGGAACTGGGACAAGAATAATGGAATGTCTGTTCCTCCTTTCCCAAAGTAAACAATGTGACAAGGGGATATAAACTGGCCTCATAATGAGAATGAGGCTGAAGGGAAGGAATCAAGCAGATCAGCCGCCACCTGAGACATGAAGATCTTGTGCATTTTTCCAAGAGGTAAAATGGCTTGGACATACAGGCAAAACCTGCAACATATCCATTGCATCAGAAAGGATCAGCCCACTTGCAATTAATTACAAAAATAGAGAAAAAATTGATGTACTCACCGATATACCACAGCAGCCAGTAGTTGATATTGTAGAATTTGTACAGCAATTTGCCAGTCCTGAAAAATAAAAAAATGATTTTTCCCCCCCATATTTACCACTACAGCTGAAAACTGAATACCTTGTTTGATTTCAGACAGAAGTTTAAAAACTAATGTCCTCACTCACAGCATCAGTGAGCATTTTCTGGCCAGTTATTTTACACAAGTAATTCCAGAAAATATAGAAAGCAGAACACTGGTCTTGAAATGACCAAAAGTCCCTGATTTTAGCTGACATACAATAGACAATAGGTGCAGGAGTGGGCCATTTGGCCCTTCGAGCCAGCACCGCCATTCAATGTGATCATGGCTGATCATCCCAAATCAGTACCCCGTTCCTGCCTTCTCCCCATATCCCCTGGCTATCCGTTATTTTTAAGAGCCCTATCTAGCTCGCTCTTGAAAGCATCTAGAGAACCTGCCTCCACCGCCCTTCGAGGCAGAGAATTCCACAGACTATCTGCATATTTGCAAAGTTAGTCATTTATTAAGAGGGAGTTAGATGTGGCCCTTGTGGCTAAGGGGATCAGGGGGTATGGAGAGAAGGCAGGTACGGGATACTGAGTTGGATGATCAGCCATGATCATATTGAATGGCGGTGCAGGCTCGAAGGGCCGAATGGCCTACTCCTGCACCTAATTTCTATGTTTCTATGTTTCTATTACAAAAAGTGTAAATAGAGCATGTTCCTCCACTGTTAGTATCCTGTGAGTTCCTTGCTTTGAGATGGATTGTTTGCCAGCTTGTGCTGCCAAATAGTGAAACGTTAATAGCTGGTGTGCAGGAGTAGCTGATGTCAAGATCCAACAGGGACCGACCGGGTACACAGGTAGGTTTGCTGCTGAAACCACGGTGTGAAGTGGGGGTTATGCATGCAACAGGAGACCGGGTTCAGGATTGAGTCAGATTTAACTCGGTCAGAAGCAGGGTCTGGGCTACTTGTACATTTAAGCTTGTTTTGACAGCCAACAAATGCAAGGTGAAACTTAAATAAATATTATGTCCATTGATGGATCGACAAGCAAGCATCATTGTAGGCCGAACGTAATTGAAAGCGGCCTCAGTGGTATCCATGCTTTTTGACATTTGTTGGAAGTCCATGCCTTATTCCTTGCAAATTATAAAGAATTAATGCAACGCAGATCATTTTACAGTTGCTTTTACTACTTTCCTTATCATTCTTCCAGATTCTGCCAAAATTCTTATTTTCTTAGTCTGTTTCCCAGTAGCTCTAAAAGCTAGAATAGATAGACACAGAGTGCTGGAGTAACTCAGCTGGTGAGGGATCATCGATGGAGAACATGGATAGGTGCCATTTTGGGTCAGACCCTTCTTCAAACTAAAGGGTCCCGGCCCAAATTGTCACATCCATTTCCACCACAGATGCAGACAGACCTGCTGAGTTACTCCAGCAATTTTTTTTTTTTTTTTTTTGGTAAGCCAGCATCTGCAGTTCCTTGTTTCTAAGCTAGAACAGATTTCAGGGATCTCGGGTTAACCTTCTCAGAAACATTTTGTTTGAACCTTGTATGTTTAAATTCCATTCCATTCCAATACTCAGCGGGCTGCTCAGGAAGTTTACAATAGGACATCTTCCTCAACACCATCAACTACTGATTGGGAGCACAATACAATCAATTGTCTTTGGTAAATCACAGAAAACCAAGGTCAATTTGGAATCTAGGACGCTGCATTAAGCAAAATAAGACAAGTTGATACCAAATGAAGATAAAAACACCAGATCTGCAAAGTTCTGCCATTCACTGAGACTAGGTGGGGGCAACATGGTCAATTTTCAACTCTCTCCATGTTATTTACATGGACTAGCTACCATCAAGTCTTAGTTTAGAGATACAGCGTGGAAACAGGCCCTTCAGCCCACTAACTCCATACTGACCATTGATCACCAGTTCACACTAGTTTTGTTATTCCACCTTCTCATCCACGCTCTACACATTAGGAGCAATCTTAGCTGCTAATTACCTTCAACCCCAGATGTTTTAGGGTTGAGGTAGGATACGGAACACCTGGAGGAACCCAACGTGGCCACTGGGAGAATGAATCTATCCTCTCTTAGTTGCCGTCTTCTCTTCATTATCACTTTAGCCTAGACATTCCTTTTATTTGCTCCACTGTGGACCCCCACCCCCCCCCTTGCAAATTTAAGCACTTGTTTAAAAAGTAATTATCACAGTAATTGTCCCATAGTACAATGAATACATATCAAAATTCCTTGTGTAGAAAAGAACTGCAGATGCTGGTTTATACCCAAGATAGACACAAAGCACTGGAATAACTCAACAGGTCAGGTCACCGCTCTGGAGAAAAAAGATGGTGCAATGCAGGTTGGGACCCTTCTTCAGACTGAAGGATACAGACCCCAAACGTCACCCATCCTTATTCTCCAGAGATGTGCTGAGTTACTTTAGCACTTTGTAACAAATGTTCTGCCTTGTTTTGAGATATCCATAGGTTGTGAAAGGAACTAATGAAGTGAAAAATGTTTTGATGTTAAGTACAATGCTTTTTGCAAGAATTGAAACCAAAAAGAAGCAGAGGAACAACTTACATTTCCATGTAGACCATTCCTGCAAGGCCTACATTGAGCAAACCCCACACCAATATCACTTTCCGGGTTTGCACCTCTTTCCTCATCTGGATGGTGCGGTCAATAAGAACGGTGCCAGACATCTGATTCATCTCTGCGGATATCAAAATAATTATCATCTGAACCTCAGCAAGGGATATATCAGAGGTTGGGTATGCTCCAGTGTCTAATAGCAACAGGAAAGTACACGACCATGGGGTTTGAAACTACCACCAATTTGAGCAGAACCAGTTATGACATTTTTCAACTTTCTAGTTCACGTCAAGAGTGTTTTGGATACAATACACCTCAAGCAACCAAACTCTGCAAAGCCCAGGAACTGCACTCACTGCCAATCTCAGGGCCTTTCAGTTGCACCACATGTGAATTAGTGGGAAGTCGCTTAGCCCAGCCGGCTGATCCAACCTTCATTCTGCCTTTCACTAACCGTCCATCCCCTCGCTCACCAAGAATTCATCTCTTTATGTATCTGCCCAAAAGATATTCACAGGTGTAGGCATCTTCCCCTCTTCCTTGACCTTAATCACTCTTCCCTCCTTCCGCCCTCTCCTCTTCCTTCGATCTCTCTCTCTCCCTCCGCCCTCCTCTGCCCTTCCCCTCTCTCCCCCCACTCTCCCTCCTCCCCCTCTCTCTTCCCCCTCCCCCCTCTCTTCCCTCCCTCTCTCCCCCTCTCTCTCCCCTCCCCTCCTCTTCCTCCTCTCTCCCTCTACCCTCCCCACTTTTTCCCCTTCCTCCTTTCCCCTGTCTCCCTCTCCCCCGTCACCTCCCCTCCTCCCTCTCCCTCTCCCTCTCCCCCACTCAAAGATCCTACATCTGCTATTTGATCTTTGGTTCCACTCACCTGTCCGCTCACCGACGTGACCCCTCCACTCACACCCAGTCCGCCGCCACCGCCGCCGTCACCGGACGTAAAGAGCACTTCCGCAGACGTCGGCCGGGCGTGTTTGAACAGAGGCGGGAAAGTTGAGCCGTGACGTGGGCGGGGCCCGGGGTCAACCGGGGGGGGGGGGGTCAATATACCCGGGGATAACACCATCTGACCTTTCATTCCCCCATTAATCACCACACAAAGGCACATCAACAGAAGGAAACAGTTTATAACAGCATTTGTCATCTTGGTGTCGCTAGGCAACAGCGACAATAACCCGCGAGCGCAAGCAGGACCGAGCCGTGGCTACAGGAGCCCAGACTAGACTAGACTAGACTAGACCAGACCAGACCAGACCAGACCAGACCAGACCAGGCCAGGCTGGACCAGACTAGGCCCCACTGACTGTCAACATCAACACCACAACCTGATCCACGGGGTTGGCTCGGCCTTGAGGGAATTTTAGTGCCGTCTATCAGGTTTATCCCCTTTGCACGTGTTTTAATGTTTAGTATTTGTGTATAGGGAGGGAGGGAGAGGGGGGAGGTTGCACGGAAGGTCATCAGGTCAAAGGACGTGACGCACGGAGTCGCTCACGCCTTCTGGGGTACAAGGCAGCTTCCGGCTTACACTGCTAACACACGCAACACCAACTTTCTCAGTTGGTAAAAAACCCACTAAAATGGTCAATTTCTGCGCTGTATTAAATTGTGCCAATAGGGGTGACCGCGAGAGACATTTATCGTACTTCAGAATTCCGAAAGTGAGGAGAAATGATGGTAAAGAGAAACGAGAGGTGAAGGGACAACAACAGCTAAAGTGGTTAGCGAACATTGGCCGTACAGATATCAAGATTGAAAAAATTGCGAATTATCGCGTTTGCTGTCTGCATTTCATCAATAGTAAGGCATTCTTTATGTTTTTTATTCTTGATTCCTTTGGTATCTAAAAAGTTTTAGAAGTGATAAATGCATGCAAAAAGAAAACGCTTCTGAAGCTAAATTTATCATTAGAAAATCGCAAACCATACGTGGGTTTGAATTACTTTTCACCCAGATACAAGGAATGGCATAATTGTTAGCTGTTAATTGGACATAATCCAACTCAGTAAATTGGCAATATCTTTGAAAGGAGTGAGTGTTTAAGCTGTCAGGACATTTTATTATTTGCCAAAATATACATTTTTGTTTAATGCCTACACAATTATTTGTTTAGTTATTTCTGCATTACAGAACAACCTGCAGCATGGAACAATGTTACCAATCCTGATTGGGCACCAACTGTGAATATGGGACGTAACGTTAAACGTAAAGACCGCCATACTAGTTCAACAAAAAGAGAGTGTACGAAGGCCGATTTGATCTCAGCTCAGGCACTCGTAGCTCTGCAAGATGAAGTTGAACAGGTAGCTCTGCAAGATGAAGTCGAACAGGTTAATGATTATGAAAACTTTGAACCGGAGCTGCAAGTACACCATGAACTTGACATGGAAACACAAACACCAGTCAAAGAAACAATGGACACATCAACACAAACAGAAATGTGTGCAGCAGACATAACAGTACTGGAAGCACAAGCAGCCAGCAACAATAAAGACCTCGCTAAAGCAAGGCAAGAAGCAGACCAAATTAAGTTTTCACAAGAAAGCTTTTCCAAGGACGACAAAAAGGTTGAGTACTACACGGGTTTACCAACGTTTACCATTTTGATGGTGGTCTTCAATTATGTTCAGGACAAGCTCCCCACTAGACATTCACTAACATATTTTCAGCAGTTGCTGATCATCTTGATGAAGCTCCGACTTGCAGTGACTCATGAAGATCTTGCGTATCGATTCTTTGTTAGTGAATCCACAATATCACGCGTGTTCAATACTGGGCTTGATGCCCTTTACGGCATATCCAAGTTAATTGCTTGGCCCGAAAGAGAGGTTCTGTGGAAGACCATGCCCATGCAATTTCGGCAGACATTAGGAAAGCGTGTGGCAGTGATTATAGATTGCTTTGAAGTATTTTGTGATAGACCTACAAGTTTAGATGCGCGCACCCAGACTTTGTTGAACTATAAACACCATAACACCATCAAATTTGTATTAGGTATAGCACCAAGTGGTGCTATTTCATTTGTATCTGCGGCATTGGAGGACAGCGGCACAGATAATACAATTACACTTTCATCTAACTTTTTTGACCACCTGCTCCCTGGAGATGTCATTTTTGCTGATCGCGGTTTTGACATGAAAGATTGTGCCGGATTTTACGGTTGTGAAGCAGAAATCCTTGCAATTACAAGTGGGAAAGCAGAACTATCTGCGCTGGATGTGGAAAAATCTCGTGAATTTGCACATTTACGCATTCACGTAAAGCGTGTGATTGGTGGTGTCAGGCAAAAATACCGAATTCTAAGTAATACTGTACCACTGGAGTACATGATGACCAACGCTGAAATTCAAGCACCCAAAATTGATAAAATTGCAAGGATCTGTTGTGCACTTTTCAACTTAAATGCAGCCATAGTTTCACAGTAGGGGCAGATAGTTTTGCTTTCGTATGGGGCATATACGAACAATAAAAATTCTCAAAAAAGTTACTTGGCTCATGAGCATTTATTATGGATGAAATTGTAAGTAATTGTCAAATCATTGAATAACAAACACAGAAGTTAAAGTGCACTTCAAAATCTTTAGCATTAAACTTAAATTTAACAGTTTGAAAAAGAGACTGTTGTGTGAAAATGACCACAAAATGTCCTTCTATGTGGTTTTATGCAGTGCAAGGCTAACTTGGTATATAAATGCTGGACTTGGTATTTATGAGAAACCTGTTCAGCACAACAGTTGCAGTTCATTTCTTTTTGGGAACTTTTTTTTGTAATTTTGGGAGGAGCCTACAATCTGGGCAAAACCATTTTTTTGGTGTCTCATAATTTTCCAGCAATTTCAGGCATTCAAAATGAAACCACAAAATAAAACACTTTGGGTTATCACATGATCATTTTCCCGCTTTCCCCCTCCTGACAGTAGCACCACTTTTTGTTTATCCTGGTCATCGGTCTCCATGACATTCTTTGACATATTTTTGGGAGGGCTGGTAAAATGCTCACCAACAAGCTCTGGTAACACACCTAAATTGAAGAAGTGAATGGCAGCAGCTACAGCATCTGTCCAAAAAGTATGATTACCCATTATATGCTCTGTATGGGGCGGATGTCATCACTGGTCCATACCACAAAATCGCAAAACGGTCTCTCCGAGACAAATATTTGGGCTTGGACCTGGTAGTAGTAAGCATGCTCATTGGACAGATGAAACTCACCATTCACATCATGAAGACAAAACTGTTTGTCCTCTGCAGTGTACATTAAAGACATGTCCTTCTTACAGAACGGACATTTAGTTTCACAAACATCAAAACATCATCCCCGCAACAATGCTTAGCACACTGAACCAGTCCATCCGGTGTTGCACCCAAATGAGGGTACTTGCGGTTTATGGTCAGTCCTGAGTCACTATGAAACCGGAGTGTTCAGTACAGCATATAATCGTCATAAGCTTGTCTTGCTTGCTGTTCATGATCACAGCCCCATCTTGTTGCCTCGGTGCTTAATCTGAACAGATCGGAGGAGCACTCCGATTTAATCAGACTAATTGCAGGATTTGTTACTAACACCTATGAGAGAGAAGCAAGTGTTACCAAACTTCTGAATTCTCTGGGGTGGAACCCTCTCCAAGACAGACGTGAAGCTCACCGTTTGACCTGTTTTTACAAAATCTTAAATGGTCAGCTCGACATAGATTACAAGACCTACACCAAACCCAAACCAATTAGGAGCAGACGAGGGCATTCAATCCAATTTGTGATTCCAGCTACAAAGACAGATGTGTACAGCAATTCGTTCTTCCCCCGCACAATTAAAGCATGGAATAATCTCCACCCTACTATAGTTACCCAACCAGATGCATCTAAATTTAAAGTAGCTTCCCAATAACCCTTTCTGGCTTAAGTTCTCCGTCCACCACCTCCAGTTTAAATTCCATTTGGAATATTTTGGAGGACCAAGAAACCAAGAACCAAGGAGCACCTGCATTTGTCCTGCAAGCACTTTTCAGTTTTAATGCTGTAATGCGGCCTGCCCGATACCAAAACCAGATATTTGATTTGGCTTGCTGACGAGTGTGTGCCTCCACATTCTTTGCCCCCTCCTCTGTAACAATAATCAATATCACACCTCTTTAGCCGATCAGCATATGTTAAGCTGAATGTGTCTTTGTCCTTTAAGTCTGTAAGAATGGGTGGAAATTCTTTTTTAACAGTCTCGGAAGGAACAAATCTTGCTGCATAAGGGTCAATAGAGCTAATTATGGTCGATTTTGTTGTGGCCAGGGACAGGCCCAACAAAAGTTCACTCATTGCTTGTCCTGCAGCAGCTCCCATGTTGGACAAGAAGCGGATGCCACTGTTGGAGCTTCATCTCTTGTTTGTTGCTGTTTCGGCTCTGTCCCATCTATGGCAGCATCAAGCCATCATTTCCCCTGCTGCTGAAGAGAAGTCAACTTTGCTGACAGGCGCAGCTTTAACTTGCTTTCTTGTTGGCTCCATCCAATATGCTTTGACCTGGGTGACTGTTGTTTTCTCACGAATCCGTACTCCAGCGTCAATACCAAAGAGAAGCATTGCTACATGGGTACAAACTTTGCCGAGCAATCACAGCGGGCACTGCAAATCTGGCCATTTGTCCCAATAACCCACGGCAGCAATGACCTAGAAGTCACGCCTACAGCTTGCGAGTGAGGAACCTATAGTACGAGGATAATTGAAAAGAAAGAAAGAAAGTGTTAAAATAGCTTCCAATAAGTAATAGCAAAACAAATGATAGAAAACTTACTTTTCCACACACCACTCGTAAGTGTGGACAAGATTTGGGATATATACACTAGTGTCATGTAACCAACCATTTCCAGGAGTATAAGCCTCCGATGACTTATACTCCTGGAAATTATTTGCTGTGTATGAACTGGGTGTTGAGATGAGATAGGCCATGATGTCCATGGAATTCAGTTCTGGTAGTTGGGAGATGTCACGGGATTTCTCAGCTTCAGGCACTAAGTAAGGTTTAATACCAATCAAGGAGACTTTTTGGACATATCGTGCATACTCCTCAGTTGCTAGATTGGAAGCATACTGCGGATGCCGGGACAGAAGACGGGCCCGCTGTAATGGCAGCCATAGGAAGTGCTTACCTGAAGTTCACCGCTTGTACTCCAGAAGGCGTTGCATGGCAACAGTACGATTCAGGGGTCGTGACCTCGCCTGCCGTGCAAGGGCCCTATTATCATATGCACAAGTGAGGTACAGGTATGATGAAAATGTCCTTGCAGCAACATCACAGGCACATAGACTCTGTCAACACAAAAAAACATGAATCAGACATAAATTAGCCAAGATGGTAAAAAGCAGAAGATTGTGGTAAAGAAAACATTTGAGAAAAAGCATAATTAGAAAAGTTTGTGGTAGTGCAAGAGGCCTGTAGTATTTCCTTGCTGAAGTAGGACTAGTGTTCTGCAGGAAGGTTCAACAAACCAATAGTTCTGGAGAGAACTTGTTTCTGAGCCTGGTGGTGGGGGACTTCAGGCTTCTGCATCTCCTGCCTGATGATACTGTCATGATGAAGGCTTTGGCCAAATTGCGAGGATGCTTGATGATATATGCAACCTTCATGATGCAGTACCTCATGTAGATCCCAGGAATGATTGGGTTAACATATGATGACCATTTGTAGGCGCTGGGCCTGTATTTACTAGAATTTAGAAGGATGAGGGGGCACCTCATCAAATCTTACCGAATAGTGAAAGCCTTGGATAGAGTGAATGTATAGAGGATGTTTCCACTAGTTGGGATGGGGGAGGGAGGGGGAGGAGGGAGATGGGATAGGGGAGGGAGGGGGAAGAGTGTGGAGAGGAGGAGGAGAGGGGTGGGGGGGGGAGAGAGGGGGAGAGAGTGGGGAGGGAGGGGTAGGAGGAGAGAGGTGGAAGAGGGACACAGGGGTAGGGGGAAGGGGCAGAGGGAGAGGGGAAGGGGGTGGGGGAGAGAGGGATGGGGGTGGGAGGAGGAGGGGGAGGAGAGGGAGAGGGTTGAAGAGAGGGAGATGGAGAGGGGGAGGAGAGAGTGATGGGGGGGGGAGAGAGGTGTGTGGGGAGATGGGGTACCACCTCCAGTTTAAATTCCATTTGGAATATTTTGGAGGACCAAGAAACTAAGAACCAAGGAGAGTCTCGGACCAGAAACATTAGCCTCTGAATAAAAGGATGTACCTTTAGAAAGCTGATGAGAAGAAAGGCCAAGTCAATGGATATTTTTAAGGTGGAGATTGACAGATTCTTGATTAGTACAGGTATCAGGGGTTATGGGGCAAAGGCAGGAGAATGGGGTTGAGAGGGAAAGATAAATCAGCCATGATTGAATGGCGGAGTAGACTTGATAAGCCGAATGGACTAATTCGACTCCTAGAACTTATGAACTTAGATAGCTCCCTTCAATTACATGGAGGGCAATGCCCATCGTGGACTAGGCCAAGTCCAGCAGTATCTAAAGCTTCCATGCGTTTGATTGCCGTAACAGGCTATGGTTCAACCGGTCAGGATATTTTCGACAGGGTAGGTACAATTGATTGAAGGCTGAGTTTCAACCTACCATGACTGCTTAAGAATTAAGATTCTAATAATTCAAAAAATCTTTAAATGGAAGTAGGGGGGGGGGGGGGGGGGGGGGGGGGGGGTCAAGAAACAAAGGACATAGGTTTGTGAGAAGGGAACATGTAATAGGAACCTGGGGGGCAACACATATGGTGGTGGGTATATGTAACAAGCTGTAAGAGAAGGTAGTTGAGGTACTATAATAACGTTTAAATGACGGTCCCCATCCCGAAATGTCACATCCATTTTCGTCAGAAATACTACCTGATCTGCTGAGATACTCCAGCATTGTGTGTCTAATATTTAAAAGACATCTGGACAGGTACGTGGATAGCAAAGATTTAGAGGGATGCTCGTGTAGATGGGACATCTTGGTCGGCATGGGCAGGTTGGGTTAAATAGCCGGGTTCTGTGCTCTATGTGACTCCATGGAATTACAAAGGTCCAAACTGCGGTGGAGATCGTGAAACAGGAGCGGTTGGTCAAATCGTTTGTGAGTCCAGATGCATCATTTGTTGATTCTAAAACTCACATTGGGTCTGGGGAAACTGGGAAACGCAAACGAGTCTCTCTACTTCACGTTGTAACTTCCAGCTTCTATCTACTGAAGTATGTTGTGACTAATTCAAAAATGAGGAAACTGCAGCCTTGGAGCGGCGCAGTGCAGGCAGTGCAAAATGATACTGAGGCTTAAAGGGTTAATTTACAAGGACAATTGCATAAATTGTATTCTGGTAAGTGTCCAATGAATTCGAGCGTCATCAAGTGATTATGCTGATGCATATTTCTGCTCTCAATGATTAAGATGCTTCTGGAAAATAATACAGGAAAATTATTTTGTGTGGGAATTATTCCACCTTTCTGCAAATTAATGTCAGTCATTAATCTCCGAGCCAGGCGGCCGCCCCCGCGCCTCTCGCCCTTTATATACCGACAGGACATTGGGTCTGTCTGCAAGACTTCACCATGGGGAAACTTTTGGTTTTCTCTGCTTTGCTGGTGGCCGTTTGTGTTCATGGAGGTTTTGTGGGGTAAGTTTGTGTGGCCCAGTGGCGGAGTAACTTCCAAGTGGCCACAAAGCGCTGGAGTTAACTCAGCGGGTCAGGCAGCATCTCTGGAGAATATGTGTAGCTGACATGTCGGGACGGGATGAAGGGTCTCAACCCCAAATGTCACCTCTCCAGGTTCTCCAGAGATGCTGCACGACTTGCTGAGTTAGTTACTCCAGCACTTTATGTCATTTTGTTCATTAACCAGCATCTGTAGTTCTTTGTAATTTTCGAGCGGGTCCATTAATATTAGTTTACCAGAAATCAGACTAAAGTGTGGGAGATCTTTATGTTGAGTCGTTAAGACTTAGCATCCCATCTTCAATTGTTGAGCAAATTCACCAAGACCGGTGCAGAATGTGGGGGGGGGGGGGGGGGGGGGGGGGGGGGGGGGGGGGGGGGGGGAGGAGGGAGGAGGAGGGAGGGAGAATGGACAGGTCCCAAGCGGAAGCCGAGACAAGTCTCCACAGACGGTACCGGTGGCGCAACGCTAGAGTTGATGCCGGACAAGCCTTGCCAGCGCTTGATCCCGACGACGGAGTTTGTACCTTCTCTCTGTGACAGCGTGTGTTTTCTCCGAGATCTTCGGTTTCCTCCCACACTCCAAAGACGTACAGGTTTGTAGGTTCATTGGCTTGGTGTATATGTGTAATTTGTTCCCAGTGTGTGTGTGTGAGGGTCCCTTCTGTCGTGCTCCCATCCCCCATCCCCAATCTTTGCACATCCCCAACCCTGGACTTTCACCTCGTCTCTTTAATTTCATATATCTCCTTGTGTTTTATAACTAATTTCCCCTCTGGGATAAATAAAGTTCTATCGTAAGTGTTAATGTGTGGGGATCCCTGGTCGGTACGGACTCGGTGGGCCGAAGGGCTTGTTTCCGCGCTGTATCTCTAAACTAAACTGAACTAAACTAATGATGCTGCCCGACCTGTTGAGTTACTCTAGCACGTCGTGTTTTGCTCAACATTCCAGCATCGGCAATCTCTTGTGTCTCCATTAGAATGGACAGGCACTTAAGGTCAGGAGGAACACGATGGGCCGAAGGGACGGTCTCCGCGTTTCCACTCCCATCTACGAATTCTGGAGCTCAATGAAGGCAGCACATTTAAACCAGATCAATTCTTTGATGGTCTGAAGAATGGTCTCGACCCGAAACGTCACCCATTCCTTCTCTCCGGAGATGCTGCCTGTCCTGCTGAGTTACTCCAACATTTTGTGTCGATCTTCAATTATTTGATCATCAGGTTTGAATGTGGTATTTCCCTTGGCTTGACTGGGGATACGAGCAACAATGAGAGAGAAACTACGGATTAAAAAACTCCAGGTAGTTCACGGGCTAGAAATAGGTGACTTGTAAGGTTGTAAGATTGGGGAAAGTACGGAGATGGGGATGGCAAGTCTATGTGTGTTTTAACAAAATGTCAACCCCACAGTTTGTAATCATTTGTAAAAGGGCCAGCAGTGAAATGTGACCAGTAACCGCCGGCCTGCTTACAGGGATCAGGTACTCCGGATCACACTCAGAGATGAGGAACAAGCGAGTTTGGTGATGTCGATGGAGGAACAGGATCATCTCCAGGTAAGGCCATAGCCACTCGCCTCGCCACTCGCTCCGGGTGGAGCTGCAGATACCCGGGGCACCTTGAGTGGAAATGTAGAAACAAGGAACTGCAGATGCTGGTTTTTCATTGCAAAATGCAATCTGTCTCTCCCTCCAGAAAGGAATCAGATTTGTGTGTAGTGGGAAAACTGGCGTATGGAGCTGACAGTTGAATATTATATTCAGCATTGTTGCCAATAATGTGTCCTCCTGACCTATTCGACACTTAAAGCTGAGTTTTCAGTAGATTTACTTTGAACTAACGGTAGACACAAAGTGCTGCGGTAACTCAGCGAGTCGGGCAGCATCTGTGGAGAAAAAAGATGAGTAACGTTTCGGCTCGGGATCCTTCTTCAGATGTTGACGAGACTTGAGTGCAGGCAGTGACCGAACGGCGGCGCCGGACGATCGGATACCGACAGGATGACATCACCTACCCTTGGCCTCCAGAGATGCTGCCTGGCCCGCTGAATTACTCCAGCATTTTTGTTGTTGTAAACCAGCGTCTACAGTTCCTTGTATCCCCAATAACACGCAGAGCTGGGCAGCGATTAAGGTGGCCACTGGGAATGTGTAAATGCCATGCTTCTTCTCCCCTAGCTTGACATCTGGCGGAGTCCCCACAAGACCGACCTCGTCATGGATGTCCGTGTTCCTCGGGGTAGTCTTCAGACCTTCAAGGTGTTTCTGGAGCACAATGGGATCCAGTACTCAACAATGATTGAAGACCTGCAGGTACAGCCTGTGCTAACCCGTGTCACACCGACGGTCGCTGGCCTGGGCTAAAGGAGGGACAATAGACAATAGGCAATAGGTGCAGGAGTAGGCCATTTGGCCCTTCGAGCCAGACCGCCATTCAACGTGATCATGGCTGATCAGCCCCAATCAGTACCCCGTTCCTGCCTTCTCCCCATATCCCCTGACTCCGCTATTTTTAAGGGCCCTATCTAGCTCTCTCTTGAAAGCATCCAGAGAACCTGCCTCCACCGCCCTCTGAGGCAAAGAATTCCACAGACTCACCACTCTCTGTGAGAAAAAGTGTTTCCTCACCTCCGTTCTAAATGTCTTACTCCATATTCTTAAACTGTGGCCCCTGGTTCTGGACTTCCCCCAACATCGGGAACATGTTTAACAATCTTATATGTTTTAATATATCACCACCTATATCACCAGCGACCCCGCGTGTGTGTGGGGTCTTGTTCCCGTGTGGGTGAGAGTACAGCTGTGTAGTTATGTGTGGGGGGGGGGGGGGGGGGGGGGGGGGGGGGGGGGGGGGTTGTGGGGTCTCAAATATGTAAGTAGAAACAGGATGAGGATTACACTTGTCTCTGATACGCAAGTTTGATAATTTGCCGGGAAAGTTGAGGCGCAAAAGAAACCCGGAAGAATAAAAGAACAGCGAAGATATTGATCATGTTTTGCTCCCCTCCAATGTCATCAGTTAGTCACTTATTTAATCGCTGATTGTGGGGACTTTAGTGCAGCATTTTAACGTGCCTTAGGAATTGGAAAGGCCCGTATAGTTTTGCATTGCATCTTTTAGGTATTGATTGAGAGCGAGAAAGCTGAGCTGGAGAGGTCGACCATGATGGAACGCACCTTCTCCACATTCAACTACGGCACCTACCACACCCTGAGTGAGGTGAGTACACGCCCCGGGAAACCACCAGGTCAGTCCGCCCAACACCCGCAACATGCGGCAACCCGGGGTCCAGGGTCGGCTAGAGCGGCGTAGTCAGCTAGATTGGCTGATGGCTGGACCACTGGCACTAACTAGTCAGCCGTCGCTTCCCTCCGCTGGCATGCGGTGTTACCGTGGGTGGAGAGGGGCCGAGTTGGGCCGAAGGGCCAGTTTCTGAGCTGCATGACTCTATGACTAACTAGAGAGAGGAGGGAACGAGAGCGCTAATTGACTGGCAATGCTCTCTGGTGCGCGAGGTCCACTCTTCTCAGCAGAAGATGTTACCCGGAGCAAAATTCCGCAGCCCCGACTATTTACATGTTCTGACACATTTGAACAGCCAAATTCAATAATCAATTCATCGGTAGCCGATGGATTAGTAAGTGTGTCCTCTCTGAAAGTAATTAGCAAAGACCAGTGAACCGCGGGTTGAGGGAGGGGGCATGTGTAATTATTCCTGGATGATATCCAACGTCACTTCTCCCCAAACCACCACAGATTATGATTCAATCTGATACCCAGGGATGTTCTCGTCAACTTTTTCCCAATTACTTTTTTTTCGCTCCTGTTAGTTTCCCGCAACCCGAAAGCATACCCCGGTTTACGTTTCACCTTCATGCCGTATACCCTTACCCCGTTGTTGACAAGAACTGGCGGTACATTAACACATCTGTCACAAGCCTTCGCCCTTTCATCAGGTCACAAAGTCCGGGAAGTTTTTTTTAGTTTTTACTTTCAGAGATACAGCATGGGAACAGGCCGTTCGACCCACCGCGTCCACCCCGACCATCATAATGGTTCTATGTTCTCATCGACACCCCACACATTTGGAGCAATTTACAGAAACCGACAACCCTGCACGTCTTTGAGGTGTGGGAGGAAACGGAAGCACCCGGAGGAAACCCACGCGGTCACAGGGAGAACATGCACACTTCACACAGACAGCACCCGAGGTCAGGATCGAACCCGGGTCTAGCAGCTGTGCCATTGTTGCGCCCTCAAGTATAGAGTCATATATAGTACGGAAACTGGCCCTTCGGCCCAACTTGTCCATGCCGACCAAATTGTAGATGGACGCAAAACCCTTTTGACTCATTTTGATCTCATTCTTAGAAAGGGCTATCGGCATCAGACAGCATCCCTCATTGGAGCAGCTACCTGGGAAAAGCAGCAACCCTTAATCCCACAAAAGTTATTCAGGTGGTGATCACTGCAATGAGCCGGGGTCCAATGCTCACCTTGACTTGCTCATCCTAGTCCAGGATATTCGCCGTGGTGTTTAGCAGCCTCTGAATTCCCCTAATCTGCTCTGTAACTTAACCCAATGTTGAATGTTCCCCGGCCCGCCTGGTCGTCTGCCTTCTTTGCGTGTTAGGTTTTAACTTGTCTCTCACCTTTGCTGCAGATTTACACATGGATGGACGATCTGGTCTTTGCGTTTCCCGGGCTGCTGCAGAAGCTAGAGATTGGGACGTCGTTCGAAGGGCGGCCGCTCTACGTGCTGAAGGTGTGGAGAGAGTCAGTGTTGCAACTTCTCACCAGCTCCGTTACTAAAGCTTCAGCAGACCCATAGTGCCAGATTTCCACACTATTATTGCCGTTACAGTTTCCACAAACTTCCTATGGAGTCTGGTCCTGTCCAGTCCCTCCAGATTAGCCACAGAATGTGTAAATGGAAGTCTGATTGAAAGATGCAGCATAGAAACATAGAATGCAGGAGTAGGCCATTCGGCCCTTCGAGCCTGCACCGCCATTCAATATGATCATGGCAGATCATCCAACTCAGTATCCCGCACCTGCCTTCTCTCCATATCCCCTGATCCCTTTAGCCACAAGGGTCACATCTAACTCCCTCTTAAATATAGCCAATGAACTGGCCTCAACTACATTCTGTGGCAGAGAATTCCAGAGATTCACCACTCTCTTTGAAAATTTTTTTTTCTCATCTCAGTCCTAAAAGATTTCCCATTTATTCTTAAACTGTGGCCCCTTGTTCTGGACTTCCCCAACATCGGGAACAATCTTCCTGCATCTAGCCTGACCAACCCCTTAAGAATGTTGTAAGTTTCTATAAGATCCCCCCTCAATCTTCTAAATTCTAGCGAGTTCAAGCCGAGTCTATCCAGTCTTTCTTCATATGAAAGTCCTGACATCCTAGGAATCAGTCTGGTGAACATTCTCTGTACTCCCTCTATGGCAACAATGTCATAGGACATTCCAGCATGGGACAGGCCCTTCGACCCACCGAGTCCACGCCGACTATCGATCGCCCATTCACGCTAGTTCTATGCTATCCTACTTTCTCATCCACTCCCTACACAATGAGGCCAAAATTAACCTACAACCAACTCTTTGGGATGTGGGAAGACACCCGGGGCACCCGGAGGGAACCCACACGGTCACAGGGAGAACGTGCAAACTCCACACAGACAGTGCCCGGGTTCAGAGTCGAACTCGGGTCCCTGGTGCTGTGAGGCAGCGGCTTTATCAACTGTGCCACGAGTTGGTTTCCATTATCCCATTGAAAATCATCCCGCTTCCCAGAAAACGAACCAACACGAAGCCGGGTACCCACCTAACCTAGAACAAGCCGAGGTCGATCCGCTCCAGTCCCAATCCTCGTCCCCGCCTGTAATCGTCTTCCATTTACTTGTGTGAAGTTCAGCACCGGGGGAAGGCAGCGTCCAGCCATCTGGATCGACAGCGGAATCCACGCCCGCGAGTGGGTGTCACCAGCCAGCGCCATCTGGATGGCGAACAAGGTAACCAGCCAGCTACGGGGAACCAACTAACTGCAGGTGCTGGGAGCTAGAGCAAAACACAAAGTGCTGGAGGAATCTAGCGGGCCAGCTAACACCAGTGGACGAGGCAATGGTTAGGCGGCATTTCAGGTTGGCACCCTTCTTGAAACTGGGGTGGGGAGGAGAGAAAGGGGGTGGGGGCGCGGCAAAGCACAGTTGGATCAAGATGAGGGAGGTCTGATTGGCAAATGGTGGAGTAAGTGACAAAGGCTAGATGTGAAAAGATACGGAGAGAAGAGATACGGGCGAAATTCCGGGGAGGTGTGATTCCTTCTTCTTGCGTTTGAGGCAGCAGAGGTTATGTAACCGAACGCCCTTCGGGTTCCACGTGTTACTGTAGACACTGGGAACAGCGAGTCCGCTCATGTTCGTCCAGATCCAATGTTATCACAGTACTCGCCACATGTTCTGTCTTTCTCCTGTAGATCGCCAGTGACTACGGCCAGGAGACCTTCATCACGTCGTTGCTGCAGAGAATGGACATCTACATGGAGATCGTGGTGAACCCCGACGGCTATGTCTACACGCACACCAAGGTCAGTGCCCGGGGCGCCCAGCTTGGTGCCGCCCAGTGTGGTGGGCTGCGCTTGGAACAGCTGGTGTGGTTATATCACTCATAGACACCGAGTCCCCACCCGTCATTCTGCCCCCTTATTGTGAACACGCTGGACACCTGTCACCTGTTGGTGCTGAAGATGTTAGTAAATACACAGGTAACCATCTATCAGGTAACTAACTGTTCGTGGGATAGTCCAACTTTAACTTGGCCCAGAAAACGAACGAGGAGCTACTGGGGAGGTTTCACGGCAGTCGGGTCACGACCCATGACCCGTGCTGCTGATACACTACGCCAACTGGAGTACACGCGATGAACTGCAGGTAAGTGCAGGTGACCATTGTTTCAAGCGTTGCGGGCCCGTTAAAACTAGTCGGAATTGCCACTTTTTGCGCTGTAAATAATGATGGAAATCGGGATAAGCGTGAGAGACATTTAGCCTACTTCAGAATTCCAAAAGTGAGGAGAAATGACGGTAGATAGAAGCGAGAGCTGAAGGGACAACAACAGCCTGAGTGCTTGGCGAACATTGGCCGTTTGCTCACTGCATTTCATCAACTAAGGCATTATTTGTGTTTTTTCTTGATTCCTTCGGCATCTAAAAAGTTTCAGAAGTGATAAATCTGGCTGTAAATTTTTTAAAGCGCCCATGGTTCTCAAGTGGGTTTTTACATACAAAAATAAAACGCTTCTGAAGCAAATTTTACAGTCAGGTTTATCACTTCTGAGACTTATTAGATACCAAAGGGAATCAAGAAAAACATAAATAATGAAATGCAGTGTAGTCCCTTCAACTCTCGCTGTAGTCCCTTCTCTCTTTACCTTCATTTCACTTCACTTTTGGAATTCTGAAGTTGGGTACATGTCTCTCACACTTACCCCGACTTCCACAATTTTTTACAGCGCAAAAATTCAACATTTTGGCGGTTTTTAACAGGTAGGAAAGTACGCATTTCTTGCATTAATAACATATACCGGAAGTTACGGATGTCCTCCAGATGGATTGAGCGGCTCCGTTCGTCAAGCCCTATGACCCAGTGACCTTACGTGCACACCCCCTATACCTCCCAATCTCCCATTCATTACATATACTGTGATCCGCTGAGTTCCTCCTGCAAGTGTCTAACTTCGGTGTTAACCAGCATCTGCTGCTCTCAGTGTAAAACAATCCATTCTGTCTACCTAATTGATGCCTCTCATAATTTTATAAACTTCTATCAGGTGTCCCCTCAACCTCAATGTTCAAAAGAAAACACTAAAACAATAATTTCACTAATACTCCCTGATTCCTCCAATATAGTTTACATGCAATATGTAATGCTTTAAGACAAAACAGAAAACCCACAGAAAAGGTCTTGACAAACAGGAAACAGATAATGTGTAGGAAGGAACTGCAGATGCTGGTTTAACCGATGATAGACACAGAAAAGCTGGAGTAACTCAGCGGGACAGGCAGCAACTCTGGAGAGAAGAAATGGGTGATGTTTCGGGTCGAGACATTTTCGGACCTGAAAGTCTTCTTCAGACTTCTTCAATCCGAAGAAGGGTCTCGACTCGAAATGTCAACCATTCCTTCTCTCTAGAGGTGATGCCTGTCCCTCTGAGTTACTCCAGCTTTCAGCTTTCTGTATCTATCAAGAGAAAGATAATATTAGCTCAAAGGAAAAAGATCATAACATCACCAAAAGAAAAGTTAGGCAAGAGAATTTTGGAAAAATAAGTATTAGAGCATTCTTGTGATTTCTGAGAACGAATATTGTAGCATCCCTGTGTGGCCAGATCACAACATTATGTTTCCCTCATGAGCTTAGAGAATGGGTGTTAGCATTCTTGAAAGCTCAAAATAACTATTGCAGCACCTCTGTCTCTCCACTGCTGGGATTAATATCTTGTGTAATTTCCATAGAATCGAATGTGGCGCAAGACCAGGTCTGTAGCCCCCGGAGGGAAATGTTTTGGGGTCGATGCCAACAGGAACTTTGATGCCGGCTTTGGAGGTTCGTGAGGGAATTTAAATTTGTTTTCCCTGTCTCCGCATCCCATTTTCCTTCCTTCTTTCACAAGCTGTAGTGTGAATATGTGGCCTCGTGTATGGGCTTTTGGTCAAGCCTGTGCTTTTCCAGTTGTCCTCCGAGGAAAATTTGAAGTGCCCTAAAATAAGAGTATATTCCTCTCATGGCCAGAAGTGGGACCATTAGGCAGTGGGATTCAGAGAGCTGGAGACACTCTGAAGAGCGCAGAAGCAGGAATATGAAGCAACAATCTGCTGGAGAAACTCAACTGGTCAAGCAGCATCTGTGGGGGCAAAGGAATGGTTGGTGTTTGAGATTGTAATTTTGAGAACTTTCCATCCACAGATGTTGCCCAACCCAATGCGTTTGGATGATCAGCCATGATCATATTGGATGATCAGCCATGATCATGTTGAATGGCGGTGCGGGCTCGAAGGGCCTAATGGCCTACTCCTGCACCTATTTTCTATGTTTCTATGTCCATCCTGCAGATTGTATATTTATCCAGAAAACTATTTGACCACAGTAGCCACCACTGTTGTGCCTATTCCAGGGTTAAATCCGTATAGCTGTAGCTGTCACTGCCTTAGCCTCCAGAAATTAACGGTCTGGTGGCTAATCATGATGTCTTGTTCCCTCTATCCTTGGAATATTGAAGCTGAATATAATGACTGAATGCATTCGGCAGAAATGTGGGTGGCATTATAGTCCAGAATGGGCTATGTTGCTGGAGTAATAATTCAGAGATCTGAACTCTTGATCTCAATAGTATTCAGTTAATTTAAACCATTCATTATATAAAGGTGAAGCAAACTAGGACTAGCCTCAAAGAACATTGCAGCACAGGAACAGGCCCTTCAGCCCACAATGTCTGTACTGAACATGATGCCAAGACCAACTCTTATCTGTCTGCTACATTCCCCCATTCCCTGTTTATACAGGTGCCTATCCAAACATCTCTTAAATGGCACTATTGTAGTGCCCTGCCTGCACTACTACCCCTGGCAGTGCATTCCAGGCACTCACCACAGTCCATGTAAAAATACTTGCCCCAAATATCTTCTTTAAATTTGAATGTTAACTTTAAATGTTGCCCCCTCATCCTAAAACTCTGCACTCTACTAATTGACATTTCTATCCTGGGAAAGAAGATCTAACTGCATTTATCCTATTTATACCTCTGAAAATGTTATATACTTCTATCAGGACTTCTGAAATTGAAGTAATTGATTCTCGGGAAGAGAAACCTGTACATTGGGGAAGTACTTTTGATCTCACTGGAACAACATAGGAGGTTGTGAGGAGATTTATTAGAAATCTAGAAAACATGAAAGATGGGATAACTGTTGCAGATTAAGATTAAAGGTGATTGATTCCCAGTGTCAATAGTAATGCACCATTTTTTACAGGTTGTGGTTAGAATCGGACAGATAGGATGTGGTAGTGAAAGCAGATTTGATTATATTCTAAACAAAGCTGAATAGGTAACATGGAAATACCATAAAGAGCTATGGGAAGAGGATGACTCACTTCACTGTCCTAATGTAGGGCTGGTGTAAACTTAATGGTCTCAAAAGCTTCCTTCCCTGCTGTAACCACTCTGTGATTCTGCAATGGGAAGGAAATCTTACCCATTCAGACCTTGAATTGATTTGGTGAGACAAGGTCAATCCGGGATGAATGCTACACATCCTAAGCAGATGAGGTAGCGTTCAAGCAGAGGACCACATGCATCGCTGCTGCATAGTCAGACAATAAGTTGCAGCTTCCGCGGGAAGAGGATAGTGGACATCTGCACTGTGGTGGCACCTTCAGGAGAGGAAGGGAATTGAGGATGACGGGAACAATGCACTTGGATGTTTGTGTGAGGAATCATTGTGTCTGTACTTCCGATGATAGGTCCTGGAACCAGTAGCAATCCGTGCAGGGAAACTTATCATGGACCCTACGCCAACTCTGAATCTGAGGTTGCAGCCATTGTGAACTTTTTGCAGAACCACAAAAACATCAAGAGCTTCATCTCCATTCACAGTTACTCACAGCTCCTCATGATTCCCTTCGGGTATAAATGTGTGCATCCTGCTGATTACCAGGAGCTGGTAGGTCAAACTTTACCTATGTTCTTAATTCTTCACCCCCCCCCCCCCCCACCCCACCCCACCCACCCCCCTCCCCTTGCCTTCTCACCATAGTGTTTTTTCCCTCTTTCGCCTATTTTTTGCAAGTCAGGCATTGTCATTTACTGCATCGGGAAGAGGTTTGTTTCATTTCAACTCAGCATCTTCAGTTAACATCTATGAGATACATATTATTTTATAATATTGTCCTACCCTAGATAACCAGTAGGGGGCACATTGCAAACAGGAAAATGGACCTTTCACATTCCAGAGGGAAAATACATAATTAGTGTCCCTGTTCCAATCCATGTTGGAGCTAGTCATCTCAACATTGAACAAGAATTGACCCAGGACTCCTCTGACCAACCTATTTGCAAGTTGCTTCTACTGGCTTCTCGCTCCAAGCTGGGGTGAAGGGTGACAAACAATGCCCGATCATTTAGTGCATTTTGTGGCGTCAGCCTAAACACGAGCCACTCATGCTCGAACCCTCGTCAGGAGATACGAGGGCGGGCACGTGACGTCATGGGTTAGAGGGAGTGTCCTGGTACTTAAGGTCTCTCACCTCGAGACCTTGAGGAGTCAACCGGTAGCTGAGCCCGAGAGAACAACCTCGTTCGGCTACAGCAACATTGTAATATAGTTAGTGCACCAACCTAACGTGTCACCACTGAATAAACGACCCTTTGAACCGGCCTGACGTCTCACCTTTATTCACCACGTTTGGTGCCGCTACAATATCCAAAATACCTTCTTCAAAGGTGAATGTGATGATGAATTCCACATGGAAACAGTGAACAGGAGAAGCTGGATGGCTTTTCTTCATCATGTAAAATACCTTTTGCAAATGAACTCTAGTAGTCAGGAATTCTTCTGTTGCTGATCCTGATTATTCTTTGCTTTAGGAAGGAATTGCCAAATCCGCTGTCAGGTCTTTAACCTCGATGTATGGAACACGATACGAAATTGGATCCATCTGTGATGCAATCTGTAAGTCATCTGGCAGTGTTACAGTCTCTTGCATAACGATGTCAGGAGAGAGAGAATGGATTTTACACTCCCTGATGGCTGGTAACTGTAGTTCTCAGTGTAGTAGAAACAGTGTCTTTAATGCAGAAAAAATATTACTTAGTTCCACACTTGCTTTACCAAACAAAAGACTCATTGATTCCAAGCCAAGTAGAAAGTTATGAAGGCAGTGACAAAAGTCTTTGGAAGCACCTGAGAAGTGAATAAGTAGGTAAGAGAGAGGTAAGAGGTAGGATAGAGAGAGGTATGGAGCTTTACTGAACAAATTGCAGCACTTAGGACTGTGGCAACACAAAGCTCGACCACCAATAGTGGGGAAGCAATTAAAATTGGAATGTACAGGATCTGGTGGAGTGGAGAATCATATTAGAGATTCCAGGGACGAGGGACGAAAGACTATGGAGGGACTTAAAAACCAACATGAATATGGTAAAAACATAACCTTCCCTGAATGGTTCCCTGATCCGTCATTGAATGAAAGAGATTACTTCTGGTGGGGAATAGGAATATTCAGAGGAAGTAGTCTGGGGAGGGGAGGGGATGGCACTTGAGTTCAGTGTAGAATTGGTATCTGGTGATTTCCACTACCAAGGTGAGGGTAGGACAATGTTGAATATCAGAGCACTTGAGTTCAGTTGACTCTCCTTGTCTTGCCTCAGGCAGGAAGATGAGATACCTGGATGAAATTATGCGGGTGATGGTTGATGTACATGGACAGTGGTTTCATCAGAATCAGCTCAGGAAAGATGGAAGAACACCAACATTATAGACATCAGCTGAGGCTCATTATGTAATCTCTATAACTGTCGTGGGTTCAAAGATCACACTGTGGTGGCTCGACTTTTGTCCTGGACATGGGGGGGCCGGCCGGAGGCCGTGTCGATTGACCGTTTAAAGCCGGCGCACCTGGACATTGACCAGCCGGTGCTGGTTGCTCAACCTCGGCCCCGAGGGCGCCCCCCCTCACGACTCCCTCCACCTGTCACTCCACCTGTCCTCCCGCCGGCCCCTCGACCTGTCCCTCCACCTACGCCCCCGCAAGCCCCGGGATCTGCTGACTTCCGCACGCGGGCCGGCCGGGTGTCGTGCGCCCGCCGGTGCGTTTTGTGCCTCTGGTTCTGGGGGGGGAGGGGGTCCTGTGGCGGCTCCTAAGGGTCATGCCATTATACTGCCGAACCCCTCAGCACAGGAGTGGTGCAGTCCGGAGGCGGCCCTCAGCCGGAGGGTTTAAAAGGCAGGGTTTGGGTGCCATCTTCCTCTGGTTTCGTCTTCCCTTCAACCGGGAGGAATACAATAAAGGTGCTTCTCAAACACTGGACTTCGTGCCTCCTTTTGAGACCCACGCACCACAACACCAGAGATTTAAGGACTTAATCCAAGTTGATGCTCCAGTGCAATGCTCAATTTAAAAAAAAACTGAATTCTTAGACCTATTGCTGAGATTGGTGAGACATTCTTATTTATTCTCTTCAGTATTTATGAAAAATCCCTTGACAGGGTAGTTCTCCTGTGTGTCCTGAGCAATGTTAACCCCTCAACCAATTTCACAAAGACAGATTACTTGGTGTATGTGGGAGACTCTGTACTTTATATGTCAAGCCAATGGCTTTACTTTAGAATATGTCTCATTGGACTGCTTGCTTGATCATCCTTGGACTGCATCTTTGATCAACCACGCACATCAACACTAGATGAATCCAAACTCTTTATTTAATTTATAAACCCAGATGATCAAATACTCAGAAACCAAATTGTTTCTCTTTCCCTCGCTTCCTTTTCAGATCAGGCTAGTGGAGGCAGCATTGACTGGACTTACAACCAAGGCATCAAATACTCCTTTGCGTTTGAACTCCGTGATACTGGTCGCTATGGTTTCATGCTGCCTTCCAGAGAGATCATTCCAACTGCCCAGGAGACCTGGGAAGCGATGAAGTCAATCATGGAGTCTGTTGGCAGCCGCTCTTGATCTCTGAACCAACTGCTAATAAAAAGGGTGAGGCAAAGATCCGATGTGGGCTGAATTCCACCGAGAGAGTTGCATATTCCTTCAAACAAATAGTTTGTGCCAAATCCGCTGAGTTCCTTCTAGTTTATGTCTGTCATGGAATGTATGAGATCAATCCTGTTTCAATAAAACAAAGATCAGAAAGAGATAAACTTGGTGATGCCTGGAATTTAATGTGTTCTGACTAAGATGTGAATTTATTTACTGGAGACAGAGGCAAAAATACAAAGAAGAGTCAGGTGTCGCTCTTTGCCTGGTATTGTTGTCCCGTGGTTGTGCGAGAGGCAGCAGAACGAGTGCACAAAGACTGAGATCATAAGAGCTCACCCCAAACACCCAGCAACTGTAACTGCACTCCCACATCATCGGGAATAGTCATCTCCTCTCTCACTAGTTATCCAAACCCCAATCTCTGCTAACTTCTCCCAAACAAACAAATCAGAGTTAACTTATGTTGCTTATCATGTTCTTCAAAAGTCTCTCTGCACATTGTAACCAATGAAAAAGTTTTGAAGTTCCACTCCCCATGGTTGCCACACAACCCCAGCCAACACATGCGTGCAATATTGAGGAAGTGCTACATCATTTTTTGAATGTGATGTTAAACTGAGGTTGTGTTTGGCCTCTTGGTTTGACATGGGGCTCAATGATACTCTTCAGAAAGGGGGGGGGGGGGGTGAATTTCCTCTTGTCCAGTTTATATATACCCCAATGCAGTTTCTCAATACATTCGACCACTGCAACATTGATTATATTTGGAAACTAAATTGATGAGTTCAAAGCTCTTTAGAAAGTTACAGCCTAGTGGAGATCTTACTCAAGATGTACAGTCACTGTTGTTTCAAACGCAAACATGGAAGCTATTTTCACACCGTAAAGTCTTCCAGAAACACTGAAATAAATGATCAGAAAATCTGTCTTGCGCTAATTTATGTGGGATTAGTACCAGATTGGAAAATTCCACTGCTTTATGAAGTTTTGAGATTTACATTCAGTTAACTAGATGGATGGCGTCTGATTTAAAATGACCCATTTGACAATTCAACACTCGTCCAGTGCACAGGATGTGGGATTCAAACTAGAATTGTCTCACATGGAAACAACGATGTCACAAGTGAGCCAGGTTTGACAATGAATATCTCATCTCAAAATACTGAGTCTTGCACAGTGCAAGCCTAAGATGCCACAACTGCCAGTGTTTCATCTCCCTCCCCTAGAAGGTCCTCCTTAAAATCAATTACTGTCCAAGTTCTGAGTTACTGCCTCTAATACAATAAATCCTTATTTCTCATAGTGGGATCAATTGCAAACACTCCAAATGGCAACTCAATGAGGACACAAGAAATTGCAGTTGCTGGAATCTTGAGCAAATCACAAAAAGTGCTGGAGACACACAGAGGGTTAGGCAGCATCTGTGGAGAGAATGGACAGGTGACGTTTAAGGTTCCCGACCTGAAGCGTTGTCTGTCCATTCCCACCACAGATGCTGCATAACCCACCGATTTCCTCCAGCACTTTGTTTACCCAATTTAACGATATTCTTTAGGACAGGGTATTGCTATTTACTTATTTATAAATCCAGACCCACGGTAATCCTCTCATCCGAAAAACAATTACTGGTAGCTATGGGCACTTAATGATAGTCTTGGCCTGAAAGGATCAGGAATACCTGAGCCTAGCCCTGTAATTAGGATGTCACTGAACCCAGAAGCAGGGGCACCCTAATTACAGGGCTAAGGTTTCCCGTTTAAAAAAAAAAACCCTTTTGTGTGTTTTATTTTAAATTACTTCCTTGACCCTCTCCTCTTGCTTTCCACTGGTAATCAGGCACCAAGCAATAATATCGAGCGATTCTCACCACCTTTAGATGAGTATGCGGATACAACTCCGTGAGGTCTCACCAACAACTTGTCCAATTGTAACATGATATAAAGTATCAAAGAGATCATAAAAACATTTGGTCGCTGCCTTTGGGGAAATAGAGCTTTAGATATCCTTCCACAACCTATCTTGCATTACATAAACAACTTAAAATAGCATAAAAATGGCAAATCTGGATGAATCCTGCATCTTTTGCATCCTCCAGGCATCTCAAAATTGCAAACAATGAGCTATTTGACAAAGGTAGTCACTGCTTTAATGTAGGGAAAATTTAGTCACTTATCCCTTAGTGTTTCTGGCTGAAGAGCGATTGCTGGTCAAACTCTGAGGAGAAATCTACAATTCTTCAGTTTGTTCCTTTGGTTGCCTAGTTCAGACCATAGCTTCTCTCCCTCTCCGCTGTTTAGTTTAGTTCAGTTTAGTTTGGAATAGTTTAGTTTAGTTTAATTTAGTTTAGTGATACAGTGTGGAAACAGGCCCTTCGGCCCACCACGTACACGGGAACCAACAATCACCTGTACACCTGTACTATCCTACACACTGGGGACATTTTAGAGAAACCAATTAACCCACAAACTTGCACACCTTTGGAATGTGGGAGGAAACCAGAGCACCCTGAGCAAACCCACAGGGAGAACATACAAGCTCAGTACAGACAGCACCCGTAGTCAGGATCGAACCCGGGTCTCTGGTGCTTTAAGGCAGCAACTCTGCTGCTGTGCTCCAAACTGCCTCAACAGCTTTTGGTAGTGAGCTCTTTAACAGAACAGAACAGGACAGTACAGCACGCCTCAGTAAACCTCACATCCTGAAAAAATGCATTCTATTTGCCAATTCTTTTCTATCCTACCCGCAACCTAAATATTTCTCCCAGATTGACGCCTGGCTGCTGAGAAAGCAGATTGCATCAATCCATTGGCATTCCTCCTAACGACAGTGGGTTAGGAATGTGAGAGGGGTGGATTAAACCAAAACGTGAGTTGGGATATAGACAGTTTTTGATCTGCACCATCTTATGTTAGAATATTAGATATTTATTTCTACATATATTTTCTTTATTTAATCATTTTATTTCCGTCCTTTCTTCTTGGGTCTTCCAGGCCAGAGGAAGCCTCGATAAGCAAGGCAGGTAGGCACATTGTGAGAGATGTAATACAGGTTGAACATGGCTGCAGGACTCATGATGTCCACTTCCACCTGGGAAGCTTTCTCCTTCTTCTTCTTCTTCTTGCTCCCGGCGGCCCTCTTCCCACTCTTCTTCTTGCCGCCTGTATTCTGTGCCTTGGGCTTGCTTCCCTTGCCGGGCTGCAACAAAAAGCAGGCAACTTGGTTTTTTTCCCAATAAAATGATCGCTCATGATGGAAAGGTCCCTGATGCCAAATGTCCCTACTACCCACCACTAGTTGCCCAAGAGACTCTTCCCCTCTTCCAGCTTCCTCTTGTCAGGCTTCTGAATGATCCATCTATGAGCAAGATTACAGTCCTGATTCTCCAACCTGTGGACATTGGACTTTTTATATGGAACTAATGCGTTACAATGCCGAGAACTATATTCATAGTGGTAGAGACATTGTATGGCCCAGGCCCTTTGGCCCAACTTGACCAACATGTCCCATTTACACTAACCCCACCTACCTGCGTTTGGCCCATAGTCCTCTAAAACTGTCCTATCCTTGTACCGGTCCAAATGTTCTTGATTCCGCTACTCTGGGCAAGAGACTCTGTGTGTCTACCTGATCTATTCCTCTCATGAATTTGTACATCTCAATAAGATCACCCCTCATCCTCCTGCGCTCTGTATCTTTCCCTTCAAGTTTGTACTTGATTGGATAGCATGCAAAATATAGCACTGTGCCTTGGTACACGTGACTACAATAAACCTACATCTAAACACAACCTTGGGGCAGATGGAGATCTGTTTACCATCTCAGTCGTTCACCCAACCATGCCTCACACCCAAGGCACTGCCATAATAAAGTGGCCTAATTCTCCATAATTCTCTCTGCTTGAGGAGAAGAATATGTGGAAGGTCAAGATTGTTGGTACGCATCACCCATCTATTACTGGTCAACAAACCAGTGGATAGGTATCCAAAATTCCTTTGTAGAGGCATAGAACTTACTGATATAATGGGCAGGGTATGGATGGATGGAGAAGATTTTCCTTCATTAAAGAATAAACCCCCTTTAAGAAGAAAAATTGGATTCAATACTGTACCATTGTAAAACTGTTTGAGTCACAGAGTGGGAATCTTCCTAGTCCTGTTCGAGGACAACCATCTCCTGGAAAGAGACAACAATCAGACATTCATCAGCAGCGCAGCCAATGTCTAGTCTTTACAACATCTGTCTTCACAACAACTTCCATAATATCAACCAACTTCCACTTCAAGTTCAGCCCATATCCTGCTGAACCCCTCATCCTGCTCCATGGCATTTTAAGACTTCCTTATTCCAGAGTCTCACCTTCACCTACAAACACGAGCTCCCACCTTGTTCCACGCACTGAGCTCCCACCACCCCTTATGGATCTATATCGAATACTTACCCAACACACTGCCCTAGCCTCATTGTTAAAGGCATGTTTATACTACCATCCCTTTCACAATGCCCTATCGATCATGTCTGCAACCTCCTCCAGATAACCGCTAGTAAATTCCCCTTCCACTGTCATGCCTCTCTGGAATTCCTCCAATGCTCTATCTTGTAGGACGACAACATCCTCGAAGTCAGAAGCAACCATTTCAGTTGAGCGACCTTCCCCAGTTTTGAAGGTAGTCAGCGCACCCAAACCAGGCCACTCGGCCCAGCGGGGTTATGCTGTTCCGTGCTCCTCATTAACTCTTCCACCTCACCTCCCCTCAACCGTGCATTCATCTAGCCTCCCACACGAGAGGCTGCAGAGGCGAAAACACAAAGTGCTGGGGGAATTCAAAGTCTGTGGACGGAATGGGCAGACGATGTTTCGGGTCGGGACCCTTCCTCGGACTGACGCTGCCTGACCAGCAGAGCCCCTTGTTCAATGCATCTCTCCGAAGCAATTGCTTCAGCGGCTCTCTGTGTGTTTTCGTGAGTTCCGCCGCCTCGCTCCTCTCCGGACAAAGACCCTCAATGTCACCGCTCACCCGCCTCTTCCCAATTCCCGCGAGCAAAGTAACGAGCAAAACACAAAGTGCTGGAGGAACTGCATCAGTCTGAAGAAGAGTCCTGACCCGAACCGTCGCCTCTATCCGTGATCTCCAGAGATGCTGCCTGACTCGCTGTGTTCCTTTAAAACAATCGTGACCCAGTGAGTGTGTGTAGTTCCCTGTAGATAGACACAAAATGCTGGAGTAACTCAGTGGGACAGGCAGCATCTCTGGAGGGAAGGGACGGGTCAGCATCAGCTGTTTCGGATCGAGACCCTTCTTCAGACCTGTGACAACGTTACAGTTTCGCTCAATGCTCCAGCATCAGCTGTTCTCTCTGTGTCTGGCCGTGTGTTTAAAGTTCCCACCGCCCGGGCTGGACGCGGCGAGAGGGGGAGATAGATGCCCGGGACAGTGAGAGCTGGGTGTGGGAGCCCCGGGCCAGGCACCGACCCACCCGCTGGATCCCCGCCCGGACCAGACGCTCCCAGAGCCGCACATACTGTTGCACAGCGCCGGCATCCAGCCCCAGGGGCTCTCGTTCAATCTCTCCCTCCCTCCTTCCCCGTGTAGACACATACCTGGTCCCGCCGCTCGGTCGGGCTCAGACTCAGTCAGAGGCGGGCAATCCAAACCCCAGCTCCAAGCTCAGGCGGAAAACTATTGTTTACTACGCGTCTCCATAGAAACTCAAGAAGGCACGGAGTCTCCCGCATAATGTACTGGGGAAAGTATCCCGGGGAACTGTGAGCCCAGAGGAATGGGAGTCAATGCCCCAGCATCTTGTGGGTGGGTAAGTTCACCCAGTGGCTGCACATGGGGGCTAAATACCCCATCCCAAACATCTGGAAGACCAGTGTCCATTAGACAGCATCTTGACAGATACACTTATAGCTGTGGAAAACATTGCTTGCGCCACATGTTGGAGCATTGTGTGCAACGCTAGTCGCTGCATTACACTTACAGGAAGGATGCGAAGCTTTGTTTATTTTCCCCATTACACTACATGATGTGCTCCGAATTGACTGGATTGCACGCAAAACAAAAAATGGTCACTGAATCTCGGTTATACATGATAATGCCAACCAATGCAAGTAGTTTGTCGGGATGCTGCCTTGTGTTTAGAGACAGTAGTGAGTAGAAAGAGTTTGGACAAACTTAGATTCTTTCCTTTGGAGCCTCGGCGGCTGAGGGGCGACCTGATAGAAATTGTTATATTATTAGCTAGGATAGATATTCAAAGTTGTTTTTGTTAACCTGAGCGCAAGTATCAAATACTGAAAGGCATAGATTTATGGTGAGAGGGCGAAGGTTTAAAGGACACTCTCAAGGCAAGGTTTTATACAGGGAAGGTGAGTGGCTGGAACATGTTGCAGGGGAATGGAGGGGTGGAGATGGTGGTAGAAGCTTGTACTCGCTAGAATTTAGAAGATTGAGGGGGGATCTTATAGAAACTTACAAAATTCTTAAGAGGCTACACAGGCTAGATGCAGGAAGATTGTTCCCGATGTTGGGGAAGTCCAGAACACGGGGTCACAGTTTAAGGATAAGGGGGAAATCTTTTAGGACCGAGATGAGAAAAACATTTTTCACACAGAGTGGTGAATCTGTGGAATTCTCTGCCGCAGAAGGTAGTTGAGGCCAGTTCATTGGCTATATTTAAGAGGGAGTTAGATGTGGCCCTTGTGGCTAAAGGAATCAGGGGTATGGAGAGAAGGCAGGTACAGGATACTGAGTTGGATGATCAGCCATGATCATATTGAATGGCGGTGCAGGCTCGAAGGGCCGAATGGCCTACTCCTGCACCTATTGTCTATGTTTGTATGTTCTATGTTTCTATGCAGATATGATAGCAAGAAGCATCGAGGCAGATGTTTCATCAGGCAGATGCTGGTGGGAGATTGGTGAAGAGGAGAATTTAACGAGATGGCACTGGGTCAGAGAGGGAAGGAGGAAGATCAGACACAGTAGAAGGTAGGTGATGTCACATCGGAAAAGGGAGAGACGATGGACTAAGGTGGAGGAGGGGTTAGGGAAGGTGGACCAAGGGAGAAGAAACCCAGCTGGTTTGGTGTGTGGATGATGGGCAGATGGAGTTGAGGAGGGAGGAGGTATTGGTAATTAGGGTGGGAGATGGGGGAATGTAAAGGGTGAATGAGATAACACATGGATGGATTTTAGGCAATGGAAAAAAAACAGCGGGGGTGTGGGTTATCTCAAATTGGAAAGTTGTAAATCCATACCATTGGGTTGTAGGCTAACCAAGCAAAATAATGACTTGTTGTTCTAATTTGTGCTTGGTCTTACCTTGACTGATGAAGGCAGAGTTGCGCCCGCTACTTTTCACATTATTTGTTATTGTGTGAAATGATGGAATTGACAGTTTTGTGGCTGAGTTTGCGGATGATATGAAGGTAGGTGGAGGTGCAGGTAGTGTTGAGGAAGCACGGAGGCTGCAGGGGACCTGGGCAGGTTGGGAGAGCAGGCAAAGAAGTGCCAAATTGGATACAACATAGCAAAGTGTACGGTCATGCACTTTGGCGAAAGAAAGAAATTTTCTAAATAGGGAGAGGATCTAGAAATTGGAGGTACAAAGGTACATGGGACTGCTGGAGCAGGATCCCCAAAAGGTTACTTTGCAGATGAGTGGGTGGTAAGAAAGGCGAGTGCACTGCTAATATTCATTTCGAGGGAACGAGAATATAAAAGCAACAATTTAATACTGAGGCTTTATAAGGACCTAGTGAGGTGACATTTGGAACATTGTGAGCAGTTTTGATTCCCATATCTGAGGAGCGATGTATTGGCATTGGAGAGGGTCCAGAGGAGGTTTACGAGATTGATCCCAGGAATGAGTGGGTTAACGTACGAGGACCTTTTGAAGGCTCAGGGCCAATACCTACTGGTGTTTAGTAGAATGTGGGGGGGATCTCATTGAAAACAAACAGATAGTGAAAGGCCTGGATAAAGTGGACATGGAAATCATGCTTTCAGTAATGGGAGAATCCAGAAATAGAGGGTACAGCAGAATACATTTAGAATGGAGATGAAGAGGAATTTCTTCAGCTAGAGGCTGGCAAATCTGTGGAATTTATTGCCGCAGACGGCTGTGAAGGCCAAGTCATCGACAATGTTTAAAGCGAGGATCAATGGGTTTTTGATTAGTAAGGGCATCAAATGTTATGGGGAGAAGGCAAGAGAATGGGGTTGAAAGGGTAAAATAGATCAGTCATGATTGAATGGCAGAATGGCCTAATTCTGCTCCTATGTTTTATGGAGAACAGGTGTTGTGCAAATGACTGCTTCATCCTTATTTGGTCTCTCCAATGTAGAGGAGCCACATCACGAGCACTGAATGCTGTAGACCAGGTTTGGAGGTACAAGAGAATGTCTCACCTCGAAGTACTGGTTCCTGGATGGTGGTAAGGGAAATTGGAGGTCTACTGCTTTTCCCAATTTGCATGTTTGTTTGATCGGAAACATTACTTGTTTTTGCACTCTGCCATGCTGCTTGAGCTGCTAAGTATATCCATCATTATGTTTTAAAATCAAATAAAGGTATTTAACCCATTCCAGATTTTCTACTTAGTGTTTGATGGCACTGGACCTGTACTCATGGTAGTTTAGAAGGATCAGGGGGGAATCTCATTGAAAACTACTGAACAATGAAAGGCCTATATAATGTGGAGAGGATGTTTCCAGTGGTGGGAGAATCTAGGGCCAGAGGGCACAACATCAGAATGAAAGGATGTATCTTTGGAATGGAGATGAGGAGGAATTTCTTTAGCCAGAGGGTAGTGAATCTGTGGAATTCATTATCACAGGCGGCTGTGGAGGCCGTCATTGGATACTTTTAAAGCAGAATTTGATAGGTTCTCGATTAGTATGAATGTCAGAGGTTACGGGGATAAGGCAGGAGACCAGTGTTGAGAGGGAAAAATAGATCAGCCATGACTGAATGGCAGAGTAGGCCCGATGTACTGAATGGCCTAATTCTGCCCCCATGTTTTATGAACTTAAGTTTCCATCTCATTGACTTTAATATGTTTAATTCATTAAAATTTCCAGCCGAGCACTCTGAACCATACACTCACCACATTCCAGCAACCAGTCTATCCAGTTTTTGGTTCCAGGACAATTGTCAGGGAGGATCTTGAAGTGGTTTTTCAATCTGGTTTCTCCAACGCCTGTGACATCATGAATAGGAGCAGTGCATTGTGAGCACCATTAGTTGCTCACGATGTCACTGGTGCCACTCATGACATCACAGCAGAGGTGAAATATTACACGGTGTGAAATACAAGGGGTAACAGTGAGGTACCAACTAGAGTCCATCAGATTACCACGGGCTTAAGAAGGTGGACATAGGAGAAGTATTTCCAAGTAGAGATCTAAACAAGGATCATAAAAGAAAGTCAAAAAAATCCAACGGACAGCTCAGGAGGAACTTGCCCAGAGAGGATACAGAACTTAGAACTCACCATCTTAAGGAAAGACTGAGATGAACAGTTTGAGGCAGTTAAGAGAAATTTGACCTTGAAATGTATGCAATGATTCAGCTCTGAATAGTTTAAACAGTGATTGTAATAAGTCAAAAACATCTAACTAATTGTTTCCGTTAAGTTGACTGTTGGCATGGGTCAAACATCAACACACTCCCTGGTTTCGTTAAATTAGACCAGACCTGGGGAAGCAGATATCTAGAATCAGGCCGGGAATAATCCAGTAGAGAGAAACAAAGAAAAAAAAAAGATTGGGTGAGGGGGGAGACAGATAGGAAAGGATTTACAAACAGCTTCATACAAGTGATGTGAAGGAAGACAACTATTTTATATCAATGTAACAAAATTTACAAGGCATTTGGACAAGTACTTGAATAAACAGGACATAAAGGGTTATGGAATTAATGCAGGCTAATTGGATTGGTTTAAAGAAGTGATGGTCGGCATAAACACTGTGGGCCAAAGGGCCCGTTTTGAAGCTGTAAAACTTTGTGACTTTGTCGTAGTTAGTTTCTAATTTTGTCACATTTCAGATTGATAGGGGCTGAAACATTAGGGGTATCAGCATTGTGGTTTGACGGAGGAGGACACAAACTAAGAGCTCAAAAGATGTGACATTTTGGTCTTTACCTCAAGGGGCTGGAATACAAATGGGAAGGAAGTCCAATTGGGGCACAACACTCAGAAAGAACCTTAGAGTGGATTCATGTCAATGATCATTTAAAAAACTGCAAATGCTGGGCATCAGAAACAAAATCTTCCAGAATTATTCAGCAAGTCAGTCAGCATCTCTGAAAGGAGAAACAGTTCTGGGTCCAGGACCTTTGTTTCGAGGAAGGATCCTGGACCCGAAATGTTAATTGTTTCTGCTTCCACAGATGTTGCCTGACCTGCTGTATGTTTTCATTGTTTACTGATTTTGCTTATTATATTGGAGTTGAAGACTGTTAAATAATAACTCGCATAACTTGATTCACATTTACTTATGTATCAGAGATTGAGGGACTGTGGGCATCTAAAATCATTTAAAAAAAAAATAGTTTAGAAGACGGATTATCAAGAATAAAGTACCAAGCTTTAAATTAGAGCTATGCTATTCAGTGTGCAAGAATTGTTCTGTGTTTGGTTACAGGAAAACAATTAGAAAATTGACATGTTTGGAGTTTGCTTTCTGAAACCAACAACAAAGGATTTTGTTAGCTGATAGCGTTAAGGAATAAGCAAGAATGCAGAGTTAAAGCATAGATCAGATATGATCTAAATATAAAGGGGGGGGGGACAGAGCCAAGAATCCTGAAATATTCTACCACTGTAGCTTGTAGAATTTAAACAGGTAATGAAATAAAACCTTTGATGTGAATCTGTCGTCCTAGCCCAGTTGCTAAAATACCATACAAGTGTGGAGGTTATTCTTCACTGCCCATGATATGGTCCAATTACCTTTTCAGTTCAGGAGGATTTAAAGAGAATCTGTCTCCAACTAAAGCGGATTTTAGATAACAGCCAAAAAGTCACTGCGAAGATTTAAACTCAGCATGTTGTGACACACACGTACATCATGGTTGAGTATGGAGGACTGGAGAGGAGCCAATGTTGTTCCGAAGATTGGAGCAACCAACCCAATAACTGGAGCAACTCAGTGGGACAGGTAGCATCTTTGGAGAGAAGAAATGGGTGACGTTTTGGATCAAGACCCTTCTAGCCAGTTGTTCCTTTGATGAACAAGTAGAGATAATCCATGAAATTATAAGGCATGGGTCAAACATCAGCGGTAGGGAAGCTATTAGAGAGGATTCTCTGGGATAGGCTTTACTTGCATTTGGAAGAGAATGGGATAATTAAGAACAGCTAGCATGGCTTTGGCTGAAACAGGTTATGTCTTACTAACATGATTGAGGTTTTTTTGAGTAGGTGATGAAAGTGTTTCAGAGGTATATGGGTGTTTCCGTAAATTAGGGTACCAACCTGTGATATGGGTGGCCAAATTTGAAAGTTATTAAATTATAACAAAATATCACAGCATTAAAAATGGGACTACCTATAATCCTTTTGAGTTGATTTGTTATCAAAATCGACCATAATTTGACCAAAATTTAATACTTTCAAAATGTTTTTGAAAAATGAGAAAAATATTATTATTAATTAAAAAAGAAAAACACAAATGAGAAAAATATTTAAACCTTTCATTTCGATATTAATTTACTAGATATTTGCCTGGAAATCAACATCCGTGTAGACAGGAGCAAGAAAGCAAGAAAACACAGGGACATATCTGATATTTTTCTTTGCAAAAACAGATTTATTTATTTTTGCTTCATCTCGTTATTTTGATACCATGATCTATACTACTTAAATACAGGATATGAAACAATGGGATTATTACATACAAAACACGAAAATTACCTGGATGTTTGGAGACCTTCAGTTCCACTACTGAGTGCTGCATTTACAGTAACGGTCATATATAAAGTAGATAGACAGAATCTTTTTCCCCCAAAGTTGAAAATGTCACAAACTAGAATGCATAAAGTTAAGATGAGAGAGAGAGGCAGATTAAAAGAGACGTGCAAGTCAGGTTTTTCATACAGATAAAGTCTAGAATGTTGCCAGGGGTGTTGGTGGAAGCAGATCCAATAGTGTGGGTTTGAGAGTCTTATAGATAGCTAAATGGATATGCATGGAATGGAGGGATATGGATTTCAGGCAGAGATTAACTTGGCATCACATTCAGCACAGACATTCTGGGCGAAAGGGCATGTTCATGTACAGTTTAATGTACCCAATCCAGACATGACCCAATCAAACATAGCATTGTTCCAAGTGCAATCATTCAGCTGCCAGTTAGTAGATGTTCCGTTTGCTGAATGAGTGACCAGTTGATTCACAGACCAACTTAGTTGCCCTGTTCACAACTACAACATTACAACAATGCAAGTCAGGGTTTTCCAACAATTGACCACATGCAGAGTCAACATAACCACGGCCCACAGCTGGGCACCAATAGTTTTAATAGAAGCAGCAACATGAATCTTAAGGCAATGGGCAGTGGCAGTATGTACAGGGAATTGGGTAAATGACAGTAAACAGAGAAAAGTAGTACACAAAAGGCCACAAATTGCTGAAGTAACAGCAGGCCAGGCAGCATCTCTGGAGAACATGGAGAGGTGACATTTTGGGACCCTTCTTCAGACAGTACACAGTTGCATTGCAGACTGGAGGGATATGTGCAGTAGAGTTCCCCAGGACTTTTCATAATATATATCAATGATGGATGCGCACACATTAAACCTGGAGGCCCAGTGAACTCTGAGACGGATAGGAATAGACAAAGATGTCGCAGAGAAGTTAGTGAGAGATGGATACATTAAATGTGATGCAGACAAATGCAAAGTGTACCATTTTGGTTAGAATAGGCAGCATAAACACGAGGACACAATTCTTGATGTGTGCATGAACAGAGAGATCTAGGGTCTACATGGATAGTTCATTGAAAGTGGCAAAACTGATAGAAAAAGTGTTTTTTTCTTTAACAACACGTGAATTTCTGGGCACTATAAGAGAGGCAAAGAGTCCAAGGACACGGAAATCCTGATGAAGTTATGAAACACTAATTAGGACACAGTCGGAACATTGTGTCCAGTCCTGGTGCTACATTTTATGGAAGGTGTGACATGGACTCAAAGGGGTACTTGGCCAGTTTCCATGTTGTAGCCTTCCTGTGACAAGAGCCCAAAATCTCCCTTCAGGATAAAAAGTAATTACACATTTGGTAATCAGCCCATTATGCTTCCTGGCTGTTCTTCACTAGACTCTGGCAATGGACTGTGAGAAAATCATGAATAATAAAATCATAACATTTAAAAAGTGGCAATGTAGGGTGGGAAGCGATGGAAATTACAATCAAGATTAGATACACTCAATGTGTGTGGGAACGTATGGTGGGTCATCGTGAATCCAGCCACTTTACCCTCATTGTTCCCATACAGTAATGTATGAAGGGGGCTTCAGTCATGTCTCCAGCAGCAGAGACATAGGCATACTGAGGCACTGAGCTCTTCAATGCTCATGGCTACAGAGTGGGACTACAGGCTGCAGGGTCATGTCCAGCTGCTCTCAGCATTGAATGAGAGGGAAAGCTGCAGGATCTCAGTGGTGGTGCAAGGGATTATCCCCGATGGCATCTGTTTTGTTGCTCCAGTTGGCCAAGTGGGGACAGGTAGGAGACAAGATGTTGTACAAACTCACTCAGGTCACGGTGCCAGAGATGGGCTGGGGGATTGTCTGAGAAGTAACAAGGTTCCATCCCAAATTTACAAATCAAACACCAGGCCAAAAGTTGAGATCGGATTTCCGTTGGGAAAGGTCTTTGGCAGACGGGCCAGGATAGCAACACCTGCTGCAGAGGCAGGTTGCCATCATCAAGCCAGGGGCTGGAGCAGATCCTCCCAGCGTATGGGCTGGGCAAAGACCTCCCTCTCCAACCAGAGTTCGTAGCTGTAGCGGAAATCCTCGGGCAGTGGCAGGCGACGTCCCAGCACGCTCTGCAGGCAGTTGTCCACCGGGGCAAACTCCAAGTCACTGTGGTACAGGCCATAGCGGCGACTGTTGAATGTCTCAATGTTGACTCTCAGAGCACACTCCTCCGCCTGGAAGTCCCAGGGCCTTGCATCGATCTCTGTAGAGAGACAGAGATAGACATCAGACCTACAAGCCAGGATCACAGATCCACAAGGATAATGCTGGCGTTGAGAGATTCCAATTTGAGATAACCCCAACAACCCACTCCCCCCATCCCATTTTAATTCACCCCCCCACCCCCCGTGCCCACCTGGACCTGCATATACTTCTCCCCCACCCACATTCCTTCCTCTGGCTGCACAATTAGCAACTCACTAATCCTTTACACAAGATCATAAGTGATAGGAGTAGAATTAGGCCATTCGGCCCATCAAGTCTCTTCAGCCATTCAATCATGGCTGATCTATCTCTCCCTCCCAACCCCATTCTCCTGCCTTCTCCCCATAACCTCTGACACCCGTACTAATCAAGAATCTATCTATGTAACTGTGTCAATGTTCTCTCACACCTTCTGTTGTAATCTCTGGCTTTTGTTCTGACCATCTGCCTATCAACCCCCCCCCCCCCCCCCCCCCCCCCCCGCCTGTGTTCACAATACCTGCCGTTTTGTCCTGTATCTTCACTCTCTCAGATTTCTCCCCTCCCCCACCCCACCGCAACAATCGATCTGGTGAAGGGCCCCGACCCGAAACGTCACCTATCCATGTTCTCCGGAGATGCTGTCTGAACCACTGAGTTACTCCAGCACTTTCTATCCTTTTTTTGTAAACCAGCATCTGCAGTTCCTTGTTTCTACATATTGAATATCCTCATGGCGTGATGATGTTCCCCGTACCATTGCCATACGCCCAGTCATCATTAAAGCGATGTCGCACTTTGTGGTAGATGGCAGACATGGTCTTCATGTTGCTCTTCCTCCACTGCCGCCCCATGTATTTGGTCTGGATCTTCAGCAGTTTGAGTGCATACAGCTGCATTATTGCCTGCTTTGCCCTCAGGACCCGCTTCAAAATTGGCGCCGACTTGAAAACCACAAGCATCTGGGGAAAAACCAGAAGATGGACTTATTGTGGAGGTAATAGAAAAAACATTTGGAGTGTCAACATTAGAAAAATGATCACACCATGAGGGCATTCAAAACGTAGAAACAAAGAACTCCAGATGCTGAAAAAGGATATAAAATGCTGGAGTAACTCAGCGGATCAGACAGCATCTCTGGAGGACATGGATCAGTGACGTTTCCGGTTGGGGCCCTTCTTCAGATTGTGGGGAGAGAGGGATGGGAAGCTGGGAGAGGGGAGGGGCAGGACAAAATGTGACAAACCAGCATCAGCAAGGCTTCATGAAGTAGATATCATGTCTGACAGTGTTATTTAAATTATTTAATTTAGTATTAGGGTGGATAGAGGGGAAATAGTATGTGTAGCATACTTGGATTTTCAAAGGGACTTAGGAAGGTGCCCACAAAAGGTTTACCTTGCATTCTTACTTAAGAATTCATAGTGATTAGCATTGATAGAGCTTTGGCTAACCGGCAGGAAGCAAAGAGTAGACATAAGGACATTATTTTCAGGTTGCAACCTGTAACCAGGGGGGATCGGTGTTGTGGGGTGAACTATTTACAAGATATTAATAACTTTAAGGAAGCAAGTGTACTGGAGCCAAATTAACAGGTGACACAAAGTAGGTGTAGGAGCCATTTATGTTCAGGCTAGCTACTGTTGGCATATTATATTATTTTGTCTAGATATTTCTAGCAGTATAATTTTGAACACTTGGGGGCAGGCATTTGATGCATAGAAGGGCGTTACATATAGCATAGCGGACAGGGAGTGACCAGACCAGGCACAGGGGTTGGAGAGCACACAGTTCTCACCAGATGGGAGAGAACGGAAAGTTACAGCTTGTATGCGAATAAGGACCTGGCATGTTCATCTCTTTGTTTGTACAACTACTTCAATAAAGAACCAATTAACGCTGGAAATAACGACTGGAAGATCTGTTCTTTTTTTTGTCTGTGTAAGATCACTCCTACTTACCTGTGTAGTAATGGCAACAGAAAACTGGACATTGGAAAAGTTAGAAATTGCCATTCCAGTAGGTGAAAAGGCAATCTATAGCGAGGATACAAACACCTTCACAGATGTTGATGTTAAATGTGTGGGCAAAAGTTGGTGAATGCCAGAGTTGGCAGGAGTTCACTTTGGAAGGAAGAATGATAAAACAGGTTTTTTATTTAAATCGAGAAAGAATTTAGGAGCTTTCAGACGTGTAACACAAAACGGCTCACATACAAATCTAGCTAACTGAATGCTGATGGTTATTTCAAGGGTCTTGGAACATAAAATGGTTAAGTCCTACGACAATTGTAAAAGGCACTGGTCCAGGATACTATAGTATCCTTGTATGGCAGAGGGAAGGGGGAGGCTGGGACATGTTCTAGGTGGGCTGTCAGTTCCTGAAATCATAAAGAGCCACAGATTTGGAATGATAGAATTGTTGGAAGGAGGAGATTTGACCATTACATACATACTGGACCCTATCACAGCAATCACATTGATCCTCCACACATTCCATGCAGTTCTGCACATTACATTCCAGAGAAAATTACTACAATTGTACCTCAAGGTTACACCCATAGCATAACCCAAAGGCTCTCAAAGGAGAAAGGTTTGCTCTCACCATGGTGCGAGAGTGTTTCCATTTGGTGAGCTTGTTTAGAATACGCAGCAGGTTGATACAGGAGAAGAGGTTCCTCCAGCAGAACTGATTATGGTCACCGGCTTCCTGCAGAATGAACAAATAGCACAGTTAACACAGTGAACTCCTCCCCAGAGCCCAAGGCAGAATCAGACCAAAATGGACAAAGCAGCAAAGGAACTGACACTAGCTCTACTCATTGAAAGCTTGACAGATACTGACTGTGTCAAAAGGTAGATTTAGGAAGGCATTTCCCGAGGCCATGGTCTAGACATTTCAAGGCCATGGAAGCATAGATGTTCAAGATGCCAGAAGGATAAAGCTGTTGGGGCTAAGGGCCTGGCGTAAGATATGGAGAAAGGGAGATACAAAGACTTGGAGGGATTTGAACACAAGGATGAGTATTTCAAAAAAGATTTTTTCTAAACTGAACAGGGGCTTGGTGTGAGTTGGAATCCTGCGTTCTATAACAACACATAGAACAAAGACGTTGCATTCTTGAAAACAAGAGTCAATGGTTTAATTTGTGGAAAAGAGGGAAAATGTGGTTGGAAGATGAATATTTCGTCTCCGCTACTTCAACCTACAGATAGGATTGAATACCAAAAGCAATCAGCTATGCCACACATTCAACCTGGACTGAAACTCCTATCATCTTGGCCCATTAAGATGCACCACAACCCACTGCATTGGCTCATAGTATCCTTCACCATGGTCTCTGGGAAATCCTTCCTTTACTGCTGATCTTCAGTCATCGTCCAACTGTGCCCACTAGCAAAGGGCAGAATTATTCCCCCTCTGTATTACCTCACATTCTGAGAGCATGAGATGTACTGCAGATCCCAGAGGAGCAACTAAATGAACAGTTTCCCTGATCGCTCTCCTCTACACCTCCAAGACAAATGTGCCACAAAGAGGACTGAATGCTGGATGTTTCTGCTCGGGTTCTGTGAGTGAAAAAACCCACCATGACACTGGGGGAACAATCTACATTTCTTCAGAACTGATTGTTCAATCTTGGTGTCGATCAGGGCAAAGAGCTTAACAGCTCAACCAAGAGCCAGCATTTTGTTGTCTCTGTACTGTACACTAATCTGATCTGAAGAACCAGCAACCAAAGCCGTGCCTAATTCACTCAGCTCATCAGGCACAGAAAGTGAGCCTTGAATTTGTGGATGTCTAAATCAAAGGAGACAGTCCCTATCCACTGGCCCAGTGAGTAATGTTGGAACACCCCTCTGCATGTTTGATATTTAGAAGCATTAGTATGTCCATCCAGCACTCTTGCCCTTTCCAGCAGGAATCAATGGTTAAATTATCCCCAGGGGCATCTGTACTTCAAACAAAGGGTTGGTGGGTGTGTGGAACAAGCTGCCAGAGAAGGTAGTTGAGGCTGGGACTATCCCAACGTTTAAGAAACAGTTAGACAGGTACATGAATAGGACAAGTTTGGAGGGATATGGACCAAGCACAGGCAGGTGGTACAAGTGTAGCTGGGACATGTTGGCCGGTGTGGGCAAGTTGGGCCGAAAGGCCAGTTTTCACACTGTATCACTTTATGGCTATGACTAAGGCTGGGGATCTTGTCAGTCCATCCAGGATTGATGTTCGACACAAAAAGCTGAAGTAACTCAGCGGGACAGGCAGCCTCTCTGGAGAGAAGGAATGGGTGACGTTTTAGGTCGAGACCCTTCCATGTTAGTTTCTTTCATTCCCTGTACTTACCAGAGCGTCAGTAGTAAGTTCTGGCAGCTCGTGGATCACGCAGTGAGGATAGTCCAGGACAGCGATACTGTGCACAAAACAACACATAGCTGTGACAAAGTCTACAGAGTCATTTGCATAATCACAGATTTCTCAGCAGGCCTTGCAGAAACCCCACAGGACGTTGTGCAGCCACAACGGGCCGCACTGCACAATTTGATGACTGAGATCAACAGAATCGTTTTGGTTGCTGCTTCCATCCTCCGCTTTCTCACACTGTGCAGTTCACGGAGGGTTAATGCCAAAACTATCTGGTGCTTCCTCTGTCCATTTTCCATTCCTCATTCAAACAACAGAGATCAAGGGGTGTCCAGTTGGCACATGGCTCTCCAGGGCAATCTGGTTAGTTCTACCCCATTGTTGTTCCCTAAACATCTCCAGTGTTTTCTTTTTTAAGCATTTATCCAACTTCTCTTTAAACATTAGTATTTAATCTGCCCTCTCCTGATTTTATCCACATCGTTATATGCTCTGTGAGAAAATGTTTTCTCATCTTCCCGCCTTTTCATTATCTTCAATCTGAAATTCTTAATTAGCAGTGTCCCTGCCAATGCAAACAGTGACTTCTTAATTACACTGCCTTAATTGTTTATGTTCCAATATATATATATATATATATATATATATGGATGTTGTGTGTGTGTGTGTGTGTATATATATATATATATATATATATATATATATATATATAATAAATTGTGTCCAACAGCTCAACTCATTCTGTACTCCAATATAAAAACATACAGCAGACATCATAAGAATACTGTTTACTTAATGTTGCAAATCAGTGAGTGTTAATTTCTTATGAACTGGAAATACCAAAGTTTAATTCACAATCTTCCCCAGTTTTCAGAACCAGTCAGGTGTCCACACCAGGCCACTACGCCATCGAGGAAGGACGCCCAACCGACTAGCTTCTGACTCCATTCTCTCTTCTTTATTAGGTAGCCTTTCTGGATTGAGAATGGTTTACTGGCTTGGTAGGTTCAAGGTCAGCTGCTTGTGATGTTCCTTCATGATGAATCAGGCTGTCAATAATCCATTTCAGGCTCACAGTTGTCACTTCCCCCATCCAGCAACAATTGGGTGGAAGAGACAGCCAGGCCAAACAGAAGCTAGCTTGCTTGCTGTAAATATCCCTTCCGCTCTCGACTAGTACACATGGGGATCCTGACAAAGACAATTAGATGACCAAGACATTGATGTGCCAGTTGACCATGCGCTCATCCCTGTGGACTTCCCTGTGGATGCTAACCCAGTTATAAAATTATGCCCTGTACGCAGGTTATGTTCGCAGTCACACGGGCGAGGTCAGAGTTCGTCCTTACCTGTTCTTGGCTGTGATGTACGACATGATGTTCTGATTGAAGAACTTCAGAATGAGAGGGATACAGTTGGCAAATACCAAGTGCTGGGAAACATATTCGAACTAGGAGAATAAAAAGGGGAGTAAGGAGGGATCATCTCCTCACACAACTCAACCAAGCTCCAACACATTATAGTCCCTACCCCTCTAGTGCTGTGTTGCAATGTTTATACACCCTTGGGGGCCTGCATTCTATTTTATGGCCGTCTCATTCACCATTGTCCCCTGCTTCATCTATTCACTCTTGACCTCTAACCCATCACAGACCTTTTTCTTTTCTCTTTCCTTTCCTGGGTTGTAAGCTGCCCAAGTGAAAGACCAAGGACCTTTCACCAATTCCTCTCTTACGCTATCAAGATCAAGTTTATCCCAGTTCATGACCATAACTTGAGGATCACCCATATATTTTACCACTATTACATTAAAACACGGAATTATGATTGCTGTTCCCCCAGTGGTATTTTCACCACCTGTCCAGCTTCATTTCCTTAGATGACATTGAGTGCTGCCCTGCCTCTTGTGGGATTCTTCCTTTTCAGCTTCATGCAGGAATTTTCAAACATGAACATCTTCTTGATTAAACGCACAGAAAGGCAGTAGAATTCTTACTCCACCACCCACACTCAACAATTTTGCACTTCCTCAGTAAACCATGCCATTCAGATTAGTTGTCTTGGTTGCTGGTTGGGTTCAAAGCAAGGGTTCCTACCCTGTGGCCCTTAGCTGCCCTCTAGGAGACAGAGGAACCAAGTCTAAGTTCCCCTTTGTGCATCCAGAGGTGACCTCAAGTGTTTGGCAGTGCCCCGATTGAGGAACCACACAGTTTACCTGGTAGATATGGTTGAGCTTGAGATGCTTGAGCAGCAGAAGCATGAGGGCAGAGATAGCTTTCACAATTATCTCTTTGTGTCTGTTGACATCAATGCCTAGCTTCATGCTTTGTAGCACAGTGATGCTGCATAAAATGTAATAGAGACAATCTGGCTTTGAATTATTACAGGATATATTATAATTAATTTCACTCTAAACCAATTTTATCATGAAGCGTATATTTCACAGCGTAGAAGCACCACCCAACGTGGCATCGGGCTGCAATGGAGGTAAATCTAGATTAAATTTCCTTTAATTTAGCCTAACTTTATGAAAAATGCCTTCCGATAGCACCATTAGTCACAGTCATAGAGATGCAGCAGGGAAAAATGCACCCAGCCCTTGTCTACCATCAACCATCAATTAAAGGAATGCTAAGGAAATGTCCTTAATTATATTATCAATGTTCCCTGATCAAGAAAATGATGTGACAACTTGAATCAAAGGCTCTAAAATGAGTTAATTGTAACAAGTTTGTTTTGGGATGTTTCGTTTAGTTTTAGTTTTGCAATACAGCACGGAACCTGGCCCTTCAGTCCACTGTTTCCACGCCAACCATTGATCACCCGTTCACACTAGTTATCCCACTACACACCAGGGGTAATTTACAGAGGTCAATTAACCTACAAACCCACGCGTTTTTGGGAAGTGGGAAACCCATGCGGTCATGGAGAACATGCAAACTCCACACAGATGTCAGCTGAGGTCGGGATCGAACCCGGGTTTCTGGTGCTGTGAGGCAGCAGCTCTACCACTGCACCAGTGTGCCGTCCAAAGAAAATCTTTCCCTCTACAAATTCAACCCAACGAAAAAAAGAGTTAAGAAGTTCTTAATAAAGTTTCAGCAACATGGTTTTAATCCAAAAAATAAAATATTTGAAAGATCTTCTCAGAAAGCTTAATCCTTAGTGCATTTCTTAGTTTGAAAGTGGATGGGTAAATTGGTTTAGCATTGACTTGACCAATGCCTCAAACAATTTAAAATGTATTACTGGTTTGTACATTTTTCCCCACAGTGTGAAGGCAACCATTAACTGATCTGAGGCCAGGTTTGTCAGTTTGTGCCCCCCCAGCCAGAGAGCGGGGAGTGGAATAAGGTGGTGGACATTACTTCATCCCATTCCTGTTAGCTCACACATGAAGACAGCAGTGGTAACTCCAGCCTTCACACACACACATTATAAACTTTCATGACTTAGGAATGAGAGTGTTGTTTTGATGTGGCAAACTAGAATCCTTCTCCGATGTGGGGACAGGCTTCCAGAGAGGATGGGTAAAAACACAGGGAAAACTGATGAGACTTTTGTTGAGGGAGAGTGCAAGGACAATGAGTGCCCCAAGTATAAAATATTACACAGAGACATAAGGGATTTCATGAAACTTACTAAAATTAAATTAAAACTGAAGCAAAACTCACGGCATTTCCTCGGGCAGAACGTCAGCCAAGATATTGATGGAGTCGGTCTTTGTCTTGGATGTGGGAGCAGCAGCCAGCTGTATCTTCAGCAGGGCTATCTGCAGAGTAAACCTCATCAGAACATCATCTGCAGAAGAATGATCTCATATTTCACTGCCACACCATTTTTCATCAGAGGTACTGCTTGGTAATGTGACAGTCAATTTATGCACTGCTTATTCACTCGTCAGGTCAAGTTTATTGCCATATTTAGTTTAGTTTTTTATGTTGAGAGATACAGCGCAGAAACAGGCCCTTCGGCCCACCAAGTCGGCACTGACCAGCGATCCCCACATATTAACACTCTCCAACACACACTAGGGCCAATTAACCTACAAACATAGAAACATAGAAAATAGGTGCAGGATTAGGCTATTTGGCCCTTCGAGCCTGCACCGCCATTCAATATGATCATGGCTGATCATCCAACTCAGTATCCTGTACCTGCCTTCTCTCCATACCCCCTGATACCTTTCGCCACAAGGGCCACATCTAACTCCCTCTTAAATATAGCCAATGAACTGGCCTCAACTACCTTCTGTGGCAGAGAATTCCACAGATTCACCACTCTCTGTGTGAAAAATGTTTTTCTCATCTCGGTCCTAAAAAATTTCCCCCTTATCCTTAAACTGTGACCCCTTGTTCTGGACTTCCCCAACATCAGGAACAATCTCCCTGTATCTAGCCTGTCCAACCCCTTAAGAAATTTGTAAGTTTCTATAAGATCCTCCCTCAATCTTCTAAATTCTAGCGAGTACAAGCCGAGTCTATCCAGTCTTTCTTCATATGAAAGTCCTGACATCCCAGGAATCAGTCTGGTGAACCTTCTCTGTACTCCCCCTTGTATGTCTTTAGAGTGTGGGAGGAAACCGAAGATCTCGGAGAAAACCGATGCGGTCAGGGGGAGAATGTAAAACTCCGTACAGACAGCACCCGTGGTTGGGATCGAACTCGGGACTCCGGTGCTGAAAGCACTAAGGCCTCAACTCTACCACTGCGCCACTCCATATTTCTTGCTCAAATATGGTGAGATACAGGTACAATGAAAAGCTTGCTTCCAGCAGCATTACAAGCAATATAGACTCAGACAGCACACAGAAAATAAATTATACATAATTTATACAAGACAGTGAAAATAAAAAAACTCCAATAAAAACAAGACTTTAGTACAACCACACAATTAGAAACAGTAGTGCAAGAGGTGGTCAGTAGTGTGCCATAGATTGTGGCTGGGCATGCATGCTACAAAACAACGGTAGGCAGCATTATGGGCAACAGAGGATCCCTCCCCAATTAACTCAATGCATTCCATGCCCTCTTTGAACAGAAGGTTGGTGGACGAATGCCACCCCCACTGCCAATCTTGGGTCCATCTGTACCAATGGTTACTGTGGCAGACGTAAGCTTGGCCGTCCTGTGAGAATGAATGTGCAGAAAGCAACTGCACTGGATGGAGTCCCTGGCCATATCCTCGGGACCTTGTGGATCAGCTGGCAAGGGCTATTTGCAGGCATCTGTAACCTTTCACCACTAAGGGGTCCCCACCTGCTTCAAGGAAACAACTATAATTTTGTACCAAAGAAAAGTAAGGTTGTTTGCTTTAATGACTACCGTCCAATGGCTCTGACATCCACCATCGTGAAGTGCTTCAAGAGACTGTTGATGGTGCACGTTAACTCCAGCCCCCCCCCCAGCCAGCCTTGAACCATGCAGTTTGCTTCCCATCGTAACACATTCAGCAGATGTCATCTCCCTAGCCTGAATCTCATCTTGGGAAAATGTAGACAGCAAGGGCTCCTACATTAGACTTCTATTTATGGACTATAGCTCCACCTTCAACGCCATAATGCCATCCAAACTCATCTCCAAACTCCCAGACTGAGGAATCAGTAATCCTCTCTGCCACTGGATGCTCGACATACTAACCCACAGACCACAATCCATGCGGATAGGTGACAACATCTCCTCCATAATAATTCTCAACAACTGTGGTCTGCAAGGATGGTGCCACTATACATCGTTGGGACAATTGGGCACACTGGCTGTAGACAGCTGATACTCACCATGTACTGTGGAAGATTGTATAACATTCCCTGATATTGTACCTCAATTGGGGTCTGCTCCACTTTCTCTGCACCCTGTGTTTAAGAAAAAGGCAAACATCTATATTGAGTTAATCAGTTTTGTCTGCTATTGAACTACATGCCAATTTATTGTGAGTTTGATAGGAATGTTCCCTTCCTTCTTTTGATAGCACCAGAATTACTAATATAACAATATTACACCAAGTATTATACACTCTCACTGATGTTTGAATATTTATTTGGGTAATCTGTGCATTAACTCCAGTGGAAAGATTCGGGAAAATAAACCGGCCTTCCCCAAAAAGATGATTCAGCTAAAGTCCAGAATATCCGTGTAATCTCTCATCTCACTCAGTCCAATATTTCAATGCATATCAAGCAAAGATTAGGACCTAAGGAAATGTGGGCTGTCTTAAATTACACTAAGAAGTTGGGTGATTATTTAAATAAGATGTTTCGCAGTCTGTCCTTATGCCCAGCAGAACAAACTTTACACAATAGTGCAATCAACTGGGAGACTTCTCATGGCCCACATTTCAAAGAACACTCAGACACATCCTCAGAGATGATCCTTACCAGTGACACTGGGGATTTCTGCAGCTCCTCCTCCCTCTTGGCCTGCACTTCAGCAATGGAGATGTATTTGTGCTAATTGAAGAAAAGTATAAAAGCAATCACATTAAAAACAAAATGCTTTCCTCCTCCCAGTAGATGATGGGGTGGACAGCCCATCAAGGTGTCTGCCCTTCCTGTGTGAAGGAGAGTGGTCAACAGTACCATGCGTTTGCATTTTGCAGGGGCCGACAGCACAGCCCGTACCAAAGCACCACCTCCCAATAATGCAATTCAATGGAAATTTACTTGGAAAACAGTGTAAGGGTCAAGGACCTGTGGCTGCTCAAGGTCATCAACAAGAGTGCAAAGGTCAGAATTATGTAGTGGATTCTGCCCCAGAAACTGTCCCAATTGATTTTTGACAGTTACACAAAAAAGCTGGAGAAACTCAGCGGGTGCAGCAGCATCTATGGAGCGAAGGAAATAGGCAACGTTTCGGGCCGAAACCCTTCTTCAGACTGATCGGGGGCGGGGGTGGGTGGGGACAAGAAAGGGATTTGTGCTTGAAGAAATTCTGCAGAAGGGTCCCGACTCGAAACGTTACTTATTCATTTCTCCAGAGATGCTGCCTGGCCCGCTGAGTCACTCCAGCACTTTGTGTCCCTTTGTTGTTTGCAAGAGGCTTCCTCCATCACCTAATCGCACCCTATCATCACTTCTTTCTTTTCCCCAGGTAAATGGATCATTTTGTTGCGAAGTTTTAGTTTAGAGATACAGCGCAGAAACAGGCCCTTCGGCCCACAGGATCAGTGCCGACTAGCGATCCCCGCACATTAACACCATCCTCCACCCATTAGGGACAATTGTTTTACATTGACCAAGCCAATTAACCTACAAACCTGTACATCTTTGGAATGTGGGAGGAAACTGAAGACCTCGGAGAAAACTCCATACAGACAGCACCTGTGGTCGGGATCGAACCCAGGTCTTCCGCGCTGCATTCGCTCTAAGGCACCAAATCTACCGCTGCGCCACCATTATATCATGTGGACACTTGGGCCAACCACACTGAATAACAGAGTTCTTTCAGAGACTGAGAAGAATTCATAACTCTCTTTTATTTACATTTCCTCTGGTGAGGAAAAAAAAATTAGAGCCCAGCTGACTGAATAGGTTCCAGTCGGCACCATCCAAAGGTGGTCCCGACCCGAAACATCATCTATCCATGTTCTCCACAGATGCTGCCTGACCCCACTGTGTTACTCCAGCACTTTATGTCTTTTTTTTTTGTAAACCAGCACCTGCAGTTCCTTGCTTCGACAACTCTCCCACTGCTCGTAGACCTGGTTGGAATCTCAGTAGGAAGTCAAACTGACCGCTAAAATGTGCTCAATTTCCCGATACATTGAACTAACCAGAAGATGCCATTTATAGAAGGAGCTACTATGAAAATGGGGCTCTCCAGGATCGGGTTCTGACCAGTAACATATAATAGTTAGAATGATCTTTACTGCAGGTAAAGTGGGAAAGGTGAATTTCATAAGAACTACCTACCACGGGCATTGAACATTCCATGTTCTCCCCAGGGTCACAGAACTCCCCGACTCAAGTGTTGTCGTCATTACAACAAAGGCCTAGAAACTCCCCATGGTGAAGTGGGAACACCTTCACCACACCATGTTCCAAGGACATCACTCTCTACATTCTCAAGGGCATAAATGATGATGGCCTCGCCAACAGCAAGCTCATCCTGTGAAAGGGCAAATAAAAGACTGAAAACATCTAAATTCGCCCTAGACACAAAATGCTGGAGTAACTCAGCAGGACAGGCAGCATCTCTGGAGAGAAGGAATGGGTTGATGTTTCAGGTCGATACCTTAAACTAACAGGACAGCATAGTGGCGCAGCTATTGTGAGGGTGTGACTGGGCGTTCAATCCTGTGATGTGGGGCTGAGGGCTGCCTTGCTGGAAACTAACAGTGTCTCCTCCCCGTGTCCCCTGGATCGGTCGGCCTCTGGCAGTTACTATCTGATCTGCACTATTTTTCATGGAAGAAGAAAAGACATTTTCGGTTTTTGTTTAACTAATGTATTTGCTTGTGTGTGTTTTCTTGCTGAAACCAAAACGCTGCATGATTTGGAAGGATTGCGTTTAACATCCGCCTCTCTTACCTGCTTCAGGGTCTTTACACTTTCGTGAATGGGTCTCGGTAGACCCACCAGAGTATCAGTATCACTGGGAACAGAAAACACAAATACATTTTAAAATCAACACATGAGCGGCACTCAACTTTCCTAACGCTGCCAGTATTCACGATATGTATACTTACGAATGTAGGATAGGATTCCAGCAAATGGCCAGTGAGCACATTATCCATGAGGTAGTTCCTCAAACAACATGGAACAGAACGGCAAAGGAATGGGCCCCTCAGCCCACAATGTCCGTGCCAAACTTTGATGTCAAGCTAAGCTAATCTCTTCCTGCACATGATCCATATCTCTCCATCCCCTGCATATCCATGTACCTTTCTAAGGACCATTTAATCTGCTAACCTGCATATTAAATTTGGGATGTGGGAGAAAACTGGAGCACCTGGAGGAAACCAAGCCAGTCATAGGGAGAATGTGCAAATTCCACATAAACAGCACCCGAGGTCAGGATGGGCTCCGGGTCTCTGGAGCTAGTATGTGAAAAGATCTGTCACAAAGAGGCCACGCACTGCGGAATGAAACTGCTTCAATACTCACTTCCCCAGCGTGAATCCGATGAACTTGCATCTGCTCACTTCCAGAAACTCTTCAATGTCCTTCTCCCTGCAGAAGTGAGAGGTATACAGGTGAGAATGATCTGACACGGCTTCAAGCTTAGAATGTGCAGAAGATCACAAAAGGCAGCAGCATGTTCTTGCGGCAACAAATTGGATAGTTATAAAGAACAGTTTCATCAAGATGCTTCAACACGGCCCGACACTGAATAAAGAGAGTCACTAAATACTGACAGCGTGGAGTCTCAAAGTAATATCAGGATGTGTGGGCAGTGATGCGGATAGCTTCAGTGGGTGGGTGGAAAACAATAACTGTCTGTGTGGAGTTTGTACGTTATCCCTATGACTGCAAGAGTCGCCTTCCACATCTTGGTTTCTTGGTTTCTTGGTCCTCCAAAATATTCCAAATGGAATTTAAACTGGAGGTGGATCCCTGAGGGTATGTAGAATAATTAGATCCGGACAATTGCCTCTGGTGTGTAAGGAGTGGATGTGAAAGTGGGATAGCATAGAACTGTTGTTAATGGGTGATCGATGATCGGCGTGGACTCAGTGGGCCGAAGGGCCTGTTTCCATGCAGTATCGCTAAATTAAACCAAACAACCAGCATGGAATAATACCAACCTGACCTTTGGAGTCCAGGGCAGGCAGCGGGGGAAGAATACCCTGTCTGGGGGCAGTCGTGGACAGGCCAGGGGCTGGGCCAGTGCCTCCCTCTCCAGGGAATCCAGTTCTCCCTCGATCCCACCATCAACATCATCGGCCTCATCATCCTCCTCCCGCGACTCGTCTCTCTCGCAGTAGATATCCAGGCTGTCCTGTTTAACCAGCACCTGCCAATTACAACCGAGGATGAGCATCTGTCCTGACCATGGAGCTGTGTGTCCACCCAACCCTCCTCATAAGTGATAGGAACACAAATTAGGCTATTCGGCCCATCAAGTCCACTCCGCCATTCAATGGCTGATGGCTGGTCTATCCAGTGGCGGACTGGGTCTAAAAATATTGGTTGCCAGGAGACAAAGGGGGCCCACTTGCCATCAGGCAAACTGACAACCTGGCCAGTCCGCCACTGGGTCTATCTATCGCTCTTAACCCCATTTTCCTGCTTTCTCCCAATTACCCCCCACACCCGCACTAATGAAGAATCTATCTCTGCCTTGAAAATATCCATTGACTTGGCCTGCACAACCTTCTGTGGCAATATATTCCATAGATTTACCACCCTCTGACTAAAGTAATTCTTCCTCATCTCCTTCCTGAAGGAATGTCCTTTAATTCTGAGGCTATGAACTCTGGTCCAAGACTCTCCCACTAGTGAAAACATCCTCTCCACAACCACTCTATCCAGGCCTTTCACTATAAGGTAAATGAGGTCCCCCCTCATGCTTCTAAACTCCAGCAATAAGAGGCCTGATGCCGTCAAATGCTCATCATATGTTAACCCAGTCAATCCTGGGATCATTCTCCTCTGGACCCTCTCCAGCGTCAACACATCCTGCCTCAGATATGGGGTCCAAAATTGCTCACAATACTGCAAATGTGGTCTGACCAGCGCCTTGTAGAGCTTCAGCATTAGATCCCTGTTTCTGTATTCTAGCCCCTCTTAAAATAAATGCAAGCATCCTGCTGGTCAGCTGGCCACACTCTCACTCCCAACCGCAGCCGGCCGCACACTCCCTACCCTCACCCCCCGCAGTCATCCCGGACCTCACCCCCCCCCCAGCCATCCCTACCCTCACCCTTCCCCACCCTCACCCCATGAGCCGACACCACTGCCCCCACCCCCAACCCACCGCACTTTACCCACGCTCACCCCCCCAGCCATCCCCACACTCATCCCCCCAAGCCATCGTCACCCTCCCCCCCCCCCCAGTCGACACCACTGCCCCCACCCCAACCCACCGCACTCTCCCCCCACCCCCCTCTCAGCCTTCTCCACTGCCCTCCTCAGCCACCCCCACTCTGCCTGCCCCAACCCTCAGCCGACCCCACTGTCCAACGCCAACATCGGCATACCCTATCCCCCCCCCCCCCCAGCCGATACCACTGCCCACACCCCCAACCCCAGCCGACCCCATGCCCCCACCACTTAATCCGCCAACCCCTCTCCCCACCCCCAGCCACCCCCACTCTCCCTATACCCACCCCTCAGCCAAAGCCAGTGTCACTGTCCAATGCCAACATCAGCCCTCCCTATGCCCCCACAGCCAACTCCACTGCCCCCACCCCTAATGCAGCTGACCCCACTCTCCCCCCCCCCCACTGACCCCATGCCCCCACCCTCAATCCCAGTGGACCCCACAGCCCCTTTGCCCAATAAGCAGCGAGCCCCATTACTCCCATACTGGACCATGGTCAATCCCATCGCCCCCAAGCTGACCAGTGGCCGACCTCACTGCCTTGCCATCTGTCCCATGGCTCGTTCAACTCCCCGCATTCCCTGACGCAGCCAACTGTGGTGCCCGCATGCCCCTCCTGCAACTGGCCCTCCAGCCTCCACTTGGTTCAGATACATTCCCCAGACCATAAGCCAACTCACCACCACCCCTTGCAAGCCTAACCTCACCATGGCTTTTCAGGACTGGTCAGCCAACCTTGCACGCAGGATTGCGAGTGCTGGATTTATGCTGAGTAAAGTGTTGTGGACCCAGTGTGGGTCGAGACCACCATCTAGATTGTGGGGTCGAATCGTCTACTCTTGTTCCCCACGAGCCGCGGAGAAAGCCTCACCCGTCGGCCTCTGCGTCCTCGCCTCTGCTGCTGCTCCAGTAGGTCCATGGCTGAGGCTGGGGGAGAGGCAGCTCGCAGTGTGCGCATCACCTCAATACTGTTCTCCGCCAGTGCAGGGAGGCCCAGCTGCTCTCGCTTCTCCATCTTCAGTTCCTGCAGCTCCTCAAACCCTCCAAGACAGAACTGAGAGCAAAGAAACGTTGGCAATCATTTGTCCGGAACCACCCATGAGCCTCAAGTTCAGACGCCAACTGTGACAGCTGGACCAATATAATGGCACACATGTTAATGAATATTTCTAACAATAGGTGGCCCATATTGTTTTGCTATGAGGCCCATACCAAAAGGATTTGAGTATAAGAGCAGGGAGGTTCTACTGCAGTTGTACAGGGTCTTGGTGAGACCACACCTGCAGTATTGCGTACAGTTTTGGTCTCCTAATCTGAGGAAAGACATTCTTGCCATAGAGGGAGTACAGAGAAGGTTCACCAGACTGATTCCTAGGATGGCAGGACTTTCATATGAACAAAGACTGGATAGACTCGGTTTGTACTTGCTAGAATTTAGAAGATTGAGGGGGGGGGATCTTATAAAAACTTACAAAATTCTTAAGGGGTTGGACAGGCTAGATGCAGGAAGATTATTCCTGATGTTAGGGAAGTCCAGAACAAGGGGTCACCGTTTAAGGATAATAGGGAAGTCTTTTAGGACCGAGATGAGAAAATCATTTTTTACACAGAGAGTGGTGAATCTGTGGAATTCTCTGCCACAGAAGGTAGTTGAGGCCAGTTCATTGGCTAGATTTAAGAGGGAGTTAGATGTTGCCCTTGTGGCTAAAGGGATCAGGGGGTATGGAGAGAAGGCAGGTACAGGATACCGAGTTGGATGATCAGCCATGATCATATTGAATGGCGGTGCAGGCTCGAAGGGCCGAATGGCCTACACCTATTTTCTATGCACCTATTTTCTATGGTTCTATGTAACAATCAACTTTAACTCTATGTTTTTTACTCGATCGTGACAGGGTTGACAGAGGCATCGTTCAATTGGGTCCAGGGGAAGGGAAGGGGAGGATTGGAGAGCACAGTGGCAAGAATGGTGCTGGTTCCCAGCTACCCTGCTGGAGGATGCATGTAAATGATTACATGGCAAACACAAGACTGGGGTCATCTTGGCAGTGATGTCAACCACAGCCTAATAGCTGCTCGAGTCAACGTGTCAATGACAGCAGTTTGGTAACCGAGCCAGAGCACGACGACACGGATGGAACCACATCCCAACGGGAATCACCAGCTGCATGGGGGGGGTCCCAAAGACCACAACATATATGGTCAGAACTTCATAGCACTCACTCGCATCACTGTGCAAATACCTTCACCACTGACTACAGCAGATAAGTGCACCACGACCTTCAAGGGCATTTAAGGAAGGGTAATAAATGATAGACACTTCCTTAGACTTCAAATTTTTTTTTTTAAATTACTAGTTTTTTTTGGTATGTATCAAGTAAGGTTTAAGGATTGAGACTCACCAAAATTGTCTTCCAGAGGAGCAACAACACCTTCTTAATGGGGCAGTGCGGAGCATTCCCACAGCAGAACTTGTTCACAAGGGAGAAGAGGAGGATCGCAAAGGGCTCCCCGTTATACACTGGGGAACCTAAGGAACAGAATAGAATTCAACACAGAACAGTTTTAGCTCTCTGAGAAAAAAACCTAGGTCAGCCAAGAATAACCCTGGTCATAGATACTGGAGGCTGAAACGTTTAAGAAGGAACTGCAGAGGCTGGAAAATCAAAGGTACACAAAAATGCTGGAGAATCTCAGCGGGTGCAGCAGCATCTATGGAGCGAAGGAAATCCTTCGCTCCATAGATGCTGCTGCACCCGCTGAGTATCTCCAGCATTTTTGTGTACCCTGGAGGCTGAAACCATCTCTGCCATTCAATCAGATACTGACTGGTTGGCACCCTCAAGGACACACTCCCTGGACAAATTGAACATGGGATACATTTACATGAAGAAAATAGCTGAGGTCAACCTCTGCAACAAACTCCTCACACCACCCTCAGCATTTGCTCAGTGGTAGCTGATGGTTTGGAGTAGGAGATTTCAGAAACCCAGAAAAAGGTGAAAGCTATTTAAATTTCCACCTGAAGCGCACAGTGTGTTTATCCAGCAGCAGTAAGGCAGCGTAAAAGCTCCGAGCAGGCTGCCGTGTGGGTTACTGAGGTGAAGTCAGTTCACTGCCTCTCCATACATCTGCTGAATGTATGCATCATCACTAGAGCTCAGCTCCCGATATGCACCAGGCCCTGAATCATGCTGAGATATGGTGCTAGCATCGCACCAATGCAGCAACTGTGCATGTTGGGGGTTAGTCAGACAGTGTCACCAAGCCAATCTACCAAACAAAGGCAACTGAGTAATAGTCAGGAGTGGGTGCCTGCACTTATTTCTCCATCCCTAATACAGGAACACTGACCATATTTACACCTGCAAGAAGACCAGATTGGGAAAGTTTTAATTTATTTTTGAAATAATTCCTGGCTGGAACATGTTTCCCGTTTCACAGCAGCATACACACAGGATCTACACCAGAAAACAGGCTGTGTGGATAAACTAGTTCACTCAGGGTCTTAATGCTCCATACCAACCTCCTCTTACACCTCTTCATTACATTTTTCACACATCCTTCCACACCCGCTTTCCTCAGGTGTTCAAGAACTTCCCCTTAAATGGATCAATGCTTCTTGTCTTTACTGCTCCCTGTTCCACTGCTCTGGATAAACTTCTCAAATGGGTTTATTTGTGGCGACTTTACATTTCTGCTTCCAGCATTGTTCTCTGGTTATGTCTTTCCAAAGTGTCCATACAGATTTCTGGGTCAATACCTCAGGGAATGCGACTATTGTCGGGCAGAAAATCCAGAGCATTGCTTGTTCTACTAATGATAGAACTGGACTAGATCCCAGCAGTGAGAACCTGATATTTATTTTTAACCAGTTGACACAGTTTCCCATTTCCCTTTCACACATTGATCCCACACCCCGACCACGAACACAGCCTTGCATCCACACACACCACCTCAATCCCTCCCCTCACTCACATCAAGGCTTAGCAGAAACAGGAAAGGGCAAACAGCAAATATTAGAAAGTTGGCATATAAAACAAATTAAAACAAACATAATGAAATACTGGAGCTCACGGCATTGTGAGTGAAGCAGCAAAATACCAAAGTTTTGAATGTGTAGCTACAATTAGAAATCAGACAACACATCCTTTAAAGAGCCCAGACTCACATCCAATGAATAACTTGTCATTTCTCCGAAGATGCTAACTTGACCTACTGACCTCTGCACTTCCAGCAACTCGGTGCCAAATTCTAATATTTGATTTTTGACTTTTACTTAATCTTCAAAAGTGCTCAAAATTCACCATTAATCCCCACCACACAACCGTCATTCCAACTTTTCGACATCCTGGAAATGAGCCTTTATTTTAGACTTGAGATACATCGCGGAAATAGGCCCTTTGGCTCACCAAGTCCGCGTCGACCAGCAATCACCCTGTACACTAGCAGTATCCAACACACCGCAGGTGGGACATAGAAACATGGAAAATAAGTGCAGAAGTAGGCCATTTGGCCCTTCGAGCCAAATGTTCAGCCCATTCAATATGATCATGGCTGATCATTCAAAATCAGTACACCATTCCTGCTTTCAATCCATATCCTTTTATTCCATTAGCCCTAAGAGCTAAAACTAACTCTTTGAAAACATCCAGTGAATTGGCCTCCACTGCCTCGTGGCAGAGAATTCCAGATTCACAACTCTCTGGGTGAAAATGTTTTTCCTCATCATAGTCCTAAATGGCCTACCCCTTATTCGTAAATTGTGACCCCTCATTCTGTACTCCTCCAACATGGGAAACATTTTCCCTGCATCTAGCCTGTCCAGGCTAGTAGCTGGGACATGTTGGCCGGTGAGGGCAAGTTGGGCCAAAGGGCCTGTTTCCACACTGTATCACTCTATGACTCTCTGACACAAGGGATGATACACAATTTTACCCAAGCCAATTAACCTACAAACTTGCACGTCTTTTGGGAGTGGGAGGAAACCGAAACACCTGGAGAAAACCAACATTGTTTCAGGGAGAACATACAAACTCCGTACTGACAGCGCTCGTGGTCAGGATTGAACCTGCGTCTCTGGTGCTGTAAGGCAGCAATTCTACCGCTGCGCCACTCAAGTTAATCTCAAGAGAGGTATGCCACTTCTCTCAAGATTTATCATACACTATAACTGGTAATTCAATGAAGACACACGAAATTGCAGATTTTGGAATCTTGGGCAAAAAACAAAGAGATGGAAGATGTCAACAGGTGAGGCAGCATCTGTGGAGGGAATGGACAAATGATGTTTCAGGTTGGGACTCTTCAGACTGATGGAGTCGGGGGAAGAAAGCGGGGGAAGAGAGGAGGCCCATTGTAATCTTATTTCATTGATAACTGCTGCTTGGTTTATCTAACAGTTAATACCAGTTAACAAATAAAGGGTAATACTAGAATTGTACAATCATGCCAATTAGGAGTGGTTGAATAGACGGAGTCACCTTTTTCTTGCTAAGAAATAGCTTGGGTAGAAGCCTATAAAATATTTGAAAAATAATGAAAAGTTTTGATACATGAGATTCAGGGATAATTTTTTCACATGCACCTACTGTCTACGCTTTTATTGATGAATGCTGTACACAAGTTGGCTGGTTTTCCAGAATGCAATAGTGATGATGTGTGGAATTCTATGCCACAGAAGGCTGTGGAGGCAAAGTGTGTGGATATATTTAAGGCAGAGATGGATAGATTCTTGATTAGTACGGGTGCCAGAGGTTATGGGGAGAAGGCAGGAGAATGGGGTGAGGAGGGAGAGATAGATCAGCCATGATTGAATGACGGAGTAGACTTGATGGGCTGAATGGCCTAATTCTACTCCTATCACTTATGATCATAGATCTGAGGTTCTTCATTAATTGCAAGGCATTTTGAATGTCAAGTCAAGTCAAGTCAAGTTTATTTGTCACATACACATACGAGATGTGCAGTGAAATGAAAGTGGCAATGCTCGCGGACTTTTGTGCAAAAGACAAACAACAAAACAACCAAACAAATTATAAACACAATCATAACACACACGCCCTGAGATTGTGAACGATAGCCGATTTAAAAAAACAAGCCATTTTTCTTTCAAGGTAGCTGCAGCGATGAAATTAATTGAAGGTCATGCAATAGTTTTAATTACATCCCTAAGCCAAAGAGATCAGACTCACTTAATTCATTCCTGAATCCATCTCTTGCCAAACTCCACTCTGGTTTATCATCTTCCACCTCTCTGCGCATTATCTCCATCATCAGGTACATAATGTTCAGCAGCACCCTGCAACAGCAGCAACGGACGAGATTTGCAAGCTTTACAGATATGGCACCACGTAAACAGCAAGAATGGGAGCAGAAGCAAGGACTATCAAGGTTAGGAGGCAAAACAAATGAATCAACACCCAGCAAGAATGCAAGTATTTTTATATTTTGGTTTACACGGAACAACATCAATGTGCAAAGTAAATGGCCAGGGAAGGAAACGCATCCTCGGCATCTGGGTCAATAATGTTCCATTACTCAGACAAAAAAAAATCAACATTCACAGATGAGGACTTGCTGGATTAGATAACCTGCAACACTCATTGGGCAGTCTGTGGGCTGTCGTTTAGAAAGTGCATTTGGCCAAAATAGCAAAGTCTGCCTGACTGCACAATGCCACCTTTTCATGGGAAGAGTTCTGGTACATGCGAACAAGAGCAGGAAGATGCAATGCAATGACCAGGACCATATGTAAACCAGAAGGAGGACATACTTCTGCAGAGCCCATGTTGCCAGTGACACCAAGTGATCAGATATAACATCGAGCAGACACCACAGTTCATCATACAGAAACAAATGCAGACGAGAACTTTGAATTCAAAGGCGTGCAAAACCTTACCTCAGCTCCGTGCTATCAGCAAGGGAGATTGCTGGCTTCCTCAGGGAACTGCTACATGCCTGGCTGTTACTGCATGAAAACACAATCATATTTACATTTAACTGCATGCTTCAATTCACAAGGTGACAGTTACAAACTTGTCTCGGGTACATGCTTTGTTTTTTTTTCCCCATCCAATCTCAACCAGTCAGTTCACAAGGGAGGCCATTCAGCATATCAAACACTCTTTTATTTGATTCATCCTATCACATGACCCAATCATGAGGTTTATGTCCTCCTGACCCTGTCATGAGAGAGAAATTGATACAAAGTCCTTGCTAATTTCTACCTACGTTCTGCATGTGACTGCGTGGGTTGTCTCCGGGAGCTTCGGTTTCCACCCCCACATTTCAAAGACGTGCAGGTTTGTAGGTTAATTGACTCATGTAAATTGCCCCTAGTGCGTAGGATGCAAAAGTGGGGTAACATGGGACTAATGTATGGGTAATTGATGGTGGGTGTGGACCCGGTGGGACAAAGAGCCTGTTTCCATGCTGTATCTCTAAACTATCTCTAAACTAAAATAGAGTTGGTAGGAGATAAAGAAATTATATGGAGATTACATGTAGGTAGAATCAATCTTTGAACAAGGCAGTCATTAAACTTCAATTATTAATCACAGTTTCTACATGAAACTACTGATTTTTTCTGCTTAGAGATTTTTTTGTTTCAGTATCATTAAGGTATCATGATTTTTTGTATCATTAAGGTGTTTTAAACAATCCCCTACTCCTTGATATGTCTATCACTAGAACAAAACATAAATCCATTGTACATTCAAAGCAATGTTATAGGTTCTCGGTATTTTCCTTACTTACTCAATCTCCATATTGAGTAATTCTACCAATGCCCCAAATGTGCCCATTTCATAGAGAAGGAAGACATTGTAACGGGCCCAGTGCACCACTTCGGGCTCTGTGTAGCAGTCTTCAAACACACCTGCAGGGAACATCAAAACCAACAGGTCAGGTACATGATGAAAGAGATTGCATTCTACTGTGTTCTTGGGTAATGAGATGGGGGCAGGGAAGAAGCTGGTGTTTTGGAAATTATATCTTTGTCACAGGAAGAGAGTGGCAAATGGCAGAGAAACCAATATCCAGACCAGTATCGGAGATGAGCGCCAACAGCTTTCAAGCCATGGACAAAACAGGCAGGAATTTCCACTGTCGCCACTACAGTGGACCATTCTATGCAATACCAAGCGTGTTAGTCTGGCGATTAGTGGTACACCTGCTTTGTTGGGGCTCCAACTGGCCACCAACAATAGGGACAACCCAGCTCCATGTTATCAGATCATCCCCTGCCCTCCATCCACATGGATTTATGACATGGGTGGGTTATAGGGTGTGAAGATGAATTTAAGCATTCGTGTTTCTGACTAGGAGTGAGAGAGAGTGTTATAGGAAATAACTAAATAGATCCTTGCCAGCGGTTTTCTTGGAAGATATTTTGCTTGCGCACTGTGGCATGTAATTAAATCAATTTGTCATACAGGGAGGAAATCTAATCTAAAAACACTTTAAGTCATGGTGCGACTCAGACTGTGGCAGTTATCTTCAAGTTCATAACCATGCCAACAGTTCAGTGTAAGACCATGTCTGCACTTGATGTTGAATGATGAGGTGGATAAGTAAAAGAAACAGTGCAGATTTTTAAATATTGTATATGACTTGGGAACAAAATGAAATTGCACAGTGGCATAGCTGCTGCTTTACAGTGGCAGAGACCCGGGTTTGATCCTGACCTCAGGTGCTGTCTGTGTGCAGTTTGCAAGTTCTCATCATGACTGCATGGGTTTTCTCCAGATGCTCTGTTTTCTTCCCACATCCCAGATACGTTTGGGTTTGTAGGTTAATTAGCCTCTGTAACTTGCCCCCAATGTGTTTTCCTTGTGCAGAGTTAAAACTCCATTCCAGATGGTTAAATCCCATCTACCAGGTCATTTTCCCCACTGGGTTGATGTTACAGAACATTATTAATGGAAGGGAAAACTCTTGGAAGAGAGTTATACTGGCAAATTGCTCGTTACCTTGGGCCAGGTAAAGAATGGCTCTGGCAAACTTAAGTCTTTTCTCTCGGTTTATTACATCCAGTCCATCCAGCAGCCTCATTAAGTAGGTCTTGTGTTCAGCCTCTTCCATTTCTACCCATTTCCTGCCTTTCCCTGGAAATAGACACCAGGCATTAAAATCACACAGACGCTAACATTCACATCCCTCAACCCCCTTCATATCCAGGGGGCCCAATACCCTTGTCAGGTTCAGCTCTGGTTCAGTCCATTTCCCAGAGGAACAAAACGCTGATCGCTGAATAACAAAATAAATGTGGGAGGGATCCTTCCATATTATTACCCCTGTCCAAATGCTTAAAATAGACACATCTTCTACCCAATGTCGTTCATGGTTATACATTAGAAAATATTACAATTTATTCCCTGAACCTTTCTCCCCACTCTCTGCACCCCCACCCCCACCACCGTAAGCTTCTCTGGTGCCATTCTAGTAAACGTCATTTATAATTTAAAATATAAAATGTTATCGCCAGAGCCAGGTTTCTCCCTCCTACTTCAGAGATTTATGGACCATCAAAATCATGTTCAAACTTAGGAAGAAATGAAGCAGAAGTGCTATGGGCTTGTGAGTCCCAATGCTGTTCCTCGCAAATGTCAGTTACCATGAATAGCAAAATCCTCTTCAAAGCAATTGCTGTTAATGGCAAACTCAGGCTCTTCGGTGTAACTGTACAGCTCTGTAGAAAAAGAGAAGAAATGTACAGCGTGGATAAAAAAAAATAATGCTGAATAATAACTCAAATTAATTTAGGTAAAATAACTGCAATGTAAAAACTGTAGAAAGATATCAACAAATTAAGCAAATAGGCAAATCTGTAACAAGCGGAATTCAGTGCTGGCAATTGTAAGGTTGTTTGCTTTGGAGATTTAAAGAGTGGAGGTGGGGAAATGGTCAGTGTCTACATAGATCATTAAAATGGCAGAGAAAGATAAAAAATGAAAAGCTGGGCATATATCTGGGAGGATTCGGGATAGAAGTTATATAAAGCTATGGGAAATCCTGGTTAGATCACATCTTAAGCACTTTGTACAGTTTTTAGCACCACACCTCAGGAGGATATTTTGATCTTGGGATGTACAGAGTGCAGATTTATCAAAATATTACCTAGACTCTGAAGGTAACATTGTGAGAATTGTTGAATTCTCTGGGATTTAAAACCTTAAGATATGGAGGTGCATGGATGATTTTTTTCTAATGCACATGGAGCACATGGTGCGGACACGGTGAGTTGAAGGGCCTGTTTCCACGCTGCATCTCTAAACTAAACACAAATGTCAGGTCAGCTAACATAAATCTGAGATAAATAGACCTCTGTTCATCAAAAGCATTATAGGATATGGGGCAAATGTTGTATCAGTCATGATCAAACCATGGTGGAATGAGCTGTAGATTTGTTGTGCTGTCATGAAATCCACTCATGTCCTCTAGGAAATTAATCTCCTGTCCACACCTGGTCTGATCAATGTAACTCCAATCCTATATCAACAAAGCTGATTCTTAGTGACACTAGCGACTGCAAATGCTGGAATCTGGTGCAAAAAACCCAAAACAAAGTACTGGAGGAACGCAGCGGGTCAGACGGCCTTAGGGGAGGGAATGGAGAGGCAACATTTCAGGTTTAGACCCTTCTTCGGGCTGATGTCTGAAAAGGGTTGATTCTTATCTACCCCCTAAAGTAACCAAGCAAGGCACAGCAACAAATTGCTACAAAGAGAAAAAAAACTTTTGAAGGCGTTACTTCCTCAATACAACTAAAGACCAATGAATTCCAGCCTTGGTGACACCCTGACCGTGAAAATTAGTTGAACAATTCCCGCTCTGCTGGATTGGGTCTGATGCAATCTGAGCAGTTTAGAACGGGTTGGTTGACTCTGTATCCACATCCTTGGCGTCCACTCCCAACTCAAACTCTCAATTTTTCATTGGTCCTCCTCTATTGGCTGGGACATTGTGCTCCCTTGAACCCTTCAAGAGTCAATAATTACGAGCGTTTTGTTGCCATAAGCACCGGGATCAGAACAATTAAATTCTTACTTGCTGCAGCTTTATAGGCACATAAATGCAATAACACAACTAATAAATATACAATAAACAATAATACAATAAATTATCAGTTATATTGCGTAAATGTTTCTGTGCTCAACTGATTTTTATCGAGCTGAAGCTGATGAATTTGTGCAACTCCCAAGAGAGTGCTGCACATTAAGTATCTATAATATTCATTCTGCTGCTTAATATGTTTGGAATTGCCCCCTACGATTGTGCACAAAGTTCTCACATAATCAAAGTCTTTAACACAAAGTGACCAACAATACTGTGACTGTAGTTCACGAGATCCTCTGTTGTAGCTACCAGCACGCTGACCAAATGCAGAGCACTGGCCTCATCTTACATTCCACCTACCTGACTCAAAGACCACACATCTCTTGTAAAGGCTTCCCCTCCCACACTAAGTAAGTCTGCTCTGGTTTGCACAAGGCTTTATCAATTCCCATTGCTATTCTCTAGTTATATGGCCCTTTAGCAATATTCAACAACTACGGGGGCAACTTCTAAAAGTCATTTGCAATGACTTACACACGAACAAGCAGTTATATAAATGTAAATCTTTGGGTCGTTGATTTTGGGACAAAACTCCCACTGGATCAAACTCTTAGATCAACCTCACATGAAAAGTTTTTTCATTAATCTAACCATTCAGTGATTATGAGATGATCACAGTTGGCGTGACGTCTTTAAGTAGGAACATAGACAAATAACCCCATTTAATGCAGAACCTGCCATTGGTTAATTCACTAAAATTCAGAGACCAATGCACCTTACCTGACAACTCTGCCACAATGGTGTCTGAATCTCCATATTCAAACTCTACGTTTGGGAAATCCACAGAACTCTGAAAACAAAGGCAAGGGGATAAATCAACTGGTTTCAGTTCATCTTTATCTCTATTTTTAATACTTAAAAGTATCCTAACCACAACAAATGCATTCAACTATAGCTATAACTCAGTGAGAAAACATCTGTGCAGGATTGCATTTTGGCAAACAGATGAATTGCTGAGCATCTTTGACCATCATTTTCTCATCGCATCAATTGCATTTGTGTCACCTGATTGATATTTGCACAGGAGGATTACTGCCTTGTCCACTCCAACCAATCTACGTGATCTCCAGAGAAGGATTCTCGAAACTGGCTCACTGAAACCTATGGTGACCAGTCAAGGATCATTTGGTCAGTCTGAAGAAGGGTTTCGTCCCAAAACGTTGCCTCTTTCCTTCGCTCCATAGATGCTGCCGCACCCGCTGAGTTTCTCCAGCATTTTTGTCTACCAAGAATCATTCTAGATCATTCAAACTTCATTAGTGTTACACAGTGTACTTGAGCTACTCAGCACTATTAGATCCACAGAAATTATGGTTGATCAATTTTAGTTGGGTAAGGATATTAAACGAAAGAAATAAAGATGAGTAAACAGAGATGAGGTATAGATCAACTATGACAGAGTGAATGGCAGAATAAATTCAAAGGCACAAATGGCTTCTTCTTGTCCTAAGATCATTTAAAATGCTTCTCAGGGACATTACACACAAGGTATAAATACCGTCTATGGAACTACAAAGATTTAGATACAACATGACAATGTTTTCTTCATGAAGTTGGCTACCATGTATATTTGAAACCCACTCAACACTCCTCTGGTGGAAGGTTGTCTGTTCTTGCTGCAGGTTTCCATCCCACACACGTCACCATCTTTAGGATCTCCATCAAGAACTAACAGCAACTCAAACTTGCCTTTAGTAACAACAATTTCTGCACAAAACAAGCCATGAATGAGCTGGCAACCACAAGTCGTTAACTCCAAGTGGATGTAAAATGTTCAGTGGGAGATGGGTCAGCAACCCCATCTGCTGCTCCCAACTATGTTTCAGGTACATCTCCCTCATTCAACTCATCTTTCTCTTCTGTACAAAGGCTATTGAAACAGGAACATTTTACAAAGGTCAGAAACGGAGAGCAAAATCAAAGTAGGTTTTAACCTACACACACAATTATGTAGTGTATATGTTGAAACAAGAAGAAGCAGATGCTGCTTTATCAAGGAAAGATACAAAATGCTGGAGTAACTCAAAGGGTCAGGCAGCATCCACGGAGAACATGATTGGTGACTTTGCGGGTCAAGACCCTTCTTCACACTGATGGCTATGTTCCTAGATTAGAAATCCAGAGGCGTCAACAAATGATCTGATGACACGATCATCCGACTAAAATCCACCAAATATGTCTGACTGAAACTTCTGGACTGTCATTAAAAAAAAATCTTGTCACGAGTGTTCATTGAAGGAAATCTGGTGGATTTGGACCACCTGACCCTCAGAACTGAGCCTTTGAAATTTGCTGAAGGAGTGCGCAGACTTCTCTGTTGTATATTCCAATGGGGATTTGGATAAAAAACACATAACCTGCAGAGCAATGGGGAAAGAGTGATAGAAGGATTGACTGAAGTGTTGACTGAAAGCATAACCAACATTGAGCATTGCACCCAGGCCCCATAGACAATAAACGATCATCTGACACAATACAAGGTAGGTTACATAATGGTGAGCATTAGTATTATTCTAAAATGTATGACTGTGATTGAGAATATGACAATGTATGCACATGCAAATGAACATGGCCTTTCTGGCTGTATTTAATTTAGTATTTCATGTGTGGGTGCATGTGAATGAATGCGTGTATGCATGCATGAACCCAAAGCCATTGATAATTTTACTGGACTTGTATCCCAGATACTGGGACCGACGTTAGCTAATGCTTCTGGATTCCCAAATGTGCAGTAATACTTGTTGTAAATACTGTTTGCTGGCCTTGTGGTATTCATTAAACAGTATCAAATGGTGCACACTCAGGCATATTCACTCACACACACTCATGTCTTTTCCTACTATTTCTTTTGGTTGTTATTTTTGGTGTGTATTAACTTTTTAGTCAATGATTAGTGATGTACAGCACTTTGTTGCAGCTATGTTTGTTTTTAAAGTGCTCTATAAATAAAATTATTATTATTATTATTATATATATATATATATTCATTGAAATCCTAATTAGTGAATAACGTCATGTGCAATATTCTGCATGTGTATTGTTCAACTTAGTGTCCAAAATGTTGATTTTTATTGCATGATGTTATAATGGGAGCTGTTGTACAGTGCATCAAACCACATTAAATCAAAATGGAAAATATTGCAAATATTTGCAGAGTTGTTACAATTGCTCTTTTAAAACAAGTTTGTTTAGAACAGAGATTTGAGTTGAAGAGGCATTTTATGTATGTAGACTTAATGGTTAGACCATTTTTTGTATTGTGTGCATTTTCAAGCTTCAATCTTCTGGTTTATGCACGAGATTCATGGTGATGTTGCTATAATTGAACAGTCTCCAACCTATTATTCTTAGAGTAGAAATATGAAACAGGTAAGACAATAACCCACACATATTTATAAAAAGAGTTGATAGACAATATCAAGTCACTTTTATTTATATAGCACATTTAAAAAACAACTCTCATTGGCCAAAGTGATTACATTGGTGGAGGTACTAACATTATACAACAGTGGTTCATATATTAAATACAAACATCACTACATACATATAGCCCTCGCTCAGAGGACGTCCGAGCGATGAAAGAGAGCATGATATGAAAGAGAGCATGATGCACAGGAGGAATGAAAATAGAGTGAAGAGAAAGGGACTGAGGAAACAAATAGAGTACAGAAGAGAGTTGAAAATGGTTTAAAGATTTGTGTGAAAGCCAAGATGGGTAAAAATAGGCATGCAAGAGGAGAAACACCAAATCCAGAATGCCTACTGGAACTAGAAATCTGAAATACAACGGAAAATGTTGTACATACTCATCTTAAGAAGACTTAGGAGAAAGTAAAGATTATATCAAATCAAAGGAAAAAGTTTGTAAAGTTGCAAGAGGCAAAAAGTAAACTGACAATAGAGAATATTTTAGAATTCAGCAAAGACTGACTCAGAGATTGATAACAAGAAAAACAGAATGAGAACAAATTAGGGCTGGCTGCTTTTCAAGAGCTTATCCTTGTGAAAGCAGATCTGACTTACCAAGATGCATGGGATAGAGCCAGTAAGGAATGGGGGCATGCCTCCACCCTTGTCTGCCTCTTCAGAACAGGGTAAAAGGCATCGAGTCATTTGGTAGTAAGGCATCTTTGCTTGAAATCTCTCCCCATTTCAGTTCATAGCCCACCTTGGTACTCAGACCCTGGCCCAGCCACCTGTTTGATTGAATTGGAATGCAAAATCTCTCTTGGCATCCCTGATAGCCTTGCAAAGATTATCCTTGGCCTCCTTATCAATGCAGGGTCATACGACTTGAAATCCTCAGATCTAGATTTTAGCAGAGAGTGAATCTCCCTGTTCTGCCAAGTTTTCTGGTTAGAATAGAACCCAATTGCCTTTGTCGGAATGCAGCCTACACTCATTACTTGATGTAAAGAATGTTTTGCCATATTTTCCGAAACATAACAATGAAATCCCTACTTGCACAATAGATACATAAACATTGTAAATACCATATTAAATGACATCAAAAATAACACACACACACACACACATATATATAAGCTGTTCCGGAATCTGGACGTCAGTTTTCAGGATCCCATACCTTCTTCCTGATAGCAGGAGCGAAATGAAAGTGTGGTCAGGGTAGTGTGGGTCTCTGATGATGCTGGCTGCCTTTTTGAGGCAGTGCCTCCCAGAGATCCCTTCAATGGTGGGAAGGACAGTACTCATGATGTAGTGGGCAGTGTTCTCTACTTTTTGTAACCTTCTTTGTTCCTAGGCGTTCAAGTTGCCGAATTAGGCCGTGATGCAACCAGTCAATTTGCTCTCTCCTGTATATACTCAAGAGAGTATTTGTTGATGATGTTCAACAGGATCAGAATGTCCTAGTGCAAACATCACCGAAAGTGACCATACAGGTGTGGCACGCAAACAATATTTTACCTTAATTGTTGGAGGATTTCAATGCAAGTTTAAATATGTTTAACTGCAATTATGTGTTGAAGCACCTTTGCGGAGCACTTTAGAGGCAGTCCTGAGCTTCCAGTGACCGGTCACTTTAATTCTCCAGCCTATATCCACTCTGACTCATCTATCTGTGGCACACTGCACATTCCAACCACATCTTCCATCTGGCCATGTCTTAAGTCAGGAAACATGTCAACAATTTCAAGTGACTCGCTTTTTCTGTTTGCAATAAACCTAGATAGTTTTAATGTAGGTTATTACTTTTTCCTTCTTTACTGATGCTGTCTGACCTGATGCCTGTTGGATAAGTCTGAAGAAGGGTCTCGACCCGAAACGTCACCCATTCCTTCTATTCAGAGATGCTGCCTGCCCGGCTGAGTTACTCCAACATTTTGTGTCTATCTTCTGTTGGGTACTTTTGTTCTTTCAACACAGGAAAATACCATTTGCTCCATTAAATCTATACCAGCAACCCTATACCCTTAGTTATTTCCCTTTAACCTATTCCCTCTCAAATACCATCAACACCACCATGATTTAATTCTCCTATCACCCAGCTACAACAGTGATAGTTTACAGTAACCTACTAACCTACCACTCAGCTGGCATTGGACCACGGGAGTAAGCTGTAGCATCCCATGTAGTTAGACTCCACACAGACAGCATCAGAGGTCAGTATCAAACCTGGGTCACAAACTGTGAGTCAGCTACACTAACTCCCATGCCACTGTGTTGCTCTAACCTATATTTCATAGATTTTACATGCCCTTTCATTTTCTCTCTAAATGCATTCATTAATCAACCATATAGCTTCATCAGGGGTTTATCACTCAGCCTTACCTCACCCTAAGCTGATATATTCCCTTTGTCCTATCCATCCCTCTCCTAACCTCTCTGCAACTTAGAGCTAACTTACTTTCTCTCCCTTTAATTCTAATAAGCATTTTTAACCCGAAATGTTAACTCTAGTTCTCATTCCACTATTGCTACCCGATTGCTCCAGGATTTTTTCTTGTTTTCAAAATTATAATTAAGAGGAACTCTTGGAGATTATATTAGAGTTTGTGAACCCAGAGCACGTTAGAGAGGATGTTCAACATAAAATCGCCAAATTTGTTCCTAGATGGTGGATCTGTCATAAGCAGACAGGACTAGGCTTCTACTGTCTAGTTTACACAAATGAGAGTTCATCAAGACGTGCAAAATTCTTAGCAGGCTCGACAGGAGGGAGGATGTTTCTGTGACTAAGGAATGTAGAATCAGAGCTTTACAAGAACTTTAACGATTAAGATTGAAGAGGAATTGCTTCGCTAAGACGGCAAAGAGGTTTTGAAATTCCCTAACCCGAAGGGCCATGGAGGCGCAAGTATTGCATGCATTCAAAACAGACTGGCAAATGATAAAAATCTAGGACAGCAAAATCATGTTGAGGCAAAAATGTAACCTGATCTTGTGGGACGACACAGTAATCTCGGGAGTCCAAAAGGTCTAATCTTCTTGTTTCTTCTCTCGTGGCCTCAAAAAAACCAAGAGCTCTCGCTCCACATTTGCTACAGGCCTATTTTCACCATATCCCATTACCAGAATCACGACGGAATGAGTAGGAGAGAGGAAGGGAAATACTTTTCAGATACAGTATATTTCAGCTCACATTATTTAATTAACTTTATTTCCATACTTTTCCACAAATATTAATTCATACTATCATGGGACAGCTGTAAAGTAAACATTGAGATGCTGTCAATTCACAAATGTTGTATGTTTGCCTCACTCCGATTTTAGTTTAAAGAGCTACGGTAAACTCTGAACATCTAATACAACTTTTAGAAGTTGTTTGGATCTGTATCCTGTCACATCGGTCCTGCTTCGACGGTCCTTTACAGCGTTGAACGACCCGGGGTGGCACTGTTTGGAGGTGGTTATTATTAGCCGCTGACACCCGCTCCCGGATTGCTGACTTTATTATTAGCCGCTGATACTCTCTCCAGAGTTGCTGCGGTTATAATTAGCCGCTAGTGACATTGCTGCGGCGCCACTCCGTCCTTCAAACTTGAGCTTTGCACGTACCTCCGAGTCCTTGCGCTGGTTTCGGAAGAGCTCCTTCGCCCGGGCTGTGGAAGAACCGTTTCCCCCGCTCAGACTCGCCGCCTCCATCCTCACTCACTCACTGAGACAGGGAAGTGTTACTTGTCGTAACCAAGCACCGGCGGACGGGACACCGCCCACCCATCGCCCACTGGACGGTCTCCGTGTGAAGGCGGGAGATGGCGGAGGCTTCAATTCATGATTGGATCGGTCCCGCGGAGGGCGGCGATGGACTCCTCACTGCAGAACGACACTGGACCCGGACGAGGCGGGAAACATCAACGCTTGCTTTCTTGCTCATTGTACTGTATATATCTGTTTACTAATCCATCTCTCCGATCAGCAACACTCTCTCTTGCTGCAATGCCTACTTTGAAAAAGTTCGCCTCATCTTTCCGACCAGAGTTCTGCCACACTCTCTTCCTGCATGTCTACTTTGAAGAATGTGTAGGAAGGAACTGCAGATGCTGGTTTAGATCAGATTCAGATTCAACTTTAATTGTCATTGTCTATGTACAGTACAGAGACAACGAAATGCAGTTAGCATCTCCTGGAAGAGCGACATAGAATATGATTTCAATACATAAATCTATTTACATGTATACAGACATAGTGTTTTTGTGTGTGGGTGTGTGTGTGTGTGGGGGGGGGGGGGGGTGATTGGCAGTCACCGAGGTACATTGTTGAGTAGTGTTTACACCGACGATAGACAAAATGCTGGAGTAACTCACCGGGCAGGCAACATCTCTGAAGCGAAGTCTCGACCCGAAACATCGCCCATTCCTTCTATCCAGAGATGCTGCCTATTCCGCTGAGTTACTCCAGCATTGTGTTATACTTTGAAGTTCTCCGACTAGAGTTTTACAACACTCTCTAGCTGCACCCCCTGTGATTCCCCGTGATTCCTCCTGGTCTATGACCTCGTTTTAACTCACTCTCAACCACAGCCACGTGTGTTTTCCTTGATTATCGTTGCTTTCTGCATACCTTCCATTCATTTGTTCTAAGTACCATCTATCTCGTTTTCCTTTCCCCCGACTATGTCTGAAAGGTGTCGACCCAAAACGTTAACTATTCTTCATCCTGAGATGCTGCCTGGCCCACTGAGTTACACCAGCATTTTGTGTCTATCTTCATACTACTGCAGATTAATCTTTCCAGTATAACACATCATTCTCCTTACAGCCATCCTTGCAACTTAGCATTTATTTTACATATCCAATCTGTTCAGTCTGTGTCTTAACTGTTGACACACCGAGCCATCAGTAACCTTTAATATTCCTTGCTCCACACATGGTACCAGGCCGGCTACTTATTTCTAACATTTGGATTCTATATCAGTTTCCCGGCAACTTTCTACGTCTGTTGCATGTTTTTTTATTTCCAATTGCCCTCAATCCTCCAACCACACAGCAATAATTAAGTAGCATTAATGATCCTCGTAGATGTCATCAAATGCACAGAGGCAACCTTGTCTCCCGGCTACCAGACATTGTGTTCCCTTCACTCCTCCTGGCAAACCACACTTTTCCACTTTGGCTGAAAATTTGACTCATGGCATCCACTGTTTCGTTCTGCCCAGACCTGGCCTGCTGTGCTGATTATCTCCAGCATTTGTGATTTTCATGCTGAAGGCAATCAGGATATCTGGTGTCTGTTCTCTTTACTTTTCATTCACAAAGCTTGACTCTTATCTGCTGCCCCACCTGTAAATGGATAAAAGGACAAACGTGGCATTCAAGTCCAGAATTCCCACACCAGCAGTAAGTTACATGAAATTATCAGAAAACAATTTTGTTTATTTTTAAACACTTTACAGGACTTCTAATCAAAACTGAGAACTTTAAACTATTAATTTACAGAATATTATGCAGACTTTTGGAAATATTATGGAGCCTCAACTGGTCACTACTGGGAATTTGTGTAGGTTCCCACTGTACAGTGATGCACAAATATTTCCTCTGCCATGTTGGATCAAAGTTTCCAAAATAATTTGCTCTCCAAATGTAGACACAAGAGTGAAGAAAAAGGTTATTGAACATCAGTAACATTGAAAAATAACAATGGAAAAATCTCTGAATTTATTAACTTTATTTGAATTATGATTACAGCTTCATTATTGCTCATCTACTACAATACTTGACCATTAATACAGTACATAAAATAGTTACCTCAATTTTAAAACGTAGTTTGTGTCAGTAAACGGATGATTTTCTTTTCCTTTTGGAGTCGATTCTTCTGCTCTCCAGAGCAGTTTGCTGGTGTCAATTTTGTTTAAACTTTTATTTGTTACATACAACAATTACTACATTCCATGCCAACCTCTTCCCCGCAGTCGAAGTGATAATATAAAAAAACAGCCCACTAAATGGCTGGGATTCATTTAAAAACATCAGTTTTTTTTAGAATTGCAGGGAGGGAGATCAAATATAACAATGTGCAGAAATGTATGGTTAATATTTGTGGGAATCCTAAAATAGATGTGGTAATTCTTTTCAAATAAAATAGCAGTCATTTAATTTTATGAAAAAAACAAATAATTAAGACTGATGGCCATAGATAAGGCAAGATTTTTCCTCAGAAGAAAAACAAAATGGCTCTTGGCCAGACAGACGCACTGGTGCAGTTGGGTGATTGGTCTTCTTTGGTGTAAATCCAAACTCCAAATTGATGACATATATTGCAATATATTTCCCTACTGGTTGGCCGGGCAGGTGACAGCATCCAAGGCAGTCCCAACTATTGGCTAGCAGAAGACCAACCAGAAATAACAGTTTGTAACAACTAGTACCATTTGAAGATTCTCAGACCGAGGGAAGTGGGTAGGGGAGTTGGATAAATAAGTTAATCAAAATTACACGTAACAAATACCAAAAAACATCTTTCATGGTGCTCTACAAAATAAACCCACTGATCTGCAAAAAAAATGTTGTCAACGTCCCATCTTCCAGAGATAAAGATGGAACTTTACTCTGCTTAAATATTGAAGCATGTCAAAATAATTATAGAGTTCACTTAGTTAGTTGTATGCTTTATTTGTTATGGTTCATGTGGTGACCCTATCACTTATGCCAACCATTCTTTTATGCACTCTTATTGACTTGAAGCTATGTCCGAGCTGGGGGAAGAAGCCCACATTCTTAGGAGTTGAGACAAATTTCAAACAGTACCATGACTTGAGCAAACAACACCAGTGCAGTAAAGAAAGAATCTTAATGCTAAGCTACCCAACCGGTCACACATCTACTCTGCTTCACCTGATTTAAAAAAAGTTTCAGAAACAAAATATGAGTTATCGTTTGAGAGCCATATTATTTGATTTTCTAGGATCTCACAGCTTGATATTTTAAAGAAAATGTTTTACGGAATTCCATAATGGTATACCTTCAGCATTTAACTATTTCCTTACCTTTTGTTACTCAAATTAAAAACTAAACATCTGAAATATGTGCACCGTAACAATTTTAAAACAGCTAACATTTTGCTTCATTGTTTCGTTCCCAAGGTTAACAGCTAGGATGTTATAATTATTTTAAAGCACAACAGCAATAGAAGGAAAAAAATCACATTGCAGACATTTTTCATCTTCTAATGCAGTAAAAACAATTTTCTGCTGAGATTATACACAATCTAGGTAAATAAATAAATGACTAAATATGTAAAACTGCTTAATCAAGGCCAGCTCTAAAGAAGAGATTTTGTTCGTTTACATTAGTGACAAAAGGTCCCCCTCTTGTTTGATGTGCTTGTTGCTTTGCATTTAATACCTAGGACAAGGAACAAAATAAACAATGCTTTAGCAACACTTTGCTTATTTGGGTGAGAGGAGACAAACTAAGCTCCTAACTTGATACTAGGTATAAATGATTCTATCCAGGACTCAAGGTAGACTAAATTTTTCCCCATTCTTTTCCTTTCAATTTCCCTTGTAATTGTGTCCAAGCCCAAACTACAAGGATGTAATCATGTTGATTTGAAGGAAACCTGTTAAAAAGTTAAAAAGAGCTCTCTTGCATACACAACCATACACAAAGAACCAACCTTTCTGCTCTCTGTGGGTTGTGACAATTGTGGATTTGAGACTATGCCAACCATGAAACACTTATTTGCCCAAATGCTATGTTATTCTCCTCAAATCCCTAGCAATGTTCCTACATTGCACTGCTCACCTTAGCACTAGGGGATATTTACAGTAACCAATTACCTACCAACCCACATGTCTTCAGCATGTGGGAGAAAACTAGAGTACCCAGGAAAACTCACATGGTTACAGGGAGAGTGTGCAAATATCAGAGGATCAAACCTAGGTTGATGGATCTGAGGTGGCAGCTCGACTAGCTGTGTCACTGTGTTGCTCAAACTCTTGGTATTAGCTAGTTTATCCATCTGGTTATGAGTATTAATATTGGAAACAGAAGCCTGGTTTTGGATTCTCCCTTTGGACATAGGAATGTCCTCTCTATGTCTACCTTATGAAACACTGTCACAATTTAAAATAATATTAGGCTTTTCTCTCCATGAAAGAAAAATACCTGTTTAATTTTTATTTTTTGCCTATTTGTAAAAGGATCTAGAAAATGAAAGCAAGATATTGATTCAGTTACAATTTGATATATACTACAATTAATTGAGACCATTGTGAATAGTATTCAATTAGAAAATATGTATGGTCATCTTAGTATTAAAAAAATCCACATTGTGTGGACTCTTTCAGGTTTGGAATTTAATAATTTCTTGTTCAGCTATTGTGCATTTGGAGCTTTCCTTGATTGCCTTATAATTAAATTGTTTTAACTGCAAGGTCAGTCACTACTTCCCATGGCCCATAGACCTTTAACCAGTTTATTTTGCTGCTTACCGATAATAGTTTGGCTTGAAAGGTCCATTCTTATTCAAACCAAGGTATTTTGCCTGCTCGTCTGTCAGTTCTGTGAGATGTGCATCAAACGTGGGCAAGTGAAGACTGGCTACATATTCATCTGGAAAAACAAATTGACAGCACATTCAGCAGCTGGAACTGATAGAACAAATATAATGGGATAGTTTGGGTAAAGATTTTTTAATCAAAATAAGTTTGAAAGGTCTTGAGAACCTAGAGTAGCAATAATGGTTTAATCAACAAAATGTTTTATTCCATCTGACCCATAGGAAAAACATAAAAAATGATCCTAAATGTGTAGGAAAGATTTGTAGATGCTGGTTTAAATCGAAGGAAGATACAAAATGCTGGTCCTAGCTAATCTGAAGAATTATATAAGTGCCTGCCCTTGGTACGTATCAACTGGAGAACAAGCAGTTTTATAATTATGGTGAATAAACAAACTCTGTATAATTTGTTGAAAGTGTTACATCTGGTAGAGAAAGTGGTAAAAAGAAACCAAATGGGAACATGATCTTTGTAGATAGAGGGGGGGGGGAGTACAATTGAAAGGAGATTACAATGAACTTTGTAGAAAAATCAGTGTTTTTTTATTAATCTTCAATATTGGTCACAAAACTTAAGACTTTTGGCAGAACCATTTCAGGGATGAAGGGTTTAGATAGAATTGAGTAACTGAAGTAGTTTTACTTAAAACAGAGGAAATCCTTCTTAGAAGGCAGACAAAAATGCTGGAGGAACTCAGTGGGCAAGGCAGCATCTATGGAGAGAACGAATAGGCGCTGAGTTCCTCCAGCATTTTTGTCTACCTTCGATTTTTCCAGCATCTGCAGTTCTTTTTTAAACAACAAGTCCTTTAAAACAGTATAGAGAGTAGATAGAGGAAACAGAGGGGAAATGATTCCATTTGCAGAGTGGGCAAGAACTAGAGAACAAAATACCTAAAAGAGATACAAAAAAACACAGCAAGTGATTAGGGTCTGGAAATCAGTGCCAGAGGTGAGAGTGGAGGTAGATTTAATTGCAATGTGCAAGAGGTAACTAGGAAAGTTTTGCTGCAGGACTTGAGGAAGTGTGGGAGATTGGAAAGCTTTTACATAGACCAGGCACAGAACCATTGTGGCTCCTTCCATACTGACATTTTGAATTTTCAGAGGTAGACAAAAATGCTGGAGAAACTCAGCGGGTGAGGCAGCATCTATGGAGTGAAGAAATGGGTGACGTTTCGGGTCGAAACCCTTTTTCAGACTGATGTGGGGGGTTGCGGGAAGAAGAAAGGAAGAGGTGGAGAAGCTTTGGGAGAGCTGGGGAGGGGAAGGAGGGAGAAAGCAAGGACTACCTGAAATTGGAAAAGTCAATGTTCATACCGCTGGGCTACCCAAGCAAAATATGAGATACAGCTCCTCCAATTTGCGGTGTGACTCACTCTGGCCATGGAGGAGGCCCAGGACAGAAAGGTTGGATTCCGAATGGGAGGGGGAGTTGAAGTGCTGAGCCACCAGGAGATCAGGTTAGTTAATGTGAACTGAGCGGAGGTGTTGGGCGAAGCGATCGCCAAGCCTGCGCTTGGTATCACCGATGTAGAACAGTTGACACCTAGAACAGCAGATGCAATAGACGAGGTTGGAGGAGGTGCAGGTGAACCTCTGCCTCACCTGGAAAGACTGCTTGGGTCCTTGGATAGTCGAGGGGGGAGGCAAAGCGACAAGTGTAGCATTTCCTGTGGTTGCAAGGGAAAGTACCAGGGGAGGGGGTAGTTTGGGTGGGAAGGGACGAACTGACCAGGGAGTTACGGAGGGAGCAGGCTCTGCAGAAAACGGCGGAGAATTTTCAGCCTACTTTTCTACGGACAATCTGCAATTAGAGTGTAGCGGAGCAACTCCGTTCCTTACACTCCTACCTGGGGCATAATGTACAGAGGTAAAGAGAAACCTTTCCTTAATTTTGTGTTTTTTTTCTTGAATCTCTTGATTTTGTGCATCAGGTCGTCTTGCGAGCAGCAGCTTTTTCTAGGACTTACCCATTTTCTTAGGCAGCAAGTACACATCCTGTTTATATCGACCCTCTGGTGCATTGTACAGTTCTATCATTGCCAGTGCCTAAGGACGAAGGATATGTTAATTCCCACATTGGACAGTGTATTTCAATCATGAATGATTACACTGTTGGTACACCAAAAGTGTCTATCTGCAACAATTACTTGATCTCAGAGTATCAATGAGGCTTAATGCTTAGTTACAGCAAAAGAAACAAATAGGCCAGTATCCCGACTCCCATTTAAATGAGTGCGATTAGCATCATTAGGCAAGAACAGAACAGAGTTTAGGTACAAACCCTTCTCCCCCACTCCATGGTTCAATAACCTATTCATCACTTAATACCACAGAAGATACCAGAGGGTTGTCATTCCCTGCAGAATTGTACTTCATGGCAACCACTTTGAGAAGGCAGAATGGGAAAAGAAGAGTTTAAAAGTATGGTAAAGAATCACATGGGTATTGCTAAATGAGGATTGTGGTTGGCAGTTAACAACTGCCTACAGCCACAAAAATTATGTTTGTGGATTCCAAAATCAATTCCTGGCACATTGCTGTAATCAGCTGTTAGGGAGGATAGAAAACATGTATTGAGACTAATCTTCTATTTGTAGCTGGTAAATATTGGTGACACTCCTGCCACATCAGCTGAGACATAGCTATACATAGCACAGACCAGCAATAGAATATATGGTTCCAATGCCGAATACCACGATGGACCGTCCAACTGTCCCATCGTGTAACTGCCAATATGTACCACTTTAGCACACCAGGTTCTGGCAATAGTTCCAATCTGCAGACCTGACATATATCAAACATCTTATTATGAGCAATGCTAGTCTCCATTGGAAGGAATATATTTAAACAAACTGATCAAAGGTATGAAAAAACCAGGTCCTTGGAAGAAAAGGAAGGTCTTAAGGCCTTTATGTTGGGAGTTGCGGGTCTCGAGTTTGAGGCTGTGGACAGGAATTGCCAGAAATGATGAGCTAATGATTGTTTGGAAGATTGTGGCCTGCCGTTTTTTTGACAGGGTTAGGGTCAAGGAAGGGGCATAAAGAGGTGTCCTAGAGCTGGCACCTGGTCTCAGCAATTGGAGGTCGGTTTGCAAGATTTCAATGGCCTTGCCACTCAAGATTCTGGTATCTACAGTTTCTTGTTTGCCAGAGGTCTTAGTTGATCTATTTTGATGAGTGGCACAATATATAAACATGAAATTTTGTCTTCAAAAGTAAAAATGTGTGAATGATCTTTTTCAAATCTGCAACAAAGTAGTAAATCTACAGGAATGTATTCATTCAGTAGCTCTCTGCAACCCACTAAATAAAACAAGGTACAATATATTGATATTTTCTTGTTAACAGATACATGCTGTAAAGAACAATCAATATCTTCTGCAACCCCTTACCTGTGTGGTAGCAGTGATGGAAAGGACAAAAGTAGGAACTGTGGAACAACTCAAGTTAAGCAGCCGCCCCTGGATAAAAAGCAAAGCAGGGAGTTAAGCTACTTAAGTCACAAATATTTTACAGAATACATCATAGGATTCATAGTTCAAGGGAACTGTAAGGTTATTTTTATTTTATTATTTTTATACCAAGGTCATGAAATCAAGGTTGGTACAGGAGGTGACCATTCATTTCATGCAAAGTCATCCTTCCAGGATGCACCTGTCTACCTATCACAGCTGCAATGAGCTCTAATGCTCTGCAGAGGAAAATGTCGATTTATTTCCCATCATACAAGAATTATCACCAGGATTATGGGATACAAAGTTGCATCACATTACAAATTCAAGATTCAGATTACAATCTGGAACTATAGTTAATCTACAGTAAATTGCAGAAAATACATGGATAGATTTTTTTCCCATGTACAACAGGTAATGAGACTGTTTGCCTTTAACACAATTACCTCAGCTAGTAAAACAATCCTTTTGCCATCTGGCCAAATGACATGATCCACTTGTGACCTAACGCGCTCCCACGTGAGTTCTGGAGTTCGAAGGCTTGCCTGTAAGGGAAGTGGAAACAGTGGAATTGCTGAGCTGGCAATAAACAGCAGCTGTAGACCCCTTTATTAAAATATATATAGAAAATCTGTTCAGATGTTATATCCTCAGCAACACAGGGCATCTCGTCTAAACAAATGTTTGATGTGCAAGATTTCTGGCAATCCAGACTTGTGGATGGGAAATAACTGCAAAAAGAACACAGATGTTGGGAAGTGTTTTGCAACGTTGCAGCTATGGAATTCTTTTATTAATTGAAATAGTTATTTCACTCCATGTGTGCACATCACATTTGTTTGAATATTGAAGCAATTTTGGTCAGTTACTCCAAATCTAGTTAGAATCCTAGTTAACTTCAGTATTGGACTTACATTTGCATTCCACATTAATCTTATTACGGGAATATTGTACAAAGTTACCTCTACATTACAACAGTAATTCATGTTAAAAATGATTGGATGAGCAGCAAATCACTTTGGAAAATCCCAAGATCATAAGTATATTACAAATTATACAAATCTTTAGCATTTTTTCTTCTGTGTATCGACTGATCCCAGTATTGGAATGTCCAGTGATTAATTAGTCTACACCATTTACTTTCCACAACAATCTCAGTATTCAAATACCAAGGTAAATTTCTCTGCAGCTAGTTACATACCACATCAATTTCAGTATTGGAATGTCCCATGTTGCAGACGATACAACCATTCTTCATGCGATCCAGGTGTTCCCTGGTCACTACATTTTTGTTACCTAAATTACAAGGTAGACCCCCAGCATTAAAACTCAAGTTTGTGGCTCAAAGATACATTTATGGAATGCAAGTACTTTACACAATGAATAGTTTTGAAGATTGTAATGGGTCAAAGCTTTCAGTACTTACTGACCCAAAGTAGCCATGGTTCATAGATTCTCCTATGACATCTCTTGGCTACTTCAGCAATGGAATGAAGAATAGTACAACAAACCATCGTACATTTTCCTCATTTCAGATGCAGCACAGAGGTGTGAAATTCATCACATCCAGAGGCTGATATTCTGGTCATATATATTAAATATTTACATTAAAGCATTTGATATGGATTTAAAATTAATTCAAAATAAACCAAGATGTTATTCATCAAATCCTAACTAGCATTTCAAAAAGAATCAACCAAGCAAGAGATGACTTTAAAATCAATGGGTATTGAACAGAAATTCCAATTGTTTAAAAATTAATTTGTTCTTTCCAGCTACGCTGCAACAACTTAAACACAGTCAAAAGGACTGCAGGTGCTGGTTTACAAAAAAAATAGACACAATGTGCTAGTCAGGCAGCATTTCTGGAGAATGTGGTTATGCAACGTGTTGGGTTAGGACCCTTTTTCAGACTAATTGCAGTGGGGGTGGGGTAGGGAGAAAAGCTGGGAAAAGAGGTGGGAGTGGGAGAAAGCCTGGCAAATAAGCCTGACAACTAATAGGTGAACACCACTGATGGCTAGACAAAAGCCAGAGGTGAAAAGATGACTGAAGGTTGTAAGTTAAGAGGAGTGGAAAGGTCACAAAAGGGAAGGAGAAGGAACATTGATGTGGGAGAGACGGATGAGCACTGGGTGGGGGCACATGCAAGGGACGGGAAAAAAGGGATGGGTTGTTACCTAATATTGGAGAATTTAATCTTCATACATTTGCAGAGTACGAGATGCTGTTCCTTAAACTTACTAATTTACCTGTGCAAGTAATGACGATGTCCACCTGTCTAATTACTTCATTCAATTTGACAAGTCTGAATCCATCCATACTGCAAAGGAAAGGCAGAGCTGTGACAATGCACACGTGCACAGAATCACATTGTTAAGGACAGCACTCAGGAGAGTCTCAGGTTTGGTGATCCTGTCTTGAAACATTTTCCAGAATTGTTTTGGTTGAGACAGAAAGTGTGGAACCATTGGTAGACAAAAGTTCTGGAGAAACTCAGCGGGTGCAGCAGCATCTATGGAGCGAAGGAAATAGGCAACGTTTCAGGCCAAAACCCTTCTTCAGACAAAACCATTGCCTGAAGAACAAGATGTGATTGGGCAACTTGTGCATGACAGGTCAGAAGAGGGGTGCACAGTAGGAAAGAAGTGGCAAGGCAGATACATTCCTTTTTAGGGGGAGCTAGAGAGGCGGATTTACACACTGCCTCACTTGGTGTGTTATTGGGATAAGGGAACACAAAAGCAACAGTTATTTTGCACATTGTTTCTGCTCAATTGAAGTCTCTGAAATAATATAAATGGCATTATCTGTGGAAATGGAGATGTATAGAACATTTTTAATGTGTTGCAAATTGATACTGTGCCAGCAGATGCCATAAGTAATAATTCCAATTATAATTCATACTTCGACGTTTCATTCATTATTGACAGGCTATTTAACTGCAAACAGTACTATGCGTTTATGATCCTGTCTTCACTTTTGTGCGTTAGGAGCAAACAATTGAGACTTGCACTGTGCCCGACTGTCACCCGACAAATCACAATGAAAGATCATGTCGGGGGAATGATAATCGAGTTGCAAGGGTTGACTGTTCTGTATATCAAGTGCTCCTTGTGCTTGGGACATAATTTCAAAGCACTTAAAAGATGGTGGAAAACTATCAATGCCAATTAGGAGGGAAAACAAAATAGTTATGCTGGTAAAGATGATTTTTTTTTAGTGCGCAATGAAGAAGAAAGTGACAAAGAGAAAGAGTGACATGCAGGATGTCAGAGAGGATGTAACTAAGATGGCATGAGCAAAACGATCCAGTTCTGAAGAAATGAAATATGTGCATTGCTGGAGGTCTTTGAAACTCTTCCACTGTCTATCCCACTAAGTGAAGATGAAACAAAGTCAATTTTACTGGAACACCAGCACGCAGGAGCAACATAGCACAAATCAGATATGAAATGGTCGTGTATTTAGATTGCATTGATGTCCTAAATAATTTGTTCAATTTTTCTGTTCTGCATTTCCAAGATTTGGTATTTCTGTAATCTCTTAAATCTATAATCTATAACAATACACTAAAATGGAAAGGATATCACTTTACTTCATAATCTAATGAATGAAAGATTGGAATAAAGAATTAGACCAATTCCCAATTTTAAAATGGAACATATAAATTATTTAAGCTGTCCCCAAAATATTCAAATACCTAAATTTACTGTACAACCCTTTCTCAGAAATTCCATAGAAAATCCACTACTTTTATAACCTATATTTTAGGGGGTTTCACAGCTTTACACTATTTGACCAGATATTTATGCACAAGACTAGCTCACTTCAATCTGGTAGCCTATTCAGCAGGAACTAAAGACACTATTTGTATTAACAGCTATTCAAAAACTTAGTGGTTACTACACGATAGTGTCCATTTTACAGATGCCCAGATATAGACAAATGTGAGACTACCATGTCCGACTAGTGCATGCAACATTGTCCTAGCCATGGCCAGCAGATGTGCACATTTTCTAGTTGGTTTCCAAGTTTTAAATTTCTACATTTCACTAAATGTCTCTATTATGAAATACAGGCAAATATAATCAGTCATTGTTATTCTTGTCCTTACCAGGCTTGGAGAGCACAAATTGGGTCAATCTCCGTGACATACACTATGGATCCCATTGCCTTTAAGGCAGCACAACAACCCTTTCCAACCTGCAAGACAATGTTGAATATGTTTGTACAAGCAAGGAAAGTTGGTCTTTATTACAGCATAATTTCCACAAATATAACTAGTAGTCCTTGCTGATCAAATCACACCTTGCAAACTTCTGATGGATTGCACGCTGTATCTATTCCAGTCACTATATTACCTTGTGATGCACACTATCACAACACAATTTGAATTGTCTTCTGCTTCAGAACTGAAACGTGATCCTCTGAACCCATGTGCAAAAATATCAAGTCCTCCGCCCTGTGATTGCTGCCTGACCTACTGATGTTTCTAACACCTGTACTCTCAAGGTTTTCCTTATTAGTGTACAATTGTTCTCCTTCATAAAATGTATCACTTCATAACTTCATCTTCCATCTACTAAAATCTCCTGGGTCATATATTTATCTTTGCAGATGACTACTCTGCCCATTTCTCTATCATTTATGTGTTGATATGTGCCCTCATTTATGTGTTGATATGTGCCCCATATTCAAATAGTTATAGTAATCTGCTAAAAATAAAAAATAAATTAAAAAAAATCAGAAAGCCAACGTTTCCAAAGTACACTTAAATTAAAAAAAAAAAAAAGAAACTGGCACATGAAATCTGAAAAGATTAATTTGTCTGAACTATAACTATAACTCTCTCCCACCTTAAAATATTAAAGTGATTCTCTCATCCGTCACAATCTTAGTGCTTGGGAGTGAACCGATTCAGCTACAATCTGAAAATGGAAGCCAGCAAACAGATAGACCAAATGAACAGTGATGAGAAATAGAACTCAACACTGATGTCACTAAATGATAATATTTATCGACATTAATAAACTTTGATTAGGGACACACTTATTGAAAGTTTAGTCTGAAAAGTCCAGCACAACAAATTGAGAACTAGTTCAGTCTAGAGAGCCTATTGTCATCCCCAAAAGCAAAATAAAGCAAATATTTACCTCCCCATATCCACATACCACGACCTGTTTGCCACCAAACATCACATCTGTTGTCCTCTTGAGACTTTCAATAAAAATATGAAATGTATAGTTAGTTCCCAAATAGTTTCACACGTCAAGGACAAAGGTAATAATTTACTGTTACAATAATCCATCTTTCTCAAGGACAAATCAGTGAAGAAATGCATAATTAATGGAGCAAATAGGGACTTAATATTGAATTTAACGATTTTAGATAATACCCCCATCCCCAAATACACCCTCACTCTCCAAAGAAATGGCTCTACTTTTCTGAATCAATGCGTTTCATTTTCTCTTTGTTTCCAAGTATATTGTAATCCTCATAACCTTCATCTGCACCCCAGCAGACATTCTGTACTCAACGCCCTCCTTCTTTCTGCAACCTAAAGCAAGCTGGCTTTCTAACCTTTCCCCCTTCTCACCCACCCAATTGATTATATGTTTTCAATAAAGATGAAATAGCATACTTAGTCCCAAACTTCTACTAATCAAGAGATGTCTGGCTTTAATTTTGGACCTTGACACATGAATAGACAGAGGACATTATGAGCAATCCTTGAAACGTTGGGTCTAAATGGCTATGTTTTCAATACACTTTCTTTTGGCCAAGGATATTTTGAGGACTGCCATTTTCTGGATTAATATTTCATTCCCAGATAGATATAATAAATATTTCTTGAATCTTAAGGCTGATTTGAGGTCAGCAGGTTTTGAATACTTACCCATCGAGTATGGACTCCCTACAGCAATAAAGGTTATCGAACTTCTGCTTGGTTACAGAGTCATTTACATTCATGGCTGGAACACAGAGCTTACCAGCTTTAGACAACTGATAAAGCCTTAAAAGAGAAAAAGCAAAAAAAACAGAAATTTCACATTCAAAATACTTCAGGCAAACCAGTTAAGCTCCGGTACATTGCTGGCGGAAGTCAAAAGAAGAAGAATTTAAAAAATAATAATAAAGAAAAAGAATGAGACTGAAACCTTTTGTGATTTTCAGACTTCCACTTAAATGACAACTCTTCATTATGTCATTTAATTTGAAATGAGCTACACAACCATCACAATTAAATTCTAGAATGTATGTTTATGGCCTGTCACTTTACCAAACTTTAATCTTGAAGATCATACTGTAACTTTTAATTGGTTAATTTTCATTTTATTCCAAAAGGTAGAAAAACACAGGCATATGGAAAAAATGTTTACATTTTTAGTGTTTTCTCATATGGGCTGGCTTCAACAATCTTTCCTAAATTGATTGGCTGAAACCACATCGGCACTTTGCAATATTGCAGTACCCTGGAATTAGATTCCACGAGCATCTTATCCAAAAATTATTCAACAACGCCCAACTTGGACAATGATCACCGATGCACAAGAGTCCACATCTTGAACAACGGATACAGGAGATGAGGCCTAACCTGAAAGGACTGTCGGAGTCCCTGGACAGAGTCGACGGAGGAGGTATAGCAACAGGTGTTGCATCTTCTACGGTTACAGGGGAAGGTGCGAGTTAACTAGGGAGTTACGGAGGATAACAGTCTCTGCAGAAGGCAGAAAGGGGTGCTTTTGGTAAAATGCGACTAGTGGTGGGATCCCGTTGGAGGTGGCGGAAATTTCAGAAGGATGATGTGTTGTATGCGACGGCGGATGGGGTGGAAGGTAAGGACTAGGGGGACTCTGTCTCCGTTGTGACCAGAGGAGGTGGAGCAAGGGCAGAGCTGCTGGGTACTGAGGAGACAGGAGTGAGGGCGTCATCTACGATGGGAGAGAGGAACCCCCGTTCTCTAAAAAATGAGGACATCTCAGATGTTCTAGTATGGAACACCTCATCTTGGGCGCCGATGCGGCGTAGACGGAGACATAACTGGAAGCATTTGATTGTGCTAGTGTGAATCAGAATAACAATATGACATTATGGGGCAGCGGAAAATGATTTTCATTTGTAGTTCTTCATTTGGCAGTGGTCCAAGCATGACAGTTGGCAAAAAGTAACCTAAATTGACAGGTACATTTCATATATAGATAGTAACATAAGATCAACATGCAAGAGGCATTTGGACAATCACATGCACAGGTGGGAAATAGAGGGATAGAGAACATATGCAAGTAGATTGGATTAGTTAGATTGGCATCATGTTTCGTACAAACATAGTGGACTGAATGGCCTGTGCTGCTATATCCTATTAAAGTACTGTTCCAACAATTAGCTACAGGAGGTGGTTCAAATCTTAATTGTAATGCAGATTGAGGGAGTAGAAAGAACATGCATAATGTCATTTCCATAATAGAAGGCACAAGACCAAAATGAAGTGTTGCAGAATCAACAAAACTAACCGGAAGGTCGCTCAGAAGTTTACATGTTAAGCCCTCACCTGTGAACGCCAGTCACACTTTCTTCCACAATGCCCTTAATTTTCTTGAACATGCTAGGATACTTCTTATAAATCCAGTGGGTGAGGTCACCACCATCATCCAGGATCTGAACCAAAACACAAATTACCTCTGACTTCATTTGAAAGTCTGCATATTATGTAGCTAAGCCAAAACTAAACCCAGTCATCGAAGTACAAAGGAACACTCCCGCAACTTGGATCACAATTTCAAAAGCCGACGAGAAACATGGATGCAGAAGCCAAACCCTTCTCGCCACAATCGGCATCAATTTGCCCTAAATGTATCCACTATGAACTTTGTGTAAACCACACAAGTTCAATACTGAAGTTCGAACACGGTTTCCACCCTTCCCAAAAAACAGGCAGCAACTTTGCCAATATCATCTGTGGATACACACCAAATACTCAGTATGCTTTTTTAATGACCTTATCCAATTGTAAACCCATAACCCCAAATGATCGGGCACACCTAGTTTTTAAATGGAAAAAACATGCAAAAAAGCTCCTTCAGATCCTATTATGCACGATACATTCCCTTTAGCATTCCTTCTTTAATTTCATACATCCAAGCCATTGCTGTTCATTACGTTTCTATATCCTTGTGAAATATGTTATTCGTTTCCCTCAATTCAAAATCTAAATATTGCAGAGATAACAATAATTTTAATATTTTCACATTATTAGCAAGTTTTTAAGATTGCTCAAAATATACAGCTGAAAAATATGGCCAGTGCCTCTGCAGAAAATAAGTATTTGTGGACACAGAATTCTTCAGTTATGCGCCACTGTGCAAATTATTGATCAAAGTAAGTAGTTCCCAATCCAAAGGATAATTAAAATCTTTCACTATATCACATATCTTTAACTGGAATCAACAACTAAATGTAAAAACATCTACCGTATTTCACGGCAATGAAGATGCTATTTTTTACCCAAAAATAAGGCACGAAAATTTACCTGCGTCTTGGAGGCCGAAGGTTTGGTTGTTAGCCAAGAAAGATAGACTTGGCTATCCCTCAGTACAGCAACAAACAAGAACGATGTTGCTGTACTGAGGTATAGCCAAGTGTATCCCTCATTGCTGGCAGCTGATGGGAAGCAGCTGTAAAGTGGGAAGCGGCTGTACAAGGACAGTGGCGCTGGGGGGGGGGAAGAGTTCCTTTCACACCGTGTGGGGAACCTGGCCCGGGGACCAGACACCACCTCAGCGCCTTCTGCCCGCCAGCCAGTCACGGTGTCCTTCGGCACAGGCGCAACCGGTGGTGGTTGGCGGGTAGCTACTGGGTGAAAGGCTGGCTGCTCCGACACGGGCTCGCCCTCTCTCTCTCTCTACTAGTCCCGTTGTAGACGACCTGGGAACTGCAGCTAGTCCCCGATGGCTGCGAGCGGCCGCCGGGACTGGACATGGAAACCGGCCCCACATCAGCGCCGTCTGCCCGCCAGCCAGCCACAGCGTCATTCGCCACAGGCGCAACCGGTGGAGGTGGTGGTTGGCGGGTAGCTACTGGGTGGAAGGCTGGCTGCTCCATCCCGGGCTTGTTCTCGCTCTCTCTCTACTAGTCCCGGGGCAGGCCACCTGGGCGCTACAGCCAGTCTCAAGGCAGGCCACCTGGGAACTGCAGTTAGACCCCGGGACGCGAGGGATCTGGGAACTGAAGCCAGTCCCGGGGCATGCAGGCGATGCTGCCGACCCCTGGTCTAAACCCAACCCTTGATCCTGTCCCGTCATCCTGTTTTCAAAATTTAGCAACTTAAATTGGGGGTGCGTCTTCAACGCAGGTGCATCTTCATTGCTGGGAAATACGGTGTATACATATCCCAAAAGCAATGAATTTAAGGACTAATTTATTGCTATAAGAAATGCATACAGGTTAGGCCCTTTTCAAATTAATGCAAAGTGATCGAACTAAGAAAAGTTGCATCCCCAGTATTTGAAACTGTTAAAGAGCAACAACCTGGTCTTTACCATGTTAGGCTGCCATCCTTCCACATTCACACAGCGATCAATACACCACCAAAAATCATCTTCTGATTCTCCCTTCCAGGCAAAGACTGGATAACCTGGCAATGAGGGAGAATGGCAGTACGTTAGTCAAAAGCATACTCAGTTCCCGATGCAAGAGCAAACCCCAATGTCCTTTCAGCACACATATATTCAATTATTTGAATACTATGCAGCATCTATCCCAAATGAGAAAACTTACCAGCAACCTTTTCTTACACAAACAGAATCAAACATAGTCATGGTGTGGATTATTTTGGATATCAAAATGGATATAAGGGCAAATTATAGCTTGTACTCGGGATTGAGCCAGAGGCTAGAATATATTTGAGCAATGCTGATGACGATGACAAATAATTATCTTAAAGGGATTTGGATGTCATTATGAATTTGAGTGAACATTAAAACACACAATTGTCACTGCGCAATCTATCCCTGGATTAGATTATTTTGTAGATTGAGTGCATGGGTACTTCTATTCTATCCAGACTTACAAAGTTTACAAATAATGAAGGATTGAAACCTCAATTCAATTACTACATGCATATTGAAATATAAAAAGTGTATAGTATTTCAACCCAATTGATTTAAGTGAAAATACTTAATACGACTTCAAATCATTATATATTTAAACTGTGTTGAACAGGTACCTACTCGTGACTAACCAAAGAGATAACATACGTGTGTTCGATAACAGCTATTTTATATAGACTTGTATTTTACATGGCTGGCAACATGAAATGGGTAGGAACACACCACCAAAATATAAAAAGGATATGTAATTTACAAGAAAAAAGTTATTAAAATTTAAAGAGTACATACGGTGTCCAACAATCATGTCAACGTGAAAAGAAGCTCATAATGTCAATGAACAAATTTCTTGAATTGTAATCACAAGGCATTCATTATCTATGGAAAAATACAAAGTGCTGGAAGAACGCAGAGGGTCAGGCATCATCTGTAGAGAGAATGGACAGGCGACTCTTTGGATCAGGACCCTTCTTTAGACAGATGCTGCCTTACCTGCTGAGTTCCTCCAGCACTTTGTGTTTTGGTCAAGCTTCCAGCAACTACTGTTCTTTGGCTTCTAGAGACATCATCTATATTTCAGTAAAGACTTGGGGTGGGAGATTGCAACTTTCACATGGTCAGCCCTGTTTCAACAAATGCAATCAACCTGGCGTGCACAAATAAGATCAAATAGAACAAATCCTACAACTTCAGGCTGTGCACACCATATGCAAGAAGAAGTAAAGACTTTGTTTAAAAAAAGGAATTTAAAGTAACAATGAGCCATGTCCACTATTTTTGCATAAAAGGACTGTAACTTCAAGCACACAGTTAATACATACTGCTGAAATTCTTCGAGACCCACTGCTCACAGAAAAATAGTGGGATCTTATGTGGCTCACGTTTGATCATTGTTGCAATTACATGCCAGATGTGAAATTAACATGACACTTAAGCAAGTTTTTTGAAATGGTGCAGAAGCCCATTTTGGAAATATTTAAACTTCATATATATTTAATCATGGTTGGATTAGCAGTTGAGGATTCTTTTTAAGTAGGCATTAATTATGAATTACACCCAGAAAACTAGACAAATGAAAACTATTACATGTTTTTTTCTTCCAAAGCAGCCTTGACCTACATGCCTGGAAAAGTGAAATGGCAATAACTCAAGCATCTTCAGGAAAAAGTATCTAAATTGACTAACAGCCAATTGACGACACTAACAATTCACTCCATCCATCCTGATGAAGTGTACACCATACATGAAATGCAGCAACTTGCCAAGATCACCGTGACAGCATTTCCCAATGTGATGATTTCTATTAACTTGAGGCACATAAGCAGCTGGTTCTACCACCATTATCAGTGTGAAGAAGGGCTCTGATCGGAAACGTCATTTGCCTGCCTGGGGGTTAGACCGGGCCCGTTACACCCGGCTGGTTACTGCTGGATTACTGCAAAAAGTATCTAAATGCAGCTGTTCGTCTCTTGACAGGCACACGCCATGATCATGTTTCTGACGACTCTCTCCACTGGCTGCCTATTCAGTATAGGATTCGTTTTAAAACTCTTTTATTTACTTTTAAATCCCTAAGTGGTCTTGCCCCGTGAAGAGCTTACACCCTTATTCGCCCTCCCGCTCAGGTGAAATCAGCTGCTCAACTTGCCAAGACTAAGCGGAACAGGTGACCGTGCCTTTGCTGTGTCAGCTCGAGATTATGGAATTAATTGCCTCTTCACGTTAAACAGGCCCCTTCTCTAGCTGTTTTTAAATCACTCCTGAAGACACATCTATTCTCCGTGGCCTTTGTAGACCAGTGAGGTGTCGAATTGTTTATTAACTTTATTTGCTTGGTTTTGCTGCGTTTTGTATGTGTTTTATGTTTTTTAAATTGTTTGGTGTAATTTATGCGCCTCGTGTTAGTTGTATGTTCTGTTGTTCTGCCTGTTTTATGATGTCTTGCTTGTTTTCTTTTTTCTGTACAGCACTTTGGTCAGCTTTGGTTGTTTTTAAGGTGCTTAACAAATAAAGTTATTATTATTATTATTATCCATTTCCCTCCTGCCTGATCCCAGATATCCTTCCGCAGTTTGTTCAGTAAGAGTGATGTATGTATCGACATCAGAACAATGAAATGCTTACGTGCAGCAACATAACAGGCCTATAAACTGTATTCATAGATAAACAAAAAATATTAAAACCCCCAACAGCACTAGCACAAGATCTCAAGTTCTTAGTGCAACCAGAAGAATTCAATATTCGTAGATTACCGTATTTCCAGGCAATGAAGACGCACCTGCGTCGAAGATGCACCCCCATTTTGAGTTGCTAAATTTTGAAAAAAGGCTGGCAGGACATAGAATTTCTCATGCTCAAAACCCCCCCCAAAAAAAAACAAAGAAAGTAACAATTCAATTTGCCCAAGGCTTCCAGATCTCCATTCTGAATGACTGAATGTGTGGGGGGTGGAGGGTGACAGCAGGTGGAGAGATGGTGGGAAAAACGGGAGTACACTGGGACAAGTTGAATCAGTTGTGATCTTATTGAATGACAATACTAGTTCAAGAGACCAATTGGGGGAGAGAGTTCCTTTCACAGCATGTGGGGAGTCTGGCCCGGGTCAGAATGGGCAGGAGCGTTAAGAAGGAGGGGGTCAGGGATCATGCCAGCAATTCACTCACTCACCCTGCCGCGGTGCTCTGGGCGCAGAGCCACTGCATTGTGGCCGGGGAAGGTCAGCAAGCGGTGGAAAACAGGACAGCGGGCGGTGGAGCTTATTCCTGTGTCAGCACGATCGCGCTCCCGTCAGCAGTCGGAATTTAAGGAACGGCATCCGCTCACAGCCACCGGAGCTACTTCCCTCACCTGCCACAATGCAGTGGCTCCTCGCTCGGCACACCACCTAAAGATCCCTTAGATGTTGGGATGCTCAGTGCCTGTGATGGACCTGCAAGATGCCCATCCCAAGATCACCGTGTTCCTTCAACGTTGCTGCACGGAAATCTCACAATTCGCTACCCAACCACCATCCCACAGACTGCACTGAATCAAGGCATTTTCATCTTTGAGAACAATTAATGATAAGCAACAAATGAGAAAAGTCAAAAATATCCTTCAGTGCAAAATATTGGTAAGAATGAGACTGGGTCAAGTCTAACTGACAGCAGGTTAATTGCTTTGGCCGTACAAAAAATATGACCACGGTACATGACTTCTAAAATGTACCAAGAACATACAATCTTAGATTCTTCAGGACTTTCAACTTATTTTAAAAATGTTTCATGGAAAAATACAACAATAGAGAAATAAAGGATGTTTGCAGATAGAGTAAAAGGGGAGAGACAATGAATACTACCGGCCTTACCATTCTCAGCCAGCGCAGCAGCCACTTCATTCTGGGTGGAATAAATGTTACAGGCAGCCCACCTGCACTGAGCCCCAAGGGCAGCAAGTGTTTCCATCAGCACCTGCAACAACAGAAAATAACAGAAGGCCAAAAGAAGAGAGATCACACTGGAATCTTCCGTTTTAATGTTGATATTACTGCCTTCCTTGAAATAAATTCAACTACAGTCTGCTTTTACCCTACCCACAATTTATATATTTATTATCCTAGGATTGTTAGAAAATAGTAATTGTATATATTTTACTTAAATCATGGTTGTTTTAAAATATATGTATATGTATATGTATATGTATATATATATATATGTCCATGCAAACAATGAATAGTGTATTTTAATCATTTAAGATTACAAAAGATCTTTCGACGCATGAAATTAATTTTTTGAATTTTCCAGGTAAAATTATCAGTTGAGTTCCTTTATTAAAGAGATTGCCACAACATTTTAATTCTATTCCAGCAGGCATCAATAGATAAGTACAATTGAACACCCAGATTAATCTTAATTGGTTGCCAGAACTGTTTGGCAATGACCTCCGAGGCCATAGAATTAGTATGGATCAGCTTTCAACGGCCCATTGAAATGTATCACTCAACCTTACCTCGAGCACCCATCACCAAATGTGAAGAAAAACCATCCTGCATGAATAATCAGGTGAAGAACGTAAGAGAAGGGTCACGCAGCTGGTGGAGTTTAAGAACATAAAAAGTGGGTGCTGGAGATAAGTCGAGGACACACCACTGAGAGCAAAGAGGGATCCAGCGCGGGGGGTCGTCAAGAACAATGAGGGACCTAGCACGCGGGCGGTGTCGAGAACAAAGAGGGTCCCGGCTTCAGGGGGGCCGCCGAGAGAACAAAAAGAGACTATTGTGGATTACTTCGTAACTTTGTCATTGCCCCCCCCCCCCCCCCCCCCCGTGGCGACTCTTGTTTAGTTTGCAAAACAAAGAATTTCACTAACATGTCACATGGAGGGAATGGAGGGTTATGGTATGAGTGCAGGCAGGTGGGACTAAGGGAAAAAAAGTTGTGTCGGGGCACGGACTTGTAGGGCCGAGATGGCCTGTTTCCGTGCAGTAATTGTTATATGGTTATATGTGATAATAAAGTATCAAATCAATGTATTGTTGAACCGAACCATACAATGGTCACGTTTTGCACTCTGCTGCAGTGGTGAGATTGTGCAAATATCCCCAACTCAAATACAATCATAGAGTAAAAATTCTACTCCTGCTGGAAGTAAAGGGAAGCGTGGATATTGACAATGCAAGGCAGTTTCTAGCAGCTCAAAAGTGCCATCTGCAGGAGTGAGAATGATGTAGCACTTTCCTCCAACTGCAATAAAGTTAGAAATTATCTATGAAACGGTTGCAATTGCAATACATTATACCACTGACAGATCTACACAGAGAATGGAGCTGTTAAGCGTGAATGCAAAAAATATGAAACCAAATTACTGGGAGGTCCTCACACCTAGCCACATTTCTCAATTTTTCTGGTGTACATGCCCAAATGGCTGTATAAGAATCTAAAAGGATTAATGCAGCAAAAGCTAACATGAAAAAAAGCTAAGAGTAAAATTCAATTTAGAAAGAGCTAGGAAATAATAATTTATGGTCCCATGGCGAAGAGCACCAGTATAGAGAAATAAATCTTTTATCTGTGTCTACATCTCTGGATCAGGCATGGTACACTGTAGATCTTTGGAAAGAAGTCTTTAATTCATTTTTTTTTCTAATTTTATTTTTTAGGTAATAAGAGAAAAGAGAAAAAAAAAAGAAAATTAAAAAAAAAAAATAGAATAAACTGCCAATAATACAATTTAGGAGATAAGTCCGTAGGTTAGTAAAACTATTAATCTAATCCTGGATTCAAGTTTCAGTCAGGCTCCCACGCCGAACCAATCTACCCCTTCAAATAATCTATAAATGGAGACCATATTCTAGTAAATCATTCTGCTTTGTCAATTCAATTAAGACAAATCTAATTTTTTCCAAATGTAAGGTCTCTGTACTGACATCTCCATAATGAATCATTTCATTTTTCATTTTGAATTGTGGGGTTTGCTGGGTTTTTTCAAAATGTTTATATTAATTTTTTCCCACATATTATAATCAAGGAAATATATTTGGTTTGTTGTAAGTTTTAGGTATTGTTCTGATATTCCCAATATTATTAATTTAGGGCCAGGATCCAATTGGATATTAACAACTTCGGAAATAATTTAAAAAATATCCATCCAGAAATTTTTAATTTTTATGCAATTTACAAAAATATGGGTTAAATTAGCAAGAAGTCTTTAATTCTAACCAAAAAGAGTGCATTAAACTACATGAACAAGGTTTTTTTAATTTCTGTGCCAATGTTTATTTCACATGGTACTCCATGGAAAGAATTTTCATTCTTATGAAGACGGACAAAGTTGAAACTGGAGTTCTGGACAGTGAATGAACATACTCACCATGTGGTCTCCTGATTTTAATAAGCACAGTTCTAAAGTTGGACACTTACCGCAGTCTGGGCTGTGATGTGGGTGCAGCCGACTATCTTCGCTCCAGCCAATGGTTTTTCTCCCTGGGCTCGTTTTCGTAGAGCCATAAGTGCTGGCATTTCTGCACCAAAATAAGAGGAAGCGCAGAATCAGCGATGATCTTTATTGTTGATAATGGTTCGTATGGTTGATAATGAAAAAACATTGGAACTCCAATTTTATTTCATTTTAGCCACCAGTTGACAATAGAAAACAAGATTGAGAAACATGGTTACATTACAAGTGACGATAATATTTAGGCAAGATTAAATGCTGGGAATATTTGGATTGGAATACTCCACTGCACAAAACCAAACACGAGAGAGACCAATCGTTTAACATTAAGAAAGCCACCTCCATCTCTCCTTGGTTGCTACTGTACTTTTATTCAGCATGTTTCAGCTATGCCTACATTTATTTTTTAAGTTGGTGGTAGGGAGAAAATGATCAGAGGACTAAATGACCAAAAAACGTGTTTAATGCTCTGACCTCTTATCTCGATACTACCTACTTTCAGAATTGTCTAATATTCAGACAGGAAAAAAAAAGTAAATTCCCAAACTCGATTAGGGGCAAACAAATTCCTCTCATCATACACAGTCAAGCATAACCAGTCAAAGAGATCTCACTGTTTGTTCAAGAAGGAACTGCAGATGCTGGAAGATCGAAGGTACACAAAAATGCTGGAGAAACTCAGCGGGTGCAGCAGCATCTTCTGGAGCGAAGGAAATAGATGACGTTTCGGGCCGAAACCCTTCTTCAGACTGATCTCACTGATTGTGTGCTGGTTATCTGTTAATCCATTTATCTTCTACATGATGTAATCTCAGCCCCATTCAAATGCACACAGTCAGCAACCACTACACCAACTGGCCATACCGACAGTCACCACACACACCAGCAGACCATGTATCCAGAGGTTCACTACTCTCTGGGAAAAGAACCATTCAACATTCTTCTAATTGATCGCTACTTTTGCTCAATTGAAATGTCCTCTGGTCTGTTAAACTGGAACAATTTATTGACATTTCTTTTTTGGCAAGTAGTTGAGCTGATTGTATTGAAGAGCTATTCCAAATATCTTTCTCTTAAATTCGGTTTTGGTTAAAACTGGAACAAAGGGGAGTCAGAGGACCAATATAATTACTTTCTACTGATCATGTTGGTTGGTTTGTTGGCTTTCATGGTGAGGGCTCACTCTACTGGAACTGAAGGATAACATGCTGTAGGAAGGAACCGCAGAAGCTTGTTTACACCGAAGATAGACAAAATGCCGAAGTAACTCAGCAGGACAGGCAGCATGTCTCGACCCATAACATCACCCATTCCTTCTCTCCAGAGATGCTGCCTGTCCTGTTGAATTTCTCCAGCATTTTGGTGTCCATCTTCAATAACCTATGCTGACTGCTCCAACAAGAACAGTCTAATCTCTCTGCTTTTTAGGGTAATGTTTATTATGAGAATGGCATTTCAACAAAAACTTCAGCTAACCTACTCATTTGGTCAAAACCCCACAGATTTATTATATTTCAAGAAACTAGTGTAGAATTATGCAAATATATAAGTGCACACTAGTAACATGTTAAAAAGGTTCAACCTCGCACCTTGTTCTGCAATTTCAATCTCCCTGCGTCCGAAGTCTGCCTGCTTGATGTTCTTGATGCAGAAGTCACTGCAGCCCTTCGAATTTTTCTGTTGCTTATCACGAGGTGAAGTTTCATCATCAGAGCTATCTGTGTAAGATGCCGCTAAAGGACAACGAGAATAATGAACAGTTAACATAAGAGAAGTATCACTCTTCCAACTCCTGGCCTAATCAATGTTTCTTTTTCTCTTACTTATTATGACGCAGGATATCATTGGGCCCATACCAGTGCGTGGCAGAGAGAATCATATTTCCTCCCCTCCATGTATTACTCTGCCTCCTAAAACATTCCCCCTCATATGCCCTTCGACTCCTCTGCAATACTTCCTACTATTAATCTTTACAAAAGGGCAACTTTTTGTGCTCAATTAAACTACCGTCACATTAGGGATGTGGGGGTGAACTGGAATACACAGCAGAAACCCCTGAAATAGCAAAGAAAAGTTCCACACAGACATCACCCAAAGTTAGGATAGAACCCAGATCTGTGGAGCTATAAAGCAGCTACACTAACTGCTGTGTAACTAAGCCATATTAGGCTGGGAAAGAGGATAAATGGGTTATGAAATCTTTCACAACCTCATTAACATCACTGTTCAGATGACTAAAAACAATAAACAATTCTAAGGACACAGTGGACCTTTCAAATTGTAAGAGTAATTAGTTTTGATTAGGCACTTGTGCATGGACAGTGTGAATGGCTGAGAACCCACCATCATTGACCTTATTCAAGTGAACAAATGGGCTTCATTCATGTGAACAAATATGAACATAGGTCTTGGAGAGTATTGGCGGCACTTGAATCACAAAGGAGACAAGATGCAGGGTCCTAATCTTGATGCAGGGTCTCAGCCCAAAACAATCAGCACTTCGTTTGCCTCTACAGATGCTGTTCGACCTGCTGAACTTCAGCTGGTTATTCTTTGCTTTTGTTTCTAAAATATATTTTGGTGCATTTTTACCAAATTAAATGTGCATTTATCTACACAGGAGGCTTCATAATGAAACCAACTTATTAACTAACTTTATAAAATTCCTAATAGCATTTCAAATTTAATACAGTTGTTCATCTAGCAATACTTAACATTTATCCCATTTATTCCTCCGAGCATAAATGTTGCTTGAATTTTAAATGGCCAAAGGAACACAAACTCTTAGGTCAGACATCCTCATGTCATCTATCTGATGGCAGAGCAACATTGAGGGGAGAACAGGAGACACTGGAACATTCAACACATCAAGAGCATCAGTGGCGAGCACAGTAAAAGATTCAATTCAGCTCGAGGACCATTCATGAGAACGGGAAATGGAGGTCAGAAAACTGGTATTTTAAGTTGCAGAGAGCAAGGCTGGAGAGAACAGAGGGGGTGGTTATAAGTTGTTGTAACAATTGCTTTAAAAAAAACTAAATTTGAAGACAGAAAAAAATTAAAACAAATTGAAACAAAGATAAAGCCCACATCTGCAAAAGGAACAAAAAGTGAGCAGTTGCCCAAAACTGATAAAGTGAATATCAAGTCCTGAGACCGCACTATACACTATATAGGAGAGGTGATGCTCCTGGAACCTACGTTGAGCATTGCTGAAGCAATGTAGGTCGAAGAGCAGACAGAAATGGAATGGGACAAAAATCAAAGTTACAGTAATTGGAAGCTCAGTCACCCTTGTGCAATAAACAGAGGTGATCTGCAAAGTGATCATCGAAATTTCTTTCAACTTTTCCAACATAGGGGTCTCCACATGGTGAGTAACGAATCCATTAAACAGAGGAAGATCACAAGCACTTCATCAGACCCGCTTCTCTCCCCTCTGATGCCGATTGCCCTGATGAATACTCAGAGCATTTTCCATTTTTGCTTCAGATTTCCAGCACCTGCAGTTTTATGCTCCAGCTTGACGAGCAGTAGTTACACCTCAGACAATGTCATCTTTTTGAGGGAAACAAGAACTCCCAGGTATTAGTTCACAAAAAAAAATCACTTACCCAAGATGTAAATGAGGATTTCTTTTCCCTCCTCAATATTTTGAATTTTCTACCCCAGAGAGGTGTGAATGTGACATATGTTGATATATTTTGATATATTCAATGCTGAGAAAAGCAGGTTTTTAGACTACAGGGGAGTCAATAGTTATAGGAAAACAGCAGATACCTAGAATTGAGGCGAGGATCAGCTGTGATCTTATTGAATGACAGACAAATTGAGCGGCTACATGGCTATACCTGCTCTTGCATCTTATATGTTTAGCAATACTGCTCAGTTTTAATGGTAGGTCCCCTGAGAGGACATATTTATTCCCCCACTGGTTACATATAATTAGAAGCAGAGGTTTATGGCCAATACCTCATTTGCATTACATATAATGGTGAATTCTGGAATCTGCACTTAAATCTCCTCGGAACACTGTGAACTTCCTCTTGGCCTACCATATATAAACACTGGCTCAAACAAATCCTTAGAAAGTACCACCCAAAGTGAAGTTTCATAGGATCACATTACTTCAGAACAGAGACTTTCTTTGCGAATTTCACATTCAAGGATTGGAACTGTTCGTGTTGGCATATTGGTCTGGTGTTCTAATGTCTGGCGCTTATAGGTGAAACTAACTTCCCATATTTCCATTAGCAAATATGCTCCTTCACTGAGATGGCAGTATTGAAGAGCAAGATGTTTCCTGCAAGGCTCATCCTTTTCCATGCTTCAGTGAAGGAGCTAATGGTCATTTGAAGCTTGGCCTCTAAGGGTACGTGTATACACAAGGATTATCTGTAAATTGATGATTAAGTTGGAATGATCATAGTTTTGGAACAGCAATGCTCATTGCAGTAGCAGTGAAGGGTGATCACAGCAGGAAACTTGCAGATGGGGTTGAACATGGCAGAGAAGATCTATACTGGTATTTTGTACATAGTGTACATGCATTCCGCATTAAGCAAAATAGGAGAAAGCCTGCAATTTTGGGCACCATATTGGAGGAAGGATGAGCTGGTTCTGGAGAGGAGGTTTACAAGAATGATCCCAGGACAGCACTGGGCCTGTACTCACTGAGTTTAGAAGAATGGGGGGGGGGGGGGGGGGGGGGGGGGGGGGGGGGAGATTTCATTGAAACGTACCAAATAGTGAATAGCTTGGATAGAGTGGATGTGGAGAGGATGTTTCCACTAGTGGGAGAGTCCAGAACTAGGTCATAGCCTCAGAATTAAATGATGTTCCTTTAAGAAATGAGATGGAGACATTTCTTTAGTCAGAGGGTGGTGAATCTGTGGACATCTTTGCCACAGAAGGCTGTGGATGCTGTCAATTGATATTTTTAAGGAAGAGATAGATAGATTCTTGATTAGTATGGGTGTCAGCGGTTATTGGAAGAAGGCATGAGAATGGGGTTAGCAGGGAGATATAGATCAGCCATGATTGAATGGCAGAGTAGACTTGATGGGCTGAATGGCCTAATTCTGCTCCTATCACTTTTGACCTTATGACTGCAGATACCCTAAACACCCTTCCCCATTTCTATCATCAAATGGGACTAAAAGGGGATGAAAATTCATATTGCTGTAGATGATAGTGATGATGTTGGATTTGTCTTTGATTTGCTTCATATGAAATTGTGAATATTACTTCCAACGAGTCCAAACTGGACCTAGATGCATTTGTCAGTATAGGCATTTCTCGGCTAAACTGTTCATAGTATATCTCAGTGAACATTTTAGGATCTGCTGTCAATGACAAGCCCAGCAATCAGTCATAGGGTCAATTAACACGAAAACAGGCCCTTCGGCCCAATTTGTCAATGCCGACCAAGATACTAGTCCCATTGCTAGTCTTCAAGACATTACACTAGTCTCATTGCTAGTCTTCAATTGTCCTTTAGGTGGTCGTGAACCATATTTTTGAAATGCTGCAATTATGGTAAAGTTAGACCCACAATGTGACGAATAGGTAGCTCCAGGATTCGACAGCAATGAAAAAGGAAAGCCATGTACTTTAAGGTTTGGATGTGTGCAACTCTGACAGAACATGTGGGTGATGCTGTTCCCACATACATACTGCCCTTCTCATTCTTGGTGTTGGAGCTTGGGTCCGAAATGCTGCTGGAGTGACTTCAGTGAGTAACTGCAGTGCATTTTGTGCACGGTGTGCACTGCAGCCACTGGTTGCTAATGGATTGCCAATGAATGTTTAAGCTGGTGGATAGGATACCAATTAGAGGTCCATTTGTCCAAAGTGTTAAGCTTCTTGAGTGTTGTTGAAGTTGCACTTATTCAGGCAAGTGCAGTGTATGCCATCATATTCTTGATTGGCAGATTGTAGATAGCAGAAGGTTTCAAGTATCAATGTATCAGCCAATGGTCTGCTCTTGTTGCCAAGGTATTCATGTGGCTGTTGCAGTTAGGCATCATGTTAATAATGATCTCAATGTAATCGGTGGGGTATTTAGTAATAGTAATGCTATTGAATTTCAAAGGGTAGCTAGTTAGACTCTATCTAGTTGATAGCCCTTGTCTGGCATATTTGTGGCTCTTAATTTAATCGCAACATCAGTCCATGTCTGAATGTTTCTAGGGCTTGTGGCATTCATATGCAGAGCAGTTGCAAATGGAAGTGTGCATTACATTAACAAACAGTTTTGACCTTATGGAAATGAAGGAAAGTTTTCCAAAGTGTCTGATCATCAAATTTAAAAAATAAAAAATAAAACAAAAAATAAAAATTGTATTTGAACTATTTAAACAAAGTTTAAGTAATATTAAAAAAAATAAGATGATCATACATTCTTAGCTTCTTTTTATCAAACTAAGATCAGTGACTCCTGCCAGCTTCAGGATGTTAAGCTGAGGGACTAGTTACAAAGTGCTCAGATCCTGGATTCATCTTTGTGTCACCCAAAAGGAGGGAAAAAAAACACCAAGTCAGGAACAGAGCAAGTGTCCTAATGATATTGTGTAGTTTTTTTTTTGCTTTTCAATGACATACCATAAAAAGTGCTCACATTCACAATACACAGAATATCACACAATCACCCAGCCCATAGTTCTAATGATAGGTATATTGGCGGATCACCAAGCCAAAAACCCATAATAGGAATCGGCTCCAAGATTATACAGTGTTAATTTGTCCGACAGTGGTTGACTTGCCCGACGGCTCTCCAAAACCTTTGAGGGGAGAATGTGCAGACTGAGAATTGACTAACCAAAGCCTCTTGCCGGGAAAGGTACTGATAATGACAGCACCAGATTTCACTGGGAAATTCCTCTCCCGTGAAGTTGAACACTCATGGTCCAAGATTACCACATTAGACCGTGGTCCGAGGTGCTTTTTAGTTTCATTTCATGACCCAAATCACATATCTACCTGCATTGATCACATATTGTGTAAACATATTATAGAAATCATACCTTAAACTCGTCAAGAACAAAACCTGCACATATTTTTAAAATATGAGAAAAACCTCCAATTTTCCGAGTAGTAATTGTCCAATCAAAGCACGTTCGACATTGAATCGAACGTCAATTGACCAATCACGCGCTTTGTTTCATGCTAGCTAGGCAGCAAGAAAACTGGGATCATGGCTGACTCCTAATAACATCACAACAATAGCAAGGTTTAGAAGGAAGAAAGGTAATGCCAACCACATGCTGATAATTTTGTTTTACAATTGATTTAACTTTGTAAAGTTATGATGTTGCGAACTGTGAAATAAAAATGATAAGTAAAAATGTGGAGCTAGGGTTAGGGTCAGGGCTAGGCAATTTCCTCCCAGTGGAAGAGAGTTAGGATTAGGGCAACGGTCAGCAACCTACGGCCCACGGGTCAGATCCTGCCTGTAACCTGAAAACATCCAGCCCGCAGGCGGATTTGTTACCTGAGGACTTCCCGTGACGGTGCCGGCGGTATGGGGGTGCTGAAGGCGGCCCTGGGCCGAGCAGACCAGAAGAGGGGAAGTGAGGGAGTCAGTCAATCGGTCGGGCTGTTGGCCAGCGTGTGCTGCGAGGGGTCGGTCGGGCTGATGGCCGGCCGGTGTTGCAGCGTGCGAGCGGGCAGACTGATGGAGCCAGTGCAATGGGGCGGCCGAGAGGCGTGCAGGGCAGTGCTGCTCCCCACCATGTTGACATTTGGTGTAATCGTGGCATCAGGTAGGCTGCTGCTGATGATCCAGAAGGGCATGCTGGCTGAGGTGGACGCGCTGAGCGGCCACACGTATGGAGCCCGCAGCCGGTCCCAAAGCTTCTCCAGCTCCAGCCTTGAATCCAGGACCTCTGCGGCAATCCCGTATTCACAGTTCACATATACAACTATATATTATTGAGCATTAGAGGGCGCTGTTACTTTTTCTAATTAGCTTAATTGATTGGTGAGCAACATTTTGCACTGACAAGTTATGAATTCCTTATCAATTATGTTTTATCTAAATCTGTGCAAATTTCAAGTAGATACCAGACATGGGTCACAAAAGTTAAGATCTAGAGCCCCTTTTGGTACCTCAGCCCATGTCAAAAGATACCGAAAGGCTGTTGCAGCCCGATGTACCAAGGGCAAACGTGAGGGAAGGAAAAGGGAAAAACATCCAAGAAATTGGATTTTTTAAAGTTTGTGCTGATGCTGTTAGTGGACAGATAGAGTCAGGTCTATTTGTAATAGAGTCGTTATTTCGCTATGCTATAACAATTAGCCTGTATATGATAAAATGTACAGTGGACAAGGGCACTTCAAGTGATTTTTGGTAATCAGTAATGTCTAGTCACCTAACTCCTGAAAAGTAACACAAAATCAAATTCACTGCAACAGGGCACTAGCTCATGATGATTTATCTTCTCAACTGGTGAATGGTTTCCACTGTGTCCTCTGAGATGAGATGCAATTGCTGCAGATTAGAATGTGCTGGGACGAGTGATTGCTTTCTCATACCTGGCTATGAACAGCTTCATTTTTTTTCCAAACTATTTCTACCAACTGCTTACCATTATTTTGATTAGACATACCCATCAGTTCTGGAGAGGAAGAGAAAAAAAGAGAAGCTGGTTAGTGGCTAATTCCATCACTACAGAACGATGGTGAGATGCAGGCAGCAGGTGATTGCTTGGAGGTTAATGTAATTCAGTGCAAGCTCTGGTCTGTTTCCAGCAATAATTGCAGTCCATTAAGTCGTTAATCACTCTAAAAGTAAATGCATTAATAGTGTAGAAAGTAGTTATTTCCAGACATGCCTCTCAAAAGCAGAGATTAATAATACACAGAACTGATTTATTTGGATTAATCTGTTGCACAGGCAACATAGTGATGAACATTTCTTTGAATTTTGCATGTTATAAAATCAAATGTTTCATTTAGGGAATAAAACGAGAAAGATCGATCTGACAGCAGTTAAAAGAATCAATATAATTTGGGAATGATGCGTCTCAGATAGAAGTCATTCTGCATTGATGCAAATGCAATCCCTACCGGCTTGCTAAATGAATTCTTCAACATTTACATAGTATCTGTAACATGAAGCATCGTGAAGGACTGCACAGAAACTGAACTTGGTGGGGTGGGGGCTGGTGGGGTCAGGAGGCAATGGATGCGTAGTTTGGAACGCGACCAAATATTTGTTGAGAATGGTACACTGTCAGAAATATTTTTAAAAGATTAAAAAGTGCTTGGGTGGCAATGAAATAAAAAGAATAAGACCTGGCATAGATGGAACAGTGAAATCGATTTAGATTCGATAACTGAAAGTAATCCCGAATACATGGCCTCCATCCATCCCAGTTGAAAGTGGAAAAAGGTTAGGGCTGACTCCGTCTGATCTTTGACTCCCTGCCTTCTAAGTTAATTGCTGCTAGTCCTTCAGCATCCACCTAGCAATCTGTTAAGGCTTCAATGGTCATTGTCTGTTATCATTGAGTATAGAACCAAATTACATTTATGAACACTAGTGACACCTGTGAACATTTGATCCTATACTTCTTTCCAATTGTACTGTGTGTATTTAGTATTTAGTAACTCGAAAGAATAAACTAGATAAAGCTAATGACTGACAATATGCATTATTTATGTTGGTACTGTTCCTATATTTTTGGGGAAGCATGAATTGACCTATTTTCCAGCCATGCTCCGAGAAAACACACCAATTCCAAAACTGCCAAAAATCTACCATTTGGTACCCAGGAATAACAGTCCAGAAATGACTCCTCAGATTTTTTCTTCTTAGTGCCTTCTCTATAAAGAGGCCCTTGAAAGCTATTCATTTTCTCCCCAGCAAGTGGCTGATCAGAATTCAAAGCAATGGATGAGGTAACTGAACCTGCATTATATCATAATTTACTGATAATCAAATTCCACTGCCATTAATCTATTTTACCCAACTGAACACATACCAAAAGCTGCTCATTTCTGAAATCAAACAAATAACCACTAGGTCGAGATCAGCACTCCTAACTGCTGGTGCCAAGCCTCCGTATTACTGCTACTATTGATCGATTGGCATGTTAATCAAAAATAACTCACATTTCCCAATTGTTTCAGGAAATATGCAAGACTGTGCAGGTCTTTACATCTCTAGAAAGTGAATGATACATCAACTTTCATGCATTAACAGAGGCAGGCAGTACAAATTTAAGAAGCATCACCCTTGATGTGGCATTGAGAAATTTCACCAGAGTACCACATGCAGTTCTGTTCATTGAGGTACTGAATGATGATTACTGGTCAAGAGCATACATAAGCAAACAATAATGAAAACTTTGGGCTTGACAAATGAGTAATGGGTTTTGGGTATTTGAAGCTGGGGATCTGATGAGAAAGTGGGGTTCATGAGTTTGCGCAATTCATTCATTTTCACATGTATGTATCGGAAGTCTTAATGATATCTTCTAATTGCCTACCTGAGCTGTAGCTGTCCGTAGAGGATTGCGAGATTGATCGAGAAAGCGAGCGACGACCTATTTTGGTTGGACGTTTGTTGAATTCTTGTTTCTGGTCAGCAAACTGGATCTGCTTTTTTGAAGAAAAATGAAGAGTACTAACTCTAGATTGATTTAAAAATATGGGTTCAGCATTTCCCCCAAAATTTTAACAATCCATACCTTGGCACCAAGAATGCACTGCGATTTCTGGATAGATGCAAGATCTGGGCAGCTTTTCCAAACCATTGCAGGGGGAGGGCATAACAAAAGAAGTTCAGGCTAATTTGCTACAGAAGACAGCATTGTAATTTAAAATAATCCCCTTCTACTATTTCCTATCTACTCTGGTTACATTACAGCATTCAGAGTTGCAAGAACAATATTTTCTTGTCTTACCCACCAGCAAATAAACTAAGAAATCACAAAAGGCACTATTGATGTTGTGGGCAAATCAAACAGAACCAATGAAATGTCACTAAATTAAACATTTGATACAGAATTTGTCAAATTATTTAAAGGGAATTGCATATCCCCTTTTAAGTTCATGAGGGGGCCTTGACCCGACGTCTTATGCAGCAGTGACACAGCCTTGATATGGATTATTTTTCAAGTGTGCAGCAACTTAAAAAGCAGCAAGGTGACGATTATAAATTATAATTTGGTACAGCTGATGGCACTCTCTCATACAATCACGTTAGAATGCTATAAGTTTAAGCCTCACTTATTTATTCAAGTGCATAATAAAGACTAAGGTGGCGCGACACCTTGAGAGAGGCACCGTTCTTCAAATGAGCTGTTTGATCACATGGGGCGATCAAATAAGATAAAGGTGTATTAAACAAGTAAACACATTTGAGAATATAATTGAATCAACTGATCTGTTGACGACATAAACAAACATTGGACGTGGTTATTGAAATGAGATTCTAGCCTGGTACAGCGAGATGGATATGTGCCATATTCTGCCTGGTACTCACAGATACCAAAACAAATCACTGGCTTTCTTGGTTTGCATTTTAACAGTAAACCAGTGCGGTTCTAATGATCCAAATAAATAATGAAATTTGATGGCTACAATTAAAGCTTAATATTGAATTCCAAATAAATTGATTTCTAATTATTCCAATCATGAAGAATGGAATAAAAATCCAAACCTTCATTATAAAGGCAACTATATTAAAATCATTAAGAGTATTATGACATTACTTTGCAATTCACCGCATTTTGAAATAGATATTCATATCTATCCATCTATATAGTTTGATTAATTACGCCAGCACAACAGTAATAGTTGGCATATCTAATTATCAAATTAGGGTGAAATTTATAATACATTTTGAAATAAACAATCAGAAAATATCACACAAAATGTAAAGATTAGAATGTTTAATATATTCTATACTTAAGATGTTGGCCAAATAATGAGTAGCATTTGGGCATAAATTATGCTTAAGACAATGTATCTTCTGCACATTATTAATCAGGACCAAAAATTAAAATCCATAGTCTAAAGCTAAAATCAAAATGTTTCTGGGCCAAAAAGTTAGAAATTGTGGCAGAAATGATTTCTCCACCACAATAAAACACATAGGTTGAAGATGCCATAATTCCTGACAACGCCGTTACGAACATGTTCCAAAGCGATCACCCTAAATCATCCATCAACCCATCCGAGCAATTCCAGCAACCCTGCAATATCTCTTTATACCTGTGCGGAGGTTGGGCTCGCTGTCACATCATTCCTCGTTTGTTGTTGTTGAACATTTCTGCGGATAGTTCTGACCAACACTCTCTGCCACGCAAAGACGCACTCAGTTCCCACAAGTGCAGTTTTTAAAACTGACCACACTGTTTTCGGGACTTGGATTAGGTCAGCTTTTCACAAAATGAACTCCCAGAAGAATAAACAAAGCTTATCTGCAAAGAATTAATGAGCCAATTGTTCAGCTGTTAAATGGTTTTCAGTCTAAACAACTAATGACATTGTGCCATCAGCAGCTATAAGATCTTAATTGGAAGGAAAGGTGCAACATGATCAGTTGTGTAGTCATCAACTCAATCATTCTGGCTCAAATGTATTTGTTTGATAATATTTGTTTTTAAAAATAAATTAACGAGTTTGTGAAAAATTTGTGAAAAAAAGTGGCAAAAATTTACCAACAAAATATCTTAGATATCAGAAAGGATTCTTCCATATTAATTAGTCTTGTCATGACCTATGGGACTACAAAGCTGGCCAACTCAAGAGTGCATACACCTTTAAGCTATTTGGATAACGTTGATGTGGAAACTGAAAGTTGATAAATTTAAGGTTCAAACCAGTGTCAGATTGGTTAATCAGATCAGTTCCCTCCTTTATTGTTCTCCAAGTGTCAAACGTATGAACAGAACGTGTACATATGACAATAAACTCAACTAGACGCAAGGTGAATTTCTATTTGGAGCAACTTTCAGTGTTTGAAGATAGAGATTCAATCAAAAGCTGGGGATTCATTGGGCAATAGTAATGCCAGTATACTTGAGAGTGCCTCATAACATGCACTCAAGATGATGGAGATACCACCAATTGTTGCTCTGCAAAATCTTTCAAAAAATCATTCACAGTCAGCTAATATAAACACCATCTCCCATGCCAATATCCCCAATACTGAAGCCTGAATTATGCTGTCAACTCTGTTGGACAGACCACACCATATGAAACCAGATACCCAAAGTAAGGAGTTTGTCTAAGGAAGAGATTACCATTGGAACAGAATCACATTCACAAAGTCTCCTTGAAAAAGCTGCACCATCCACTGACTTCTTGAAATCTCTGGCCCATGACCACTCAAAGCTGAGGAAGAACATTTGGAATTGCACTAAGAGCCTAAAGCCCTTGCATTGGAGTACATAGAAGTCCAACATACATTGTGCACTTCCACTATGTTATAGAAACTAGGTGCAGGGGGAGGCCATTCGGCCCTTCAAGCCAGCACCGCCATTCATTGTGATCATGGCTGATCGTCTCCTATCAATAACCCGTGCCTGCCTTCTCCCCATATCGCTTGACTCCACTAGCCCCTAGAGCTCTATCTAACTCTCTCTTAAATCCATCCAGTGACCTGGCCTCCACTGCCCTCTGTGGCAGGGAATTCCATAAATTCACAAATTTATGGAATTTCTGGGTGAAAAAGTTTTTTCTCACTTCAGTCTTAAATGACCTCCCCTTTATTGTAAGACAGTGGCCCCTGGTTCTGGACTCGCCCAACATTGGGAACATTTTTCCTGCATCTAGCTTGTCCAGTCACAGTGCTCATCGACCCACCCTGTCAGGCACTACCTGCTGCAGTAGCTGCGGTTCCGAATGGGTCTCAGACTCCTCGGGCATCACTTTATTTAAAGCCATTCTTGTTTCCGAGGGATGCAGCATTAACTTATACCACAACCTGGTTATTTCAGGCCAATTGAGCCATTACCAGAAAGATCAAAATACAGTGTACAAGTAAGAAAAATAATTGAAGTGAAGAATCAATTTCACTGAAAAGCCAGGGTATTCTAAAGTTAAATAATTACTTGATAATCTATAAAACAGAAATTAAAAAATATGAACACTTTATGCAAAAAGAAATTGGTGCAATAATCAGCCCATTGAGAATGGGAGTCCAACATACTTCAGCCTACAAGGGAAAATAATCACTCCATTTAAAAGTGGTTCTCTATTTTATCTTGTGAAATAGGTAACCAATGAAGAAATTGCCAACATTTGTAAGAAGAATGTACTAATTGGTAGAAATTTTCTTCCACAAAGTATAATTTCTCTTTAATAACTAGTTTAATATTTGGAGGGAAAAATTGCATCAGTTTCTTATCGTCAAAACAAACTGGACTGGAAAACTGAGTCGCGCAAATCCTCAGAAAATAATGCATCTTTTGTTAAGAGGAGAGGATTAGATTTCTGTAGTCACATTGTGCATTTTTAGAATAAATAGTGGCAAGGATGCAGGGGATAAAAGTGTATAAAACACAAACCAAGATTTGCTCTTTCCTGAAGATGCACATCTTTAAGGGAGCGTGGGTCCACAGCAGTAACAGCCATCCTTATCCTCAGCTATCCGCCCCACACTTCAGACATGCACACCAACAAACTATTCAAAAACAAGAGGGCAATACAGCTGAATTGGACAAGCAGTATTCCAGCTGGCATCTGTGCATTAGTGAATGAGGATGAATTAGTTTGATAAGTGATGAACCAGTTGATGTCAACATGTGCAGCAGAGTTTAGAGATTAGGCCTTTGTTGTGGGCCCATTAAAGTATATATATATATATACTGCAGAGACTTAACATGATTTATATGGTGGTTGGCAGAGATGAGGATTGGGCTGGGGGAGAAATTAGTTTGTCTATTGACTTACTTTTGCCAGTTTACAGTTGAGCTACTGTTCAAATATATGAAAACCAAAATACTGCTGTGGATTATACGGAAACACTAGTATTAAAAAAAGATAAAGTATAATGTCAGAGTTCTGGATCAATAGCTTTCAACCACTATGTGTTATTGCTGTTATCATGATCAAAATATTTCCAAGTCACAATCACAGTCAACTAAATACTTTAAAGAAAGATGTGCATCAAAAATGTATGGTAAAATTCAGATGTGAAAATTTCGGCACCTGTATAAGTCAATTGGTCTGACACACAAGTAATTACAGGCAAGTAACATTGAACATCCAATCTCTATAGCTAATCCTCATACAAAAGTCAAAGCCATCAGGGGGCTTACGATGGACAAACCAGCATGAGCATCTCCTAGAAATTCCATCTCCAGAAAAGATGATTCCCTTGTAACAAATTCACAACCAGACTTCTCAAAAACCAATGATAGAACCGCAGAACCTGCTGTACTTTCAGGAATTACCATGACAGTTTGGAAGGTGGCCAATGGTTGTGTTGAAAGAAATTTCAAGATGCCTTGAACTTTAATATTGGAATGTGTAACTACTGAATATTTTATACTACTCAATGAAGAAAATTATGTTGAGTTCATCTCATCACTTGCTTAATATAATTTCACTTAATAGAAGTGTATTTACTTGACACACCCGAGAAGAGGTCTCCCAAAAGAGTAAGAGTCAATAATTATCAACTGCAGGAGAGCTCTCCCCCACTTTCAGTCTGAAGAAGGGTCCCGACTCAAAATGCCACGTATCCATTTTCTCCAGAGATGCTGCCTGACCCACTGAGATACTCCAGCACTTTGTGTCTATCTTCAATAATGTTACCAGTTATGTTACCTTGCTATGCAACAGTACATGTTCCCCTGTAATGCAACCATATAAGATGCATGACAAGACCTTAGAAAACATGGGCAACTTCCAGAACGCCAGAGCCATCCTTCAAAGGAAGACATTGATGATAACATTTACTACCATCTTCAGGTCACTATCATAGGTTTTGGCCATCTAAGGATTAAAGAAAGGTTAAAACATCAACACCAAACTCATGGTCAACAAAGCAGCAGCGATCCCTGTCCCCCTTTATTCTTCTGAGATGTGGACGACTTACAGCCGGCACCTCAATGCACCACCAACACTATTCCTACACAACCTTTCAAATTCATCAGCAGGATAAGCAAACCCACGAATCAGTGTATTTTCCCAAGATGCAATTAGAAGCACCGAGGCCCTAGTTACACCCAATCAGCTCCAACGGGCAGGCTTCTTTGTCCGATAAAGACATACTATTGAACTCTAAAATGGCAAGGGAATGCCACGAGAACAAAAATAAGTTGTGGAAGTCAAAAACCTGCATATGCAAGAAATTTGAAAAGTTAAGGTTTCAGTTCAATGGATGTTCTCAAAGTCTCCTTAAAAAAATGCAACAGCCTCAACGACTCCCAGGCATTCTGGATGGCATTGTGTATCTGGGTCCATTCACGAGGAATACACACAACCCAATGCAAGTGGTGGAAGGAGCACACCATAACCCGACAACCCACTTGCCAACAACATCAAGCACCTGCAGACACTTCCGTGGAAGAATCGATGGCCCTACATTGCTGTTACAACCAGCTCTACAAAAGTGGAGTGGAAGCAAGGGACTGTTTACAAAGCGGTAATAACACCGACCCAAAATTCCATATTAGAGTTTCAAGTGTTGAATGCCAATTCCAGAGAGAATAATAATGGATTGCTGTGTTTGTACTCAAAACCATGGACTGGGAAAGAAAACAGAATTTAGACCGAGAATAATTGGTCACAATACCCTGGCCTTTGCTGATAGTTTTTGCTCTTGCAAGCTAATAAAAAGGTTCATTAACATGAGCACGAATACCCTTCTGTACAATCTAAAAATAATCAATATGCATCCGTGAATGGTGTACTTTTTAATCAATAAACATTACTTGGTGTCACCATTTATGATTGCATTTTTGCATCAATATTGCTATAGATCCTTTACCTTCACCGACACTGGTGAGAAAGGCAAGGCAGCGCCTTTACCACCTCAGGCAGCTGAGGAAATTCAGAGTCTCTCTGAGGATCCTTCAATCCTTCTACTCAGGTGCTGTAGAAAGTATCCTGACCGGAAACATCTCGGATCTGCTTTGGCAATAGCTTTGCCCAGGACAGGAAGGCTCTGCAGAGAGTAGTGCTTTCGGCCGACCGGACCATGGGAACTACACTCTCCCCCCCCCCCCCCCCCCCCCCCCCGCAGGACCTATACACTAGGAGGTGCAGATCCAGAGCCAGCAAGATCATGAAGGACACCTATCACACCAGCAACGGACTGTTCCAGCTGCTATGGTCAGGCAAGCGCCTCCGCTGACACGTTGCGAAAACAGAGAGGATGAGACAGAGTTTCCTCCCACCGGCCATCAGGACTGTAAACTCTGATCTCTCTGGGGTGTAATTACTGTTGTGTCTTTTAAAAAAAAATGTAAATACTTGTTCTGTTCTGGTGTTCTGTTGTTTTGCACAATCCCTCAGGCATTGCCACTTTCATTTCACTGTACATCTTGTATGTGTATGTGACAAATAAACTCGACTTGACAAGGTTGCAGTTCCAGCCGCTCCATCATTGGCAGTGTTGCACCAACAGCTACATTTTCCCAGAACTTGTGGCAGCTCTGATTTTGAATTTAATTTCCTTTTCTGGCCCTCTCCCAGCTGCCTGCCATACCTACATATTTAGCCATGCCTCAACCAACTAGTTATTTTGCCTCTTTTCTACACCCTTCTTTATAATTTTTGTTGTCTGTTCACTTCACATCTCAAAACATGTAATTTGGTCATAATCACGTTGCTATTTTTAGACGGTTGCTGTGTGCAAATCAGTTGCCACATTAACTACGTTACAAGTGACTGTACATCAAAAGCACATCACTCCCTGTAACATCCCAAGGTCATGAAAGGCATGGAATAAATCTATTCCTTTACAATTGAGTGGATTGTTTTTCAATAAAAGCCATACAGATGTGATGGGTTAAATTAAATCCTTCAGAGGTAGAATATATTGTAATGACCACTAAAACGTGACAGAATGTTGGCTAAATGTGATTTTCTTATGGTTGAATAAATGCAGATTACATATGCCAATACATTGGGCATTGAATTTGTGATCTTATGAAATTTCCATACTTTCCCAATAAACCCTGAGTGATCATACATTGTCATTCGTTTGTTGCTGCCCCGAATTCCTTTCAAAGACCTTTTGTTTTAAAAAAATGTCCTGTATTCAAGTGATATCCTTTTGCATTACATCACAAATTTGAAGAATATTACTATATTTTCTTTATTGTTTTAATTACTGCATTGAGTTTTTATTTTTATGTACAGTATGTATCTCACCCATGCTTAAAGCCAGAAGCATGCAATGGGAGGACCACAGTCTGCGACTCCAACTCAGCCTATGGTTCCCTTGATTCCTTTGATTGTTTCGTATCATCATGGAGCTTTTTCACAATAATTACTTGGCAGAGTGGACATATATCAAGAGCCTCGAAAATTAGAAAAGACCACTGGGCATGAGCAGCAAATAATGATAAATCAGCCCATTCAGTGACTCTCATGTGCATCTACTCCCCTCTATATTAAATTAGATTTTTACCATGCTCAAAGATGTACTCAGCAGGTTTTTCTGTTCGACTATGCTTTCCACCACTCCGTGATTAATTTATTTAAATCTTTCCTTACTTCCTTATACTAGAATTAGTCACTTAAACTTTACAGTTGAGCCTTTAGATTTTCAAAAGGAAATCAAGCATTTGACACATTAGGCACCTTTCTGAAAGTCCTTCAATTGCAAAATACTTTTCTCCAATTTAGTCAACACCCCAAAACCTTTTGTCGTCCTTTTTTCCACTTGGATTCAAGCTCTTTCCTATTTTCAACAATCCATTATGTTTGATTCATTACTGCACGCTGGCATCATTGGTAAAGCCAACAGTTATTGTACAACAGAGGCACAAGGAACCGTTGGAATCTTGAGCAAAACTGTGCTGGAAGAATCCGAGGATCTTTGTGTAACTATTATTTCTCTCAAGTGGTGATGGGCCCATTGGTGAAGATACTCCCACAATGGTTTAATAAGGAGTGCCACAAGGCTTTGCCTGTATTACCAGATACACTAACAAAAAATACAGGAAGAATTAACCAGTAAAATTTACTTTTTATTGATTACTGTAATCTGCAAAAGTCAATAGGATGAGCATTTCTAGGGAAAATAATGTAATTCCTCATAAAATAGACAAGAGCTATTAAATCATAGTGATATTTTACCTTTGCAGCTTCCTTTTTCAAATTTCTGAACACTCATACTTTGGTCCACTGCAGTTCAATGATCAAATCCAGAGATTGATTTGTTTTGCATGGTCTGTTGCATAAATGGGCATGCCTGCAATTTGAGATTAGGTAGGCAGAAGAAAATGCCCATCAAAAAATGAAGTGAGAAGTTAGAGTGGAAGACCAAAGATCCAGGGACTGGCTCAGATGTTCCAAACTATTGTGGCATTGTCCCTATATTGCAGAAATTCTAATTTAAATTGGTCCTTTGAACTCCAGTTAAGCCTAGCAGTGATGAAGAAATGGCAACATATTTTAAGTCAGGGCTACGTGCAATTCAGAGGGGAGCCTGCAGATTATGGTGGTGACATCTATGTACCTACAACCTTTAATCACCAAGGATGAATTTGCAGATTAGAAGGTATTGTTTGAGTAGCTTTATTCAGTAACAACAGTATATTGTATAGATAGGATATTAGCATGCCAACGTGTCAGTGCAATAGGGAGTGAATACTTGTACTGGTGCTTTTGTTGTGGAATTAAGCAACACTCAAATATGAATATGTACAAGAATAAAATAAAAATGTCCTACCAACTGTAATCCCTGTAAACCCTATTACTCTATAGTTTCTCCACTGCATGCCAATTTTTTGTTTAAAAATATGCAAAATATGATGGGCTAAAAAATGCTGAGATACAAAGAGATCTAGTATCTAAAGCATAAAACACTAGCATGGAGCAATATGAGCAATTATGAAAGCTTATGGAACATTCAACTTCGTTGCTAATGTTGGGATTACAAAACTAGTAAAGTTTTGATGCAACTTTACAGGGCTCTTGCGAGACTGCACCTTGGAGCACTACATAGTTTCCATGTGCAAGGATTAATATGCACAGAGATAGTTCACTATGCTGTTTCTTGGAATAAAAGAGGGCGAGGTAGGAAGAACAATTCAGTTGAAGCATCGAGTGTAGAAGAATGAGTAATCTTACTGAAACATTGCGAATTGAGGGGGTTTGACAGAATTTCTGTTGTGAGGACGATGTTTCCTAAGGAAGGGATATCGAGAACTAGAGGATAGTTACTGAACAAAAGGATCACCCATTTCAGCTGAAAAGGTGAAGAGAAATTTATTATTTGAAAAAAGCTGTGAATCTGCAATTCATCATCTCACCTCTCTGGGGTAAAAAGGATGGGCAGCGAGGTTGCTGTCTATATTCAAGGTGGAGAGTGAGATTTGAATTCCAAAAAATCAAGGGGAGTGAATAGGTAAAGTAATGGAGGTCATGATTTTAATGAATGGCAGTACAAGCCTGGGACCAACTTGTCTACTATCATTTTTAATGTAATTAAAAACATTTCCACAAGAGCCACTTTATATTAATGAATGCCAATTTGCACTGTCGATTAACGCCTATAAACATCTCCTTCTAACAGGTAAATTTATGACAGCTTTACCATTTCCTCTCACACCAGACAAAATGTTACAAAATAAATTGTATTTATCTGCTGATTATAACCCCAAGACATTCCCGCTAGTTATTTTAAAACATTATTTTTTGTTATAACTTAGAGAAACCTGGAAGCAAATCTGCACCCAGAAATATCTGAGAAATATTATAACCAGACTGTTGAAAATTGAAAGGACATCAACCTGAAATGTTGATAATTTCTCTCTCCAGAGGCTGCATGACCCATGTACATCGAATTTCCCACATTTTATTTGTAATGAGCAGACAATCTGTTGTAGGAATTTGGATTGAAAGTGAAAGTTGACGAAAATAAATCCTTCCTTGCTCTTCTTCATAGTGAAAAGCTTGGATAGAGTGGATGTGGAGAGGATGTGCCCACTAATGGGCGAGTCTAGGATTAGAGGTCATAGCCTCAGAATTAAACAATGTTCTTTTAGGAAGAAGATGAAGAGAAATGTCTTTAGTCAGAGGGTGGTGAATCTGTGGAATTATTCGCCACAGTAGGCTGCAGAGGCTAAGTCAGTGGATATTTTTTAAGGCAGATTATTTTTTTAGGTAGATTCTTGATTAGTACATGTATCAGAGGTTATGGGGAGAAGGCAGGAGAATGGGGTTAGGAGGGAGAGATAGATCAGCCATGATTGAATGGCAGAGTAAATTTGATGGGCCGAATGGCCTATTTCTCCTATCCCTGAAAACTGCTCTGTTGGAGTGTTTACACTGATCTGAACCAGTGGACAGGATCTGGTAGGGGTCCCATTCCAAGTGGCAATACCTTTAATAATACATTAAATTGTTCTTTCCATGAGAGATAAAGACATTGACTCCTCCACAGGTAACAAAGGCATGGATATCACCAAGGCTATGTAGCCAATAGCCAATACTATGTAGCCAATCAACTATGTAGCCAATATACCTCCTGACATAAGAATGCCGGATCAAGTTCTCAAAGTATTAACATGCAATAAACAGATTTAAAACTTTAACTTCTGAAAAAAAAGAAATAATAGTAGCCAAAAAACATTCACTGAAACTTCCAAGCAGAAATAGGTTTTGAAATCACACAATTCAAATCTGTAAACAAAGCCCGCTCTCTATCAGAACAGCATAGAGCTACTTGAGACAATTGAGCTAGAAAGTGATTAGTGCATTAATATGACAATGATTAGATCCTCCATGTGTGGACATAAATAGATATACTTAAAAAAAAAAGTGATAAAGCCCCAGGCTGACCTGGTCAGAACGTGGAACGTAAATCAGCAGATCTAGAGGTCCAAGCATAGAGCTTTTGTACGGAAGTGTCAACCTACATATTTTTGTTCAAGTATATAGAAGGAGCCTCAAATCAAGACCAAACTTAGGTTGCCGTTAACTGAAATGCAGTTCACACTTAAATGATACTCTGCGATACTAATTTAAATAGAATTCCATATCAATTCAAACACCTGGCTAACAACCCAGAGGCATTAGTTCAAATCCCGCAATGACAGAAGTGGAATTTGAATATCATTAAATGTCACATTATTTAATTAAAATACCTCCAATCATAATCACTGTGAAAGTCTAACGTAATTGGGCCACAGTACGTGTTCAGACTCACGGCAGCAGTCAGCTCTGAATAACAGATCATTCAATGATATGAAAATTCTGCACTATACAGCAATTGCACACGACAAACTCATTCCCAGCCCAAACAGATTACAAAATGATCAGGGAACAGTTTTGCAGAGCAATCAAGCACGACACAGAATCATATCCGACAGTCAATCACAATTCACGGGTAAAGCTTATACCACAGGGAGACATTGACACGGTGCGAGTGGTAACCATGGGTTTTTCCCGTGTTGACACCAGATCTAATGTATTCGTAAAAACAAGGAACAACCAATCACAACCTACCATCGCCCTTGAACTGATCAATTATTGAACCAAACTTAGAATGAAACAGCAAGGAGCAATGCAGCAGAATGCAATATTCTTGAATAGCAAAGTATGATTTGCAGCACAATCACTAGCAAAACCAATTGGATCTTGAAGGACAGAATCATAATTGCCAGACTGGGTTTGCAGCAGGTAGTAAGTGAACCAATGAGGCATAAAACTTGCCCTCTTCAATTTACCTGTTGCAGATGCATCCATTTATGAAAGTGTAATAGGCCTAATGAAGAGGGCTTGTCCCACTTCGGCAATTTTTCAGTGGACTGCCGGCAACGTTCAAGTTGCCGGCAGTCGCCTGAAAAAACAGTAACTGGAATGGCGACTGTCGGACTGGAACACACACACACACACATCGCTTCCTTCATAACCCGTTATGCAGGCGGGGACGGGGGGGGGGACGGGGGGGGGGGGGGGGGGGGGGGAGCACTGTCTAAAAAATTCACATGGTGCAAAGCCAAGGTGAAACAGACACAAACTGTGGTGATCAGGAAGGTTGGCGCTGTAAAATGACAGCTAAAGCAGTGTACGGTAAGTCCTTTAAAAGGGTGGGGAGGGGGGGGAGAAAGAAGGAGTGGAGACAACTTTTAAGAGGCCAGAGATACACGGCTGTGAAGCTCGGCGGACATTTAACATTACTGGTCGGTTATCCTTGGTTCTGAAAACTACTGCTTACCTTTTTTCCCCCCAATGAGCCAATGAAATTCACGGTCAGCACCGGCTACAACCTACGAGAACCCCTGACCTCCTGGCAACTCATTAGGACCTCATGGCGACCCACCTACTGCACGAGAATTCTCGCTACTCTCCATGGCGGCTTCATTCTAGTTGCCGCTAATTTTTCAACATGTTGAAAAATTCACAGCGACCTTCAACTAGTTCCCAGAATGCAGGAACTCCTCAAGACCATGAAGGCGACTACCCAGCAACCACCCGCGAACATATGGCGGCTGCATAGTTGCCTGCAGTCGCCTAAGTGGGACAGGCCCATTAATCACATTCTGCACGACTTCAGTTACGCTAAATGCAACAGACACAGAACAGAAAATGAAAAGAAACGAAGAAAGCACAAATTCTGGAAATAGTCAATTAAAACAGAACGGCACTGGAAACTTTCAATGTCAGGCTCACATGTGGAAAGAGAAAGTCTGGCGTGTCCAGGAGCTTCCATTTGCGCTGGGAAAGCGAGGAAATGTGTTTGCTCCAAACTGCAGAGGATATTACAGAGGATATTGAAGAAGGGTTTTGGCCCAAAACGTTGCCTATTTCCTTCGCTCCATAGATGCTGCTGCACCCGCTGAGTTTCTCCAGCTTTTTTGTGTACCGAGGATATTGAAGAATGGATAGAAGAGGGAATATCTCTGAGAGGGCAAAGCCCAAGTTGCCAATGTGATCCTTCTGCTTGATAGGTTACCAAGCACCGTTAGAGAGATGAAAAATAAACAAACAAAAAGTATGCACACAGAAATGTAGGTCAGAGCTGTTGCTGAGACTTGAAAACAAAAGATAGACACAGGAAAGGCACAGCAGACCGGGCAGTGTCTATGGAGAAAGAAACAAAACATTTAATGTTCCAGATAAATAACAATCCAATAGAACCAACTAGTTCTCAAACAAATAAAAAGGCACGTTCTGCGTAATTTTTGAACGTGATACGAGTCCATAGCTTTTTCCCCTCTATTTATCCCAGTGTTATCATTGGGATTTCTGCAATATCATCCAGCAGGAAAGTATTGGTTTAAATTATTTTCAATTTCATGGTTACCCATTGTTAATAGCTCTTCAGTTTAATCCTCCAGGGGTCCTGTTCTTACCTTACCTCTTGCTTTTTTAATGTCTATAGAAGATCTTGTTGTTTGTTTTATTATTTGCTCATTGTCACTGAATTAATTTTCTCCCTCCTTATTAGTTTTTTTGCTCATGACAGAAAGATAGGTAGAAAAGTTGATATTTAGATTAAATAATTTAGTAAAGATCAGGAAAATATAATATAATGTAGGAAAATGTGAAATTGTCCATGCTGTCAGGAAAAAAAATCTAAATGGCAAGAGATTTCAGAGCTCTGACGCAGACGGATCCGATTAGAAAAGCTTACAATATTGTGTTGTGCTGCAGCAAGCAAGAATTTCATTGTCCTATCTGGGACACATGACAATAAACTCTCTTGACTTGACATAATGTTATAATTTATTACAAGGAAAATTGAAAGTAAAAATAGGGAGGTCGTTTCAATAATGTAAAATACTACAACACTCCATCTCCTTCTCCATGAATGGATGCAAATCTATTGGATGCAGTTCAGACAAGTTTCACCAGACTAATCACTGGAATGGGTAAAATTGCTACTTAAAAAAGTTTGGCAAGACTCAGCTTGTATATATTAGCATTTAGAAGAACGAGAAACAACTAGATTCTGAAGGATCTTAATGGTCTCTCTTCTGGGAGAATCTAGATCTAAAGGTTCAACCATTTAAGACAGGGGAACTACCCCCCCCCCCTCCCCCCCCCCCCCCCCCCAGGTTGATAATCTTTGGAATTCTCTTTGTCAAAGGACATGAAAGCAGATTCTTTGAATATCAGCAAGGCAGGGGTAGATACATTCTAGATAAGCCAGAGGGTGAAAGATAACCTCAACTGCATTCCTGCTCATCTGCAATGGTAAACAAATCAGTCATTATCTCTTTAGTGGTGGAGCAGGCTTGAAGGGCCTACATCTTGTCCTAATTTATATGTTCATATACACGTTTGTAAAAAGAATTGCCCAAGGTATGCAAGTTTGCACCTTGTGAAAAGGAAAGGGTAGAAACAGTAAATAACAAGTTGCTGAAAGGGTGCGCAACAGCATGGGGAGGGACAGAATGACAGTTATAGTGGGTGAAAGACTGTTCCAGCCTAGGGTGAGAGATTGGAGATTTACTTGCTTGCCCACACAATTTGAGGGGGTTTATTAAATTCAGCTTCAAGAAGCCAGTTATAATATCTACATGTGCTTATTAATGTGGCATTTATTTGAAGTTACCCGTTCAATAGATCAGGTGTGGTTTTCAGTCAAACTGAAGGGGAAGACTGGTTAATTTGCAGGTCTCACTTTTCCAGCTAAATCCTGGCCAATTTTCTATGTTTCACAATTAGTAAACGTAATCACATCTGAAGCCCCACCGCTCATGTCCAAAATGAATCAGATCTGTTTTTGCTCATCACCCGCGAGGTTGCTATGATATATTGGCATCTATTCCACAACACACTGATCTTAGAATTCACACGTGTACACTGCAATCCATTCACAGCCTCACAGCTTCCTCTAGTCAGCTGTGCGTGTTTTGCTTTCTCCGAACTCAGTGATGAATTTGTTCTCGGAACTTTATTCAGGTGTTGTCAGGCACGTCATAAAGTTACACAACACAGATAAGAAATTACTCCATGGCAAGTTGAATCAATTCACATCCATTTATACATTCCAGATATACTTCACTGCCCTGCAACACCACTTCCATGGAACTATGAACGTACTTCTCGATCTTACTGTTCCACACTCCCCGGGGCTAAAATAAGCCAGGACTGACATAGTTGCCAGGATTTGTGGGCCCGAGCTATAGTGAGAGGTTGGGCAGGCTAGGATTCTATTCCTTGGAGTGCAGGAGGCAGAGGGGTAAGCTTATAGAGCTGTATAAAATCACGAGGGGAATATATAGGGTGAATGCAGAGTCGTATGCAGAATAGAGAAAACAAGAACCAGAGGACACATGTTTACAGTGAGAAGGAAGATTTAAAATGTTAATTTGCCGTTTAACATCACAAGCAACATCTTTTAGGCAAATGTCAAAACAAGGGACCAAAGGTGCTAATTTACAACAAAGGGAGCCCGGCTGCAAGGAAAACCCAGAGGGGGAAGGGGGGGGGGGGGGGGGGGGGGGGATTCGGAATAGGCTGAAAGCCCAAGCCTTTCGTCACCCTCTGCCCAGCATTCTTCTGGCGAATGTCCAGTCCCTGGAAAACAAGCTGGATGACCTCAGGGCGAGGATCAGATTCCAGCGGGACGCAAGCGGAATTTGTGCCTGGAAGGTCATGTTTGACTAATCTTCTTGAATTTTTTGAAGAGGTTACTAGGGAAAATGACGAGGGTAAAGCAGTGGATGTTGTCTATATGGACTTTAGTAACGCCTTTGACAAGGTTCCTCATGGAAGGTTGGTTAAGAAGGTTCAACTGTTGGGTATAAATGCAGGAATAGCAAGATGGATTCAACAGTGGCTGAATGGGAGAAGCCAGAGGGTAATGGTGGATGGCTGTTTATCGGGTTGGAGGCAGGTGACTAGTGGGGTGCCTCAGGGATCTGTGTGGGTCCTTTGTTGTTTGTCATCTACATCAATGATCTGGATGAAGATGTGGTAAATTGGATTAGTAAGTATGCAGATGATACCAAGATAGGGGGTGTTGTGGATAATGAAGAGGATTTCCAAAGTCTACAGAGTGATTTAGGCCATTTGGAAAAATGGGCTGAAAGATGGCAGATGGAGTTTAATGCTGATAAATGTGAGGTGCTACACCTTGGCAGGACAAATCAAAATAGGACGTACATGGTAAATGGTAGGGAATTGAAGAATACAGTTGAACAGAGGGATCTGGGTATAACCGTGCATAGTTCCTTGAAGGTGGAATCTCATATAGATAGGGTGGTAAAGAAAGCTTTTGGTATGCTAGTCTTTATAAATCAGAGCATTGAGTATAGAAGCTGGGATGTAATGTTAAAATTGTACAAGGCATTGGTGAGACCAAATCTGGAGTATGGTGTACAATTTTGGGTCGCCCAATTATAGGAAGGATGTCAACAAAATAGAGAGAGTACAGAGGAGATTTACTAGAATGTTGCCTGGGGTTTCAACAACTAAGTTACAGAGAAAGGTTGAATAAGTTAGGTTTTTATTCTCTGGAGCGCAGGTTAAGGGGGGGGACTTGATAGATGTCTTTAAAATGATGAGAGGGATAGACAGAGTTGATGTGGACAAGCTTTTCCCTTTGAGAATAGGGAAGATTCAAACAAGAAGACATGACTTCAGAATTAAGGGACAGAAGTTTAGGGGTAATATGAGGGGGAACTTCTTTACTCAGAGAGTGGTAGCGGTGTGGAATGAGCTTCCAGTGGAAGTGGTGGAGGCAGGTTCATTGGTATCATTTTAAAATAAATTGGATAGGCATATGGATGAGAAGGGAATGGAGGGTTATGGTATGAGTGCATGCAGGTGGGACTAAGGGAAAAAAAGTTGTTCGGCACGGACTTGTAGGGCCGAGATGGCCTGTTTCCGTGCTGTAATTGTTATATGGTTATAAGGGACTGCAACATCCTCTGCCTGACTGAAACATGGCTGACCTCACTGATTCCGGATCAGGTAATCTGCCCAACCGAGTCCTTCACTGTCCACCGTGCTGACAGAACAGAAGCATCTGGGAAATCCAAGGGTGGAGGAGTCTGCTTCATGACCAATAACAACTGTTGCAACCCTGGAAATATCAAGATGCTTTCTCGTTCCTGCTCGCCGGACCTGGAGCACCTGACAATCTCATGCCGCCCATTCTACCTTCCAAGGGAGTTCGGCTCAGTGATCGTCACAGCCGTCTACATTCCACCGCAGGCGGACACCGACGTGGCACTTTCGGCCCTACACGATGTGCTATGTCGACATCAAAACAAGTACCCGGATGCAGCTATGGTGGTGGCTGGAGATGTTAATAAATCAAATCTCAAGAAGGTCATGCCGAACTTCTACCAACACATCACGTGTGCCACCAGGGGGGAGAGAACTTTGGACCACTGCTACACACCTTTCAGGAAAGGCTACAAGGCCGTTTCACTCCCTCCCCAAGGAAAATCTGACCACGCTGCCATTTTCCTGTTGCCGGAGTATAAACAGAGGATAGTTCGGGAAGCGGTAGAGACGAGAGACGTAAAGCGGTGGTCCGACCAGTCAGAGGCCATGCTGCAAGATGCACTGAGTGATGTCGACTGGAATATGTTCGAAGCAAGTTCCAGTGACGTCAGTGAGTTCGCGGAAGCAGTCATGGACTTCATCGCAACAGTAACCGACAACATCGTCCCCACGGTAAGGGTAAGCACCTTTCCGAACCAAAAACCCTGGGTAGACAGGTCTGTTCGTGTGGCCCTGAATGCTCGCACCGCTGCCTACAACTCGGGCCTGGCATCAGGAAACATGGACGTCTACAAGGCAGAGTCCTACCGACTGCGAAGGGCGGTGAAGGACGCAAAGAGAAGGTACAGGGACAAGATGGAGTTACAGATGGAGCAGCAGGACACCAGAAGCCTGTGGCAGGTGTTACGGATTGTAACCAACTACCGGAGCACCCCTTCCTCATCCGCATGTGCCGGCACCTCCCTAGCTGACGACCTGAACTCCTTTTACGCTCGTTTCGAGAGGGGCAACACCACTCCAGGTCTGCCGACTATCGACAATACCGCCAGTGGGCTGGCTACCGAAGCTGAAAGGAGAAATGTGCACACATTCTCGCTGTCCGAGCACGACGTGAGGAGGGCTCTGACACGGGTGAACACGAGAAAAGCTGCAGGCCCCGATGTCATCTCGGGGCAAGTACTCAAGTCCTGTGCTACGCAGCTAGCTCCAGTGCTTACTACATTATTCAACCTCTCCCTGGACAAGTCCGTGGTCCCTGCCTGCTTCAAAAAATCCATCATTGTACCTGGGTCCTAGACTTCCTCACCGCCAGGCCCCAGGTAGTCAAGATGGGAGGGAATACATCAAAGTCCCTCACCCTGAGCACAGGATCGCCCCAGGGTTGCGTCCTCAGCCCCCTATTGTACTCCCTGTACACTCATGACTGTGTGGCTAGGTTCAGCTCCAACTCAATAATTAAGTTTGCTGATGACACTGTGGTGGTGGGCCTGATCTCAGACAACGACGAGAAGGCCTACCGGGAGGAGGTGGCTGATCTAGCACTCTGGTGCCAGGATAACAGCCTCCTCTTGAACATCAAAAAAACGAAAGAGCTGATCATGGACTTTAGGAGGGCACATCATCCGAGGACGTACACTCCATTGAGGATAAATGGGGATCCTGTGGATAGGGTGAACTGTTTTAAATATCTGGGAGTCCACATCTCCGAGGATATGACATGGGCATCACATGCCTCAGCACTCGTGAGTAAGGCAAGGCAGCGCCTTTATCACCTCAGGCAATTGAGGAAATTCAGAGCGTCTCCGAGGGTCCTCCAGTGCTTCTACACAGCGGCGGGGGAAAGCATCTTCTCCGGGAACATTACCATCTGGTTTGGGAATTGCTCTGCCCAGGACAAGGCTCTGCAGAGAGTAGTGCGTTCGGCCGAACGCACTATGGGAACTTCACTCGCCCCCCTGCAGGAACTATACAACAGGAGGTGCAACTCTAGAGTAAATAAAATCATGGGAGACCCCTTCTACCCCTGCAACGGACTGTTCCAGCTGCTACTGTCAGGCAAACGCCTCCGTTGCCATGCGGTGAGAACAGAGAGGTTGAGAAGAAGTTTCTTCCCAGAGGCAATTCGGACTGTAAACGCCTATCTCACCAGGGACTAACTCTACGGAACGTTTTTCCTTCCATTATTTATTATGTAAAAGAATATGGGTGTTATGATTGTGTTTATAATTTGTTGGTTGTTTTGTTGTTTGTCTTTTGCACAAAAGTCCGCGAGCATTGCCACTTTCATTTCACTGCACATCTCGTATGTGTATGTGACAAATAAACTTGACTTGACTGGACTTACAAAAAAAGACAAAGTGCTGAAGTAACTCAGCAGGTTAGACAGCATCTCTGGAGAACATGGATGGGTGACGTTTCGGGTCTGTATCCTTCATCAGACTCCTGCGCTTTGCATCTTTCATGCAAATATGTGCTTCTATAATTAATTTGCCCGAGAACCCCCACCATCGGTGCAAGTCACTTTCTGCTACTTTAGGGAAACCATAAAACACAAAAAAGAACATGCAAAACATATTGCAGTTATTGGCATGCAAAGAAAGCTATTTGGTTAATCAAGCCAGAAACCTCATTCTTTATTTTTCATTATGTGACATAGCTCTCGCAGTTACAGAAATATCACTTCTCCCTCCAATCTCAATTTCAACTATAACATATCTTTTTACCAACATTCTATGCTCCCAGCATTTGGACATTTATTTTTCTCTTTCTATACTATAATTATACAAAAGTAAACTTAGTTTTGCCTTTTAAGTGTACTCTAAGCTGATAAGACTGCAGTGGATAATCAGTGAGCCACACGTACAAATGGCACAAAAGCAGATCTAGCAATTTGCTGGATTAATGAAACCACCAAAATTTTTGAATTAAAACATGTAGGTGGAATAATAATGAATTACTCATAAAATGACCAGAAGGGAAATAACAATAACGAGCAAATAAATCTAGCAAAAGCCCAGCACGGAGTTAAATCTGGAATTATCTGTAACCCATTCATTTCCGACTGATTAATTTATAACTCAGGTGACAGAGATCAAGGATTATCATCAGGAAGCAGATTATGCAACAAATCTAAGGACCTCAGCAGCTAAAATTAAGTATTTCCACTATATCTTGGTAATCTTTCATGATCATTACGATTAAAGTATTTCTCCTTACTTACGTCAAGGTGGAAACTTAGGAATTTTTGCCTGCTTAAATGTTGACAATGAGGTAATTTAAATTTTTAAACAGTACCAATGACAATATTCAAGCTTAGAAGGTCACGACGCTTCTCAACTTACTCATACCTCTCGTCTTGCTCATCGTATGTTTTCTTATAGATTATACGTCAAACCAAAATGAAGTCCCTTATCAACAATACAAAACATTGTGAACCAGAGTGTTCCTCATTTCTCATCGTGAAAGCTCCAGAGACTTCAGTGGATCCAATTCACATAACAATTAAATTGTCAAAATAGGTCATGATAAATAAACAATTTTGTCCCAATGAGGGGCAATAAGTTATTGCCTGGAAGCTTCCATAAGCTTTTATTCTGTTCCAGTATAAATATCTCCAAATGTCCTGTGCTTTTGCTATTTGAATGGGATTTTGTTAACTAATTCTACAGTTGCTGGGCTTTAATACTTCATGCTATTGGCACACAAGAGAATAGTTATTATAGATGGGTTAAATCCAACAGCATCTACCAAATCGGTAACGAATATCACCGGAGGTGAGATTGCAAGTACCTGGGAAAACTATCACCTGCAGGCTGCCTTCCAAACCATCCCAACTGTTTCTTCATCTTTCCTTGGTCCAAACCTTGGAACTGCCTCATCTGCAGTACTTCCACCAAAAGATTAACAGAGATTCATGAAAGCTGCTTACCACCACCTCTCAAGGGCAGTTAAGGATGGCCAGCAAATGCCGGCCATGTCAGCAATGCTGAGATCCTGAAAGATCAATGAACAATAACAAAAAGATAATCTGTGGATTGTTCTACAGGTCTATATGCAGATGGTCCTTCATTCACCCCTAGAATATTTTACTTGCAGATGAATGTGATCTGGCACTGAACTAAGCAGACCATGATGACTTGGTATTGTGTGCTGTCTCCAAATTTGAGGAAGGACATTCTTGCTATTGAGGGAGTGCAGCGTAGGTTCACCAGGTTAATTCCCGGGATTGCGGGACTGTCATCTGTTGATAGAATGGAGCGGCTGGGCTTGTATACTCTGGAATTTACAAGGATGAGAATGGATCTTATTGAAACATAAGATTGTTAAGGGTTTGAACACGCTAGAGGAAGGAAACATGTTCCCGATGTTTGGGGAATCCAGAACTAGGGGCCACAGTTTAAGAATAAGGGGCAAGCTATTTAGAACAGAGATGAGGAAAAACTTTTTCACACAGAGAGTTGGGAGTCTGTGGCATTCTCTGCCTCAGAAGGCGGTGGAGGGCGGTAATGTAATGCACAAAAATAGTGTGCAGCTGGATCTTAAAACAGCAATGTGATAACGACCAGTTAATCCCTTTTAATTACAGTTCAGGGATAAATATTGGCTGGGATACACGAATATCTCACCTGCTCTCCTTTCATTAATTGCCATGGGACTTAAAAAAAAGGTTATCAAGAGATTACCTATCTTCTAATATGATATATTATTCTGAAGACGTCACTGCCTAGATGACTGTGCTTGTCTTTGCAATGGATCTTGAATTGACAATCATCAGATTAAATCAGCACAGATCTGGGGTGCCAATGATTTGCCCACTCATTTTAGCAAGCTCATATTTAAGGACCATGAAAATAGACAAACTGGTGGTTGCAAATTCAGTGTATTTTGGTGACAATTTTAAATATTGTGAGAAGGAAGCAGTACCACGCTTTTCAGAGTATGGGTATCTAAAAACAAAGATTGTTCTGATAGCAATCACTGAAAAAGCAAAGTTAGCATAGGGCAGATAAGCCTTGGAAAATATTTCCACTCCACCCACTGGTCTCACCCAACTCATCCTCAAAAATAATTCAACATTGTTGCCTGAAAGAATGGAGACAACAGCTTATCAAGTTGATCATAAAAAAGACTAGAATTTAAAGTATGCTTCAATCTGATTTTTTCCAGTTTTTGCACAGATTTTGCCATCCTCCATGGAGATTCTGGAAATCTGGAATAAAACAGAAAGTGCTGAAAATATTCAGGTCAGGTTGGATTTGGGAAAGATAAACAGTCAATATTTCAGGGAACCTTAGAAGTGCTCACAATCTACACAATCAGATTTACACAATGTAGAATACATGGTTTTGGAATTCAATGCCATTATGATTTTGTCAGCAAACTTGGCCATGATGCATCATGATGTTTGTAATGGCAATATTTAGATTCCCAATTTGCTAACCAAGCAACTTTTGAATATACCACTAGCTTGGACAGATATATGGTAAGGGTTCACAGAAACCCCTCACACACTTTCTCTAGTTTGGCTACTTGGCTCCAGACCTTACCATAGTCCAAAAATAAGAGCTGAATCTAGGCCAAAATATTTAGCAACATGATTTAATACAAATCTGATTGAATATGAAACTCCAAAGATGCTGCCTGTCCCGCTGAGTTACTCCAGCATTTTGTGTCCATCTTAGATTTAAACTAGTATCTGCAGTTCTTTCCTACATATTCTATTTTTCCCTTTGATGGCAGAGTGATGCCTTTTAAATTGATTCCAAAGCATTTCATGTGGTGGCACATGGTACAAAAAGCTACTGTATCCTTGACAAAAACACTAAACATTTACAGATGACCCCATCATATAACTAGTCAGGTAACGGAAATTCACCCTGACAGAATACACAAATCCAAAAATCTGAGATATAAAATTAAACTCATTCATGCAGTTTGTGAATGAAGTAAATTAATTGTATTTTCCAACTCTTCGTTTCTTAACTCTGCGTTTCTTCTGTTTTGTGTCACATCACTTTGCAGAGCTTTAGACTTGCAAAACTTTAAATATTCTTCACTCTGTTGACACATGGAAATAAACTTCATTGTTTTTTTAAACCATTCAACTCTGTAACATGGTTTCAATAATTTATGTGTTCAAAGCACAAGAATTTATACAAAATGCACCGGTTTTAATTATTTTGCTTTGTGATTGACATAGTACATAATTTAAAAGAAATTAAAGCTATTGGTCAAAAGGCCTTCAAAACATGATTTTCTTTAGAAAAATTAAGCACAAAGGCAAAAGGTAAAGGTTATTTCCATACACAGACATGTTTCATACCACATGTCACAATGGCAGGTCAAATTTAAAATGCAATTCATTATTTGGGATGACAAATCAGGTTACATCATGATTATAGTCAGAATTTATGATTTCCCTTACTTTTTTGTTTCCAATTTCTATTTCCAAAACTTCATGGTAATTACAACTTTTCGCACACAACACATCTTTTTTACGCTATTCTCAGTACTTTGAGGAAAATCTTCCATATGCAACATTTGTTCCTATCATGCAAATTAACACCACAAAACTTTGCACAAGTACCACTACCCAAATATTTTTGAAACATATTTCTTGACGCATGTTTCACTCAGTCGCACAGCTTGTAACTCATGTTGTCACAGAACTCTAGTAATACATAACATTAGTATTCTAAATACAGAAACAAAATTACAGTTCAACGCCGCAGTATTAGGTTAAAATGTCACCTTGATCTTTCACTAAATGCCTTTATTAACTTAATCCAAAACATTTTAGACTGCGATAATGACATTTAAATGCACATATCAAACATGCTTGAACACGAGAATATCATTTCATTACTTATTAGGACTGATGTAATCTTTATAAAATAAAACAGTCATTGAATAAACTTTAAAATCAGTTCCAAGCACAAACTATCCAGCCTGTGCACCAGACAGATGCAGATAAAGCAGCTGCAATTATTGAACAAAAGTATTAAACAACTATTTTTCAGTGAGGGCTATTCATTCCTAGGGCAAAACTCGAAAAAAGCAACATTGGAGATCTGAAAAACGTACTTCCCTCATATTTTCTAAAACATGTTTCAGCATTGGAAATATATAATTGCCCTTTGTCTCAGTGTTGGCTTTTGGAATGAACTCTCAAGTTAAGTTCAATCTTTTAATGTTCCTACTGCCTTCATAAATGTATACAATATTCCTGTTGAATGGTGTTACAAAGTCTGATTACACTGTAATTTCAGTCAAATTGTAAAATTTCAGGAGGCATTTAACAAGAAACTCATCCCTTTCTCATCTCACCTCTCTCTCCTTCAGCCAAATGCTGCAATCTTGAGCAAAAACAGCGCAGGAGGAACTCAGAGAGGCAGGCAGTTTGAAGAAGGGTTCCAATTCTAAAAGTTGCCTGTCCCCAAATGTTGCCTGACCCATGGTCCTCCAGCACTTTATATCTCACCACAAACGTGTTCATTTATCAATTGTCAAATCTATCCTCTTTGGTTGGAACCCTCCTGTCAATGAAATATATTAAACGCCTGCGAAAGTCAGCGTTTCAGCCTTAAAAAAAACAATGTAATCACTGGATGTCACAGTAGAGCAGCTGGTGGAGAGCCATTGCTTTACAGCGACAGAGTCCCTGGATCAACTCGGACCTCAGGTGCCGTCTGTGCAGAGTTTGCACATTCTTGCATTGACTGTGTAGGTTTCCGCCCACATCTTACAATGGGTGATCAGCGTGACATTGGTGGGCTGAAGGGCCCATATCCATACTGTATCTCTAAACTAAAGATTGCATTTGATGGTCCAAGAGGTCATTTGGCTTTCATAGATATGGTGATTCTGGGTATGCAGTGGTTGACCAGCATGCCGAAGCTTGGCTAATAAACTTAGATAAGAGTCCAAACCCAAAACACAAGTTAATTAGAATATTTGAACTCAATTAAATAAAAAGCTGGCATCTATAACAGCAACGATGTATCTACAAGTAATCTAGAAACTAGATTATCGCAAAGAAAACAATTTTGTCCATTACAGTTCTTCAGGGAATGAAACCTACTATCACAATCTGGTCTGATCTACAATACTCAGTGTGGTTGACTGCAACTTCACTCTTCAACTCAGAAGAAACTAAGAATGGACAATACATGCCAGCAACATCCACACCTAGTGAACAAATAAGAGTCAATATCAGCTCCAAATAGAGCAAACTACTCAATTTCCCTGTCGCCCTGCAGTGCTTTTTGCTCAGGTACCTATTCAGTTTCATTTGAGGGTACTTATTGATTCTACTTCCATTACATTGTAGGCATTGAGTTACTAATCATCATCATAATATGCACTTTGGCAAGTCAGTCGCCATGAGTTGTGGCCCCGCTAAACAAACGTTAATTAATTTTCAAATAAAATTAAAATCTTAAAAGAAATCCCACCAGGATAATGGGGAAAGGTATCAAGACTGGGTAAAACATAAAATGCTGGTGGAACTCAGCAGACAGGCAGCATATGTGGAAAGAAAGGAATAGACAGCGTTTTAGGTCAAGATCCGTCTTCAATTTGATGGCGTAAAGGGGAAATAGCTGACAGAAGGAGGGAAGGTGAAAAGCTGGGGCAAGAGCTGGAGATACAAGGAACTGCAGTTGCTGGTTTATAAAAAACAAAGTACTGGAGTAACTCAGCAGGTCAGGCAGCATCTCTGGAAGACATGGATAGGCAATATTTTGGTTTGGGACTCTTCTTTAGACTGCAAGGAGATGAAGGTTGGTTAGATGAGTCAAGTGGGAGAGAGAAAGTGACTGAGGTTGGAGGGGTCATAAGTGGAGAAGACTACTGCACTACTACTACTGTATGTACGTATATATATTTATTGCTCCTTATTCTATGTTCGCTCTTCTGGGGAGATGCTAACTGCTTTTCGTTGTCTCTGTACTGTACACTGCACAATGACAATAAAGATTGAATCTGAATCTGACAAAAGAGTGCAGATAGTGGAATCTGGTAAGAAAGATAGAGAGTGAAATGTCCAGAGGGAGGAATGGTGGGTAGAAGGGGGAGGAGAGAAGAGATGAGGGAGAAGAAAAAAAGGAAATCCAGAGCAAGTGAAGAGTGGATAGAAAGGAAAAGAACTCTGTGCCAGGAGCAGCAAGAGTGACATAAAACTGTTTGAGGGATGGGATGTATTGGTTAATGAGATAGCTTTAAAAAAACAGAAACGATGGGCAGAATCGTTTCTCTCTGGGTTGTACCAGTAATGAAGAGCCAGTCAAAATGAGGAGCCGAGTCTAAAGAAGAGTCCATGTCCTCCCTCTTAAGACTAACGGAATCAAGGGATATGGGGAGAAAGCAGGAACGGGGTACTGATTTTGGATGATCAGCCGTGATCAAATTTGGTTGTCTCGAAGGGCCTACTCCTGCACCCATGTTCTGTGTTTCTATGCTGCCTGACCCGCTGGTTACCAAAGATCCCAGAGCTATAGGATCTTTGCTGGTTACGCCAGCACTGTGTGTTGTGCGCCAAAGGCGAGCGGATTACTACACGGGGCAAGCCAGACGTTCCGCCCAGAGATATCTTTGGTTCCGCCCCGGTGAGCAGGGCCGCGTTCGTTCAACACCAGCCCGGCGGTTAACCTTCCGCCGCAAAGAGAAAGGTCCCCGATTGCAGTTAACCACCGACTCCATCTGGTCACGACCACACGGACCCTTTTATCTTGCGGCTGTTGAGAGCACAGGGGTACGAGATGGAGAACTATGAGGAACTGAGTGAGTGAGTGTGGGAGAGAGGCAGAAAGGATTTGCCGGTCAGGCTGACGGCGCCTCACCTTTTTCACGGTCCGCGGCGCTTCCATGACGGTGCCGTCCGCGTTGAACGTGTCCCCGTTCTGCGCGGTCTCCACCCGCTTCATCGCCGACTTGGCGTCCTTGGCCGCGGTGCTTAGCGGCGGTAGGTGATGCTGCTTGACTTCCTCCGCCGAGGTTGTAGCCGTGGGCTCCACGTCTTTTGTCTGGACGCCGTTGCCCTCGGCGCTCACCTTCTCCGGGGCCACCACGGCCTCTCTCAGCTCCACCTCGGCCAGCTTGGCCGTGACTACCTGCAGCGACATCTTTTACCCTGCTCCCTTCTTCTTCCTCCTCTCTCACTCGCTTATCTTTATCGAAATGCGACGGTTTCTCTCACAATCCCGACTGTTGCACTGGCAGCACTAGCGGACTGTGCTCTCTCTCTCCGCTCCGCCTCTCGAAACTTCCAACCGCCCGCGTTGCCGGGCCTTGTAGTTCTTCGTGTCTACTGGTGGCGCCGCCCGCCCCACACGTCACGGGCGCGCAAAGCCTTTCGGTTAACGTAGTTCAGTTCACCATCCATTCGCCAGAGTTGAAGATTCAGATTCAGATTCAACTTTAATTGTCATTGTGCAGTGTACAGTACAGAGACAACGAGATGCAGTTAACATCTCCCTAGAAGAGCGACATAGAATATGAGCAATAAATAAATCTATTTACGTGCAAACAGTCATAGTGTTTTTCCTGGTGGGAGGAGTGGGGGGTGGGGGTGATTGGCAATCACCGAGGTACAGTGTTGAATAGTGTAACAGCCGCAGGGAAGAAGCTGTTCCTGGACCTACCGGTCCGGCAACGGAGAGACCTGTAGCGCCTCTTGAAACTACACATCCCACAACGCCACACGTTTACGCATGTAATGGCATTTCACTCCACCTTGCGAGTTGCAATGTGTAAGAAAGGCATGTTTAAAAGCAGGAGGAACTCAGCGGGTCAGGCAGCATCTCTGGAGAAAAGTAATAGGTGACGTTTCGGGTCGAGACCCTTCACCCGTCTATTTTTTTCTCTCCAGAGATGCTGCCTGACCCGCTGAATTACTACAGCATTTTATGTCTCTTGCGTGTTGCAGTGTGATCTACTCCAGAGGATCGGAAAGTTTGGGCAGGATTATTAAAAATATATATCAATTTGGGGGTCGGGGACTATTGAGGTCAGAGAAGGAGGCGGAGAATCGATAACTTGAAGTAACTCGATAACTGAATTAAAAAATAAAAATAAATGTAGACACAAGGAATTGCAGATGATGATTTACAGAAAAAGATACAAAGTGCTGGAATAACAGCGCACCAGGCAGCATTTCTGGAGAACATGGATAGGTCGAGACCCTCAAGTTGAAAAACGGAAATGTAACCAATCCATGTTTTCCTGGGAGAACCCGAACCCGCCGAGTTACTTTGCTCCAGTTTGTGTCTTGTTTTTTGTTTTAAAAAAGGCAACAAATGGCAGGTCACATAAAATCATTAACAAGTGAAACACGGTTAATTTTACACGTCAATTAATTCTGATGAAATGTCATTCGGGCATAAAAAACCCTCACGTTGCAATTGTGAGCAAGAAATAAAGCGCTGGCGGAACTCAGCAGGATGGACAACTCTGAAGAAAGGTACCGACCCGACCAGAAACGTGGTCTGTCAGTCCCCTCTACAGATACAGCCTGATCCTCTGAATTCCACCAGCACTTTTTTGTTTTTAACAGGAACATTAACTCTAATTCGTACTGCACTAATGTTGACTCACCTCCTTTCTATTTTCAGCATTTGCTATTTTTATTTAATCACCATGGTAGGCACTGTTGCATACATTTTTCTTTGAATTGTCTGAAACATATCTGTTGACTAATGTAAAAATCTGGGAAGAGCTCATCCATCAAGAGCAGAGCTAGACAAAAAAAGCATATTTTCAATTCAAAGAAGGAGGCTTGTGAAATTGTCAGAAATTGTAGCGGACGTGAGGATTGGTATCATTTCAAAATTTAATGGTTCAATCAATTTGGTGATTCAATGGTTCTTTATTGTCACATGTACAGAGGTACAGTGATTGTTTTGCATATTGTTCAGTAAAGTTTTTTAATACATGAGCACAAGTAGGACAGTAGGCAGTAGGACATCAAAAACCATAGCCGTGAGCACTGGCTCACCCCAAGGCTGTGTCCTAAGCCCCCTGCTGTTTAGTCTGCTGACACACGACTGTACTGCCAGACTCAATAACAACTTCATCAACAAGTTCGCTGATGACACAACAGTGGTGGGTCTCATCAGTGACAATGATGAATCGGCGTACAGGATGGAGGTGGAGCTGCTCACAGGTTGGTGCAAATCCCACAACCTCATTCTTAACGTGGGAAAAACTAAGGAGATGGTGGTTGACTTCAGGAGGGCGGGGAAACAACACCATACACCTCTGCACATCGACGGAGCTGATGTGGAAAGGGTCAGCAGCATGAAGTTCATAGGACTACATCTGTCTGATGACCTGACGTCCACGGCCAACACCACAGCTCTGGTCAAGAGAGCCCAGCAGCAACTACACCCTCTCCGAAGACTACGTAAAGCAGGCCTCCCCACTACACACCTACGGACTTTTTATAGGGGGACTGTCGAGAGCACATTGACCTACGGCACCACTTCCTGGTTCGGGAGCTGCAAGGCGTACGAACGGCACCAACTAGACAGGATAGTGAAGACCGCCAGCAGGATTATTGGTGCTCCACTCCCTTTCCTGCTGGACATATACAGGAAGAGATGTATCAGCAGAGCCATCTCCATCATCAAAGACCCTTACCACCCATCGCATGACATTTTCTCCATCCTGCCATCTGGGAAGAGGTACAGGAGCATTAGCTGCAAAACCAGCAGGATGCTCCTCAGCTTCTTCCCACAGGCTAAAGACTGCTAAATGGACTTTGCCCCCTGCCAAGTATCGCGCACAAACCCCCAACCTGGACACACTGCAGCAGAGCCACTGTTGTGCCGCTGCCGGTCGGAACGCCTGTTGAATGTTTAGTAGAGTGTTAAATTTGTTCATGATACATGTATTTTTTATTTCTATTTATTTTTCATGCACACTGAATGGACACTGGTTGAGCAACGTTTTTTTGTTTCCTCTGGGTATGCGAATACTCAGGAAATGACAATAAAGATATACAATACAATACAATACAATACAACCTTAGATTAGGTACAAAATGTATAGAAATAATCAACTGAGACAATATACAAGAGTAATGGTTTTGGCACCATTTTCAAAGTCCAGTTCAGTAAAGAAGGACCAAGAATTGAAGAAAAGAGAGTAAGCTGTCAAGAAACATAAAAATGGACTGTATAGTTCAATGAACATGTAATAAAGAAGATGACTAGAGGCAACTGTGAAATACAGATAGAGGAGAGGTTATAATGGAGAATTTCATTTTTTTATATTTCCTTATGATATAGGAGGTAATTTGGCCCATTAATTCCAGCTATCAGGGAATCCCATTCCTTCGACATGTCCTTATAACCGATTTTCTCTGTTATGCCCCAGCTTTAACCACCCTTGAATTGACTGCTACCGTCCAACCTCACAGTAATTTACATTAACTAATTAACAATCAGCACATCTTTGGGGTTTGGAAGGAAACTGAAGCAACTAAGTTCAACTCGGGTGTTACAGCAAGATCTTGCAAACATCATAAATGTGTAGGAAGGAACTACTGATGCTGGTTTAAACCGAAGATAGACACAAAAAGCTGGAGTAACTCAGCGGGACTGGCAGCATCTCTGGAGAGAAGGAATGGGTGACATTTCGGGTTGACACCCTTCTTCAGTCAGGATTGAACCCTGTTTACTGGAGCTGTGAGACGGCTGCACTATCTGCAATTCCACTTGCTATGCCACTGCAGATAAAAAAAATCCAGAGAACCAAGGATATAATCAGAAGAAGGAACTGAAAACAATTATCACAAGTAAAAATCTTTGTGTGCAGCTGATGAGCTTGAAAGTTGATAAATCCCAAGGACTCATTTTGTATTTTGTTATGACATGGAAGGTGATATAGCCCATTGAATCTATGCTGGCTCTCGGAGCATTCTGATCAGTCCAATTCCCAAAATTATTTCCCTGTAGCCTATTCTCTTCTCAATGCCCATTAACTCCCCACAGATTCTCCCAACATCCACCTCCAACATCCACTTACATCATGAAAGTCAGTCTAATAAATCTGGCGAAGCAATACAATATTTCAAACTGAATTTTGTTCATCTGAGAGGTTATTGATCTAGGCTTAAAGAAAGTTGTGCGTGATCATAAACACACTCTAGGAAAGCCAGAGATCCTGTGTTTTGGCCAGAATGGTAAGACAAGGAGTTAATTCCTTGTAGAAGTATTATTATTCACCCTGTTGGTTGGGTGTGGGGGGGGGGTGAAATTTGACTACAAAAAGACACAAACATAGAAACATAGGAAATAGGTGCAGGAGTAGGCCATTCGGCCCTTCGAGCCATTCAATATGTACAGCCATTCAATATGATCATGGCTGATCATCCAAAATCAGTACCCCGTTCCGGCTTTTTCCCCATCCCATATCTCTTGATTCCTTTAGCCCTAAGAGCTAAATCTAACTCTCTTGAAAACATCCAATGAATTGGTCTCTGCCTTCTTTGGCAGAGAATTCCACAGATTCACAACTCTCTGGGTGAAAATGGTTTTCCTCATCTCAGTCCTAAATGTCCTACCACTTATTCTTAAACTGTGACCCCTGGTTCAGGATTCCCGTAACATCGGGAACATTTTTCCTGCATCTACCCTGCCCAGTCCTCTAAGAATTTTATATGTTTCTATAAGATCTCCTCTCATCCTTATAAATTCCAAAAAATACAAGCCCAGTCGACCCATTCTTTCATCATATGTCTGTCCTGCCATCCTGGGAATTCACTCAATAGCAATAATGTCCTTCCTCAAATTAGGAGACCAGAATTGCATACAATACTCCAGGTGCAGTCTCACCACTACCCTGTACAACTGCAGTAGGACCTCCTTGCTCCTAAACTCAAATCCTCTCGCAATGAAGGCCAACATGTCATTAGCTTTCTTCACTGCCTGCTATATCTGCATTCTTACTTTCAGTGACTGATGTACAAGCACACCAGGCCTCATTGCCCCTACCTTCTCCTAATCTGACACCATTCAGACAATAATCTGCCTTCCTGTTCTTGCCACCAAAGTGGATACCCTCACATTTATCCACCTAGTACTGCATCTGCCATGCTTCTGCCCACTCACCCAACCTATCCAAGTCACCTTGCAGCCTCATAACATCCTCCTCGCAGCTCACACTGTCACCCAGCTTTGTGTCATCCGCAAACTTAGAGATGTTACATTTAATTCCATTGTCAAAATTGTTAATATATACTGTGAACAACTGGGATTCCAGCACCGAGCCTCGCGGCACCCCACTAGTCACTGCCTGCCATTCTGAAAAAGACCCGTTAACTCATACTCTTTGCTTCTTGACTGCCAACCAGTTCTCTATCCATGTCAATACCCTACCCCCAATACCATGTGCTCTAATTCTGCTCACTAATCTCTTGTGTGGGACCTTGTCAAAGGCTTTTTGAAAGTCCAGATACACCACATCCACTGGCTCTCCTTTATCCTTTCTACTTGTTACATCTGCAAAAAATTCCAAAATATTAGTCAAGCATGATTTATTTCCTCTTCATAAATCCATGCTGACTTTGACTAATCCCGTCACTGCTTTCCAACTGCGCTGCTATAACATCTTTAATAATCGACTCCAACATCTTCCCCACTACCGATGTAAGGCTAACTGGTCAATAATTTCCTGTTTTCTCTCTCCTCCTTTCTTAAAAAGTGGCGTTACATTGACTACCCTCGTCCACAGGAACTGATCCAGAGTCGAGAGAACATTGGAAAATGATTGCCAATGCATCCACCATTTCTAGGGCAACCTCCTTGAGTACTCTGGGATGCAGACCATCAGGCCCTGGGGATTTATCTGCCTTCAGTCCCAACAGTTTACCTAACACCATTTTCTGACTAATGTGGATTCCAGTTCCTCCCTCCTACTAGATCCTCTGTGCCCTAGTATTTCTGGGAGATTGGTTCTGTCTTCACTAAGAAAGGCACAAACAAAGTACTCGTTTAACTGCCATTAAGTATTCTGCCATTTCCTTGTTTCCCATTATAAATTCACCTGTCTCTGACTGCAAGGGGCCTACATTCGTCTTCACTAATCTTTTCCTTTTTACATACCTAAATAAACTTTTACAGTCAGTTTTTATATTCCCTGCAAGCTTTCTTTCGTGCTCCCCCCCCCCCCTCTTAATTAACCCCTTTGTCCTCCTCTGTTGAGTTCTAAATTTCTCCCAGTCTTTTGGTTTGCCGCTTCTTCTGGCCAATTTATATGTCTCTTTGGTGGATTTAACATCATCCTCGACTTCCCTCGTCAGCCACGGTTGAGCCGCCTTCCCAATTTTATTTTTTCACCAGACAGGGATGAACAATTTCTGGAGTTCAGATCATCCATGCGGTTTTTAAATCTTTGCCATTGCATCTCCACTGTCAACCCTTTAAGTATAATTAGCCAATTCCCATCACATACTTTTGAAGTCTCCTTTATTCAAGTTCAGGACCCAGCCCCCATATGCCCTGATGGTATTACAGTTACCGAGACCGACGTCAGAACATCTTTCAGGGGGGTGAACCCTCGGAAAGCACCTGGACCTAATAGTATACCCGGTCGAGTTCTCAAAACCTGTGCAGACCAACTGGCTGAAATTTTTGTGGACATTTTCAAACTCTCATTATTGAGGTCTGATATTCCCACCTGCTTTAAGAGGGCATCAATAATACCGGTGCCCAAGAAGAGTAAGATGACGTGCCTCAACGACTATCGACCAGTGGCACTAACGTCTGTGGTGATGAAGTGCTTTGAGAGGTTGTTTATGGTGCATATTAACTTCTACCTCAACAAGAACCTCGACCCACTGCAGTTTGCCTACTGTCACAACAGATCAACGGAGAATGCGATCTCACTGGCTCTCCACTCAGCACTGGACCACTTGGAAAATAAAAACACTTACGTCAGGCTGTTGTGTATAGACTACAGCTCGGCATTCAATACCATCATCCCCTCCAAACAGGTTCCCATCTGGGCTTACATCAGAGACCCACACCATCCTGGCCACACACTCATTTCACCCCTGCCATCGGGAAGAAGGTACAGGAACCTGAAAACTCTTAACGTCCAGGTTCAGTACAACCTTAAATACACTATGACCTCAAATAAGCTCTGAACTACAATCTATATTACTAAAAGTCTCATCTTAACCACTTCCTGTTGCACTGTATATTGATTTTAGAAAAAACATTGATGAAAAATAAAAAACTTATTAATGTTTAAAAAATTATCTCTCCTGAAGGCCACGCCCCTTCCAGAGGGACTATAAAACCGGAAGTGTTGAGTGCCTCAGTCAGTCTCTGCAAGATGAAGCGAGAGAGCCTGGGGGGGGGGGGGGGGGGGGGGGGGGGGGGGGGAAAGGGGGGAGAGAGAGCCCGGGGGGGGGGGGGGGGGGTGGTGGAGAGAGAGCCCGGGGGGAGGCGAGAGAGAGCCCGGGGTGGAGAGGGGAGGGGCTCGGAACCTGGTGAGCGCTCAGTAGCTGCAGTACAGATCCCACTTGCTCGTTCTTTCTGCGCCTTTTGAAGAATGGAGGGTTGAGGGGGGAGGGAGTGACATCACTCACTGCGCGTGGAATTTAGGGCAGCAGGCCGCGAGGAGCAGAGCCATTGTGACATCATCAGCGAGACCATCTCGTTTATTTTCCAGGTTATTCGAATTTTTTGAACATTTTCATAAATAACTCGAGAAATAATGCATGAAATTTTCAGATAAGGTGATTTTTGACATGGCGTAAATCTCTGAATATGTGAAAATTTCACCGTTAGTGCGTCATGTTTTCGAGGAGATGTGAAACACACATGAACATCGCACAATACACACACATCCAAGGTCAGAGTTTTATAAGTATAAAATATATATACAATAGATGTGTGTACTTGTGGGTATGTGTATATGTACACACTGATTTTTTTTTTCATGTTTATCATATTGTTTACAGTGTACTGTGTTTACATATTCTGTTGTGCTGCAGCAAGTAAGAATTTCATTGTTCTATCTGGGACACATGACAATAAAACACTCTTGGGCCATTCTTTGGAAAGTGAACAAAAATGCCACACACGTGACCATATGTCATTTACATGAAGTAATACATAAAAAAAAAATTTGTACGGGATTAATCTTATTCCTTGCTATTTTCCTACCTACAGAACTATAATGCATGTCTGCGAAAGATATGAACATTCTAGCTTTTTACAATTCAGAGTTTGTAAGATAAAACTGAGTTATGAAAAAATGCTTCCGTGTGAGGTAACGCACATGACCTGTCATATTTGACCTCTAACCCTAAACAAACATTGTCAGCATAAAATAAAAATTTAACGATAAATTGAAAAAAAAGAATCATATATACAGTACAAAACAATATACCTGTAATACATTCAGAATTAAAAGAGATCTATTCCACAATTTTGCATATTTTTGGTCACACACTTGACTTGAATTAACCGTGTCACTCTCCATCCTAATGCAGAATTCCACCATATCATGATCACTGTTGCCCAAGGGGCCTTGCACAACCAGATCGCTAAGCTAACTAATCCTTCCTCATTACACAATACCCAGTCGAGGATGGTCTGCCCGCTGGTCGGTTCTTCTACATATTAGTTTAAAAACCCATCCAATATACATTCCAGGAAATAATCCTCCTCAGCACTGTTACCAATTTGGTAGGCCCAGTCTATATGTAGATTAAACTCACCGGATTTAGGCTCCAGTCTCTGTGGAGGCGTGGGTTCGAATCCCACCGCTGACACCATGTTGTTCTTCGTGGTCTGGTATCTGTTATACCATTGTTATGACTCTGGAATGGCCGCAAGTACACGTATTTAGGGGTTTGAAGCTGAGCATAAATCAAGGCTCTGTTTATTTCACTTCCATCTGGAACCGGAGTGCCCCGCCCAAATTACATAATTCCCACATATACAGGTTGCTACACGGGCAAACAAAGTAGTCATATTTATATAACAAAGTAGTCCTTGCAATATCACAATGATAACCACTGTACCTTTGCTACACGCACCCCCAACCTCCCTACTGCTGTTTGGTGGGCTGCATACAACTCCAAGCGTTTTCTGCCCTTAGCTATTTCGCAGTTCTACCCATACTGATTCTACAGCATCCAAGTATATGTTTCTCCTTGCTATTGCATTAATTTATTTAACTAACAATGCTACCCCACCTCCTCTTCCTTTCTGTCTATCCTTCCTGAATACCAAATACCCCTGCATGTTTAGCACCCAGCCTTGGTCACCCTGGAGCCATGTCTCCGTAATTCCATCTATATCATATCTCTTAACCACTAACTGCACATTCAATTCATCCATCTTATTTCTAATGCTCCTTGCATTAAGGCACAAAGCTTTCAGGATAGTTTTTTTCTTATCTCCGTTCTACCTTTTGCTTCTGTCGTCCTTTTATGGCCCTCTGTCTCCTTGCATTGGGGCCCATCTCCCTGCCCTGTTGGAGCAACTCAGCTAGAGTAACTCAGATGGCCAAGCAGCATCTTTGGAGAACATGCATAGGTGACGTTTCGGGTTGGAACCCTTCTACACATTGAAGAGATGCTGCCTGACCTGCTGAATTACTCCAGCACTTTGTGTGTTTTTGTTTGCTTAAACTAGCATCTGCAGTTCCATGTATCTCTGATATTTTACTACGATGGTTCTTATGGTGGAACAGCATGGTGTCAACCACTGACTAATGTACAAACAATTCATCCATAACAATAGAAGAGCTAACCCAGCATAAATAAGCTTCCATAGTTCCTGGTTGTTTGATGTTTATTGGTTTAACTTTTTATTGTAAAATGATCAGGTGAAAAACATTTTATTAAGTAGATGCAAACTAAGAAATTAAGCATTATAAATGACATTTTCCCCACTACAAAATTCTTGCACTACAGCCCTCTATGTACACTGATCAAAATTAAGTTTTAAATGGCTATATATGATAGAAAAATAACCATTTACATTTCTATACAAAAATATCATTTTCAGTATTTGATAGAAATAGACTATGTGTTGGCAGAGATGGGGAACCGGGCGAGGATCAGACATTTCCAAGATCTTTGTCAGGTGTTTATTGGATTCACACATACCCATCCATGCAATGCATGCTTGTTTACCTGTAGGTATGTTTTTACCTTGAATGTTAGTGATGAGCGATAGCAAATCAGCAGTGACTGGAAAATAAAAGTGGGGAGAGACATAGAATGGAGTGCCAATTTGTATCACCCATGTTGCTCTTAAAAACAATCTTAACATTACTCCTGATAAAGTGCACCTCACATTTCATGAGTAACAATACCAACATTTTATCTTTTAGAGTAACAAAGGTAACACAGAAAAGTAAATGTTTTTTAAATTGTAGGATGTGTTCAAAGATCAGTGTTGGGATGGTTAACAAACAGAGTGACCTATCACTCTGTGGTCTACGTTCCATCATCAAAAGGCTGATTTGCTTAGGACAGTCAGTGAAAGCCTTGACCCGCAACATATAAGAGAACATGTGGTTCCTCACTGGCAAACTTAAGACAATTCCAATCACCCCATATCAACAAATTGTAATAGTAAGCAATGGAATCTTTGTAATTAAAAGTGCACAGAACAATTCCTGATTAGACACAAAATGCTGTAGTAACTCAGCGGGACAGGCAGCATCTCTGGATAGAAGGAATGGGTGACGTTTCGGGTTGAGACCCTTCTTCAGATGTTTCAAGTCGAGAACCATTCCTTCTATCCAGAGATGCTGCCTGTCCCGCTAAGTTACTCTAGCATTTTGTGTCTATGTTCGGTGTAAATCAGCATCTGCAGTTTCTTTCTACACAATAGACACAAAATGCTGGAGTAACTCAGCAGGACCTTGCTACACAATTCCTGATTATATTAATTTCAAAATTTACTCATTGTTGGAAACAGCACTTCAATTTGTACAATATTAAAATAAATATTAAAGATTATTGGAATTATGTGGGATTACAGAATAGAGGTTACAGGTAAATTAACCATGTTATTACTGAATGATGGAACAAGGCGAAGTGGCAGATAGCCTATTCCCCCTTATTTGTATATTCATATCTCTCAGCAGGTTCAGATTGGGATCCTGGAATGCCACTCATTCCAATATGCCTGAAGAATTTCTTTGGATTAGCTAATATGATCTGCTACCCTCTGGAATAGGACCGAACACTCCTGATAATGGTAGATTACCAGAGTCCGAGCAAGGCATAGAGTAAAGCAGGGTAATAGCAGTGCAGTATGAAGTACAACTATGTTATTGGCAAGGTGGGCAATATGGGAATAATGGGTCTCTTAAATTTTGGGACCAAATCTTCATCCAAGATAAATTATAATGCGGTTCTACTCTAGTTTGGCAGCAAATGCCATTACAATTGGAAAATCTGTAGTTCTAACTTGGACATTTACGATATGACTTTGTGCCTTTGTTTTCAAAATATTACTTAACGTTTTGCTTTCCACACACTAGCACCTATCCATATGAAAATCATATCCCTCAATCAATAAAATTCAGAATTAACTGCAATTCCGATGCATGATCTGGTCAAACAAAATCACTCGATCACAGAACCTGCACTGCAGTGTTCTTCATTGAACTTCTTACATTCAGAAAAATATTTATACAATAAATAATTTCAATAAAGAAATATTTCAAAAGTTTTGGAGTACATTTTGTATTTCAGCACCATAGATGTTAGGAGACCAGGCTAGGAGAATAGGTCATGTGACAGTGGTGCAACTGATAAAGCTGATGCCTCACAGCACCAGAGACCTAGGTTTGATCCAGACCTCAGGTTCTGTCTGTGCGGAGCTTGCACGCTCTCCCTGTGACAGCAAAGGTTTCCTCTGGGTGTTCCGATTTCCACCGGGTGCTCCGGTTTCCTCCCGTATTCCAGACATGTGGGTTTGTACGTTAATTGGCCTATGTAAATTGCCCTTAGTGTGTAAGGAGTGGATGAGAGTGGGATAATGTAGAACTAGTGTGAATGGATGATCAATGATCAGTGTGGACTCAGTGGGCCAAACATCCTGTTTCCATGCTGTATCTCTAAATTAAACAAACCTAAAACTAAGCTGTTGTGATTGCCCGTTATATGGAGAGGTTGAATGTGAAGCTTCTGCCTTAGTTGGACTAGAGACTGCATGATGTAAGCTGCCGGAATATATTTATTATTGAGATATTTCCCAAGGTTTGTCAAGTAAGTATACAGAACTCTACTTTGCATCAAAAGGAGGTATCAGGAGAAGGGTTAGACATTTGGGTGGTAACAGAAAGGTTCAAAATTGGAGAAACACTGGTTAGGTTTGTAGAATTGAATGAATTTGTGGAGAAAGAGGGTTGATGCCATTGAAGGATTCAAAGACAAACTTCAAATGTATTAGGGACTTATGGCTAATGTGGATCAGCAAAAATATGGTGAATGGGATTTGATACTGGATTGTTTTGATTGACATGAACTTTACAAGAGGTTAAGAAGGATGCTGGACCTCCAGAAATGTAATGGATTAAAAGGGCAAAAGACGGTTATAGTTCAGGTTGCAATGCTCATAGGGTATGTGACCAGCTTGAGGAGGAATAAGGCAGACTGATCTTTCACTATTTGCCATTTCTGTAAATACAGTTAACATCACAAGTCTGTATCCAATGAACACCCCACCTCCCATGATATCTACAACCGGGCTAATCGGATAGACAACAATATAACAAACTTTTATGAAGCTTTAAAGGTGTAATTTAGACTGCATAACCATCTCTGATCTCTGCTGCCAAACAGGGTTGGGCAGGCAGCTCTTGACAAACATTCCTTTAAGAGCAAGAGAGGTTGATAGTATCCTGGATCAAATCTCTACACATCACTTCCTAAATCTGATCAAATATGCTTATATCACAAAGAGTTTTAACAAATGACGTTGTTGTTGTTAAATTTTAACCTTTCGAAATGTCATAAGCAACAAATTTATACCAACAGCCGCCAACAGAATCTATACAGTATCAAAGAATGTGGCGGAGGCGTTTAATCCACTGAAGGAAATTGGATATGAATTCAAAGCTATAGAGACAATGGGTATAGGGATGGTGGTGAAGGCAGATATGATGGTGACATTTAAGAGGCTTTAATAGGCACATAGATATGCAAGGAATGGAGGAAGATGGGCCATGTGCATGCAGTGGTAATTAGTACATCATGTTCAGCATGGACATTGTGGGCAGAAGGGCCTGTTCCTGTGCCACACTGTTCTGTGTTCCAATTATATTATTCTAGGAAAGAGCTAGCATAGGTAAGCTGGGATGAATGGCCAAATCTTATTCTGTGGTTTTCTATGATTAACCTATTGGGCATTCACAAAATGCATATTGAAGGTAAAGAGTAGTGAAAAAAAAAAATCTACATTTTATCAAGATCGATGTATAATCCTCGTCTAGCCGAACATAAGACTATACTTAGAAGTTACTAGCATTCCCAATCCTGTTGATCAGTGCCATAGCTCTGGAAATGCCTGCAGTAACTTTATCAAATTGGCCTGTCAAGATTGTTTAATAATGTGACCTGTAAACGTGAGGTTTCAAGTCAAGGGCCACCTTTCAGTCCATGGTAGCTAGTACGTTGGGCTACTCCAATCACTTTGAGAGGTAGTAAACCGCTTCCTACTGTTTCCATGATATTATTTAAACAATGAATTTACTTGCAGTACCAGATATTCATGCTTCCAAATGTTCAGTAAAGTACCTTTGTTGGATTCTACAAACTTATGAAGTGCAGCAGCTATTTACTGAAGTCCCCAGTAGAAGTCAGATGGTGCTGCACTTCATGTTGTTAATTCCAATTGACCTAAGGTTCAAAAATCAGAGTCGGCATCCATTAACTCAGTATCCACCAGATTTGTTCTTGAATGTATGGGTGCAATAGCAGTCCTTCTCCGCTGGGATATGGGTACATGAGGATTGTTAATTGCAGGGAGTCCTCCAAGCTCCATATTGGCAGAGGAACGAGTGACCGCACGATTGCATGGTCTCTGTGGAGGCCGGAATCGATCTCCTGGGGAAAATCCCAGGTCACTCTGTAGTACATCTTCAACTGAAAGAAGGTTTGCGATCAGATTTAGAGGTGGATTCCCTCTGGGTCCCAAGGAGCTACCAAGTGCTCCTCTGAGATGCCTCCCATCAGGAAGTCCAGGGCTAAAACCATATTCCAAGAAAGCACCTGGCAAAATATCCTGCACGTTAGTTGGTTCGACTGCTTTAGATACCAAGCTTTTTTGCATGATCAACTTGGGCAAGCGCGGGATGGTACTGGATGCTCTTTCAGTGCAGTAGCCCATGTCTTGTGGCTCCTCTGGATATCCAAGAGGTCCAACACGTTTCTTTCTCCTCTTCTTCTTCCCAGTTTTCTTCTGAAGTTCTGGGGGAATTTCAGCCTCAATAATCCAGAGGTCCTTCGTATTGTCATCCGGAGGAACTGAAATAGAACAAAACAGTATCAAACAGTTGATTCTAACTCCTGTCTCTCAATTTCACCGCTGCATAACCCACTACTGGAATTTGATACTATGTCATCACATGTAAACACTCCCGTTCACGATGAAAGCAAAGTTATAGATGACGATGTTGTAGCTGGCTGAGCTATGATACTGTCCTGAGGTACTTCTGCAGCAAGGATATGGGGCTGGAATGACAATAAACACAGGTGAAGTGTTTACCCCGTGATGCACAATGACTTCAATTTTATGATGACTGTCTGACGCCACATTTGATCAGATGCTGCCGTGGTGTAAAGGGCAGTCACTCTCACCGCACTTATGGAATATAGCTCCAATCCCAATGAAGTGCTTCGAAAGGCTGGTTCTCTCCCACATCAAATCAGGCATCCCAGCCTCACTGGACTCTCATCCATGCAGGGCAAATAGATCAACAGAGGATGCCATCTCTCTGGCTCTTCACACTGTCCTGACCCACCTGGACAGACAGGGCACGTACGTGAGGATGCTCTTCGTTGACTATAGCTCTGCATTCAACACGGTCATCCCCACCAAGCTCACCACCAAACTCCACCAGCTAGGCCTCAGCTCGCCGATATGCGATTGGATCCTGAACTTTCTGACGGAGCGACCGCAGGCAGTGAGACTGGGCCCGCACCTGTCCTCCACTATCACCCTGAGCACCGGCACACCACAGGGCTGTGTACTAAGCCCCATGCTCTACTCCCTCTTCACTCACGACTGTGTTCCTGCATACGACACCAACACCATTGTGAAGTTTGCAGACGGCACAACAGTGATTGGGCTGATCACCAACAGTGATGAAACAAAATACAGAGCGGAGGTGCAGAACCTGGCGGACTGGTGCGCACGTAACAACTTGTCACTAAACACCTCCAAGACCAAGGAGCTGATTATTGACTTCAGGAGGTCCCACAATGGAGAATACGCCCCAATCTCCATTTACGGGGAAAGTGTGGAGAGAGTGTCCAGCTTTAAGTTTCTGGGCACTCACATTTCTGAGGACCTCACATGGTCCACCAACATCGCTGCAGCGTTCTACCGCTGCACCACAGAGAGCATATTAACGTATGGCATCTCTGTGTGGTATCTCAGCTGCATGGAGGCGGAGAGGAGAGCTCTTCAGCGCGTCGTCCACAAAGCGCAGAGGATCATTGGGACATAGCTACCAGCCTTTGGAGGGCATCTACCACACACGGTGCCTCAGGAAGGCCGTCAGCATCCATAAAGACTCATCACACCCTTGTAACGGACTGTTCGAACTACTTCCCTCCGGCAGACGTTATAACACCTTCTACACCCGAACCTCAGAAACAACTTTATTCCCAGAGCTATAGCGGCTCTGAACCGGCCCTGCTGAGTGCCCCCCATCCTCACCGGACTGTCTCCCTCGAATGGTCATGTCACACAGCTTATTTATTTATTTTACTCTTCTTTTACATCGGTTGGAAGCTGCATACTAAATCTCGTTGCACTGACGTGCAATGACAATAAAATATATTATTATTATTATTATTATTATTAGCTCTTTATTTTGTGTTTGGTACAAAGCTGTGATGAGGTCTGAGCCAAGTGGTCCTGACAAAACCCAAACTCTACATCGTAGGGTGGGTTATTAGAGGGTAAGTGCTGCATGACAGCATTTTCACCAACATCATCCCAGCTGGAGAATTTCAAACTCCAGTGATTTTTCTGATTGTTGAGAGATTATTGAGATTGTATTGAGTGATTAACCAGAATGGATTTGTGATACTTTTGTGGACAGGACACAATTGTTAGGTAAATAACATTGCTTTAACAGTACAGAGAGAATTGGGTACCTGGTTGATGGGGGGGGGGGGGGGGGGGGCACTGCGGGACGGCTGCCCTGCCAGCAGCGTGTTCGTTATTTCTACTTTTTGGGGGGATTTTTTGGTGTGTCTAGTGTTGGTTTGGGTCTCTCGTTATGTCTTATATGGGGGGTGGTGGGGAGGGGGAAACCACTTTCGGCCGACTCCTCCACGGAGAGGCGACTTTTTGCATGTCACCTCCCTCGCAGCCTAACACCATGGATTGGAGCGGCCTTTCTCGGAGTCGGACCCGAAGCATCGGCAGCAGGCGCAGCGTGGACTTTCCATCACGGACTGGGCAAACCATTGGTGGGGGCTGCCAGAGAGGAGTGTTCCGATCGCTGGCCTGGTGACTTTGGCACTGTGGGGACTGTGGTCCGCGGAGCTTCTAGCCGCGGGCATGGCGTGAACTTACCATCCCGAGTCTAGGATCCCTCGCCGGGGATTGCTGGAGAAGAGCTCCAACCGCCGGCCTGCGGCCTATAGCATCCTGAAGCCGCGGAGTGTAGGGAAGTGTCGATTCGGGACCCCCAAGCCGCGGAGTGTGTTCCACCGCCTGTACATCGGGCCGTCTGTAGCGGTGACTACGGAGGGTCAATTGCCCCGACCACGGGTGAACGAAGTAGGAGGACTGGCTGGAACTTTGTTGCCTTCCACCACAGTGAAGAATGCTGTGGTGGCTGTTTGTGTTAAATTTGATTGTGTATTGTGTGTTCTTTTTAAGTGTATCGCTGCTGGCAAATTCATTTCACTGCATGTGATATGCATATATCGAATAAAATTGATTTTGACTTTGGCCTGCCATGTTCTTTGGCATAAATGTACGGTGTTATAGCCAAATGTTGTCCAGACCCAAAGCCTTTGTCACCACATTGTACCTCTCCCTACATTTACCACCAGCCAAGCAGTACTACTGAAAAAAAAATGTGCTGAGACTTAACGCTTGTTTAAGATTATTGAATGACTAATGATTATCAAAGTGGCAAACTCACCTGGTGACTCTGCAGGAGTGACGGAAATATCCTGCGGTAAAATTGCTCCCCTTCGGGCCACCATTTTGGTTACATGTTGAGCCCAAGCAGACGAGAGGTCACCAGATGGCTCGTTCAGATCAAAATTAATTCCAGCTGCAAACATAGGATGCCTTTTAGATATTGATTTCTTCTACTAATCCTCTCTTACCCACCTCGAATGAATTTCATGTAAACACTCCTGGCACCTAAATCTCTTATGAAGGATCAGCCTCACACCATTGTCACTCAGAATTAGGCTCCCTTAGTTGTTTTGTATTACTCTCTTTAATTATTATTGTTTTATTTAATATTATTTATTATTCGGCCCTTCGAGCCTGCACCGCCATTCAATATGATCATGGCTGATCATCCAACTCCCATCCCCCTGATCTTCCATCCATACCCCCTGATCACTTTAGCCACAAGGGCCACATCTAACTCCCTCTTAAATATAGCCAATGAACTGGCCTCAACTACCTTCTGTGGCAGAGAATTCCACAGATTCATCTGCGTAAAAAATGATTTTCTCATCTCGGTCCTAAAAGACTTCCCTCTTATCGTTAAACTGTGACCCCTTGTTCTGGACTTCCCCAACATCGGGAACAATCTTCCTGCATCTAGCCTGTGCAACCCCTTAAGAATTTTGAAAGTTTCTATAAGATCCCCCCTCAATCTTCTAAATTCTAGCGAGTACAAGCCGCGTCTATCCAGTCTTTCTTCATATGAAAGTCCTGCCATCCCAGGAATCAATCTGGTGAACCTTCTCTGTACTCCCTCTATGGCAAGAATATCTTTCTTCTATACCAATTACACAGATGTAAAGTCACTATCCACAAGCAATACACACGAGGAAGACTTTTTATTTTGAATCCATGTGTTTAAACGTGTTAGGGATTTTGCCTCTTCCTGGTGATTAGAGGCCGATGTGGCTGGGGGACAATTAGAGGATTGCTGTGGAACATAGATTCACTTTGCTGTCGGATAGCAGGTTGCAGGATGGAGGAGATAGTGTCAGGTTTTCAGATTGTCTGGGATGAGGGGATTGGGAGGCTGATTTCTGGTCAGGGTGGTTAGAGAGTGGCAGACAAACTGCTGGGAAATGGGAAACACACACAGTTAGTCGATGGCGCTGGGGAGGTGGGGTTGATGGACTTCCAGATCAGCTTGGAGTGAGTGGCAGTGGAATGCAGATTCCCATGTTAGTACAATGTCTCTTTATACTTTGCGGATGAATAATCAGAGGGTAATCAAGTAATCAACAGAAATCAAAAGTATCAAATCAAAACCAAGGAACATAGCCAGGAAAACATGTTGTAACCTGTAATATAAGACCAATGACTACCACTTTTTGAGCTTGTTAATGAAATGTAGCCCTGTATTAAAATCTCCTCAGTCTTGGCCAACCATTTACTAGAACCGAGGCCCAGAAGCATTTTTTAAACAATAATCTATTCTCATCTAATACTGCTCTTTTTAATTTCTGCCTCCTCTTTTTTCAAAATCTAAAAAATAAAAGTAAAAAAAACCTACTTCCTAGTAAGTATTCTGTGTCACTGCTCATAAGGTGACCTCATCTAAAACAAGATCGAATGCAGATTAGGTGATCACTGGATAAAACCTCTGTTCAAATTGCAAGTGTGATCCCAAGCTTGTGGCTGCCTGTCATTTTAATTCTCTGAGCTACTGCTTAGGTTTACAGTATATTTGCTTGACTCCCAATGAAGACTAAGGAACAGATCATTCTCTTTCAAATCACAGGATTTAACCATCCTATAATTTTAGATTATAACTTGATATAATTTTAGATTCCAATTGCATTGGATTTTCTGATAGCAACTAATTGGCCTTCTTCATCTGCACTCTTTCATTTTGATTTTCAGTACTTTGTCTTGAACAATGATCATCTCCCTTTGCTTTGCCCATTCCTTTTGTCATTTCATCACTCGGTCGTTCATTCTTGGCACAGACTTTCCCTTCTATCGTCTCTTCTCTCCCCAGCCCATTTCCGACCCATTTAAAACCTGTTACCAGTTCTGATTAATGATCAATGACTTGAAACATGAACTCCAATGCTGCCTAAACCTACAAAGTACTTCCAACACAATACAGCTACTTTATATATGGAACAAAACCATTTCAAACAAGGACTCACCCACAGGGCCTTCGTGAGAAACAGTCTGCATGCTGAATGACAGCTCCTTATCTGGGTTCTTCAGCAATTCCTTTCGCTTTGAGAAAGCTTTGGCAATCATCCTGCTTTTCTTGATTCGCTTTGGCTCATCGTCACTTCGACCAATAATTCTGATAATAAGAACTTTGATTGAAAAGGAGGCCGAGGAGAAAAAAATATTCCCTGCTACCCCCGACAGTGAGAGAGCGACAGTCATACACTTTATATTAAATTGGTTTGGAATATAATTGAGATTTCGTCACTTTGAAAATATCAAGACAATATTTTGGAGCAGAAATTGAGGTTTGACGCCTCCATTTTTATTGAAAATCTTTTAATATCACAAATATTAATTTGAAATATCACTCACTGAACTGGTTGAATTGACCAATTGCAATCCTTGTCACTAGTGTGTAACGTCATAACTTGAGACATACCTTTCAGTCCAAGTCTCAGCTCCCCACAAATCATTTCACATCGCCTACTGCCTCAGAACCAAGACATGAACTCGTTGGTTTCCTGTAAAACTCAGAGTTGGCGGCAGTTCCATGGCACTTGGAACTCTGTACTGGTGGCGGGGGGGGGGGGGGGGGGGGGGGGGGACATTTCACCATAAGCTGATCAACAATATTTATCAGATGAGCTCCTTGAAGTGGGCAGTGTTGGGATAATGAATTCATTGGAAAGTAAATTCTTCAGTCCAAAGAAGGGTCTCGACCCGAAACGTCACCCATTCTCCCCAGAGATGCTGCCTGTCCCGCTGAGTTACTCCAGCTTTTTGTGTCTATCACTGGAAAGTAACCTTGGCGGGGTCTAGCAACAAAGTGGGCCTGGTACCTATGGGTGGTTGATTTATAATCAAGTTAAAATGTTCTTCCACCTCAGAGAGTCATAGAGTTGTACAGAATAGAAACAAGCCCTACACTCCAACTCGTCCATCCTGTCCTTCAGAATCTCCTCCATTAGCTTCCAGTTAATTATTGACAGTGGAGCCTCACTCTCACAAAATGTTCATTGCTAGAAATGAATTCAATTTATAAACCTCAAACATCCTTATATAGACACAAAAAACTGGAGTACTTCAGTGGGACAGGCAGCATCTCTGGAGAGAAGGAATGGGTGACATTTCGATCAAGACCCTTCTTCAGACTGAAAGTCAAAAGACTGGAGTAACGTCACCCATTCCTTCTCTCCAGATATGCTGCCTGTCCCGCTGAGTTGCTCCAGCTTTTTGTGTCTATCTTTGGTTTAAACCAGCATCTGCAGTCCCTTCCTACAAACTTCCTCATATATTCAACGTACAAGACCTTTCTTATTACTTTTGATTTGGTTATATTGAAACATGTTAGCACGCACATGATTTCACCAATCCAATACAGAGCATCTGTCATCCCACATCAGGTCTTTGACCTTTGGATCTTCTCAAATACATTACATACCAAGCTAATGATGATCCTGTACTGTGATACTGCTTTGTGGTTTACAACTATCATTAAATCCTCATCATATTTAATGGTACATTCCTTAGTGTAATTATTTACTTTTGTACCATCTTTGTCAATGTTAAGCTGCCATTTGTCTAAGTCAATAATAGGATTTCTTTTTGTAGGATTCTTTATTTCTGCTCAACGTTCCAATGTCATCAAATCTAAAGAGTTTAAAAATTGAAGCTTGTTATCACCTACTCAACATGATCTAGTTTGCCCACTTTCTGCCAGTATATCCTGATATCTTGAGTTGTGGATGTGAGATCTTTTGCACAGGGTGACTCAATATTAACAAATGTTCTATGCAGACCTCCAAGTACAATCACATGGTTTGACATTGTGCATGTTCCATTATTGAAACCAAATATTAAGAACAGGGTGTCCTGATTGTACACACAGTGAACAAAACATCTATTCAGACCACTAATGCTTCTCTGATTAATGGCACGAGCTTTGTATGAAAATACAACATGGTGCCATGCAAGTGGAGGGTATAGGTTCATTCCCCTGCATTATTAAGATCCTAATCTCACATAAGTAACAAGCAGGTAAATTATGAAGACAGATTTCATAGACTTGGCTGGTATCCATAAGGAGTGTTTAAGTTAGTAACTTAAAAATTAAACGAGCCAATAGGGCGGAAGAAAGAAACTGTTTGTTGTGGTGGGAATATGCAGATGTGGGCATAGTCTTGAATTCAAGGCGGCCTTTAATGAGTGGCGTTTGAAACTGTTTATTCAAGGTAGTGTCAATCAGAGGACTCTGGAAAAGGAAGATAGACTTGCATTTATATATCACCTATCATGTCCAAGTCAGACATTGCAGTGTAGTGGTCAATTGTGCATAAGTGAATCTATGGAATTCTCTGCCACAGAAGTAGAAGGTAGTTGAGGTCAGTTCATTGGCTATATTTAAGAGGGAGTTGGATGTGGCTCTTGTGGCTAAAGGGATCGGGGGGGGTATGGAGAGAAGGCAGGTACAGGATACTGAGTTGGATGATCAGCCATGATCATAGTGAATGGCGGTGCAGGCTCGAAGGGCCGAATGGCCTACTCCTGCACCTATTTTCTATGTTTCTATGTTTCTATGTTTCTATGATCACAGACTCGAATGTGATCAAGCGTTTTATTTGTAAAATACTCAAAAGAATGTTGCGGCTGGGGTTCAAATGAACATTTTCAAACAGTGAACAATTTGTTTTTACTGGAAAGAGTATTCAGGAATTCTAGAAATAATGTAAAAATTGGAGATCAACAATAACTTAATTTAATGTTGCACCTAAGGTTACATTCCAGAAATTAAAGATCTATTGATGATCTATTGAGGACATTTGGGGGTTAATATTCCATCCCCTTTCCAAGTAAAATGATTTTTTTCCTTCAGGAGGGGTAAGGGGAAAGCCAGACATAATTAGAGCTCATAAAACTGACAAAGAAGTAAGTTCTGCTTGCAGTAATTTAATTTTTCCAGTCGCACACTGACTGGATGAATTGTCTTACCTCAACCATGTCCTTTTCCAGATCAGGACTGTAGCTTTGGTCCACACCCAGGTGCTCATGGCGATGCCCGTCCCAAACATGGCAAATATGTTAATTTTTTCCACCAGGAGACTGGGGCGATTTTTGATGCTGCATTCAGGGATAGGTGTGTTGGTTTGCTCAGCAATGGAAACATTAGCTTCACACCTAAGGGAGGAAACACAAGGTGAAATAAATATGAAGATTCTTCAAAGAAGATGTACCTGCACGAGACAAATGTACACGCAAACACATCTTGCAAACCGGATAATGGATATAATCCAGACACACAGATACCTAAAAATGCAAAAAGTGCTTATTTGTTACTGACTTACTGTAACCAATGTATCTCAGTGCATCTATGTCCAGCAATAAACCAAGTATAATCTGCTGCTGATCCATTATGTCATACCCTATTTTATTCACTAGGTTGACATATGTGTGAAACTGAGAACTAATATTGAATTATAAGAAGGAAAGGAACACATATTCATTCCGAGAGCTCCTTTCATACCTCAGTGTTTTTCAAAGTTCTTAACAGTGTATGTGAAATGTGAGAGCCAATTTGCACATTATAAGGCCTGATACCAGCACAAGATAAATGATCAGACTCTGCCTTTAGTGATTTTCATAGAAGATAAGTATTTGTCAGAGCAAGAAGAGATATCATCTACTTTTCAAATAGTGCCATGCGATTATTTACTTCAGTTTATCTGACAAGCAGGGTCTGGCTTTTACCATTTCAAATGAAAGACTGTGGTTCCATTATGATACCTTGTCCTCAGTACTCAGGTGTCAGCCTGCTATATGCTCACGTTTCTAAAGAAAACCTGGAAGTATAACCTGCTACCCACTGAGTTATTAGATTTAAAGGAGCTCCTGAATCATTCTCTTGGCTGTTCTATTCCTCCCTTGCTCTTGTCTGGTATCATTCACCGAAGGAATCTATTTGCCCCACTGAATCTGTGCCTGTAGGCACAAATGAATTCAAACCAACATTGAAAAATACTTTACATCAAGCTTTTATTGTGTTTAAGGTCAGTCTGTTCACTGTTATATCTAAATGAAAGTTTTCATGTACCAAGGGTTTTCCAAAGATGCAGGGAAATAAGTTCAATGTGGCACCCTAATGAGGAGGACTTTAGCGCTTTGTTAAATCAAACACGTGTTCTAAATTCCCACATCTTATAATTTTACTTTCAGTCCCACAGAATAGGGCCTAAACAGTGGCACCTTATAGGGTAGGAGGTGGACTGAAGGAAGCAAGTTACTTACAGAACAAAATCACGGAAACTCCTCTCCCAATCAGCCTGGTTAAAGAAGTCATAGAAATGGCAGCCAAATGTGATGAAGACAAAACCAAATGCCAGGAAGCCAAAAATACCTAAAAAATAAAATGCATGTCTTTAGAACACCACAGGTTTACATTAGTACAAACCAAGGATGATTCCAATATAAATGCAAACTTCTGCCCACAATCACTCACAGGCATGTAAACAACACACAAAAAACATGAGGATACATATTAATACTAGACTAAGTGGGACCCGTTGGGTCCCAGCATCACACGGGAGGGCTGGTCACCAACGCAATATTCCACCTCTCCACCAATTCCAATATTGTTCGCCGGAAGGGGGGGGGGGCTTTCTGTTGCGCTAGTATGGGTGTTGCGGGCCGAAGGTACTGGTTTTCAAAGGGCTAGTATAGACATTGTGCGCCAAATGGATTCTTGGTGTGTCAGCCAACTGTTGCAACGATTTAAAAAGCCAAGGCAAACAATTGGGACAACCAAAATTCATTTTGTGAACACAAACAACCAAAATTCGTTAAAAAGGCGAGGCAAACTATTGGGCAGCAGCCACCTTACAGCCACATCGAGGGAACTCACTGTGGAGTAGACGTGCGTTCAGTGTTATTCGCAGCTCAGAGAGCCGTGACCCTCTCGCTTCCTGGGTCTGGCAGAGACTGAGTGAGGGACTACACTTCCAGGTTTAATAGTCCCGCCCGCCCCCCCCCGCCGCCAGTGGGGGCAGCAGAGAGAATGGGGATTTTGTTTTAAAACATTAATATCTCTCTGATTTTTCATCGATAGGAAAAATCCTCTGGTCCCGGAAGGCGGAGGGGGGCTCTGAGTGAGGTGGCCAAAAATGACGGCCGTAGTTGGCGGCGTTCTCTAGGAAATCACACCACAGTGAGCCAAAAGCGGTCAAGATCAGACTTTTAGTAATATATAGATAAGCTGATGTTCCTAATTCCATGGTAATAAGGCTTGAACTATTTCACCTATAGATATAATCATGCTAAGTTTTTCCCATTTATCTGCAATTGTGTAGACTAAAAAACAGAACGTGATGGGGGAACTTGAAGATTATGAGGAAGAATGACCTCAAATTGACTTCTCTATAATATTGGAAAATGTGGATGGGGCAATTTGCTTTTCCAAATTATAATTCTTAAATGGAATAAGTGGAGAGTGTGGTACTTGCATAGAAAGGGGTTTCAAAAAGAAAAAGGGTGTTTGCTTTGATTATTCGATTAAACGATCAAACCAACTGCAAAAGTAATTTTGTCAGTCCCACTCCCCAATTCTTCTGCCAAAACCAATATTTATGTTTTTCCTTCAAGGATCCCTTCCAATTCCCCTTCGCAAGGAACAATTGTATCTATGTGCTCAAACCTTTCTGTCATTGAATTTCAGATCATGGGAACTTAATGTGTGAAAAGATCTTTTCCTCACATCACCTGTGGGACATTTGTCAGTCACTGAATTCTATATCCTCTGTTTTTTTGTCGCTTCTGCCAATGGGAATAGTTCCCTTTTTCTCTCTGCCTCCAGTTTTTCCATGTGGCTGAATTGCATGATCCTTCGCATCCTTCCCACAGTGACGTGACTAGAATTGGACATATTTTACTAGAGGCGGCCAAATCATTATCTGACAGTTCAACATAATCTCTTTTGCTCTCCAGGCTTCCACTTAAAGCCCAGAATTCACAAACTTTCAAATCTATCCTGCTATCTTCAAAGATGTGTGTACATCTACAGCCATTGCTCCTACACTCCTCTGAGAATTGTACCTTTAATATTCTATTCCCATTCCTTATTCTTCCTTCCATAATTGAAGACTTTGTAATTCACTGTGATGAATTTCAGTGTAACACATAACAAATGTTGGCGTCATCTACAAATTTTTAAATGGTGCCCTGTATACCCATCAAAGTCATTGATATAACTCAAGAAAAATAGAGATTTAGGTATTAAACCTATGGAACATCAATTCATATCTTTCTTCAGCTCAAATAAACTGTGTGCCACAATCACACACTGGGAAATGTAGTGTTTTCTTCAATAAGTTTATGTCACAGGAGCAGAATTAGGCCATTGAGTACATGTAACCAATCCTCACCGAGACGTAGCATTGTTTCGTTAATTTTGCTGGCTGCTTTCTCACTCAAGAGCCCTGGATGTTTGCTCTTAATTGAAAATAGGGTCATGACTCCTGTAACAGAAATTATCAATTTAATAATACAATAATCTGCAAATACGAGAAACCAAAAATCAAAAGAAAAAGGCACATCTTCATGCATGGGAGTTTTGGAAATCTGACACACTTCCCAATGACCCCCTCCTGATCATTGATGAGGAAAATGGGGAGAGGTGAAGGGAGAGGGCACTCGCTTGAAAAATTAAAAAAGTTCTGATGATACCAAAAATCTGAAAGATTACAAAATCAAGAAAGGTAAATGGAGTTAAGTTCAGCGATGATCTAAATTAATGATAAAATAGGCTTGAATAGTTTTGCTCAGTCCCTATCTGAAAGGGGAAGAAAATGTCAAAATATACAAGGGATAAAATTAATATTTTAGAATGGGAGAAGAGCTCCTTTATAGGACTTTGTCAGCAGGTTTGAAAGGTAACGTCAAGGTAGATAAGGCAAGTAACTACAATGCATTTAGTAGATGAAACACATTGTGACCACAAGACATGATTTATGCAAGGAATTAACGTTTAGGTTGAAGGATGGGATACTGATCAAACAGGTTGCTTTGCCTGCATGATGTTGTCAAACAGGTTGCTTTGCCTGCATGATGTTGTACTTACATCTTCCTGCGTTGAGCCTTGTAGGTGGAGGAAAGGCCTTATGGTGTTAGAGGGTGAGGCACTCTATGCCGCATACCCAGCCTCTAACCTATTTTTGTAGCCATTGTATTTATGTGGCAGATCCAATTGTGTCTCAGACTTTCAGGATGCTGATAGTCGTGGATTTGGCAATGGTAATGCCATTGAAATTCAAGGGTAGGTGGTTGGACTCTTCCTTGTTGTAAATGGTTGCTTTTTAATGGCAGGTGTGTTACTTGCCACTAATATATCTCACCCGGTCTTGCTGCATGAGATTTGGCTAAAGAGTTGCGGCCACGTGGGAAATTGCCAGTGTGAAATTGTGTCAAAATACAACTCTGGAAATTTACGGAGGAGTGGGATCTGGTTGAAGATGGAGAGAACGCACTGACTGCTCCTATACTGCATCATCAGTAAACATCAAGTAAGGCATCAGGAAAACTTAGAATTGTGTTTTGGATTTTTTTTTTATATGGCACAGCCATTCCACATACCTCTTATAAGAAAATAGCCACCAACCAGCAGAACCAATCCAATTGGAGCCAGGACGAATCCTGCTCGGAAGTGATAATTCTTATATCCAACAAAGCAGATACCGCTTACAGAGTCTCCGTCCACCTATGGAATATGATAATCTTATCACATTGTAATTTAGATACAAATATGTTGGACAGAGAATCAGACCATGTGCAAGTCGAATTGACTGTGACAACCATTAAAGAATAAATACGTACAGAGGGAATTGATCTAAATCATAATTGTAGATCAGGAATCACCAACAACTTTACAGCATCCTCATTCGACCTTATATGTTTTTTTATTAATTATCTCTTTACTCCCCAAGTCCAAACAAAGCTTGTTGGGGTGCAGATCCAAGTAAACTTCCACTTTCTAGATCTGATCTATGGTCAAGGACTGGTGCAGAAAATAATCCAAAATTTTAATGAAATTATGGCTTTTATTATTTTAAATTTAGAGTACAGGAGGAGAGAGTTGCATCTGTACAAAACCCTCAACAGACAGCAATAAGTAATTCTGACTAGGATTCAAAAGCATTATGTTGTTCAAGGAGGGAATATAATGTCAATTCACCAAAATGATACCTTTACTCTCGGGGTTTCAATCATAAGGATAGATTACTCAAAACTGTATAAAGTCCTGAAATCTAGAAGGTTGAGGAGTGATTTGATTGAAATTTTCTAGATGTTATGGGGAACTCAGAGAAAAACTATTTCTGCTGGTTGGGAAGTCCAAAACCAGGGACAGGGTCCGAAAAACCTAATGGGCCGGTCCCACTTGGCGATTTTTTTAGGCAACTGCCATAGTCGTAGCAGGTCGGCGACCACCTACGCCATCCTGGTGACAACCCATGACAGCACCTACGTCAGGAGAAGTCAAGCTACGCTCATTGGCGTCAAACCCACAGTCACCAAAAAATGTTCAACATGTTGAAAATTTAGCGGCAACCAGAAAGATGCCTACGACTTTTTACGCGACTGAGCAGACTACTCCCGGTGACCACCGGCGAACATGTGGCGACAAACTAGTCGCCTGTGGCTGCCTAAAAGAATTGCCTAAGTGGGACAGGCCCATTAGAGTTTAAGCTCGAAGGAGTGAAAATGGGACACTCTCTTACACACAGAAAATGATATACATTTTGATACGTCTCTGAGAATGGTAATCAATGCAGTCAATTATTCATTTTAAATCTGAGATTAATATATATTGGTAACAAAGATGTGTTCAGGAACATGGGGAAAAGCAGGTACATGAAAGTAAGAAATGAATCATGATCTTATTGAATGGAAGAACAGGTTTGGGGCTAAATAAGCAATTCCTGTTACTATGTTTCTATCACAAATTGACACCATTCAACACTTATGTCATAATTGAAAATCCCATGTGATTTCCTAATCTTGTTTCACCCCACCACATCTACAATTCTCATCACTAAGCTCCCAAAATAAAACTCGGAATCCTTAATATCATACTTCCGTGATCATAGTTGCTGTCATCCTGCATCCCATCCCATCAAATCCGCCCAATTTCTGGACAACAACATTGGATGTATTGATTACCTGAGCCAGAGCCAAGATGGTGACGGTGAGTATAAACGGGATTGACCAGGTGATAAGGTGGAAGTAGGAGGTCTTGCCAGAGAGAGGTTGATAGGTGGTGCCGAGAGCCTTGAAGGACATGTGCCAGGCGTAGGTAAGCATCACAAACCAGATCACGCCAGACATGAGAGAGTAATAGACGATGACAAAAATGATAACGCAAGACAGTGTTTCGTTGGACCTGTAAGAGAAACAGCAGTTACAGCGAGATCTTTCTGTTTGAAGTAATGATCTGCCGTTTTTTATATTCATATAGGGGGCAGACTGAGCCTCGTTTTACCATCTCAACCAAAACAACATTTCAAATATCACATAGACATAAGGAACTGCAGATGCTGGTTTAAAAAAAAAAATTCCTGGAGTATCTCAGCGGATCAGGCAGCATCTGTGAGAACATGGATAGACAATCTTTCAGGTCCCGACCCGAAACATCATCTATCCATGTTCTCCAGACCTGCTGCCTGACCCACTGAGTTACTACAGGACTTGGTGTCTTATTTCAAATAGCACAACAGTCTGTCAGCACTGTAATCGATGCGGAAGGCAAATGGGATTAGTATAGTTGCATGTTGGTTGGCACAGCCGCAATGGGCTGAAGGGTCAGTTTCTAAGTTGTACATTGCCCTGACTCTAAGTGTCTGAATTGAAATATGAACCAATGGTTGAGAGGCAAATGTGCTTTTATTTATACACTTATTGTTTTTTAGATTTGGGTGTTGCTGGCAAAACGATCTAGCCTGACCAACTTCCTATCAATACGTTCTCAACCCCGGAAATGACTATTTGTGAAATGTCCATGAAAGGGTTAAAAAGTGATTACGTTTCTTTGGTAATATTCAGTGGCCTGAATTATTGATGTGGAGATACAAGTTGAATTCTACCATAGAACATTCATTTTAAAGCAGTTAAATAAATCTGGAATGATTAAAGCTGCTATTTTTTACTGTGACCATGAAACTCTCAGATTGCAATTACAAAGCCTTCTGGCTCTCAAACCATCCCAACAAATCATGCAGCAATTTGCATGTTAAAGATGTGATCGGGATTTTGGATCCTAAAAATATCAGTGACAGAAACAACAAAGCTCTACAATTACTATATCATAATACTCAAGAAGGAACTGCTGGAAAATCGAAGGTAGACAAAAGTGCTGGAGAAACTCAGTGGGTGCGACAGCATCCATTTTGGCCCGAAACATTGTCTATTTCCTTCGCTCCATAGATCCTGTCGCACCCACTGAGTTTATCATAATACTCATTCACCCCAATACATATCTAGTGATTCTGCCCCAACCCGTTTCTGAATTGTGCTACAAATTCTCCATTTTCTGGAAGGAACTCAGAGACAAAATGTTCAGGAGACCACAGAGAGACAAACACTGTCATAAGGCAAACACGACACTTGCGAGTAAACCGATTTCGGGTGAACATACGTTGGCTCTCCAAGTCGCATGGTTCCATCAGCCTTGCACACAATTTCCTTCCTTGCTCCATCCATGAACTGTGCAAGCCAGCCAATACTTCCGATAAAGAAACAAGTATTGATATAGAACAAGATGACAGCAGGATAACGGTTAGAATTCTTCCAGTCAGCAACAAAGGTGGCCTAAAAAACAAGGGGAGAATATTAACAGGCTGGATGAAGCTCGTATTTTTGGAATAACATGCTGAAATTTACAACTGGCAGCATATTTACTTAATTTATGCTTAACTTTTATGTTTTTGAATTACGCACTGCTTTTCAAGAACGTAATTCCCATGTAAAACGCAAGATGCCTGTATTCACAATAAGGATTCACAAAATGGCCACTAACGTGTTAACTAGAATATCTTCCTGAGTTTAATGGGGCAAAATTCCAGCTAACGTCAAGAACAGTAGCATGCTCTCCAACTGCAGCCAGCAAATGCACCCCACTGATCTTCCAAAGGCTCCTTTGTATGTATGGGCTGTGCATACATCGGGAACACTTGTATATAGATATCTGGAAGCATTTTGTAGGCTGGAATCTATTTGTGGTGTTTCAGGGGATAGGAATTGCAGAGTGTAATGTAATCAGGGGACTATAGGCTGTTTACATATAGATTAATGGATACTCAAGGAGTAATTTACAGACTAAAATCTAATCAATACATTTATATGGTTTTTACATACAAAAATAAACATCTGGGATGAGTTAGAAGTTGAAATCTAACTAAGAGGTGCAGGTGACAAAGGGGATGTGTTTTACAATCTGTGTAGACTTTATGGTATTGAACTCAATCCCCTTTCATATAACAGTTTAATTCAGAAATGAACCCAGACAGCCCCAGGGTAGTTACTTAATCTCTCTCCTTCACACCACAATGCAACACATAAATCTATCAGAGCAGAGATCTCTAGTATTTCCATCTGGTGGAGCCCTGTAAACCATGGAAGAAATAAAACCTGTCCATCATGAAATGGGGATTCCTCTGTGGACCAAGTGTTTACTTCCTATAAAATGCCAACCAGCAAGACGACCAGGATACTGACCAACACCTTGAGGACTTGGGACGAGTTGTGTGCTCTGCCATTCTACACAGTTTACCAGTTAGGCGTTACTGGCAAAAGTCAAGAGCCGTGTTTGGTGCAGCAAAGACACGCACCATGAGAGGAAAGTGTGCAAATGTCCCACTGGGTCAACCCCAACGGGGGAAGGGGGAAGGAAAAACCTTCACATTGATGGCCACTGTTGTATCACAGAGGTCCAGCAGTTTGACTACTTAGTTAAAAAGCACTGACCATAAATGACCAAATGAGGGCAGCACTCACCAGTGTGAAGAACGTGCAGAGGATGGTGACAGAACCAAAGATGGCAATGTAGACGTGCATGGCGTCATGCTCGCTGTTGGTGAAGAGCGGATTCTGACACTGGATCCCGCAGCCTTCCACATCCTCGTACCAGCTCTTAGGGTTGTCTGTACGCACCAGGGGAGCCTCGCAGCGGCCAGAAGTGTTAAATTTTATGTTCTGAACTTCATTCTGAAAAGAGACAATTTAAACAAAAAAATTAACTTTGAGACGCAAGGAACTGCAGATGCTGGAATCTCGAGCAAAACACAAAGTGCTGGAGTAACTCAGCGGGTCAGGCAGCCTTTGTGGAGGAAATTGATACGTGACATTTCGGATCGGAATCCTTCTTCAGACCGATTGTTGTAAAGGGGAAAAAATGGAAAAGAGGTGGAAATACGTTTTGTTTCTTATAGAAACTTACAAAATTCTTAAGGGGTTGGACAGGCTAGATGCAGGAAGATTGTTCCCGATGTTGGGGGAGTCCAGGACAAGGGGTCACAGCTTAAGGATAAGGGGGAATCCTTCAAAACCGAGATGAGAAGAACTTTTTTCACACAGAGAGTGGTGAATCTCTGGAACTCTCTGCCACAGAGGGTAGTTGAGGCCAGTTCATTGGCTATATTTAAGAGGGAGTTAGATGTGGCCCTTGTGGCTAAGGGGATCAGGGGGTATGGAGAGAAGGCAGGTACGGGATACTGAGTTGGATGATCAGCCATGATCATATTGAATGGCAGTGCAGGCTCGAAGGGCCGAATGGCCTACTCCTGCACCTAATTTCTATGTTTCTATGTTTCTATGTTTTATTTTATTTTATGTCATTGTGTACTTTCCTCCAGTCCAACACTTGGGTCCCCAGAGGAATCCCTACTTTGCAACTGAGGATAAGATGGCAGGATAGCAACCTGTTCCCAAGAGCTGTTGTCTTCTCTGCAATATCCCTAGGTGCGCACGAGAAATTTTGATCATTCTCACCCTCGCACCTCACATGTGGATGGGGTATTAGTGGGAGGGTGTGGCATATTGATTGATCCCTGGGATGGCGGGGCTGTCATATGAGGAAAGATTGAAAAGACTAGGCTTGTATTCACTGGAGTTTAGAAGGATGAGGGGTGACCTAAAAGAAACCTACAAAATTTATAAAAGGACTGGACAAGCTAGATGCAGGAAAAATGTTCCCAATGTTGGGCGAGTCCAGAACCAGTCTTAGAATAAAGGGAAGGTCATTTAAGACTGAGGTGAGAAAAAACGTTTTCACCCACAGAGTTGTGAATTTATGGAACTCCCTGCCACAGAGGGCAGTGGAGGCCAAATCACTAGATGGATTTAAGAGAGAGTTAGATAGAGCTCTAGGGGCTATTGGAGTCAAGGGATATGGGGAGAAGGCAGGCACGGGTTATTGATAGGGGACGATCAGCCATGATCACAATGAATGGTGGTGCTGGCTCGAAGGGCCGAATGGCCTCCTCCTGCACCTATTTTCTATGTTTCTATATCAGCAGGGGCATCATTGGGTTCAAGAGTTAAGTCAACAACTGCATACAGGATTGTTTTGCCGACTCCCAGTCATTTACCTGGCATCCTTCAGGAAAACGGTCCGTGGAACACTTCAGAAAGTCAGGCCAGCCTCTCTCCCGCTCCACAATGGTGCAGGGGCCTCTGGTGATCTGGCACATGACCTGGCCGGGCAGTTCCACTCTGCCATGTTCACATTTTGGCATGTAAACGGCGCACAGGAATTGCTGAATCACAGTCCAACAGCCTGGAGCATTACGTAGCCCTGGAAAAGATGAACGACTCGTTAAAACGTTTAGCTTCAAGTATGTTCTTCAATTCCATTTCTAGAGCCCAGGAACTAGAGAAATATCCAGCTTCCATACTGTTTATGGAATTTGGAAGAGAGGTTTCCAGACTAACTCATCCCCATACCCTGCTTATTTTCTCCTTAAAGCTCAGCAATATGGCATGTTCATTGCAATTTTCCCTCTTTAACCTCTAACTGCTGCCTTTCAAAACAATGTAACAGTTCATATGTCATTGGAGCAGAATAAGGCCATTCGGCCCATCGAGTCTACTCCGCCATTCAATCAAGGCCGATTTATCTTTCCCTCTCAATCGCATTCGCCTGCCTTCTCCCTGAAAGAGTGGAGAAATAACAGATAATGTTTGATCCGAGCAAATGTGAGTTATTACTCTTTGGTAGGTCAAATGTATGGGGGAAATTATGCATTGAAGGCAAGTCCCATAACGGCAATGATATACAGAGGGATCTTGAGGTCCAAGTCCTTAGCTTCCTGAAAGTGGCAACATAAGTTGATAAAGTTCTAAAGAAGGTGTATGTTATGTATGTCTTCATTGGTCGGGGCACTGTGAGAGTCAGGAAGTCATATTGCAGCAAAATGTGGCCTTGGTATGGCCGTATTTTTTTATAGTTTTTAATTGTTAAGATTAATCCCCATTATGAAACTTTTTACTTAAGACTCATGAAACAACCTTTGGAACGTTTCAGGAAATGAAAGTTTTCCCTCATGGACATCGGTGAATATAACCTCTCTAGATTTAGGAAACATTACGTTGAGATTAGAAATGACACATGACACTCCATTGTTTAAGAAGGGAGAGAGGGAGGGGTAAACCTGAAAGCTTTCTAGCCTGAAGATAGGCATAAAATGTTTGATAACACAGCGGGACAGGCAACATCTCTGGAGAGAAGGCATGGGTCTGTTTCAGACCTTTTCTGAAGAAGGATCTCGACCCGAAACATCACCCATTCCTTCTCTTCAGAGATGTTGCCTGTCCCGCTGAGTTACTCCAGCATTTGTGTCTATCTTCGGTGTAAACCAGCATCTGCAGCTCCTTCCTACACAAGCTTTCTAACCTAACAGTTAATCGCTTTCAAAACAATATGACGAATCATAAGAGCAAAGGGAATAGAAAGCTGTGTCGAAAGGCTTAGATGAAACAAGAATGCGCAGAGATCTGTGGGAGCACAGGAGATTGGGTATAATTGACCTGTATATGTGCTACACACTGCACAATTCACTCTTGGGGCACCGACTGGAATAAGAACATGGGAAATAGAATAACCATTCAGCTCCTCGTGCCTGTTATGCCATTCCATTACTTCATGGTTGTTCATCTCCCCCAGTTCTGCTTTCCTGCACTAACTCCAATATCCCTGTGTCTGGAAAGAGGAAAGATAGACCCACTGCGGAGGTTATATCCTACACACTAGGGATAAATTCACAGTGTGTGGGGTAGAACTACTGCAGTGGTTCTGTCTTTCCTCCCACATAGTATCTGGGTAATAGCTGATCAACATGGGCCTGGTGTTTGCATGCTGCATCTTTAAACTAATCTAAAATTGTTCAGAAACATAATTTGCTCCATGCATGTAGTGGTAATTCCGTGAAACAACGAACTTGGTCTACAACAGATTTGGTAGACAAAAATGCTGGAGAAACTCAGCGGGTGCAGCAGCATCTATGGAGCGAAGGAAAGAGGTAACATTTCGGGCAGAAACCCTTCTTCAGACCCTACAACAGATTTAGTCCGCTATAACCAAAATCCATTATTAAGAGGTCCACTAAAATTAGGGTTCACTGTATAAGCAATTTCAAGATGCCTACAATACAGGCAATCATTCGAGACTTTGATTTACACATAGACTAATCTGCCTGGATGTGATCCGTACCCCTTCATTCCCTGCATACCCATGTGCCTATCCAAATGCCTCTCAAACACCACTATCAGATCTGCCTCCACATCAGCCTTGGCAATGCATTCCAGGCACTCACCGTTCTGTGTAAAATAACTTTCCTCACACATCTTCTTTACTTTTCCCTGTAACTTTACTACTATGTCCCCTAGTATTTGATATTTCCACCCTGGGGAAAAAGATTCTGACTGTCTACTCTTTCTATGACTCACATCATTTTATATACTTCAATCAGCTCTCCCCTCATCCCGAGTAAACAATCCAAGTCTGTCCAACCTCTCCTTGTTGCTAATACCCTCTAATCCAGACCTACTCATCACTCATTCAACAGCCTCCACATCCTTCCTGTACTGGGGCGAACTACACACAATACTCCAAATGCAACCTAACCAAAGTCCTTTAAAACTGCGACATGACTTCCCGACTCTTACACTTGACCAATGATGGCAAGCATACCACATGCCTCTACTTTACCACTTTATCTACTTTTCTCGTCACTTTCAGGCCATTACGGACTTGGAACTCGAGATCCCTCTGTATGAGAATGCTGTTGCAAATTTACTGACATTGTCATCTAAATTGTTCATCTATGTAACAAACTACAATGGATTCAGCACGGAACCTGCAGCACTGCACTGGTCAATCAGCAAAACAACCCTCCACACTACCCTTTAAACCCTTCAAGACAATTTGGAATTCAATTAGCAAGCCCACCTAGGATTCCATGCACTCTAACCTTCCAGACTAGCCTACCATTTGGACCTTGTTAATAGGCTTTGCTAAATTAAATCGAGGCAATGTTCACTCCCTTGCTCTGACAATCCTCTTGGTGACCTGTCTGAAAAACTCAGATTTGTTCCACATGATTTCCCACACACAAAGCCATGCTGACGAGAAAACTCTATCCATCAATGCTGTGAAGGGTCTTGCCATTAACTGTATACTTTCCTCTTGTATTCGACCTGTACAGTGCAACATCCCATATTTGCTTGAATTAAATTCCACCTGCCATGTCTCAGCCCATATCTGTAATTTCATTAGCTATTAAGTATTTTATGAAGTACTTAAATATATGCATGAAAAAAATATTTCTATCCTTGGTTTGCTCATTTTCCTTATTGACATGCTTCTCCTCACCAAAATCATCAAAAACTTGCAATTACAATCTACCTGTACCAAGACCTACAGTGCCCTCCATAATGTTTGGGACAAAGACACCTATTTGCCTCTGTACTCCACAATTGAGATTTGTAATATAAAAAAATCACATGTGGTTAAAGGGCACATTATCAGATTTTAATAAAGGTTATTTTTATACATTTTGGTTTCACCATGTAGAAATTACAGCTGTGTTTATACATAGTCCCCCCATTTCAGGGCACCATGATGTTTAGGACACATGGCTTCATAAGTGTTTGTAATCGCTCAGATGGGTTTAATTGCCCCCTTCATGCAGGTGCAAGAGAGCTCTCAGCACCTAGTCTTTCCTCCAGTCTTTCCATCATCTTTAGAAACTTTTATTGCTGTTTATCAACATGAGGACCAAAGCTGTGCCAATGAAAGTCAAAGAAGCCATTATGAGACGGAGAAACAAGGACAAATCTGTTTGAGATATCAGCCAAACCTTAGGCTTACCAAAATCAACTGTTTGGAACATCATTAAGAAGGAAGAGAGCACTGGTGAGCTTTCTAATCACAAAGGGACTGGCAGGTCAAGGAAGACCTCCACAGCCAATGACAGAAGAATTATCTCTATAATAAAGAAAAATCCCCAAACACCTGTCCGACAGATCAGAAACAATCTTCAGGAGTCGAGTGTGGATTGATCAATGACCACTGTCCGCAGAAGACTTCATGAACAGAAATACAGAGGCTACACTGCAAGATGCAAACCACTGGTAAGCTGCAAAAATAGGATGGCCACGTTACAGTCAAGTCAATCATATGATCTGAACCCAATTGAGCATGTCTTTTATGTGCTGAAGAGAAAACTGAAGGGGACTAGCCCCCAAAATAAGCATAAGCTAAAAATGGCTGCAATACAGGCCTGGCAGAGCATCACCAGAGAAGGCACCCAGCAACTGGTGATGTCCATGAATCGCAGACTTCAAGCAGTCATTGCATGCAAAGGATATGCAACAAAATATTAAACATGACTACTTTCATTTACATGATATTGCTGTGTCCCAAAGTATGGTGCCCTGAAATGGGGGGACTGTGTATAAACACTTGTAATTTCTACATGGTGAAACCAAAATGTATAAAAATGGCTATCAAAATCTGACAATGTGCACTTTAACCACGTGTGATTTTTTCTATTACAAACCTCAAATTGTAGAGAACATAGGCAAATAAATAAACGATGGGTCTTTGTCCCAAACATTATGGAGGCCACTGTAGCTCTTCACGATCTCACACAATTCATTCACTTATTCTGCAATAATTATTGCTTATACTGAATAAACTGCAATTTTCCTCACTAATTGTGAAAATCCCAACTGTTGGACTGCTCAATTCTCCATACTCTTGTCAGTGCATTCATCACCCTCCCCAACTTCTGACTCAAGCAAAAGCAAATGGCTACATTACTCTAATGGCTACAATCTACGTCACACCAAATCCCATTCACAAAACTCCAATGGTTACACCATAAAGCACACCACATCCCATTCATAACACTTCAATACACCCTAAGTCACACCAAATCTCATTCATCAAGCAGTCATCTACTTGCTGGCCAATAATGAACCACTATTAAAATTACTTAAAAAAGTTTTCCCCATTATGTTTGCAACTTCCTTAAGCACCCATCCTTCTAAAAGCTGTGACTGCATCCCCTGTTACTTTGCCCCATCACTGGTGTACTTCGTGTTCCATGATTCCTTTGTTTAACATCTTTCTCCTTTAAAGCTCATCCTGACTATCCAACATTTTTGCTCAATCTTGACTTCTCTGCCTTACTGTTTTTTTTGTCCAGTTGCAGTCCTGCAGAGCATCAAAATATTAATGACATTTGAATGAATTATATCACCTGAACTAAGATGTCTGAACTGCAACTTCCATCTATACCCACAGTCTTACAATTGTATTTCCTTGCATGGAATTTGAGGATTGCTAGCAATATCAATTGCCCTTAAGGAACTGAAGATGAGCCATCACCTTGAACAACCACGGTCGAGGAACTCCTACAGGGACAAGAGATCTTGCCACAATTGAGGGTCACCAGGCATTTCAAAGATTAGTTCAGACTCAATTACTTTGCAGTGCTGTGGCATCATGTTTTGGCTAGATCAGATAAGGATGGCAAATTTCCTTCATTGGTGGATGAGTGCGAGGAAAAAATATTTTTTAACCAACTTGGTAGCTTAATTAATTGTTGCCTTTTATTCGAGAGATCTTAAAATAAAATATGTAAATCTGAACTGAGCATTCACAGCCTTCTGGAGTGAAGAATTCCAGTTTCACATCTCTTACTGAAGATATTTTTCATCTTAGTCCTCTCTGGCAGAGCCGTTAACTGGAATTTATTTTCAATCATAAACCTTAGTAATGACCCCAAGTTTGTTTCACACTGACCAAGAAGTGTAAGCCCTGTGAAACTAAAAGCCACTCAGTCTTTTCCCTGAGGAAGCCATCTTTCAGGCTGTGAGGAAAATCAATCTGTTGTGTTTTTCTCTGATAGCATCTTGAACTTAAAATGGTGCGAAATACGACAGGGATGGATTGGAGCTTACAAGATTTTCTATTCTTATTTATCATGAAAAGTCGAGCTTGTTTATTTTTCGATATGAATGCAGTACCTGACCACAGGACCAGCTTGTTGTGTGCCTCCTCTTGAGTTGTGGAGTCTTCGGCCAGGGCGAGCGAGGTATGTGTGTAGGGCAGCGCCGAGCCCAGGCATGTGCTGTACCTCAGCGGCTCGCAGTCCGACACCTTCTTACAGCGGTCGTGAGCAGACGTGTGGTTGGTGCCGCTCTGCCCCGGGAAAGTGGAGAGGAGAAGCAGGCAGGCTGCAGTCGCCTTAACAAAAGACTCCCACCCGGTAGACATCTTGGACTTGCAGTCACAAAGTTAAAGAAATCCCTTCTGCGCTCGCCTCTCCGCACCATGGGTCGGCTCTCCTTTCCACCGAGAAACAAAGTTGGTGAAACTTCATCCAACTGGTTGCTGGCCCCTTCGCCCGCGTCTCCTTGCCCCAGATGTGACCGCTTCCCAACTTTCAGCAAATTCCATCGCGTCAGTTTCCATTGCTCGTAGCCTGGGGTTTCACCATTCCTCCTCCTCCCCCCTCCCCCCCTCTCTCCAAACTCAGCGAGAGGGGACTCTTTACCTTAAATGCCGTCACATTTAACAAAAAAACTCACAAAAAAACACGAAAAAAATGCCAATGAGTCGATTTAAAACAACGATGAATGTGAATGTGATCTCGTTCAGTTCGCCCCTCGACTCCCACGTTATGAAGTGACAGTGAGACAGAGAAACAAAAATGTAATTTGATCGCCGGCGGTATTCTCCTTCTCTCCTCCCTTCCTTCTCAAACTTCTTCCAGTGATCGTGTAAGTCCCGGGTCTTCAGTCCATAAGAAGGAGAACTTGCACACACGTCCAGTGAACAAAAATACTTTGTTTGCCCTCTGGCTCGTCACCAGCTGGCTTTATTCAAGGTGGGGAGTGGGAGGCACATGGCGAAACGAAGCCAATCCCACCCCCTGGCTAACTCGCACTCAGATCAGCGCTAGCGAGAGCTTCAGAGCAACGAGAGCCCCCTTCACAGGCCTCCGTCCACCTTCCCCTGCAGTTAAACAGAGAACATCCCCCACTACATGCAAACAAAAAGCTCTTGTGGGACAGCAAGTTCACACGCAGCCGCTGCAAACACGGGCGCTGGAAAACTTCAGGCAGGCACTTGTAGTTTCAGAACATCTAGCCCTGGGTCAGCTGGAGACCCCCGACCCACTCACTCACTTCATGGAAACACGGGGGCCTCCGAGTGACGTTTAACCCTCCAAGAAGGGTTTCGGCCAGAAACGTCGCCTATTTTCTTCGCTCCATAGATGCTGTTGCACCCGCTGAGTTTCTCCAGCAATTTTGTGTGCCTTCGGCCTCCGAGTGACCCCGGCTAATTTAAACGTAAACTTTACTGAGATGCTGCAACCAAAATAACCAAAATTAAACCCAGGCTTCCTCCACCACCCACTCCACTCTCTATTCTTGCAGAGGTTTACTAGGCTGTGGTTTAAGTGGCCTGCAGCCTCCCATTGGACTTGTCTAATCTACCTGGCAAATGGTACCCGTTTAACCTGGCAATACAGTGGCACCTGGCACAACCGATAGAGCTGCTGCCTCAGAGCGCCAGGTTCTATCCTGACCTCAGGTGTTGTCTGTGTGTAGTTTGCATGTTCTCCCTGTGACCACATGGGTTTCCTCCATGTTTTCCTGTTTCCTACCACATCCCAAAGACGTGTGGGTCTGTAGGTTAACTGGCCTCTGTAACATGTCCCCCATGAGCAGGGAGTGGATGCGAAAGGGGGATGACATAGAGCTAGTGTGAACGGGCGATCGATGGTCAGCCTGGACTCCATGGACCAAAGGACCTGCTTTCATGAATATTGAGTGAAGAAGGGTCTCGACCCAAAACGTCGCCTATTTCCTTTGCTCCTTAGATGCTGCCTCATCCGCTGAGTTTCTCCAGCGTTTTTATCTATCTTTGATTTTCCAGCATCTGCAGTTCCTTCTTTAAAAATAAATCTCTGTAATGGTTTTGCCCATTGAATGAAGTGCACAAAATAAATCTAGTTTCTCCTCCCCCAATCAAGTGTGCTTACACCAGAGTCCAATATGCACAAAAATGTTTAAAAAAAAAAAAACTAATGGCGCTTGAAGTATTGAATAGAATTATCATTGGGACAATGCATTGTCCCATTGTGGGTCCCCCTTAATACTATATCCCGTGGTGGGTCATCCCCGAGTACAATGATCCTCAACATCTCCTTCTCCTACTATGCCCTTTTTCTACAATATTCCTTAATAGTCTTCAGTACAGAGATGTGAATAAGGTATTTCTCTCTAGAGTACCTATCGGTATTAGACTCTCAATATAGAATGCTTCAATATATATATTGTTGATGTCCTTTTCATAGTGCTGTACCTCAATACTATTTTTCTCAATACAGTATCTTCCAATATGCACATTAATGCTCCAGGAAATAGGTCAGTGGTGGAGAGTCAACAATCAAGTTCCTGGGTGCTCATATCTCCAATTATGTCCTGAACCCAACATGTGCAATCATAAAGCAAGCCCAACAACCCTTTTACTTCCTTAGAAGATTGATGGGATTGGGTATGTTGATGAATGCCCGGGTATCCTGGACCATTGGAGGGAGTGTTAGCATTACAAATGGATAGAGTCCATTATTTCCATGATCAGATAGACAAAAAAGGCAGGAGTACATGCATCATCTCAGGAGAGTAGGAATGGGTGATGTTTCAGGTCGCGACCCTTCTTCAGAGTGAAGAAGGGTCTCCGACCCAACAATCCAGCTGTTTGTGTATCTTCGGTTTAAACCAGCATCTGCAATTCCTTCCTATACATTAGCATCGTCAGAACAGTTTCTAAAAATTGCGACACTTTACATCCATAGAAATGGAGAGTGATGCTACGTAGAATTTGGCCGTTTGATTCCTGGCACATGTGGCAACCTTTCAAATCCATTTCCCTTCTTCCTACTCCTTTTCCTCCCATCTTCTTCAGATGTCCCTGTCCCCTGTCCAATTCCTCTACCTACTGTAGATTTATATCGTACAACAAGGCCAATTTTGCCACATTTTACCTCTTGGTACTTTTACCAGTTATATTAAAACTTTGCCTTCCTGTCAGAGAAACTACTTAGTTTAGTTTAAAGATGCAGCGGGGAAACAGGCCCTTCTGCCCACCGAATCCACACCGATCAGCGATCCCTGCACATTAACACCATTCTACACATACTAGGGATAATTTACAATTTTACCAAGCCAATTAACCTACAAACCTGTACTTCTTTGGTGTGTGGTAGGAAACCGGAACTCCTGGAGAAAATCCATGCAGGTCACAGGAAGAAAATGCAAACTGCACACAAACAGCACCCGCAGTCAGGATCGAACAAGGGTCTCTGGAGCTATAACTCTATCACTGCGCCACCGTGCTACCCCCAATGCTGACTCCCTCTTAGATCTTTCCATAACTTTGAACACTGTCTCCCCAAATGCCTTTACATCCTCCCAAACTCTCATTTCTCCATTATGGTCATAACCAGTGGATAATAATTAAAGTATAAATTAGTGCAGTAAACAACACTCTCCTGCTAAGCATGGGACAATCTTTCCAATGAGGAGATGCCAGTCACGGCAAGTTTGGTTATCTCTCCAACTGGATGGAGTAGTACATAACTAGGAAGGGAGATCAGATCCCCTGCTTGCTGATGCCTAGGAGAGGGGAGCAGGCAAGTTCCTGCAGATTAAATAACACGGGACAAACTTTCCATCCCCCAGTTGCCTGCCCCACCTGTGAAGGAGTCCAGGTGCACCATAGTGGCCTCAGTACCCACAGATCTGGAGCAAAAGCAAGTCATCCTGAATCACAAGAACTGCCGAGGAAGCAATAGAAGCTGAACACCACCATACCCAGTAACACCCCAAATTTAATGTTGAATTTACAATGATTTGTCAATTTTCCAGGGATCTTAAGATTCCTTCCATCTGCTCCCACAAGTGGAAAGGTGCCCAAAGATTCTGCTTTCCAGGTATCAGTGGTCCAGTCACTGCTTCTCACTATAGACCCAAAGCTTTAGGGGGCAGAAGAGGAGATGCCTGGATCAAAGGCAAGCATAAAAAAATGTTATGTTTTAATTGTGCACGTTTGATAGTTTATACATGTCATTAAATTCTAATGGTAAAGAATGGAGTCCCATCAAATTGGCAGAAGTCAGTCCATAACAGGGATGCAAATGGAAATGCAACATTAGATCCCACACCTGGTCTTGGCTTGTTTGCTTTGAAGAAAATGCTTCTGTGCACACTGCTGGAAACCAGCTGCATTCACCTCATTGCATTTGGCACCATTGAAGTGAATGGAATCAAACGTGTGGAGGTGACGATAACTGGCAGTCTATGCTCTCACACTGGTTTACTGCTGGTATCCAGTTTCCAACACATAGCAGTATCTATCCGGAGGGAATGCAGAGATCTGCAATAGAAGTGGAGATGTGAGATCTCTGTTTATTGAGGAAAAGAAAAATATGCAATTGCTATTTCTGTCATCTCCAGCCCAGAAAGCAGCGCTTACTGTAGAACAGGAATTGCAATTGATCACGTTCATTCAATGTTTAGTATAGCAAATTCCAGGCTATTTTAAGCTAGGCATCAAAACTGACTAAGGTATACAAACTGGCTCCAAGTATGATTTATCATTTTAATATTCCAGGAAAGAGCTTAAATTCCATCTGTCAATTTACCACCTCCACAAGGAAATGGAACAGGAACTTGCACCTCAAGATACCCACAAACACTGATTTGCCCAGATCATTTAGCTAGGGTTCCTATACTCCGTTTGCAAGAGTCAATGAAGGTACTATATAAATGGTCTGTGGATTAGCAAAGTGTAAACATTTCCAAGTACCAAAACACCACGAGCAAATGTTGCATGTGGATTTGTTGTGGGGGTGGGGAGCTGGTGAATGCGGGGGTGGCAGGGTTTGACCAAAGACAAGGCTGGACTTTAGCTGTGAAGTGCTTCATGGCCAGGCAAGATCATGTGCAGTAATGTGATTTTACCACACGCTGCCTCACTGACGAAGGTGGGTGGGAAATTGACAGATGCAGCAGGGAACAGCACGCAGTGAAACTAGCTCACTCTGTAAACGGCTGTGCACAAGGCTGCAGCCAGAGTTTTTTTTCACAGTTCTCTTCTGTGCTCACTCCCTCTGAACGTCAATGCCTTCCACATAGGAAAGCAGATGAGCGGGGGCAAAAACCATGGGGGGGGGGGGGAAACGCGTTTTAGGGCAGGGCTGTGAACTGAGACTGACAGTGAAAAACAAGTGGAGCGTTGGTCTGCTGGGAGTGGCAGGCTTGCCAAGTCTTTGGGACCACACACAGGCAGGCAGGCAGGCCCTCCACCCTCAGACTGCAACCCTTGAGGCCCCGTGCCGACAAACAGACTTGTTTTATATTTAATTGCTAGTTCATCTCCTGCAATAACCATCATGGGGAAAAAAAACAGATTTAAACATGAGCCTGTTTGAAATATTTTTGTGGAGCTTGGAGCAGCTTGCTAACCGATAAACACTGTTGTTTCAAAAAAAAAAATTCAGGACCCGGGTCTTGTCGATCCCCGACCTCCCACTCGGCCTTTCAGCATTTACTCTGGTTATCAATCTAACAATACACCCTCACCACACCCCAGTATCAGCCTGCAGGGGTGGTGTTGTCAGCAAAGTACCGGTGGGGGAGGGGAAGGGGATTTGGTAGTACTCGTTATTTAAGTGTGGATTTTTCCAATAGGATTGTAGTTAGTCATTGGTGTGAGGCAAAGCTGGGCTCCACTTTCCTCTGCTTGAACTCTCTCCCTGACATTGACTTCTAGTTTTAGTTTAGAGAAGCATTGTGGAAACAGGCACTTCGGCCCACAATGTCTCACCAACCAGCGATCACCTATACACAAGTTCTATCCTACACTCTAGGGACAATTTACCAAAGCCACTCCACAACCCTTTAGTATCTCCTCACGAGAGCTTGGACAGCAGGCTGTTGCAGGTCAGTGGAGCCAGTCTTTGGTACCTACTCCCTATCCTAGATGTAGCCCCTCTTTTCTGAGGAACCTGTGGCTGGTAGCTGGGAAGGCATGACCCGTCTTTCCTTTAAAATGAACCAGGTCCCAGGGCATTTCACACTCCCTGGTTCTACAATCTCTGGCCCTCGAACAGAATTTTTTGCACAGTCGGCAAATTTACTAAAGAAAACACTTCATCACAGTTTAATGTTATTTTTATTAAAAAGACAAAAATATTTCATTTACCAAAAAAATGTACATTATTTTTTTTAGACAATAAGATTGTATCCTGACATATGAACATATTAACATGAAGCTCTATACAATAACTCCATATCTCAAAAGTATTTTCCTCTTCAGTGCTAGGTTTAGTCAGTGGCCACAAAGCACAATAGACTGGAACTAAACCATCTCTGGTAGGTAATTGATAGGGAAATCTCCCGTTAAAAAGTTGGCCCTTTTCACCCACATTGTCTCACTGACTGAAATAAAACAGTAAAATAGAGCAGCACAAATGTAGTTTAACAGTAACGGATGGAGGCACAGGCAGGCGACTCGACCGACTGCAGCAAACACAGGCACAGATAAACTTAATTGCACCGGATGCAAACACTCCTTGAAGGGCAACTGCAAGTACTCAACGACAGGAGGGATGAGACTGCCCCACAGTTATAATGGGACATTGTGCTTCATACCTGTACCCGAGAAACACGCCACAGAATACTACGAATTGCAAAACATGTGAATTTATTTCACACAGTGACACTGAAGGATGTGATGAGAAATCCAGTTAAAACGACGAGTTTGAGCATCTGCACATCCAGTGGACACAGCACATGTACCCCCGAGCGAGCAGAGTGGCGTTTTGCCATTCCCGATGTCCGGCAGTCCTTTCTCGGTGAGTAAATTCATCGATGCGAAGGCCCTCTCAACCGGTAGTAAAAGCCAGCATCCCCCCCTTCACTCTGGAGAGAGCGCATTCAGTACCAGGGATCGGCTCTGTGCTGGCTGTTGTATTTCTGGAGCTCAATCTGATCTTTGATCTGATTGATGAGGATCTGGGAGAGAAGAATTCCCACCAACTGTAGGCAGCAACCGAGGAGAGAAGAGAAATAAACATATAAGCACACAGTTTCCCCCCCGCACGAACGCTGCCATACCCACAGCCTGTTTGCAGAGTCCACGTCATCTCAAATAACTTGGTTCTGCGTCATTCTCACTTATGAAATAGGAGTTTGTGGGCTCAAAGTGTTACATTGCCAGAGTGTCAACATTAAACCAGCCTGCCTGTCCCCTGAAGTGGTTCTATATTGTATAACGGAGAAATTATCCCTGGTCAGCACTTAATTACGTGACTGATAACATTACGAGATTGCTGGCTGCAGGATTTTGCTGCGATCAAATTAGCGGCCAAATTTACAGTTTCCAAGCTCTTGATTTTAGAGCTTTAATTTTACTCTATTTTAGTTTAGTGATACAGCATGGAAACGGGTTCCTCGGCCCAGCGAGTCTGCACCAACCAGCAATCCCCATACACGAGCACTAGCCTAAACACTTTGGGACAATTTACAAATATCACCAAAGCTAATTAACCTACAAACCTGTACGTCTTGGGACAGTGGGAAGAAACCAGAGCACTCGGAGAAAACACACGCAGGTCACAGGGAGAACGTAAAAACTCCATACACACAGCAAAATATCTTTAAGGCAGAGACAGATAAATTATTGATTATTTCAGGTGTCAGAGGTTATGGGGAGAAGGCAGGTGTATGGGGTTAGGAGGAAAAGATAAATCAGCCATGATCGAATGGCAGAGTAGATTTGATGGGCCGAATGGCCTAATTCTACTATCACTTATGACCTTCTGATCCGTAGTCAGGATCGAACCCGGGTCTTTGGTGTTGTAAGGTCGTATTTCTACTGCTGCATCACTCTGCCTCCTTTTGCCATGTCGGTCATTGCAAGGTTATGGAAGCCATTTTAGTTTCTCTGTGCCCAGCCACATGGGCAGCGCTTTCGTATCCAATTACCCTACAAACCTGCATATCTTTCAGGTGCGGTTGGAAACTGGAGCACCAGAGGAAATCCACGCAGTCACCGAAAGAACGTATAAACTCCACACAGACAGCAACCGAGGTCAGAACCAGCGTCTCTAGGTCTGACAGGAAGCAGCTCAACCAGCTGCACCACTGGATGGGCAGAGAGAAACTATTTCCACTAGTACTCGTGAACAAGAGTGAATGACATGAAAAACACATGCTGGGCCTTCCAGGGATGAGGTGAGGAAGCACATCTTCACCGCAAGGGCAGTGAAAATCTGGACCATCTTCCCCAAAACATAGAAAAGTAGGTGGAGTAGGCAATTCAGCCCTTCAAGCCGGCACAGACATTCAATATGATCATGGCTAATCATCTAAAATCAGTACCCCCCATCCTGCTTTTCCCCCATATCCCTTGATTCCTTTAGCCCTAAAACTAAATCTAACTCTTGAAAACCCTGTGAGAACAAAGAGTCAAGTGAACATTTTCAAGAGAAATAGAATCAAGGAACAGAAATGGAACTGAATGGCGATAGTCCTGATCTGATATTGGGAGGAAAGGGTTTGAGGGGTAGAATGGTCCATTGAGGTAGACATGGGTGGTGGGCAAGGCACTGACCTGTGGGATAGCAAGGCCCAGGGCCACCCCTCCCAACAGGAAGAGGTTGCTATGGATCCAGTTGACCAGCTTGTCGATGCACCCATTGGTGTAGATATATTCCTCTGCTGCTAGGTACTCCAGATCCTGCATGCCATGCCCACACATAGTGTTGATCACTTTCTGCATTGGGAAGAGAGACGGGTCAGTGTATAAGACCGAGTGTCTACCAAAAGAGAGGCGGTTCCTCCACCTCAAGGCACAACAGGCAGATCTCCCTCGTCATAGAACCATTCTCTGCCTACCCCTACACATCACTGCTTTTTCTAATGTGGCTCCCAGCAGCACTCAGCTGTGACCCTGGCTCCCCACACTTCAACCTGACCCAGGGCTCCATCAGTTGCATCGTAGAAAGGCTCGGTCTCTGCTCCGCCAACTGGATCCGCAGGCTGCTAGACTGTTGGTGTGACTGGTGCCACTGAGTGTTTGAGGATACGTCTGACATTCGCAAATGCACACTTCCCGTTCTGGTTGCAGGTTGCAGGTTGCACCCAGTGCAGGGTCAAGGCAGCCAACCTAGGGTAAGAAATGGGGACTCTGTGGAAGATCACGCTGCATCGTTAGACTCTGAGAACATTGCTGCTGCCGCAGAGCTCCAGGAACCTGGGTTCAAACATACTCGGCCATCTGGTATCGGCAGTATGTATGGGGAATGGTTGGGGGAGCATAGGGTGGATGGAGGGTGGCTGCTATCATATGAATGCAGTGGCTACACGCAAAAGCAAAACATTGCTGTACAGATTGTAAAGCTTCACTGAATGGCGTGCATAATGCTTTTCAACACTTCACGAAGAACCTCAAGCTTTGAACTGTGCAATTTTCACATCTTAAATCATTGGACATCCAATGTCAAATTATTTCCATAACATTACAATTTTCACCTTTTCCCAGGCGGTTACATGCTTCTATTTTCTGTTTTAATGTCTTGTACCTTTGCCAGGTACTGCTGACATGGTTCGTCAGCATTCTGACCCGATATAGTAGATAGATTGGAGAAATACAGGATACTTTGTGTAACACTTCAGCACTAACCATCACTGGGAAATATACCCGAGGGACAGAGACCAGACTCCTGTGCAGAAGACAGATAGGAGTCAGCCTGAACACGATCACATCAGATTCAAACTTGTGTTTTTAAAAAATGATGAAATTGCTTAATATTCTTACAAAATGTTGTGGATTGCACAAGAATGTTAGTATTCTATGAATAAGAGTTTGACTTACTAGGAGTATGCGCAAAGTCCATTTTTTAGGCTTGGGCACAGAAGTAAAGAAAGGAGAAAGTGATAATCGGACTTTTAGCTACGCTTGAAAGAGACCATCGTCGAGAGGCAAACTAGGGCATTTTCTAGAGAATGTAACGCACCCAGTAGTCAAAGAATTTGTCTGCAGTAAAGTTTCCAATGTGACCACGTGGACAAGAATACATAAGATACATTAAATTGGCAGGTACTGATCAGTCTGAAGCAGGGTCTTGACCCGAAACGTCGACTATTCCTTCGCTCCATAGATGTTGCCTCATCATATAACAATTACAGCACGGAAACAGGCCATCTCGGCCCTTCTAGTCCATGCCGAACACTTACTCTCAACTAGTTCCATCTACCTGCAGTCAGACCATAACCCTCCATTCCTTTCCCGTCCACATACCTATCCAATTTATTTTTAAATGCTAAAATCGAACCTGCCTCCACCACTTCCACTGGAAGCTCTTTCCACACAGCTACCACTCTCTGAGTAAAGAGGTTCCCCCTCATGTTACCCCTAAACTTTTGTCCCTTAATTCTCCATTCATGTCCTCATGTTTGAATCTTCCCTACTCTCAATGGAAAAAGCTTATCCACGTCAACTCTGTCTATCCCTCTCATAATTTTAAAGACCTTTATCAAGTCCCCCTTTAACCTTCTGCGCTCCAAAGAATAAAGACCTATCTTGTTCAACCTATCTCTGTAACTTCGGTGCTGAAACCTAGGCAACATTCTAGTAAATCTAACCTGCTGGGCTGAGTTTCTCCCAGCATTTGTCTACATTCGTTTTTTTCAGGATCTGCAGTTCTCTCTTAAACATTAAATTAATGACAAGTCTGTTTATGTTCAATGAATGGTTCATTTATTTACAATGGGCACAGGACTGCAGCCTCTGCCTATCCCATTACAAACGTTACCCCACCCCAGTCACTTACCTCCGTGGTGCGCAGGCAACAGGAATAAGGCACAGAGCAGCGCTCCCGGCTGGGGTTCTCCAGCGTGCAGTTAAAGTACATGTTGTGGCTCCAGTCCTTGTATGAAATTCCCCCACAGCAGCTGAACTATCGGAGGGAGAAAGAAGAAACGAGGCGATAAGAGGTGACAGGGCAGAGAAAGAAGAAACAAAAATGTTAGAAACCTGCCTTTTGTTACCAATGTCAATGAACCCAGCCTCTACCCAAGTTGACGATATATGCCACTGGACTATTCTGGGACTTGCCCTCATCTTGCAATGTTTACAAGACATTTGGGCAGGAACATGGATAGAAAATGCTTAGAGGGATAAAGGCCAAACACAAGCAAGTGGACCAGCTCAGCTAGGCAACTTGGTCAGCATGGATGAGATGGGCTGAAAGACATGTTTATGTGCTGAACAACTCTATAAACATGTCTGGATATCACCCCAAGCATAGCACTTTGCTCACTCATCACCATTGGCCCACCACACACATAGAAGGTGTACAATGTCACCCACTTCTGTGACCTTCACTACCAAATGCATGGACAGGGCCTGCAAGGTAACGAGTTCCCCTCCAGGTCACACAGTACCCGGGTCGGACATTTCTCCTCAATGGGTACAAATCCCAGAGGTCACTATGTGGCAGCACTGAGGGGACCTAAACCACACGCTTTGCAGTGGCTCCGGAAAACAACTCACCACCAAGGGCAAGTTGAGATTGCCCATGAAATGCTGGCTCTGCTGGTGATGCCCAGAACTTGAGAATTATTTTTTAAATTGACAAACAGGTACTGCAACAGCATTTGAAAGACACTTGGACAGGTACATGGATAGGAAAGGTTTGGAGGGATAAAGGCCAAATGAAGGCAAATGAGATTAACTTAAATGGGGCATCTTGGTCAGCACGGACGAGTTGGGCCGAAGGGCCTGTTTGTTTGCTGTGTGACTATGCTTCCAAGATTAAAATAAGTGAGCATCACATTATAGAAAGGATTGAGGACCCCATAGTTAAACGTCAACAAATTGTGAAACATGCTAAGTCGAGAGTGAAGCTGACAGAATTGCCTGATCATTGGAAGTTAAAATTTGAGGTGTGCATCATCTGAAAGATGTGATATAGTGTGATGGACCACGACTACAAAATTACCCAGATGATTTAAAAGGGGGAAAAAACGGAGACAAATCAACCCAATTCCTTGGCTTTACCCAAAGGGGATGGAAAAATAAAGGAAATTAGAAGACAGACTTGGATTAGGGTAGAAAATCAAGAGAAAATGTATCTGGTTCATTCATTATATTCAATTTTTCAACTTTTCAAAAACATACCAACAAAAGGCAGGGGAAAAATGATTGACAGCATTTGTCCACAGCAGCTGGCATATTTGTGTTAAATTTTGCTACATCACCACCAAATAGAGCCACGTGCTTTTTCCACGAGGCCCCACTGACTTGAACATTGATGTTTGCTGAAAGTAATATTTAGGAAGCCTAGAAGGCAAGAAAAATAAAATAAAAAAGCAATGAAGATGATGAAGGAGTGAATCAAATGGAGAGGTAGAACATGCAAAAGGCATGATGGAGATGGATTGGTTCAAGATGATATAGTGCATTTATAGTCACAAGTCCGTGATACAGAACCTGCTTCTGCCCATAGTCGATGAGGTTCTGGAGATCCAGGTCATCTCGGTAATGAATTATTGCGCTATCGATGATCTCACTGACCTTCGATCGGGCCTGTGTTGGAAAGAGACAATACATTTTGCAATTAAAGCCAGAGTCAGCTCCCATTTAAATAATCAGGCATCTATCTTCCTCCACAACTCACAATCCATTAGACTGTTCTTTGTTTAGTTGCCGTTCGTGGGTGGGAAATGCAATTTCTAAAATCTTCCATCGTAATTCACTGATGGAAATTAAAGGAGTGTAGGAGTCTTGCTGGAATAAAATCCAGTAAAAACAATTTCAAAGCCCACAGTAACAGCTTGAGAGGTTGAATTCATTTAAAAAGAATTTGAGGTTTAAAAACGCTGGTATTGGTACAAGTGAAGGAACAAACTAACCACTGGTACTAAATCTGGCCGACAAACAACACCAGTTCTGCACCAGTGTAACTAACAATACAATTACAGACCAGTCAGTTGCACCAAAATGCACATTGTGGGAGCAGCTTTACCCCAAAGACTTCAATAGTTACAGATGGCCTATTACAGTCACAACAGCTAGACAAACCCTCTGAAGAAGCGTTGAAACGTTGCCCATTTCCTTCACTCCGTGGATGCTGCTGCACCCGCTGAGTTTCTCCAGCATTTTTGTGTACCTTCGATTTTCCAGCATCTGCAGTTCCTTCTTGAACACAACAGCTAGAGATTCTGGTCTGTAAAGATTCATTTCCCACTGGTCCATGCATTTACACGGAGCCACCAGAGGGCGCTGAAGCACCACAAGGCACCACTGAAACGGCAGCAGGCACATGATCCCCATTCAAATCCTCATAGCAACATTTTTCATTGTACCTGTATCTCACCGTACTCGATCATATAACAATTAATTCAACTTGATTTGACTTGGCATCTTTGGCCTATCTTTCACTGAAATGTGGGAAATCTTTGCTCATCCTCGAGGTCTTGCTGCACTTCCTTGACATCATTGAGCCCTGCAGCAGGGCCCAGGAGTTCTCTTGAATAAAGCACAGGTATCAGCCTAATTAACTGAGACTAGTGTGAGATGGAGATGTGCTAGATCACTGCACTTTGATTCCAGTTGAGGATGGTTCTCTTATCTTTGTAAAAAGGGGAAAAAAGGACCAATTTAATGGAGGTCTTAAAGATTGTGGTGTGAATAAGGTAAACGTAGATACTTTCACTTCCCAGAAAGACCAAAATTAGGAGTTAGAGATAAATTAAAGCCACAAATTCAGCCTGAATTTAGGACAATCTTTCTCCACTTGGCTAGATAGAATATGGAACTTGCAATTATGTGTGAGAGCGTGAGACAGAGCGCGGGAGATACACACATTTGTGTAGATGGCAGGGCTGCCAACATTGGGTGACAGTTGAGAATGAGAAATTGCAAGGGAGTGCAGCAACCAAGGGTGGGAGGTTGTGGGAGGGGGGGTGTCCCCCCTTCCACGGTAGGGAGCTTTTGCATTTTTCAGCTTGAAATTGTGGTGCATACTGTAATGAGTATTTTAAATTACACTTGAATGCAACATTTATGCTTTAAATTGGATTAGGTATGAATAAGGTTAGGCTATATTACATTCCACAGTAGAGCCAGGCTCTGATCAACAGATGCAGCACATGAGAGACAGTGAGATAGGTACAGGTTTAGAGGAATATGGGCCAAATGCAGGCAGGTGGAACTAGTGTAGATGGGACGTGTTGGCCGATGTGGGCGAGTTGGGCTGAAGAGCCTGTTTCCGCTGTAAAACTATGACTACAACATACAAACTTACTGACCAAGAAGAAAGAGAACAACAAAGAGACAGTATCCACAAAGGGAAACAAATTTCTGGAGTAACTTAGCGCGTCAGGCAATACTCTGTCTAACTGCACTGGTGACCTTACCTTGGAGTTAAGACAGGAACAAAAGATGTACAGCATGTAGAAACCAGGAACTGCAGATGCTAGTTTACAAGAAAGCACACAAAGCTCTGGAGTAACTCAGTGGGTCAGGCAGTATCCCTGGAGAACATGGGTAGGTGACATTTCAGGCGTGGACCCTTCTTCAGACTGATGAAGGATCCCAACCTGAGACATGACATACCTATGTTCCCCAGGGATGCTTTCTGACCCACTGAGTTACCAGAGCTTTGTGTGCTTTAAGATAAGACTTTTGGTCAGAGCAGAGTGAAAAGAACAACGAGAGAGGCTGGGTGTTGAAGATGGGAGAGAAACACCCTGTACACTAGCACTATACTACACACTGGGGACAACGTACCATTTTTACCAAAGCCCATTAACCTACAAACCTGCACGTCTTTGGAGTGTGGGAGAAAACCGACATAGTCACAGGGAGAACGTACAAACTCCGTACAGACAGCATCCATAGTCAGGATGGAACCCGGGTCTCTGGCGCTGCAAGGCAGCAACTCTGCCGCAACACCACCGCGACGCCCCGGGTTTTTTTTTCTTTCTTCTTTTCAGGAGAGAGGAAGAGTATTTCTCTGTGTTCTATGTTCTATCAGGACAACAACAATACTAAATTCAACACACATAGCCTCTGATGCTGCTTTAAGCCTGCTATTAATGCAACAATTACTGAAGCTACATCGTTTAAGGCAGCTTTTACAACACCAAATAACTTCTGCTGCTGCCTCACTTCTTCTGGGAATTAATAAACTGAAAAAAAGATTTATTCCATCTGGTCCACCTCCTCGCAGAGAAAATACTGGCTACACTTTGGCTCAATATCTACCCATGGTATCTGACATCCTCCAGCACTGGGAGATGCTAAAAATCATTTCGTTGTCTCTGTACTGTACACTGACAATGACAATAAATTGAATCATTTCATTTCATTTCACTGTAAGGAGTAAATCTTGAAAAATGTAACCATTGGACCAATGACCAAGTTTATTTTGATGCACAGGAACAGATCGCTGAATGTGTCAAGGTTATTGTCCATCTCAATCCGAGCAAACATCTACTGAATTACGCCAGACGTTTGCATAACGCTATGGCTGCAAAAATAGAGAAGTCAAAATGTAGAAACAAGGAACTGATTAATACACAAAAGGACACAGATTCTGGAGTGACTCAGCCCAGTTGAGCCTAGACCAGGTTATGAATTACATTTCCACTGCATGCAAAAATTAGCATGGTCCTTGTGTATCGTCACACGTAATGTGGCCGATGATATCAGGGATATATTTGCATCGTACTTTTAGACAATAGACAATAGGTGCGGGAGTAGGCCATGTGGCCCTTCGAGCCAGCACCACCATTCAATGTGATCATGGCTGATCATCCACAATCAGTACCCTGTTCCTGCCTTCTCCCCATATCCCCCGGCTCCACAATAATATTAAGAGCCCTATCTAGCTCTCTCTTGAAAGCATCCAGAGAACCTGCCTCCACCGCCCTCCGAGGCAGAGAATTCCACAGACTCACCACTCAATGAGAAAAAGTGTTTCCTCGTCTCCGTTCTAAATGGCTTAATCCTTATTCTTAAACTGTGGTCCCTGGTTCTGGACTCTCCCAATATCGGGAACATGTTTCCTGCCTCTAGCGTGTCCAAGGCCTTAACAGTCTTATAGTGGAATGCAAGCTGTAAAGCAGCATTCTCACCACGTTCCTGTGGAAGGCCAAGCTTATGCATATTAATAGTGTGCGATGGGACTAAGCCAATCAAATTGCTCGTTCTTTACGGGAAACCCACCGACAGAAAACTATTCTCATTGGTGAGTGCGGAGGAGATCTGGAAGCCTTGGGCAAATTGAATTGTTTGTGACTTTATTTTTTATTATTTTTGTTTTTGAGTGTGAGAAATTCTGTGACCAGCGTGAGAATTGTGCGAAAAGCGCGAGTCTCACGCTCAATGCTCAGAGTTGGCAGCCCTGAGGTGGTTATGTAGATGTGTTTAGATAAGGATTGGTCAGTAGGTGCATGGAGCACAAAACCTGGCATGAATTGGTCTGAAGAAAGGTTTCAGCCCAAAACGTTGCCTATTTCCTTCGCTCCATAGATGCTGCTGCACCCGCTGAGTTTCTCCAGCACTTTTGTCTACCTTCGATTTTCCAGCATCTGCAGTTCCTTCTTAAAAACAATGAATTGGAGTCAATTGGGCTACAAATGCCCTTATTTCTGTGCATTGTTTTGCATGTGGACATTTCATGAAACATTTGTTTTTAGAACTCAGAGGGAAAGAACCAGTCAGAACATGACTCCAATATTAATCCTAAAACATGTCTCAGCCAGCAAGCAAGAAACTGGCATTAAGATTACAACAAGTGCAGTAACCGAGGTGCTGACTGCACCACAGCTGCAAGGAACAGCTGGGCACAAGATCAGACAGTTTTATCACAGACTTGGAGCAGACTTGTATCGGCACAAAGTACTGTGCAAACAATGGAAGACTCCTGAAGTGTAGACACGGGTGCAAGTTGAAAGAGCAGCAGCCAATTTACATTAAGGTGCCAGAAATAACAATGTTGTTATGAGCCAGTTGTTTTTATGAAACACTCAGCAGGTCAGGCAACACGTTTGGAAAGAGAAAGACGTCACATTTAATGTCAAAGCCCTTTCCGTTGGTATGATGTTGACTGGCCAGGTCACCACAGCAGTGCCAAAGGCTTCTTTATCTAAACAAAAATCTAGACAGGACTCTCAAAGCCACATCTCAAAGAAAGCATCCCTGACAGTACAACGCTCTCTCACTACTGCTCTGAAGATAGAGCCAAGAATTCTTCTGTGACGAAGCCTTCTGCAGGACACGAGCCCAGGGCAGCCTGACTACAGAGGGGAGGGTGCTGCCACTGAGCCAGGGCTGACAAACAGCAGGAGGTTCCCAATTTAGTCTCTGTCACGTTTCACAAAGAAAAACTGTCTGAAACACAAGAGGGATGCATAGAACCATGCAATGTCCTATGGGGAAAATGCACCTCATTCTGAAAATAAAATGGTCTAAGACTCCGGTCCACAATGAAAACTATAGGCGTAGGCAGATCAATTGCTCAAGACTGCCTGTCATTTGATATAATCATAGCTCTTTTAATTGTTTCACATTTACTGTTAGTGCCTTTAGCTGGGAACAACTGGGATGTTATAAAAAAATAAAATAATAATAGGATCAGGATTAGGCCACTCAGCGCATCAAGCCAGGAATTAGTGTAAATAGACATCCCGGTTGGCATGGATGAGTCGGACCGAAGGGCCTGTTTCTGTGCAAGATGACTATGACTGGGTGGGTAAGTTAACCTTTTCCTGCTGACTCCATTGCATCAAATACATTAACATCATAAAAGTATCTTTTATATTTCAACGGATCCTTTTTTTTTTTGGTACCCCTGTTCAGTGGAATGATTAATGAGGGCACTGTGGAGTCCACAGGGCCTTGTAGAGTTGGGGCGGTGTGTGCCTACAGGTGGGTAGTTTGATTCAATTCAATTCAATTCAACTTTAATGTCAACGCACAAATACAAGTATCAGTACAACGAAATGCAGTTTTGCGTCAGTCCGTAGTAGTTGTACATAAAGAAAAACAAAAAAAAATAGAAAGAGGGAAGATACAGAATAATCAGGAAATACAGAATGATTAAACAAAGGGGACGGAGGGACCAGAGAAATCTATCGTCGGGACTCCGAGTTCAGCAGTGTGATTGTGTTGTTATAGAAGTTTTTCCTCATCCTACTAGTACGTGACCTGAGGCTCCTGTACCGCCTCCCTGATGGGAGGAGGGCAAACAGTCCATGGTTGGGGTGTGAGGGGTCTTTGATGATCTTCCCAGCCCGTCTCAGACACCGTTTTCGGTGGAGGGCATCCATGGCAGGGAGCGGGGCACTTGATGTTGGTGCACTCCTTTCACTGTTACACCAGGATTCGGTGTACCCCACATTCTCAATGTCATCCAGAATAATTTCTGCAGTTTGAGCAACTCTCAAGGTGAGGAGGGGTGGACGTTGGAGTCAGAGTGATACAACACAGAAATCAAAACATCACAAGGAACAGAAGAAGTGCTGGGAATAGCCAACTGGGTAGGCAGCACCTGTGGACAGGGTGAGCCTTTTGTCTTTGATCTGGAGAGGTTAAGAGATTGGGGTGAGGGGGGAAGAGTCCAAGTTGATCAGGAATTCTGGAAAAGCAAGAAGCCCACAGTCTGGGGGTGACAATCTCTGGCCCAAGAAACAGGACAGGGAGTCGGCGAATAAATCGATACCATCCCCGGCTCAGGATTCAACAAAATGGGGATGTAGTGGGATGAAGCCAGCGTTCTTGCCGGGAACCGATCATTCAAGATCAGCAAGGGAGTGGGGGGGGAGGGGGAAAGGGGGAAAGAACAGTGAAAATATGGCTGGGGTTGGGGAAGCAATGCAGTTGGGGAGAAGGGGAAATGAGAACCAAGTTAGAAAGCAAAACCTGTCTACAAACTTTGATGTCCACGAGAAAGGATGGAGGCTTTTGTTGAGACAGTGAAGGCTGAAATGTAAGCGTGGAGCAGGAGAGCTTTGATACAGTGTATAAGAAGGAACTGCAGATGCTGGAAAATCTAAGGTACACAAAAATGCTGGAGAAACTCAGCGGGTGCAGCAGCATCTATGGAGCGAAGGAAATAGGCAACGTTTCGGGCCGACATGTGGTGTGGCATGAAGCTTGGGTCGGATGTTACAACAATTTGAGAAATTACTTGATCCGCTCAGTATTTCCAACACTTTGATTCTATTCCAAGAAAATTTCCAGAGTTTAAAAGTCAGGGGAAAAAAGGAAAGAAACCTGGTCCCACTATAACAAAACATCAGGAACCCATTGGATTATTGTAAAAATCTTTCAGGCTTTTTAAATCCGTTCACAGAACAGAATCTCGAGTGTTGCCCTGCTCTGCTCTTGTCCCACAGGCAACTCCTATCCAGCTGCTGAAGTGCCTGGGCCAATGAAAGGCAGTCGTGCCTTCTTCAGGGTACTTGGTGACCTCACCGGTACCCTCATCCTGAGACTGGACAAGACATCCAAGTGCCTGCAGGTTTGAGCACAAGTGTCAGGGAGCACTTGAAGTTCTCCCAGGGATTTGGCCACCAGCTGCAGTAGCCACTTCCTTGCAATCAGCACCATCGTGGGTGACAGAGGGGTGCAGCAGATGGTGCTGCTGCTGCTGCTGCTGCTGCTTCAACGGCAAGAGCCCCAGGTTCAATCCTGGCTGCCAGTGTTGTCTCCATGGGGATTGCACTTTCTCCCTGGGATCACGAATGATCCCAGCCCAAGACCCGCTGGCTAGTAGGTTAATTAGCCACTGTAAATGTCCCCTTCTGTAGGGGGTAGTAGGAACAGAGGGCATGTGTGAGTGAATCTGTTTTACAGAAATGTGGGGGAAAGGAGACCAGAGTCTCAATGGAACAAACATTCTTTGTCAGAAACAAATGAGACAATTAGCGCAAGTATATAAAGGTGCTGCGGCAGTATGAATATATCAATTAAACTATGATTTTATTCCATCAAAATATCCCACTGTTTTGATGTTGTGACCAATCAACTTCCAATTTAACAAATAATTAAATTGTATAAAATTTACATATTCAATATTCTAAAAATAATATAACAAAAGACGTCCAAACATACACACCACATTGTAGGAAAACTAAATAATGACATTGAAATGCACAGCCTTTTGATCTAACAGTTCACGTACAACTAGTGCACCTTTATGTAATAAAACTGGCAAAAATCGATGAGTATAAAAATGCAATTTCTAAAAAATGTGAAAATCTCCAGAAAGCTGAAGACTGCTTTGCATCGTGAGTTTCACCGAACAGCCGCCACCATTGAACCAACAGCGCACTGTAGACACGTCGAACCATGTGACAATAAAAAGAAACTAAATTAAATCCATTCCCTTTTATGAAAACATTAGAATGAAACAGATGTGTGCATTTGCATTTCTCCCTAAAGCACAATTGCCGACACTCCCCCTCCTCACCCTCCACTCCACCCCACCCTCCTTGCAATGCACCACACTCATCACTTGATTCCTTCCAAGCTGAAATCCCAAATTGTGTCAAATGATCACAATTCCTCTCACCTCATTGATCCTATTGCTCCACACTCTGTCTGACTCGTGAACCAGAAATCTAAACACAGAGGGAAGCTATTCAATCTACCGTCTCCAAGGCAACTGAAAATGGAGCAGATTGCACAGGTCTCAAACTGTAATCAAATGTTGATCACCCACAATAAGTGCTCCCTCCCCCATCAAGCTGTAAGCATCTAACCCTCGGCATTATCAATATTTATTTTCTATTATCCCTGTTACCTGTTAAAATCGAGATTCGTTTAATTTGGCATCAAGTCCAGCATGGACATTGTGGGCCGAAGGACCTGTCCCTAGGCTGTACTGTTCTATGTAATCTATTGATCACTTTATAGGGAAATCAAGGGTGAACACGGAACGCTTCACAATTTATGCACCTGGATTAAAATCTTCCGTCAGTTCTAAAAGGCCCAACTGAATCAATTTTCCCTCACAGTTAAACCAACTGCAAACAGAGGAAATGTATCACACGTCTCTGCACTGAGACGCTACACACCCTCGCTCTGCTGCCTGCCGTGTTATTTATAAATTCATATGTTCATAAGTGATAAGAGTAGAATTAAGCCATTTGGCCCATCAAGCCTAGTCCACCACACAATCATGGCTGATCTATCCCTCCCTCTCAACACCACTCTACCGACTTCTCGCCTTAACCCCTGACACCCGTATTAATCAAGAATTAATTAAAAAAAAAATTATATAGCCACAAATCCTCAACAGTTGTGCCAGACAGTTTACAGCAACTTTGGGGTTTTTTCTTCCATTTAATAGAAACCTGGTACAAAATTTCACTAAGAAAAGCAAAGTCATACCTTATCTGAAAAGACAAAGCCCAGGACCCCAGCAACCAATTGTAGCAAAAATACCAGCGTCAGGCAGATGGAGAACTAGAGGGGAACAAAATCAAGATCAAGATCAGCAGAAATAGCAGCAGAGAGGAGGGGAGGGGGTGGGGACCAGCTATCCGATGCTGTCCATCAGCAATAATTGCTGGTTTAAAATTGGTCCGCGAACAGGTCTTGTAATGGGTACCCACGAGCTGCTCCTGTCTTGCATGTATGGGGGGGGGGGGGGGGGGGGGGGAGTGCAGGCCATTTGTGGGTAGTGTGAGATGGGGGTGGTGAGGCAGAACAGGTGGACAGCTCTGAGAGGGAGTCGGGGAGGAAGGACTGCAATGAAGATGGCACGTCACTGCAGCCCAAAAACACCTCAGGGTCACACGCGTGCCCATCAACCAGACTCTCTCACTCCCTGCTGCAACACCTCAGTGACCAGTTACTGTCCATGAACGGCCCTCAGTGCCACATCCCACCCGTATCCACGTCCTATCCCGAGGGCCTGCATCCAAAGGTGGCCAAAAGGAACAATAGTCCTCCACCGAGGGGATCCGAGCAACACAAGGAGCTGGGTTTCAGCTCCTCCAGCCCTCACGGAGACAGTTCTCCCAGCATTAGGGTTGCCAATTTTCTCACTCCCAAATAAGGGACAAAAGGTCAAAATAAGGGACAAATCCCCAACGGCAATTCGTTGACCGACTCAGCCGTGGCTGGGTGAATGATGAGTTGGCCCGGGTGCTGGACTGCACACAAAGCCCAGCCAGCGGGCCAGCTGAAGAGTTTTGGCCCGAGCATCGCGCGCAAAGTCCGCCACCCATCCAACTCATGAACCGATGATCGGCCATGAGAAGCAGGGGTGGTGGCTAAGGTCCGAAGGTCGGACAACTGGCCGGACTGCCGACCGACAGGGCCACGACAGGGCGAGGCGCTGCTGCTGCATTCCATGGCCGGCACTATTTCGGGACGGGTGCGGCGCTCCGACCTGACATTCCCCTCGACCCGAGAAGTAGCAGTCAAATACGGGACAAGGGTGGGACAAACCAATATACGGGATGCCCAGTCTAATACGGGGCAGTTGGCAACCCAAGCCATCAACCAACGCCGAGCATCACTCACTGTTTGCAAGAGGCAGATGTTCTCCCGCAGGGATCCAATGCACCCACAGAAGGTGATGAGGAACATCAGCGCACCCACCACGATGAGGAGAATGGCAGGGTCCACAGCAAGACAGGCCATGGCAGCCTCTGCAAAACATGGTGCACCCGTCATCTGCCCATCCCCCTTTCAACTGCCCCTCGGGCACCATTCCCCCCCCCACCAGACCAAACCCCATTCCCTCCAAATTGACCCTCTTCGACAACTACATCCCATTACTCCTCCTCCGCTCTGCCATCCAGTCACCACGTATCATTCTCTACCTCGTAAACCCATGAAATCCCTTCATTTCACCGCACCCCCAATATCCTTGACCAAACACGTCCCACTCCCCAGATTCTCCATGTCATCCCTGTACCAGAGCCCACAGGCAACTGGACAATGGCAATAATTTGCTGCCACTCACCAGCATGCTTCATGACCCTGGCGTACACACCAATGCCAACCATCACCAAAGAGATGCTCTGGAAAAAGAAATACAAACATGGTCACGGTTAGACAGAAAAATTAAACCGTAGGTCAAAACAAAACAAAGCCCCATCCCTCGAGCAACCCAGGCAGTTTGTAGTTCGGAGTTTAGTAGGAGATAGACACAGAATCCTGGACTGACTCAGCGGGTCAGGCAGCATTTCTGGAGAAAAGGAAATGGTGATTTTTCAGTCCGAGACCCTTCTTCAGTTGGAGTTCATGGTTGTTGGGAAGAAGGTGTTCCTGAACCTGGATGTTACAGCTACTTCCCTTGATGTGCCATCTCCATTTCCATTGAACATTAATACTGGACCACGTATCACATAGACTTTAGCAGCACGAGTGCTGGTGAAACCTGGAGGAATGGATCAGTCTCAGTAACAACATGTTGAGTCGGCCAAGGGAACACATTTCCCATATTAACATCAGAAGGAGCAACAGGTGTACAGAGCTGGGTGGAATCAAAGGAAAATCCTAGCGACTGGGATTTATTTGGATGGGATCTCCGAAGTCTGGTTTAGCCACTGGAATTTTCTTCAACATATTATCCACCTGCTTCGGAGAAGACATAATGCTCAAAAACTCACATCCGGGCATTGTTGATAAATGATTCGGCAGTGGGAACATTAACAATAGCCAGCACCTCCCAATGTAGAACATGTTTCTAATGAAAGGTTGCAGACTGGACATTTTTGAGGATTTCCTTCTCCACAGATGCTGCATGTTGAGAGTACTGGAATGGGGGAAGACAACCACAAATTTACAAACAAAGCAACAATGAGATGAATTGACAGGAAACGTATTCTGGGTGTTGCTTTGTCACTCTTGTAGCTGAGCAGTATATGCTGACCAGTACCGAGCGCTGCCACCTTAATTACTCAGGTCGATCACCCAAAGGATCTAGACTTGCCCCCTCGTATTTCCCTGGTAATGCTACAAAGAGCAGTTTCCACGCATACACTGACATAAAGCCTCTCCTCATCCCTCCACCACCTTAAAGTGTCACGACAGCCAGCAACTTGCTCCAATGCACACACGTCTGATCCATTCTCCCCGGTCCCCATTGCACCCTTTTAGGCCAGACTTGAGCCCAAGGTGAGCTGCCCGTCACATGTCTGCAGGATCGCAGAGTTCCACATTGAACATTCACAGCCTCAGTACATCTACTGCTCATATCCCTCACCAAAGACTAGTAAGTCAAGACATTTTACTCCAACACACCCCACCCTACAAACTGTAAATGTGAAGCCATCAAAACTATACTGGACTGTCCCATCTCACATCATCCCATTCACGCACCACCTCTGCACGCACAAACCTGCCTCGTTTAGTTTAGAGATACAGTGAGGAAACAGGCCCTTCGGCCCATCCAGTCCGCACCAACCGGCGATCCCCACACATCAACACTACTCTGCACGTACTGGGAACAATTTTGCATTTATACCAAGCCAATGAACCTACAAACCTGTACATCGTTGGAGTGTGGGAGGAAACCAAAGATGTCGGGGAAAACTCGCACAGGTCACAGAGCGAATGTACAAACTTGATACAGACAGCACCCGTGGTCGGGATTGAACCTGGGTCTCTGGCGCTGTAAGGCAGCAACTCTCCCGCCTCGCCATTGCATCGCCCTTGAATGTTAATGAATCATTTAATCAGCTTATGCTTTCTTTCTTTGCAACATTATCCAAGAGGCATTTGTGCTCCTCCATTTCCAATCACTGGATATCCCATTTTAATTATTTCATCTTTGGCAACTCTACCAAAGCCTCATTATATGGAATTCCCTTCCTAAAACCCTCGACCAGATTCAATATAATAGAAAACACTAAAAATACTCAGCATGTCAAGGGGTATCTGTGCAGAATCTTAATGTCCAGAATGTTTTGACAATCTTGGATTTTTGGTATCTGCAATATTTTGCTGTGAATTTCACAACCATTCTCTCATCAATTTATTATTATTATTCTTTTATTATTATTATTATTTAGTAAACCGTTGAAAACATTAGCGATGCAATGGTGCTTAAATTTGGTTTTTTAAATCAAATTAAAACCACCATTCTTCCCATATCTTCTCCAGTTCAAAAAGCAAACTTTATTTGATAAAAGTCCTGGCATGTTGAATTAAAAAACCCACTTGTTATGCACCTGGGATTCACAGGATATTCAGATGGAAACTGCAACTAGTGTATGAATGAACTGTAGATGCTGGTTTAAACCGGATAGACACAAAATGCTGGAGCAACTCAGCGGGACAGGCAGCATCTCTGGAGAGAACAGAATCAGTGATTGCCTTGATGGAAAAACCACAAACGTCAAGCCTGATTAGACCTGTTTTTCTGTGAGACTGGGAGATTCCAAGACCGTGTGGCCAGGTTGAAGATCTGTGCAATTCTATGCTGAGAGATACCTGGCCCCACCACTTGCTGGCCGTTCATCACTCCAACATCATGAGAAACAATCCTGTCACTGGCAAACCATCAGTTCCAGTCCCAATGGGGGAACTAACGCACTCTCTCAAGGACCGAGTCAGTCATTAAACTGCCTCGTTCCAACTTGGTGCGGGACCTTGTCAGGACCAGCAACAACTACAATACAAACCGCTCACCTCCCCCATCTCTGGCCAGCTGCCAGCGAGCCATATGTACCAGTCCGATGGATTATATTTGGGCTGACAGGGACCAGTTGCGGATTGCAGTAACACAATCCTAACCATTTTGGGGGAAAAAAGCCTCTAAATGTTTTGTTTCACTGAAACACAAAGATTAAGGACAACGTTGGCACGTGATGCAGTAGTGTGGATTAAGATTGTGTTGCAACTGTCGAGCAGACACTGGCTGGGGAGAGCAGGGAGTGTACCCAGATAACTGTCCTCCTTTAATTTGAGGGGCACAAATAAAATCCCTTGCTGTCAACACTACGGAAATGTTATGTTGTGAGAGACGTCATGAAGAGACATCTCCCAGAATCGACATTGCCTCACTTCCCAAGAAATCTCTTCCCAATAGTGGGAGAGATGGCCACTCCCTTAATGCTGTTGAGAGTCTCCCCAGCAATAACTCCCAGCATTGGGGGAACTGGCCACCCCCACATGGTGCAGGCAATCCGTTAGAACTAACATTTTCCCAGTTTGTAAACCCACTAAATTAGTTTCATTCATATCAGAGATACAGCGAGGAAACAGGCCAGTTGAGGTTTGTAGGAAGGAACTGCAAATGATGGTTGACACAGAAGAGAGACACAAGTAGCTGGAGTAACTCAGCAGGACAGGTAGAGAAGGAATGGGTGACGTTTCGGGTCAAGACCCTTCTCCAGGCCAGTTGACCCACTGAGTCCGTGCCAGCGATCCCTGTACACTAGCGCTATCCGACACATAGGGGACAACTTACAATTTTTACCAAAGCCAATTAACGTTCAAGCCTGTACGTCCTTGGAGTGTGGGAGGAAACCGGAGCACCTGGGGAATTCCCACGTGGTCACGGGGAGAACATGCAAGCTCCACACAGACAGCAGCCATAGACAGGATCGAACGCGGGTCTCTGGCGCTGTAAGGCAGTGGCTCTACTGCTGCGCCACTGTGCCACCCATAACTCACAGAACTTAGTTTAGTTTCGAGATACAGCCCTACCGTCTACCAAGCCCATGCTGGCCATTGATCACCCATTTACATTAGTTCTATGTTATCTCACCGTCTCACACTACCTACAAAACCTGCACATCTTTGGGATGTGAGAGGAAACCGGAGCACTCGGAAATAAAGCCTATGTGGTCACAGATAAAATGTGCAAACTCCACACAGACAGCAACCAAGGTCAGGATTGAACCCGGGTCTCCAGTGGTCTGTGGCAGCCGCTCTACCAGCTGTGCCACTGTGCCGCCCTGTTCTTGCAATGTGTATTTCCACAAAGTAGGAGGCAGTTCTGTCTCCTGAACCACTATTGCTATTGGGTTTGTTCATAGCTGGACAAGCTGATCAGGAAGGCCGGCTCAGTGGTTGGGGCTGAGCAACTAATGGTCCAGCAGGTGGCAGAGGCCAGAGCTCTGAACAAACTAGGCTCAATAATGACCAACCCCACTCACCCACTCCACGCCCTGAAGGTGATCAAGTGCAGCATCTTCAGTCAGAGACTGATTGCACCAATGTGCAAAACGGAGAGACATAGGAAGTCTTGTATACCAGCTGCTATAAGGTTTTATAATGCACAAACATTTTAACTTATTAAGTATTGAAGATATCTGTGGAAATGTGTGGTGTTATGTCTGTCTTGAAGCTGTTGTGGCACTGTAATTTCCTGTAAAGGATTATTAAAGGTTATTCAATCAATTGAATCAATTCAAAGCTGATATCGCCAGGGAGATCCCTGTAGAGGAGGCTTGTGGTTCAACAGTTAATACAAGGCCACCGGCTGTGATCTCCAGGTCCGGCATGTTTACACATGCTTAAAGAAAATTCCTGGGATTCCCAAAGTTTCAGCTGAGTACAAGCCTGTCCTGTCCTGACATTCAAAACCTTCCGATAAATCAGTATTTAGTTCAAACAAGGGAACTGGGTGAAAAAAGACTGTGGAAGCACCCAAGAGCAAGACCAGCATTGACGTCTTGTTCTCAGGACCTCAGGCACGAGTGCCTGACAAAGAAGAGTGGCCTTTGAAAGGCTATTACCATAATAGCTTGTGCACAGCATGATCCCACAGAATAATGTTGTACAGACCGTCCCCCTGGGTTAAGTACTCCCTGCCCAGGTACACCCCAACATACAAATGAGCTCCCATATTGTTATTAGACTTGATATCCAATGTGCACACATGCATTCATTCCAAAGGAGGGCAGAACTAGTCACCCCTCTTTCTCTCTCCATTGCTAGCAATTGCCATTTTTCAGTCTTGTATGATTTTGAACTCATTCACTACAAAACATGGAGGTGCAGGTCCCATATTGAGTGATTTTCATCTTGCTATTCAACTTATGGACGAAAATTAACTTGTGGACCTTTGTAAAAATGGAACCCATTCGTTACCTGGGACAGGCTGGAATGACCCAAATCTGTTCTTAAAAGATTGCATTGATTGATTAAGATTACCCAGCCCTTCTTGTCAAGATATTGCCCTTTACCTAAATAGTCTGCACCTCGCTTCAACACTCCAACATTCACCAGTGCAATCAGAGCTGTGGTCTGCGGGTGGTCTACGAGATCTGGAGTGGGACATGGCAGACAACCCTCTAAGTTGGAGACAAGAGCACAGCCTTACTGACTCGACACTGAGCATCCAGTTTGACATCTCCATCTTCGGTCTCATTAGAATTTGGAATCCCGCTGGTCAGCAAACCCTTCCCCAAACTCTGGAGGAGCAAGGTAACTTGAAACAAATGCAGACTGGTTGGATTAAATAAGCTTGCAGAGTTAGCGTGGGAGGACCTGCTTATGAAGCATTTCCCCTGCATTCTCCTACCATCCTTAGCCCTAGGCTGCAAGGCCTCCCTGCATTGATTCCCTTCTCAATCTTTCAACCTTCATGCACTGGTAATCAACAAAAAAAAGTTTCATTCTTTAATAAAGAGTGCAGTTGCCCCCAGAAACCATCACCCTCCCATTCCACACGCAGCCAGCCCTGTGACACTGGCCGGCAGTCGGAGTCTCCACTGTTTCTTATTCCCAACACATCAGCAGCCCGTGCAACTAATGAAGCTGCTGCCAAACATACTGTGCATGAAATCAGAGGCCAAGCTCCAACTCACAATACACCCATCTACTGCAGAGTTTGAATCAAGAGAAAGCCTGAATATCACAACACACAGAAGTAAAAGTACCTCAAGTTTCTTACCAGTATCTTGAATACGTTTCCTACTCTATTTTCCGTATCCGTACTCAATGCTTCCTACAATCAATACAACAGACCGACTTACTTTCACCCCCAACAGCAGACTGTGTATACAGTGTAGAACAGTTTAAAGATACAGCATAGCAGCAGGTCCTTGGGCCCAGCAAGTCAACGCCAAATATTGATCACCTCTTCACACTAGTTCTATGTTAAACCACTGTCTCACCCGCTACCTGCTCACCAATGACAATTGACAGAGGCCAATGAACCTACAACCCGCACGTCTTTGGGATGTGGGAAAAACCGCAGCACCCGGAGAAAACCCTCGTGTTCACAGGGAGAACATGCATCGACACGGGCAGCACCCGGGGTCAGGATCGAACACGAGCCTGGAACACTGTAAGGCAGCAGCTCTACCAGCTGTGCCAGTGCTGCCTTAACAGCGGTGGGATCCTTCTACACCCTACGATGAATATGGTCCAGCATGGTGGTGAATTTTCAGCAATATCACACATGTGGGATGATGGGGATCCGGGGAGAAAGATCAGGAACACATTGGGACATCAGTCACCAAGATTGAAGATTCACAGCTCAGCAGATTCAAAGGTCAGTTAGGTTCACCTCCCACCTTCACTGGAATACCCAAGGGATTAAAGTTGTAAGGTTAAAGGACTTCCTTGCTAGTCTCTACTGTGCCGAAATGAGGTAGCCATGTGTAGCACGTGGAGGAACGAGCCGTGCTTTGACATAGACACCAACATTAGGCAGGCTGGCAGCTCATCAGGATTGCCATAATAAGGAATATGCTCCTTCACAAATTCCCCCAAACACATCTGAAGAGACATCCCATACTTCAGTATCCTGCTTCTTCCAGAGGAAGTCCCCACTTTGTCTTGTGGAGATTTAAGGTGAAGATGGCAAGGATAAATGTTAGCTGCTATTCCAACTCTCCAGCGACAGGATTTAACCTGATCTATCCAACATAACCCAGAGCAACCCTGGGACAATGCACATTAGGTTGGGGGGAGGGGGGAGGAGTGGGGTGTGGGGTAGTCGTAGAGCTATACAGCATAAAAACAGGCCCTTTGGCCAAACTTAATGACATAAAATGCTGGAGAAAGCTCAGCGGGACAGGCAGCTTCTCTGGAGAGAAGGAATGGGCGACGTTTCAGGTCGAGACCCTTCTTCAGACTCCCAATTGTCTGTGCCTGGACAATATTGGATTGGATTCAATTTATTGTCATTATCTCATAAAAGACAAAATGAATTTTCCTTACGGTCAAGGAACATTAAAATAAATAACAAATAAAACATATTTTAAAAAAAAAGCACAAACACAGAAGTCCACGACACAACATACTCCAAACATTTCCTATAAATGTAATGGCTAATAGTAATGGAACATAGTGCAATGGAGATCATGATCTCTCTTCCAGGAACAAACCTGTGGAGAGCATTCATTAAAGGGGAAACAGCCCAAAGGGGAACCCCCCCACTCCAGGATCAAACCCAGGTCTCAGGCACAGTGAGGCAGTGGGCACACCAGTGCTAAAGCTGATGCAGGTAATAATAGCCGTTATACAACAATGATTTTTAATGCACACTTAAATTACCTGTATTGGACAATGAGAATGAAGCTGAAAACGAAAGTAATTGAACTGCATGAAATTGCTCATCCATTCAATCAGCTCATCATCAACATACAAACTCTCACTACCCTTGCCTTTGTCCCATACCCTTGTCTAGTAAAAGTCGATCTACTGCAACATTGCATTTACCAATTAACCACCTGTCGTAATCATTTTATCACAGAAAAGGCTTTCAGAATTTCAAAGTGGTCGCTTTGGGGAAGAGAGCTCTCGTACAGCACACCTGAACAATCAGCACTCCATCCCCTTACACAGGAACTCAGCCATCTGAAGAAATAGTTAAAGAGAAACTTAAACATCTCAACCAGTTTCACAGGAACTACGAGCCAAGTCTATGCAAGCTAACCTCTTAACTCTCTCCATCCCCGATGTCATTCCAGTGTGCACACTCCAAGCCCGACACATCCTCACTCAGCTGCCATTTGTGTGTGTGTGTGTGTGTGTGTGTGTGTGTGTGTGTGTGTGTGTGTGTGTGTGTGTGTGTGTGTGTGTGTGTGTGTGTGTGTGTGTATGTGTGTGTATATGTGTGATGAAGTGATTGTTCATGGAAAAATAAAGTGGCAAAAATGTTTTCTCTTCTCTGGTTATATTTGTTTCACCGCTTCCCTCCTTCCCAAACGACAAAGCTCAAGTTAGCAGGTAGCCTGCATCTCTCTCATTGCTCACAGCCAGTGGGTTGAGACATTTGACGTCAAGTCCAAGAGAAGAACAGACAGCATTGTTGTGAAACAATGGGAAATATTACAAGCCTGACGTTGAGGAGGTTTGCAGCTGGAATCAGGCATTTACTGTTTCCGACAGGGAGGGGAAAAAAAGACACACTGGTTACATGAGCTGGAAATAAAATAGCATTTTGGTAACAAGTTTCATGACCCACGAGTTTCTCCAGTGCCTTAAAGCTGATGCCTAATTTTTAAATGCCTGAAGACAGCACCACATGGGCAAATACAATTAGGCCATTCAGCCCATCGAGTCTACTCCACCATTCGATCACGGCTCTCAACGTCATTCTCCTGCCTTCTCTCCATAACCTTTGACACCCATACTAATCTAATGTCTGGCTAAAGAAATTCCCCCTCATTTCCATTCCAAAGGTACGTCCTTTTAATCTGAGGCGGTACCCACTGGTTCTAACCTCCCCCATTGCTAGAAACATCCTTTCTACATCCACTCTATCTAGGCCTTTCATTATCCTTTTACCATAACCATCTATCATTTTATAATCCATCTCTCGTCTGAAAACGCCGTAACCTTAGTGATGAGCTACTATTCCAGTTCTTCCCTAAACTATGTTTCATCCATGATCGGTGGAATGGAGCTCCTGAAACACTTAATTAAATCACCATAAGTTAACTCAGTGAGAGGAGCGAGGATGCCACATAGATGCTGCTAGCAGTGACGCAGCAGTAAAGCCTTACATTGCCAGGGATCTGGGTTCAATCCCGACTACAGACGCTGTCTGTATTGAGTTTGGACGTTCTCCCTGTGACTGTGTAGGTTTTCTCCAGGTGCTCCTGTTTCCTCCCACACTCCAAAGACATACAGGTTTGTAGGTTAATTGGCTTCTGAAATTGTAAAGTGTTCAGGACAGTGCTAGCTAGGGTGATCGCTGGTCAGAGCAAACTTGGTGAGCCAGAGAGCCTGATTGCATGCTGCATCTCTAAAGTCTAAAGTACAGCTCTTGCTCACAGGGCGTGTTTATTTTGTCATGTCCTGGCAAGGTGAGCATCTCAAAATCATTGCCCTGCGAAGCACAGAGGTCACGTGACTTTGTAGTCTGTGGATCCAGTTAATGGCTGCCTGTAGCTGGTGGTGGGAAGTGAAGTGTCCCAGTCCCCAGGACGTTGCTAGGCTCGCAGTTAGATCACCCTTTGAAGATAATTAAAAATTCTCTCATTCCAAAGCTAACATCCCGAGCTATGACTCGTGCAGCAACGCTCATGGAGTTTCCAAGTTCCAACCATTTAATACAATGGGGTACAACACCGTGAATATGCGCAGAGCTCAGCATTGCCCATGCACAAGGTCTACGCTGAACTGTAACAAAATGCCCTCCCTTCACTGAGCCCAGAAGCCTGGCCATGAACAACACGCCAAGGCCAAATAAGGTAGTTTTAAGCCAAAACCTCTTGTTCTCAATGTGGCCGAGTCTGATACAGAACTGAAACATTCAATGCTGGTTGTATTTCCTCAATCAGAAGCCACACACTTGAACATGTGCCATGGCCTGGGAAAAATTGTCACAAACAAGCTGAAACTTGGAATCAAAAAAATGGTTCAGGACTGACAAAGAACATTCTGTATATCAAGGCCATGCTGTTATTTTACTGTGCAGACTATGCAGTCTCTCCTGCTATCATTTTCAACACCTCATCTAGTCTGATTCCACTCTCCTGTTCACTTCCTTAATATCCTGCAGCATCCGTAGGTTCTGCTCACTGTTGTTGTTTTGCACTGCAAAAAAACAGGGTAAAAACTTCTGGCCAAACATGTTTTATTGATCACACTCCGAGACACACACACACGACCTATTTATATTTCAACAAGAAATGACTTCTTCTCGCCCTGCTTCTTGCAAGGGCGTTGTCCCCTGCTCTCAATTTCTTCATCTCCACCGCATGGATTCCCAAGATAAGGCTTTCTATTCCTGGATGTCTGCGATATCTTCTTTCTTTAGTAAACATGGTTTCCACCCCTGCTGTTGTAGATGGATCCCTCACCTGTGTCTCCCTCAACAAATTATAAATGTAGCTAATCTTCTCAATCACAATGTTGCAATACAAACTAAACTTAATTAAGCATTCCTGATTTTAATATGACAAATGTCACAATTTGTTTTGCCAACATAACAACCCCGAATATCTGACCATGAATATCTGCAGATATAGCCCAGGCTTTTCTCAACATCCATTGAAACTTCCCAAACATGCTACGACCAATTGGACTGTTGGTTCAATTGTACTTTGTTGCATTTATCCATAAAGTTATTTCAGTAGCTGCAATTAAATATTGTTTCCAAAATATTGCTGTACATATGGATATTAATAGGCTTGCAACCAAGATTTAAGGCGATAAAAGGGGCTAGAGCAGCAATGATAGAGAATCCAGAGATAAAAGGTTTTAGTCTCATCCTCCCTTTCAGGCAGGAGGTTGTTGACCCTGGCCATCCTTTGTGGTGTTAGAGGGCTGGGTGAGCTGTTCACTGGTGACTCGAGGCAGTGACAGAACCTCAGAGATGGAAGCAGTGGGTCAGTGCGCTGTGGAATATGGGGATTGAAGCTCAGAGGGTCTGGTTCCACCAAGAGCCAGACCCTCTGAGTTGAAAGGTTTATAGAAGCTGCTGAAGGGCCAAAGACCAGAAAATATCTGGTCATCTTCCAGCAATCCTGTTGCCAGGTGATAACTGCAATGAACCTGATGCCATGCGTGCAGAGGTTGCAGCAGTGAGCAATGTTTCAATCTGCCTTCTTCCCAATGTCCTGCTGCAGGAAACCAGGCCATCCAGACCAACATAGCAGACCCAGCGGTCTGAAGCCACAGAGGGTGTAGGGTGCACAAGAGGTGTATATATCAGTCTGAAGAAGGGTTTCGGCCCGAAACGTTGCCCATTTCCTTCGCTCCATAGATGCTGCTGCACCCGCTGAGTTTCTCCAGCATTTTTGTGTACCCTGGGTATAAATGGGTGACTTCACTTTAAGTGTGGACGCTGACCCTGCGTCAGTGGATGAAGTCAGCAAGTAGCTAGACACGGATGTGCAGAGCAAGGGCTTGCTTGATGCTGAATAGATTATGGTGCATGGGAATCGACTGCTGACCCATGGTAGTGAAAATATCTCAGCATGCATCGCAGAGACTCACTGTGTACGTGGCAGTGGTCAAATATCATGGACTGAATGGAATTCACCAACAATTCATCCACAAAGAAGGCAAAAGAAAGCAGGCAACAGTCTCTGCCGGTTGGTGTCACATCATCACTTGTTAGAAACAGGACTCGGCCAATATCAGGGACAAGGCATCTTATAAAAGTGCAGCCCAAGGTCAATAGACAATAGGTGCAAGAGTAGGCCATTCGGCCCTTCGAGCCAGCACCACCATTCAATGTGATCATGGCTGATCATCACCAATCAGTATCCCGTTCCTGCCTCCTCCCCATATCCCCCGACTCCGTTATCTTTAAGAGCCCTATCTAGCTCTCTCTTGAAAGTATCCAGAGAACCGGCCTCTGAGGCAGAGAATTCCACCGACTCACCACTCTCTGTGAGAAAAAGTGTTTCCTCGACTCCGCTGGTGGGCAGCACTTTAGCCTTACTTACAAGAGGCTTGGACACAGAATGGAGACAAATACGCATGAAGACGCTGGAAACTGAAGCACAATAGACACTGCTGGTGGAACTCAGCGCGGGGTTGTTGTTGTTTTTGAGCACTGGTTAAAGGCTGGCTGACAGTGTAGTCCTGAGGGGATGCCTCTCTGCCAGAGGAGCCACCTCCAGGCAGCACATTTAACCGAGGGCCTTCTACCCTCTAGAAACGATTCAAAGATGCGAGTATCTTGAACAAACCAAGGACTTCTTCCCCCATCTTCTCAACCAACATTATTACAACGCAGGCAGCATCGGCCATTATCGTATTGCTCTATGCAAAATAGCTGCTGCGTTTCCCTCACTAATACAACGAATGTACTGTAAACAGGTCCTTGTAAAGTCTTTGTTGATTTGCGGGTAGTCAAATGTCAACAAAAACAAGACCAGGATGATAGATTGTGGCCGGGGTCTACTGACTGGTTAGTAAAAAGTTACAGGGGGAAGTTAGAGCAAAAAGCAAAGTGGTGGAGGAACTCAGCGGGTCAGGCAGCAACTGTGGAGGTGATGGGCAGATGGCATTTCAGGTCCATTCCATCCACAGATGGTATCCGAGCCACTGAATTCCTTGAGTATATATATATTCTGTCTTGCACAAGATGCCAGTATCTTGCGACTCCGTTATTCCAGGCGAGCTGAGCGTTCAATGTAATGCAGGGCAAGGTCGGGATTGGACGTGGATTGAGGCACACGCATCTTTGAAAACAACAAAATACTGACTGGGGAAAGGGAGGAGGAAGTGACATTTTCTCCGAAATGTTGTGAAAATTCCACCCGGGTTTGTCATCAACTTTACAAGAATTGTCCACAATTTCCCGACGCATCGCAGGGGGAAGCTCCAATGTTCAGAAACCCCTCCAGTCGTCAGGAAAGCCCCGGGTGGTTGAACGGGCAACGTTGAATGGTGAGAGAGGATTATCCTCTGTCCTTTCACTCATTGATTCAGTGAGACAGTGGACATGCCTGCGCCGGACAGGTTGCTAAGCTGCAAGCTCGCAGCCTGCTCAAAAACCCGAGCACGCAGACCCAGATATGGTGCCCTCCAGTACAAGGGGGGAAACAAAAACACATCCACGGCGCGATTACCCAGAGATAACGATAGGGAATTACTTACCCAGAACAGCATGTTGAACAAAAATAGTAAATATTTAACCACGGGGTTGACGAAGGTGAAATCCTCCCCCAGAGTGCGGCTGCGAGCCATGGTCGGCGAATGTCCCTCTGGGTCTCAAGTCCACACTCAATCAGACGAGGCTGAGCTGCGAAAATTGTATCAGTCGGATTAAAACCACGTACTCCGTCTCCGGTTACACTGGGGATTAGAGAAGGCTGAGGGTTTGGAGAGGCTGTAATTTCGCGGCGAGGCAATTACCTGCCAGTGGAATGGAGCAGCGGCGGCAGCGCCACCTCCCCTCCTCCTCCTGAACTTAACGTGAAACTGGCGAGCCGGCGCTGTGGGGCCAACACCAACCTGGAAGGGGGAGGCGCCGGTGATGGTCCCGCCCGCTTCTTGCGGTCCAGATTCTTCACCAATGGTTCTCCTCTCTCCACACCTCGTTGATCCGCCCCTGCCATTCAATGCCTACCGTTAAAACCAAAGATCTTTGGTTAAAACCTTGCCGACGCCCATCACTGTCCGCCACTCACTGCACGTCCCACAACCTGCCCCACTTCGACCTCATTCAGCTGTTACAGGTGTGTACAGGAAAGGAGGTGCAGATGCTGGTTTACACCGAAGATAGACACGGAAAATTCTGGAGTAACTCAGCGGGACAGGCAGCATCTATGGAGAGAAGAGTCTAAAACGTCACTCATTCCATCTCTCTAGAGATGCTGCCTGTCCCGCTGAGTTACAACAGCGTGTCCACCATAAATGGGAAGGGATTGGCCGGGAAGAGAATCCTGTGGGAAAGAATGGGAATCAGACAGGAAATTTCCTGCGATGGTGGGTGGGGGGATGGGAAAGGAAGTAAAACGTAAAGATTATCTAAGAAGGAACTGCAGATGCTGGAAAATCGAAGATAGACAAAAATGCTGGAGAAACTCCGCGGGTGAGGCAGCATCTGTGGAGCTAAGGAAATAGGCAACGTTTCGGGTCGAAATCTTTTTTCAGACTGATGTGAGGGTGGGAGGGGAAAAGGAAGAGGTGGAGCCAGAGGGCTGAGGGAGAGATGAGAAAGGGAGGAGAAAGTAAGGACTACCTGAAATTAGAGAAGTCAATGTTCATACCGCTGGGGTGCAAACTGCTTGGAAATTGTCAGTAGGTCAGGCCGCATCTATGAAGAAAGAATCAGATTTGAAAAGGGGAATAAAATAGTAAGGACATGATGGGTTTGGAGAGGGTACAGGAAGGTTTACCAGAATGCTGCTCGGATTAGGGGGAACCAGTTCCTCAAAGGATTTGGAGAGACACTTGGATTGTTTTCATTGGTGTACAGGAGATTGAGGGGAGACCTGATAGAAGTATATAAAGTTATGAGAGGCATAGATTTAAGGGCGAGATGGGCAAAGTTGAAAGGAGATGTGCGGGCGTGTCTATTTACACAGAGAGAGGCGGGTGCCTGGAACGTGCTACCAGGGGCGGTGGTGGAGGCAGACATGATAGTGACATTTAAGAAGCCTTTGGATAGGCACATGGATATGCAGGGAATGGTGATATATGGATTATGTGCAGGCAGGTTAGACTAGTTTACCTTGGTTTCATGTTCAGCACAGACATTGTGGGCCTGTTCCTGTGCTGCATTATTCTATGTTCTATAAATGGTAGCATCAACAAAGTAGTGTATGGGGACTGCAGAATCATTTTGTAAGATGTTGAACAATAAGCATTAAGAGATGAGTATCTGCATGATTGCTCCATGTTAAAGACATATCCATGTGTTCCTCCAATGTAGATATCCTGCTCCTGCCCCCGACAAGAGAATAGAACAAAGAGCAGACAACGTACCCAGTGTTGTAAAGTATATTTTAGGAAGTGCAGGTTGACAACCAAGAGTCAGGCAGGGGAAACTGAGAAAGAGAAGTGGAAAGTAAAAATCAGAGACAAGTGGCTGTCGGGGGAGAAGAGAGGGAAAATAAATACATTTCCAAGCGCTGGAATCTGAAACCAAACCAGAAATGCTGACAGAATTCAGCCAGCCACACAGCATATGTGGAAAGTGAAACCAGTTGACATTAGTTGGACATATACAGGAAATAGTGGGGCACAAGGGAATAGTGATGAAAAGGGGAACCTTAGGGTTCGTATATAATTCCCTGATGGCAACGCAGATAAATTGGGTAGTGAAGAAGGCATATTGCATGCTTGGCTTCATAGTTAGGACATGGAATATAAAAGCTGGGACATTATGTCGCAATGTTACAAAGACTCTAGTTGGACCACACATTGACTAGATGGATGCTGTGGTACTGGAGAGAGTGCAGAAGAGATTCACCAGGCTGGAGCTTGGTTGGAAGACTAATTACAGGGAGGGGCTGGATAGGCTGAATTTGTTCTCCTAGGAGTTGAGATCTATATAAAATGATAAGATTACATAGTCAGAATCTTTTTCTTGTGGCAGGGGTATCATAAACACGAGAGCACAACTTTAAATAGACATGGGTATGGAAAGTTATGGATTTAATGAAGGCAAACAGGAACACTATAGGCAGGCGAAAAGGATCAGGATGGATGTGTGGGATGAAGGGCCTGTTTCTGTATGGATCTGTACGTAGAAAGAACTATTATATGTGCCGAAAGGGAATACGAGGTCAAAGTCTCACCATTGACTGGTGACTCCAGGTAGATCAATAATTTCCTATACTCCCGACGAGCAGGCATGGGTCAGTCCAGACCACGGCTCGTTTCCTCACACACCCCCAAAAATACACCGGCAGATCTATTGGCTACTGTAAATTATCCTTTCATGTAGTTAAGTGGCAACAAGATCATCTAAGTTGATGGGTATGTGAGATATCACATAAAGCATTGTCAATGGCATCGAGGTCTAGAGCCTTGTGTTCACTCACCCGAGACCCAGTCCACAAAATAGGTTCCCACAAAGTAGTAAGTCCAAATCAACAGGCATAATACTTACTGTAAAAATGTTTGGACATTTCCTTCCACCAATGGGGAAAAAAAGTGATTTATAAGAAGAGGTTATTACAGATGGAGGCAATGCCAAGAAGAAAAATGCATGGAGGCAGAGACAAATAAACAGTGGCAGAGGGAGAGAACAAAGCAGAGACAGAGAAGGACTGGCATGCAAGTCTCATCCCATTAATGACAATGGTGAAAGTTTGTATGTGAATCAACTGATTGAACAGTCTGAGGTAGACAAAAAGCTGGAGAAACTCAGCGGGTGAGGCAGCATCTATGGAGCGAAGGAAGGGTGACGTTTCGGGTCGAGACCCATCTTCAGACTGCGTCACCCATTCCTTCGCTCCATAGATGCTGCCTCACCCGGTGTGTTTCTCCATCTTTTTGTCTAGCTTCAATTTTTCCAGCATCTGCAGTTCTTTCTTAAACATATTGAACAGCCTGGATTTAGCAACGCAGAAATAAAATGTGAAGTGATTTTAACAACACGCTTGTAGGTCAGTGCAATTGAAGATGTTAATATCCAATTAATTTTGGACATGAATTTGCATAAATATTTGACGAGTGTGCGTATGTGCTAAGTGAGATTGTAACACATCTGCGGTGCGTGTGTGTGTCACTGTTTACAGACTGTGAGTACAGCGAGCATTCCTGTAGCACAGTTGTTTGACAAGATCACCTCGGGGCATTAAATTGGGTCTCATCAAACCTCTGGTGACCTGGTAGCATTGACTAAATTGGGCAGGGTCCCACACTCAGGCGTGAGCTGCAGACGATTTGTGTGTTGCAGTGGTTCTGTTGCTGGTTTTTTTCATCCGCATTTCAAACCCGTCATGCCAACGTGAGTATTTTAAGTTTTTAAAACGCTTCTATTTCCGTTGACTGTGAAGCCATTGAATCAAATCTAGTGACAAATCTAGTTTGCTAACTAACGTTCGCTATGGTCCACCCATGCTCAGTCTGGGTCACATCCACCTCCAGTCCCACAGGAATCAGATAATCATCAGCTACTCCCTGAAGCTAAGGAGCAAGCAAGTAACAATTTGAATGTATTCACTGCAAGAAATAAAAGTCAGATGCATCAGATAAGAAGGTTAATCACACCCATCTAAAGCTAACAGGGGAAAGGCAATACATGTTAGTCTTGCCATAACTGTTCACATTGCAAGAATGAATATTAAAGACTCTACTGGGACAGTAGGAGGCTGCCATAGAGAGATCAAGTCTTTAATTTTCTTATGTACTGACAACTGATCGATTCCTTTTTTTTACTTGCAGCAGCATAACAGGCCTGCAAACGTAATACACACAGAATAAATATTAAGCCAAAAAAAAATCTGTAACCATAATACTGTGCAAAGAACCCAGTCCTTCGTACAAACAAAAACATCTGATAGACATTAGACAATAGGTGCAGGAGTAGGCCATTCGGCCCTTCGAGCCAGCACCACCATTCACTGTGATCATGGCTGATCATCCACAATCACTACCCCCCGTTCCTGCCTTCTCCCCATATTCCCTGACTCCGCTATAAAGAGCTCTAACTCTCTCTTGAAAGCATCCAGAGAATTGGCCTCCACTGCCTTCTGTGGCAGAGAATTCCCCAGATTCACAACCCTGTGTGTGGAAAAGTTTTTCCTCATAGAGTAGTCAAGAAGGTTTATGGTGCATTAGCCTTTATCAGTCAGGGTACTGAATATAGAAGTTGTGATGATATGTTAAGGGGCTGTCCCACTGCGGTGACCTAATCTGCGAGTTTAGATAAATTTGCCCTCGACTCAAACTCGCAGCATGGTCCTCACTTGGTCCTATGAGGTCACTGGAACTCTCCTTCATGTTCGAGGGAAGTTCCTGCATACACGCTAACTCAGCCGGAGTAAAATTTGGTCGGCATGGTTCTTTTTAACTCGTAGTGCAGTGGAGTTGAATCGCTCTTTAGTTACAGGCAGTCGAGGGCAGCCGTAGGCAATCTCCTTCGCTGACCGGGCATTATGATTGGCTCATTGGAGTTTTCAGGACCAAGGAAAACTGGCCGTTAGGTAAAATGCCCGCTAAACTTTATTATACTTCTTAAGTGTCTCCACTCCTTCTCCCCCGCCCCCCCCCTTCTCACCCCTCTCCCCCTCTCCACACTCTTTAAAGGACTTACCGTACACTGTGCAGCCGTCTTTTAGCTTTCTTTTCATCGCGTGTGTGAATTTCAGACAGAGCTCCCCTGCTTTCCCTGGCCCCCGCCTTTGCGATGTGTGTGTGTGTGTGTTTGTGTGTGTGTGTGTGTGTGTGTGTGTGTGTGTGTGTGTGTGTGTGTGTGTGTGGGGTCGGTCGATCCAGCTTGCAGTTTCAACGCTGACAGTCGATCCAGCTGGAGGTTTTTCAGGCGAGTGCCCTCGAGCTTGAAGGTCGAAGACACTCTTCTTAACTCGCGGATTAGGTCGCCCCAGTGGGACAGCCCCTTTACAGTTCTACAAAATATTGATGAGGCTGCATTTGGGGTAAGGTGTTCAGTTTTCGTCGCCCTGCTGTAGGAAGCATGTTGTTCAGCTGGATAGAATGCAGAGAGGATTTACGAGGATGTTGCCAGGACATGAGGGCCTGAGATATAGAGAGAGATTGGGTGGTTAGGATATTATTCCTTGGAGCACAGAAGGCCGAGGGGTGATTTTAGAGGTGTATAAAACCATGAGGGGAAGATAGGGTGAATGTAGTCTTTTACCCAGAGTAGAGGAATCAAGAACTAGAGGACGTAGGTTTAAGGTGAGGGGATAGATTTAATAGAAACTGGATGGAGAAATAAGGAATGAGCTGCCAGAGGTGGTAGTTGAGGCAACAACCTTTAAAAGACATTTGGACAGGTACATGAATAGGAAAGGCTTAGTGGGATTTGGGCAATTGAGACCTGTGTAGATGGGGCATCATGGGCGACATGGGCGAGTTGGGCCGAAGGCACAGTTTCCATGCTGTATGGCTCTAAAAAACTGTTCTTGAACCTGGTGGTCACGGTTTCCACTCTAATAACTTCTTCCCGGTGGTAGGAGCAAAATGCAAGCATGGCTAGGGTGTAGGGGGTCTTTGATGATATTGGAGGTACACAAAAATGCTGGAGAAACTCAGCGGATGCAGCAGCATCTATGGAGCGAAGGAAATAGGTAACGTTTCGGGCCAAAACCCTTCTTCAGACTGATGGGGGGGGGGTGGGGGGGGGGGGGGGGGAGAAGAAAGGAAAAAGGAGGAGCCCGAGGGCTGAGGGATGGGAGGAGACAGCAAGGGCAAACAAAATTGGGAGAATTCAATGTTCATGCCCCCAGGATGCAGACTCCCCAAGCGGAATATGAGGTGCTGTTCCTCCAATTTCCGATGTTGCTCGCTCTGGCCATGGAGGAGACCCAGGAAAAGAGAGGTCGGATTGGCTTTTAGGACAGCACCTCCTCTAAATCCTTCTGAAGGTCAGTAGCTGTGATGGACCAAGCAGCGTTTACCTCTCTGAGAGAAGGAAGAGGCATTATATTAAATACTTTTGTAACCTTGTCAGCGTCCTTTCCATGGCGACTCTTGCACGCTTGTACTGTTTGCAAAGAAGGAATCTCACTGTACCTAGTACACGTGACAATAAAGTATCAATCAATCAATTTGTTCTTTGGCTTTTGACTTGTTGAACTTGACAGTGAGGCAACCATTCAATATGCCCTCCCCCGTACAGTCGTCAACCAGGAGAATCAATCACTTTGCTTTAAGCACTTGTGCGCAGAGCCTAAATGAAGATATCGAGTTACCCGCATGAATGAATATCCTACCTGTACTCATTTTGTTTAATCAGTAGCTGGAGAGCAGCCACTTGGCACGAGGTACTAAGACAGAGACTGACACTCAGCACAATACGGCAGAGGAGAAACCTAACAAATAAATAATCGATTCAACATTAGTTCACTTTGGGATGACATTTGTTGGGCATATTGTACGGCCGAGCTGACAGTGCATTGCTAATGAATTTGTCAGCTGTCGGAGAAATTAGATTCCCCTCTTCTCAGATATACTTCTAGCTTTGATATTAATCATTCTGGAACTGAGCAGAGCTTTGGTTACAGAAGATGAAAAGCATCTAGAGTTCATTATTGCCATTGACTTTGTGCAAGGGTCAGACATTAGTTATATATGAGGCGTGGTTCTAACACAGCACGATGGGATGTGCAAGGTCTATTCTCACTCTCTCACGAGCAAAGCTACCTAAAGTAGCAATGGCATCTTAAAACTCACCTGCCAGGAGATTGTGTGTTAGAAAAACACTGTTACTGAAATAATTGCTCCGGTTTACCTGAACCCTTCAGAACTCTATCTGTCTCCTTCTTTGCATTCCTGGACAGTGTCCAACGCAAATGCCTGTAATCTGATTTTACCCTCATTTCCAGCCTCTCTTTCTCTGTCAAAACACAGACCTGAATCTCGGCGAGACTAAAGAAAAAGAGATTTAGTCAAAGCATCAGCTCATCAAGGACAACCTGCAGGATAGTGGACAAAACACAAAGTGCTGGAGGAACTCAGGTACTTCTGTGGAGGGAATGGACAGGTGACGTTTCAGTTCAGGCTCCTTCTTCAGACTGGTTGTAGTAGGGAGGAGGAAGCTGGAAATGAGATGTACTCCACGTCTACACTCGTTTTCACATAGGCCACAGCTAACAATGGCCTGTTTCATATGATCATAGGAATAGATTAGAATTAGGCCATTCGGCCCATCAAGTCTATTCCGCCATTCAATCATGGCTGATCGATCTATCACTCCCTCCTAACCCCATTCGCCTGCGAGTAAGGGTGGAGATAAATTCAACAGCTGGCATACTTGGTTATCTCCAACAATCTGGCATGTTCTAATGTGTGCTCAGGTTCCTGAAGTTAGACTTAAATCCGAAATCTCTTGATTTAGAAGCAAATATGCCCACAAATGATTCGACAAATAAATAAGCAACTTGCAATCCTACTTCTTCTCCTCCTCTTAATGGAAGCATTAGTTGCTACAAGTCCTAGTCCTCACATGTGGCTGCTTTACTCTGTATTGGAAAACTCTAATTTTTGAAAACATAATGTGATCAGAGGAGCAATAATTAGAAATACTAACACAGAGAACAAATAATCAGAAGAATGACTTAATCAATTCATTTACTTAAAATAAAAGCAATAATTTTTTTTAAAGATTCAAATTTATTTGACATTTCTCAAGCACTGTTCTTGAAGCCATCCCAGCCAATTGAACCGTAGTTACCATTGGGAATGTTTGTACACAGAATGATATTAAACAAAGGACAGGCCAAAAGGTCTCGTTTAGCAGTAAACGCTGGCCGGGAATCCACATTCATCTTCACTTCTGAAGAAGGGTTTTGACCCGAAACGTTGCCTATTTCCTCCGCTCCATAGACGCTGCCTCACCCACTGAGTTTCTCCAGCATTTTTGTCTACTTTCATCTTCACTAATATTTGGATAGGGTCTTTTACATTGCATCCTGGTAAAGGTTGGATGGCTTTGGTATAAATCTCACCCAGAAGTCGGCATGCACACAAATACTGCACTCTCTCAGAAATGCCCTTATGAATCAGTCTGGGTCTTGTTCTCAAGGCTCAGCCACCGTAGAACTAACCGCCTGCCCTGCTGGTAAGAAATGACTAAAATCACTGCAAAATTAAGCCTCGCCGTTGCCTAAAGGAGATTTAGTGAAGCCCGATTGTCAACTTCTGATTAAATTGCCCCACAGTGCAGATGTGAATGGTGAGAGAAATCAAGGTAGGCCACTCAGAAGCTGTTTAAATCTTTAAAATAAAGATTTGGAAAAAAAAATAATAGTAAATTGATTTGTGATAATCAAGTATATTTAACTAATCTGACCCCATACCTATTGAGAAGGAATTTTCAACATTAAAAATATTAATGGCACAGAAATGTTTCTACCATCTGAGGTAGCATTGGTATCATTGTGTAATCATTTGATTATTTAAAGTATAAAAGCTGTCTATAATTTGCTTTTGTCTCCCATGATTTGCTTTCAGCAGAAACCTCCTCCCAGTTATTGCAAGCAAGATGATCTGACCAGCAGAGAGAGAGAGAAAGACTCTAAAAAAAATTACAATTCCAGTTGGAAAGCACACAGGCCGAGGGAGGACAGGTCCTTAAGGGTCCCTCCTTCTGCTGTGCTGAAGATGAGGAGAGCCAACTCTTCATTTCTTCAGCTTTTCACTGACTTGGTCAATTGCTTCCTTGATCCTGTTTAAAAACAAAGGAGTGATTACAATGCAGCTCGTGGACAGGGGGATAGCACAGGAAAAAAAAGCTTTAGAAAAAAATCGAACACAATCTACATTTGTTAAGAAAAGAGGCAAAGATCTGTTACAATTTTGATGGCTCCTTTCCAAGACAAGAGACCAAAATGAACAATTTCAACCAATGTTTGATTCAAGATGACAAAGCGGAGACAGTTATTTTGGACAAAAATAAGTCCGTATATTTAATGCTTTTCAATACTGTCAGCTTGAATGACAATACTTTCATGATTATATTACCAGCACTTTCCTTAATTCTCTGACTTGAATGGTCCTGAACTGATGACTAAAAGGCTTTGATTGTGCTGGGTCAATGGCTGTAAACTATCCCACTGCCCGGGATTCCCTGCTTCAAAAAGACAAGACTGTACAAAGTTAGCCTGCTGCTAATTCAGACTCGAAGGCTGATTTTGATGATTATTTCAAGTTTGACAAAGACTATTGCTGTTTTTACTCTGGGTAACCTGACCTAACTCATGATATCCCTGTTGAATATGTGTATTGCGGAGCTTAGCCCCCATTACTCTGAGTATAATAGACCCGATCAGTTTAATTACATAAAATAACATCCACTACATTAAGTGGCACAGAAACATACTACCATGCTGTTTAGTTTAGTTTAAAGATACAGCATGGAAACAAGCCCTTCACCCCACGGAGTCCAAACCTACAATCAATCACCCGCTCACACTAATTCCATGCCATCCCACCTTCTCACACACTAGGGGCAATTTACAGAGGCAAATGAACCTACACGAGTTTGGGATGTGGGAGGAAACTAGAGCACTTGGAGGAAGCCAAAGTGATCACAGGGAGAACATACAGAATATACACATTGCACTGCCCAGCTCACTATATTCCATCAGGCCTTCTGTTAAAGGGATCAATGATCGGTTAAGAGTTAATTCCAGATGTTATTTGCTTTGATTGCTTGAGCAAAGAGAGAGAGTTGGGTATTACTGTACCGTGTCAGTGGGATCTTCTCCACACATAAATTGACGAAGGGACTCAACTGGTGAAGAGCATATTCATACTGTAACAACAAAGCACAACATTGGACTACCCCACATTCTCTCACATTAATCCAATCTTTGGCCATGCGCACCCTTTTTTGTGTCACCCTTATGTCATCCCCACAACTCACTTTCCTACCCATCATTAAGTAACATACTGTAACAATATACATCAGAACAATTATTTACAATGCCCAGACTGGAACAGAGGAATTCCTCTTTTCCACACCATTCACAACCATGAGATACTCCAAAATTCTCAACTAGTTTGGGTTGCCTCCCCGTAGTCACATTCAGTTGTTCGTTGTTGAACCCCCACTTCAGCATGAAGGCTTGCACCGTCCGACCCATGTTCTGAGGTGATTGAAGCAGAGCCAGACTGGCCATGTGTCTTTCGCTCCCAATGGATGGGACTCCTCAGGGTATAGTGTCAGTGTGTGGGGTTTTGATTGTAGGTGTGTCACCCAAGCATCTATCCTACAGGTGCGGGGGTTATCATTCAGGGGTTGAACTGCAGGTAGGAAGCTATTTCTGGATTTTAACCTCTTTGATGCCTGTGTGTGTTGGAAGAGTGGGTGACGAGGGCCACCCAGTAGAAACAAGGAAATGCAGACACGCTGATTTACACAAAAGGACACAAAGTGCTGGAGTAACTCAGAGGGTCAGGCCGCATCTGTGAAGAACCTGGATTGATGAAGGTTTGGTGTTGAGACCCTTCATCAGACCCTAGTCCCCATCCCTGTTCACCCAGGATATTATCCCTCTATTCTTGATTTAACGATTGATCTCCTGGTTGCAGCCAAGTCTCTCAGCTGCAGTACCTCGAGCTCATCCAAACTTCTGCCATCCACGTCATGGCCTACCATCACAACACCTGGGTCCAAGTGACCTACCCTTGTTTACAATGGTGTAAAACCCTCCTTGGCCAGGTCTCTGCACCTCGACAACTCCGTAACCCTGCAACTCCCGCAGTGTTTCCACACCCCCTCAGCTGCTACAGTATATGCTTCGTTGTCTTCATCCGCACCATCATCGGTGGCCAAACCCTCTGCTATCTCACCCTCATGCTCCAGAATACACTCCCCAACCACCCTGCCTCTCGCCCCTCCTTAAAGCTAACACGTTGACCCAGCTTTTGATATATTTTCTCTTTGGCCTCTTGATAATATAGACTTGACAATGGCCGCATGAACTCACCTTGGCATCTATCTCTGTACTATGTGAATGCATCGCAGACGTACCTCTGGATTGTGCCAGTCAAAGCACCGCATTTGGAAATACTCCACCGCAGAGCGGTAGTTTTCCCGCTCCGTGAGACGCTTCTTGGGGCCGAGCACTCGCTCAGCCTGTTCCTCGGAGTCCGTGGCCAGAGTAACAATCTCTCGCACTGTCTGTCGGATTAGCTCCCTCACCTGCAACACAACAGAGCTGTTTGGTTCACCCCGTCCACACAGGAAGGACCCACATCGTGTATCTGTACACTGTAAATGGCGCGATTTACGTAATCATGTATTGTCTTTCCGCTGACTAGATAGCACGCCACAAATGCTTTTCACTGTACCTCGGTTCACGTGACAATAAACTAAACTGTAGACAAAGACTGGGAATCCATCATTTTACTGCCCGTCCTGGGAACAAGGAAGAATTCCCTGGAGCATGAGCCCCATTTGACAGCAGCACGCCCACCAGTGTGTGTCTCCCTGCACTGTAGGCAGGTTAGTGAGGATGTCTGCCCCACACTGACTAGCACCATCCAACAGTCTCCTTGCTGGTTCCCGATGGGTGGAGATACCTGGTATGGGGCCCAGGGTAGAGGAACAACTTTGCACCATTACCTCAAGGAGATGGTCCAGGTCTTTCTGCAGCTTCTCCTTCTCCTCTGGATCCTTAGCAGCTTTGATCCTATTCTCAAGACGAGTAACAGGTACGTCGCACGGTGCCACAGTCTCCATTCCTGCCATTACTGTGGGTTTGCCCGCACCTGCAGCAGGAAGCAACATGGGAATATTGTAATTCTCACAAAGAAACAAAGCTCTCCAATCCTAAGGGAGCAGCACAGAGAGTCTGGACACCTCAAGGAGCAGGAATCAATATTTATCATCAGAATTCTCCTAATCAGTGACTTAAACATGAAAACATTCAGAGTATTTTACAGTTCATTCTCATGCATATCGTTTCATGAGCTCAGAAATACCCCGAGAAACTGAAGAAGGGTCTCGACCCGAAACGTCAACCATTCCTTCTCTCCAGATATGCTGCCTGCCCCGCTGAGTTACTCCAGCATTTTGTGTCTTATTTCCGAGATCTACACGGCTGCTGAGACAGCGTGCGATGCAGAATGGTTGTTGTGTTGTAGGGACTATGGCAGTGTATTTGCTTCCTGGTAACCAGCAGATAACTGAGCCGGGAATCAAATCAAAAAAGGCTGGCAGATTGTCACTCTCTCGCCAAAAGACTCGTCTTGAGGATTTTGCATCGACGCCACCGCATGAAATGTGACAATCTTGTGACAATCTTGTGACCTGACAGATATCTCACGCCGCGGGGAGGAGGGGGCCAGTGGCATTTCTGCCAGATACACACAAAACGCTGGAGTAACTCAGCGGGACAGGCAGCATCTCTGGAGCGAAGGAATGGGTGACATTTCGGGTCAGGGGAGAGGGAGATACATAGATAAGGAAGTGTACCATGTGAAGAGGGGATGTCGATCAAGGAATTCTGTCAGAGTTTCCGCTTCAGGCTTTTCCTAAACTGAACACGAGGGGGCAAAACCTGACCGGAGGCTGAAGAAAGGTCTCGACCGAGAACATCGTGTGTCTGTGCCCGCCACTGGGGGAGGCTGCCTGACCCACTGAGTCCTCCAGCACTTTGTGCCTCGTCCCCCTCGCCCTACACTGTATGATTCCCTAATCCCACCAACCTCCCTGATCATCAACATCCCAGCTATTATATTTACCAATTTAATCATGTTCTTCCCAGGAGAAAACATCTTTAATGTAGGAACTGCAGATGCTGGTTTTCATCAAAAACAGATACAAAATGCTGGAGTAACTCAGCGGGACAGGCAGCATCTCTGGTGACGCTTCGGGTCGAGACCCTTCTTCAAACGTCTTTTAATTGGATTACACTTTAAATTTGTTACATTGATACTTCTTTCCACATTAAAAAGCGATTTACAATAATCCACGGTCAATTTCAACAGAATAAATCTTACATATTCAGATACAGAGGTTGGGGGAGGGATACCCCCAAATGGGAACTGAACTCACCGAGTGTAAGCTTTCACTCCGCGCTTCCTGGGAGCTCGCTATAGGATCTTTGGGATCTTTGCTTTGGCCTTGTCCAAAGACTCCGCTATAGGATCTTTGCATTGGCCTTGTCCGCGTTAGGGGAAGCTCCGCCCGGCTCACGCTGCGCCTCGTCTATAGGACGGGCTGTGGCCGCTCCCTGGTGACTCACCAGAGGCGGTGTCATCTCACCAACCTCCCCGCGATCAGCTGACGGGACAGCAATGGACACCAAAAATATTAGAGCAAGAGAGGCTCTCCACGTCCAACACGTTGGTGCATTCTAAGCGTGGAACTGCAGATGCTGGTTTAAACCGAAGACAGACCCTGGATTCACTCAGCGGGGCAGCAGCATCGTCTTCAGCCTAAAGAATGGTCTCGATCAAACGTCACCCATTCCTTCTCTCCAGAGATTAGCAATGTTACAAAATTTTGAGATTAAAAAAATCAAGTCTGCAATTTATCCCATCAGATAAAGCATAACAATAAGTTTAATTTGACACCAAATTCACTTTCATATCTCAAGTATTAAAAAAGTTATGACCATTTTCATACTCGGAAATTAGCATCTTGTTCCCTATTGATTTTCAATGGACATTACAAAAAAGCTGTGATCTTGGATAGTCAAACGCCCATTTCTTAAGGAAAGATTAACATTTTTAAATAGCCTAAGTGTCCAAAGATTATTCACAAATAATTCACAATATAACATGATTTTTATATCTAATTTACATTAATTTATAGGCCAAATGGAAGGAATTTAGTGTTCAATTGCTGTAAATAAATGCCCATTTAAATCGGCTTTCTAGTGGGTTCATGTGGAACGCGCTGGTTTAGAACGTTGACAGCGCGCTGGATTAGTGCCCTCAAATGCCGAGAAAAATACTGCGGGATATAAAAAGCCCAAAATGAACTATTCGTTATAGATAACTTGATATTCAGGGTTATATATATGCCCCATTTAATGTAAAAATAAGGTACATACCTTTAATTGTTTGCTTTATAAAACCCTGGGGCTGCGAGAGGTTGCGAAATCAGAGAGTAATTTTAAAAAACTATTATAACTATATTATCGAGGCCTATAAAACTAATAATACCTTTTGCGACCGGGTCTTGCAGCGATTTTTCGTTAATGATTTACTAGGCTGAACATGTGCGATTAGTACAGCCTAGTAAAAATCGCGTTTAAAACCCGCCCCCTCCAAACAGCGCCAAAATCGCCGACATGGCTGAGGGCAGATTCCCAATGACGATTCAGGTAGGTTTTGTAACATACCTACAGAGATGCTGCCTGTCCCGCTGAGTTATTCCACCATTTTGTGTCTATCTTTGGTGCATTCTAAGCAACAGGTTCAAGATCAGTGACAGCCCAACTGACCACGGACGCGCTCACTTTAATTCACCTTCTGTGATCAACATAACGTCCGAAAGAAGGACCCCAAACCGAAACGTCGCCTTGTCCGTTGTCTCCACAGATGCTGCCTGGCTCGCTGACTTACTCCAGTACTTTTTGCTCCAGATTCCAGCATTTGCAGTCGTTTGACTCTCCCTGTCTGTGGAATTCTCTGCCTCAGAGGGCGGTGGAGACCGGTTCTCTGGATGCCTCTAGAACAGTGGTTCCCAACCTTTTTTTGGCCATGCCCCACCTAATCACCTCTAAAATCCTGATGCCCCCCCCTTGCTTTCCCTTGAGAGAAAACAGAGGAAATAGATATTATAAGGGTAACTTAGCAAAAGCTCTTTGAATCGCATTTCTAAATCCAATTCAATAAATAAGGTTCTCCCATGACCTCGCGCGCTTCGTGCGACGTGCATGAAGAGCGATGGCGCGGTGATTATGTAATAACTACACAATAAAGACCTTTTTTACCCCAAAAAAATATTTACTCAAAATAACATCTGAAACATAAACTACATATATTTACCTGATGGAAAATCCAAAAAATAAAAAATCAAAAATTTGGACCCAGACCTCCTCAATTGCCCCCCTTAAAAATCAAATTGCCCCCCTGTTGGGCATACGCCCCACGTTGGGAACCACTGCTCTAGAAGATCACAATTCAACCTCCTGTGCTCCAAGGAATAAAACCCTAGTTCACCCAACCTCTCCCTGTTGCTCATGCCTTTAAGTCCTGGTAACATCCTCATAAATCTTCTCTGCAGTCTTTCAAGCTTAACAGCATCTTTCCTATAGCAGGGAGACTAAAACTGAACACAATGGTCCAAATGTGGCCCCACCAATGTCTTGTCCTAGTGTAACATAATATCCCAACCTTTATACTCAATACCCTGACTGATGATGGCCGATATACTGAAAGCTTTCTTGACCACCAGATCTACCCATGACACCATTTTCAGAGAACTATGTACCTGTACTCCTCGATTCCTGTGCCCACCATACACCCCAGGACCCTACCATTTATTGTGAAGGTCCTGCCCTGGTTTGACTTCCCAAAATGAAACATCTCACACTTACCTGTAATTAGAGTCCATTAGCCATTCCTCAGTTCACTTGAGGTAATTTTTGATAACTATCTTCACTATTTACAATACCTCCCACTTTAGTGTCATCTGCAAACTTGCTAATTATGCTTTGTACATCCTCATCCAAATTATTGATGTAAACCACAAACAGCAACGGGCCCAGCACTGATCGTGAGGCATACCACCCTTATTCTGTATCAAACCAATTCTGTAATCAGTTGGCTAGCTCTCTCTGGATCCCACGTGACCAAGCCTTCCAGAGCCATCCACCGTGCAAAACCTCATCAAACGTCTTGCTGAGGGATCTCCTATCTATAATGTATACTCTGTTTCACTTTCCATAGATGATATCTGATCTGTGTCAAAAATAAATTGCAAATATTTCAAGAAGACAGCAGGGGATGAGGACAGGTAGAGTGCCTAAAAATGCTCAAAGTCCTCTTCATTAGTTTAGTTTACTTTAGAGATACAACACGGAAACAGGCCCTTTGGCCCACCGGGTCTGTGCTGACCAGTAATCCCCTCACATTAACACTATCCTACACACACTGGGGACAATTTTTTTTTTAACATTTACTGCCAATTAACCTACAAATCTGTACGTCTTTGGAGTGTGGGAGGAAACCGATGATCTCCGAGTAAACCCACGCAAGTCACGGGGAGAATGTACAATCTCCGTACAGTACAGCACCCATAGTTGGGATCGAACCCGGGTCTCCAGCGCTGCATTTGCTGTAAGGCAGCAACTTTACCGCTACACCACCGCGCCACCACGTGTCATAATAATTTTGTACTTTAAAGAAGGTTGAAACTGAGCCTGTGTACCTGGCACTTAATGCTGTCCACTTTAGTCAGATTCTGTTCTGTTGTCAAAGAACAAATGGCAATCTCAAAAACAATTAAAAGAGGTTGAAAGGGTAACAGAACATTGGCTAATCTTCAGTGGGGTGGAATTGGGCTCAGCAAAACTGATATGTATTTTACAGAGGTGCATGATTTATAATTGTTATAAGATCATGCAGCAGAAGGAAAAATGCACACGTGCCTGCTATAGTAAACGACATAACAAAGTAAAATTCTGTATATAAGGAGTAGACGAATCTGTTTTCAGGGAGCAACTCCTAGTGCTCCCACTGATCACTGTATTTGATGCTTTTAATAAAGTCTCGATCGCCTTGCCTGATCTTGGTGCTGTGTTTTAAAGTTTTCTTTAACACCTGCAAAGTGTTTTCACCTTAATTTCAACTAATATTTTCCTCTTTACGTACCTTTAGAAACTCTTACAGGATATTTATCTCTCAGCTATTCTTACAGTCTCCCCTCATTTTCATTGTCAATACCTTGGTCTTACCTTGCTGTACTTTGAAGTACATAAAGCATTTATTTCATCAAGTCAAGTCAAGTCTTGACTTGATTTATTTCATGACTTGTGGTTTTAGAACGTAGACAGAATGTAAAACACAGGAACAGGCCCTTTGTTCATGATCATGATTCCAAATTAAACTATTCTCCTCTGTCTGTATGTGATCCATATCCCTCCATTCCCCACATGTCCACGTGCCTAATAACGTTCCCAAACCTCAAGCCAACTGCTTTATTTAGTAACATAAACCCTTTCCTTTGACATATTGTTATCGTTCACATGATGGTAATAATTGCTGTATTTTATTCCACAAAGAGATATATAAATATCACAAGTAAACTATGTGGTAATTTTTTATTGCTTATTTTATTGCTTTTTTACTGTTACACTTATTAATGTTGTTCCCCAACCTATCAGGCCACCTCATCCCTAATGCTTGTGATTTCTATATCCCTGTTTGGATGCTATCTTCAGATTGAACTAAACCACTTTCAACTCTGAACAAAATTCTATCTTATTATGATCTCTTTTCCCCAATAGTCACTTAGATCATGTAACCCTTTCCATTGCAGTATCCCAAATCTAAAATAGTCTATTCATTGTTGCTTTCTCCACATAATGATTCAGAAAACTGTCTCTTATGCACCCCATGAATTGATCCTCCCTCCAGCTACTGCTAATTTGATTTAGATTTTGATTAAAATACAATATAATTATATTATCTAAATGCCATTAAATTTCGATTATGATCTACATTACTGTTGTAATTTGTGGATTTATATACAATCAGTTTGAGCGTGTAGAAGCTAGGAAATGAAGTCTTGGTTAATATTGTCGTTTAGGTTTGCCAGAAGTTAAACACATTTAATGCAACAGGTCCGGCTACCGGCTTTGAACTTCAAATGACAACTGTCCTGACAATTCATGTTCTCAATGCCTCTCATTCTTGCTGAACTAAAATCTTACACATTAACTTTTGCTGCTTTTCTACTCAAGGTGTTGTTTCTCAATCACTACTAGTCATAGCAAACAGAGTGCAATGACCAGCCAATTATTCACCAGTGCATGGCATATGCATCTTATCCATGATTTTAGCTCAACTGTTGTCCCCCATTCCATTAACTGCTGCTACAGTGGAAAGCTCTGGTATTTGATGTTGTATATGTTTGTATTTTGTATTTCTAACAGATACATTCCCATCATTTGAAGGCTTGCTTCATCATTATCTGCACTGTGTCCTGTGTAGGAAAGAACTGTAGATGCTGGTTTAAACTAAAGGTTGACACAAAAATCTGGAGTAACTCGGCGGGTCAGACAGCATCTATGGAGAAAAGGAGTAGGTGACGTTTCGAGCCGAGACTCTTCTTCAGACTGAGAGTCAGGGGAAAGGGAAATGGGTGATATAGACGGTGATGTAGACAGATATAGAATTAATGAATGAAAGATATGCATATACATCATTTATATCCCTCGTTTCCTCTTCCTGACTCTCATATAGTGTCACCTATTCCTTTTCTCCAGAGATGCTGTCTGACCCACTGAGTTACGCCAGCATTTTGTGTCTATCAGCACTGTATCCTGTTACTTTGCCTCCATCTACAGCCATAATAATATGCCTTCATATAGTGCATAGTCAGATCTTGTCAATTTGATTACAAAGATAGATTGAACGCAATCATTAATTACAGCAGTTAGTTTTATGTAATGTCACACATATTGGACAGAGAAACATTCTTCACATTCACTTGGTCTACCTTGGAACATTTGTTGACTTTAACTTCAACCTTTTTGCACTTGTTTTTCCCCTAACAGTTGTTGACAGCAACACCTGTGGCATTTTCTGCTCCACTACACTTAATGCATATTTGCACTTGTCTTGTTCTCTAAAACCGTACGCAAAATGCGGCTTCGTATTATTTGTAGACTGTCAACATTTACCTCCTGGTTGCAATGGAAACTTTCTCACCCGGGAAGTGCTCTAAGGTAGACTAAGTGAATGTGAAGACATGTTTGGAAGCTTGTTTCTACTGGAAGAAGTGCTGAAGGCCACACTGATGCCACTGCAAAGGCTCTCTGAGATAGGCAACATTACGTGGAATTACTGTCACTGGACACTGATGGGCTTGGCCCTGCATAATTAACTCCCAAATAGTTGGGAAATTAAGAAAACACGCATTGAAAAAATACAACCACCGTAAAAAAAATACATGGATGTTGGATATATGAAATATAAAATATATGAAAATGTTGGATATTGCGTGCTGACAACCCAATATCTTATATTATGTTATTTGCCCACTTTATGGACCTCTTTATTTGAAAAATACTAGCAGAAATAATTCTGCCAGTATTTTAATTTTTCCTTCGAAGAGCGTTCCTTCGAAGAGCTTTGATTTTTTAAAAAACATTTACCAAACCAATTAACCTAGAAACCTGTACATCTTCGGACCGTCGGAGGAAACCAAAGATCTCGACGAAACCCCATGCAGGTCACGGGGAGAACGTACAAACTCCATATAGACAGAACCCTCAGGATAGACAGGATTTCTTGGAATGTATGCGGGATAGTTATCTAATCAACCTGTAGAGGAACCAACGAGAGAGCAGGCTATTTTAGACTGGGTATTGAGTAATGAGGAAGGGTTAGTTAGCAGTCTTGTTGTACGTGCCCCCTTAGGCAAGAGTGACCATAATATGGTTGAGTTCTTCATTAGGATGGAGAGTGACATTGTTAATTCAGAAACAATGGTTCTGAACTTAAAGAAAGGTCACTTTGATGGTATGAGACATGAATTGGCCAAGATTGACTGGCAATTAATTCTAAAAGGGTTGAAGGTGGATATGCAATGGAAGACATTTAAAGACTGCATGGATGAACTACAAAAAATGTTCATCCCAGTTTGGCAAAAGAATAAATCAGGTAAGGTAGTGCATCCGTGGATAACAAGGGAAATCAGGGATAGTATCAAAGCGAAGGATGATGCGTACAAATTAGCCAGAAAAAGCAGCATACCAGAGGACTGGGAGAAATTCAGAGACCAGCAGAGGAGGACAAAGGGATTAATTAGGAAAGGAAAAATAGATTATGAAAGAAAACTGGCAGGGAACTGACTGCAAAAGTTTTTATAGATATGTGAAAAGAAAGAGATTAGTTAAAACAAATGTAGGTCCCTTGCAGTCAAAACAGGTGAGTTGATCATGGGGAACAAGGATATGGCAGACCAATTGAATAACTACTTTGGTTCCGTCTTCACTAAGGAAGACATAAATAATCTGCCGGAAATCCAGGTTATTCGGGAAACAGTGTTGGGTAAATTGAATGGATTAAAGGCCGATAAATCCCCAGGGCCAGATAGGCTGCATCCCAGAGTACTTAAGGAAGTAGCTCCAGAAATAGTGGATGCATTAGTAATAATCTTTCATCTAAATGGTGGCCAATTAGGAAAAGGGGAGATGCAGCGAGACTTGGGTGTCATGGTACACCAGTCATTGAAACTAGGCATGCAGGTGCAGCAGGCAGTGAAGAAAGTGAATGGCATGTTAGCTTTCATAGCAAAAGGATTTGAGTATAGGAGCAGGGAGGTTCTACTGCAGTTGTACAGGGTCTTGGTGAGACCACACCTGGAGTATTGCGTACAGTTTTGGTCTCCAAATCTGAGGAAGGACATTATTGCCATAGAGGGAGTGCAGAGAAGGTTCACCAGACTGATTCCTGGGATGTCAGGACTGTCTTAGGAAGAAAGACTGGATAGACTTGGTTTATACTCTCTAGAATTTAGAAGATTGAGAGGGGATCTTATAGAAACTTACAAAATTCTTAAGGGGTTGGACAGGCTAGATGCAGGAAGATTGTTCCCAATGTTGGGGAAGTCCAGGACAAGGGGTCACAGCTTAAGAATAAGGGGGAAATCCTTTAAAACCGAGATGCGAAGAACTTTTTTCACACAGAGAGCGGTGAATCTCTGGAACTCTCTGCCACAGAGGGTAGTCGAGGCCAGTTCATTGGCTATATTTAAGAGGGAGTTAGATGTGGCCCTTGTGGCTAAGGGGATCAGAGGGTATGGAGAGAAGGCAGGTAAGGGATACTGAGTTGGATGATCAGCCATGATCATATTGAATGGCGGTGCAGGCTCGAAGGGCTGAATGGCCTACTCCTGCATCTAATTTCTATGTTTCTATGTCTATGTAACCCGTAGTCGGGTTCAAACCCGAGTCTCTGGCGATACATTCGCTGTAAGGCAACAATTCTACTGCTGCACCACCGTGACGTAGAAAAGAAACGATTAAGGAAGTTGTTTCAGAAGAAGTGGTGCAGGGGTATGGAGCTGCAACACATTCTCCGTGTCTGGAACATCAATCACGGTGTCTTTGTTCTTCTGAAGATATTTGTTAATATTTGCTTTTATCTTTCGTATCCTTACCCGGGTGTCTACATCAGGTATGGTACTCTCATCTCCCAAGTCTTTCAGAATGGATTTCAATAGTTTGCACATCCACTCTGTGCTGTAACTCTGCTCAAGGGAGGGAAGCATTTGAACCTGACTTTCAACTCGGAGTAAGAGCTCTTCATCGTCTCTGATTTTAGTGATGATCTTTAGCCCGTGACACAGCTTTTCGATTTGTTGAATGTTTTTCTGTTCAAGGTCATCAAGTTTGTTTACACATAAACTGAAAGCAACAAGGCAATGAAAATTAGTGAATGCTTCAATCGTATTTAAATCAGGAATTAGAAAATTAAATTCCAACCATCTCATTCACGGTATCTTAATAATCATCAAATTCTACAATGAGGAAGTGGCCATTCAGCATCATGACTGTGCAGACATATAGGGAGCTTTGTACTTGCTCACTATTTCTACTCTTTCTCTTATCCATGCAAATGTTTCTTCTTCAAATATTATTATTTCTATTTGAAAATTTGAACACAAGTTCCCTTATATCCTAATTTCCTTTTACTGATCTAAACTATTTCCAAACCCACAACTCGTTTCTTTTATTTATTACTCAATTAAGAATGTGCCCAGTTCCTTCCGAAAGGCGTAATCTTTGCCAGCTAATCTTAGTGCAATTGCTAATGGTGATTCAGCCACAGTCTTGAGTTAGAATGCTCTCTCAATCATTGCTCCTTTCCTGCCGCTCCTCCACACTGAAACAAAAACATACGGTCATGCCTGGAACAGCAGTGTTCCTTGTGTGGTAGGGGGTCCCATGGAGACTGGGAAAGGAAAAAAAAGCCACATTTATACAAGGAAAGACACAAAATGTTGGAGTAACTCAGCTGGTCAGTCAGCATCCCTGGAGAACATGGATATATAATGTTACTAGTTGGGACCGTTCTTCAGTTTAATCAGTCTGAATTGATCAATCAGATCAAACTGATCAATCAGATTCATCAAACCTGTGGGTCGGGGCACTTCTTCAGACTAATCAGTCTAAGCAAATGGTCTTGTCCCAAAACGTCACCTTTCCATGTTCACCAGGAATGCTGCCCGACCCGCTGCATAACTCCAGCTTTTTGTGTCTTTCCCGGGTAAACTATCATCTGCCGCACCTTGTTTCTACATGTTCACATTTACATAACACATCTCAAACTCACCAACGCCAAAATAATTGCACACAAACCAATGTGAGCATTTACCAAATATACTGCTTATGTTCTCACATCTACCAGCTACTTACAAGAGTTTCTGGAGAGTTTTGTTGCATGTCAGGTACTGAGTCATGTTCTCTGTGCCTTCAACTGTGATCCCATTGTCATACAGGCGAAGGATTTTGAGACTTCTGTTTCGTGCCAGAGCTTTCCACAGAATCTGAGCCCCCGCCGAACCAAAAGAGTTTGTACCACACCTGAAAACGGAACCAAATGGCAAATGTCAGCGATTAGAAGCTCTATAGAAACTTGGAGAATTTTACAAGAGGATTTATGTGATGAAAAATCTCACGATAATGTCTCAATCCTGCACTTTGGGTCTTCAAGGACGGCATTCAAACTCTTTGCTGACTTTACAGTCAGTTTGTTGGAGCTTACCCTGGAAACACAAGACGTTGAAAACAATTAGAGACCCGAGTGCCTGGGGACAGAACACAATCCTCACAAACTGCTGCCTGCAAAGGTAGCTGCAAAATAAACAATTGTGGCACTGCTGGGAGAGCAGAGTCTAACCTTGGTCTAACACATGTGTCTGGGCAATGATTTTTGAACGATAGTGCAAATGGGGCTTAAAATGACTTCAGGTAATTACATAGTTTAAGAGATCCTTTGTTTCTGCTTGAGCACTTTCTAATACACAAAATCAATTCAACCTTGTTGATAATAATCAATGTTTGGATATTTGGATATACAAGAGACAGCAAACGCAGGAATCTGGAGCAAAAACGAACTAGTGGAGGAACTCAGCGGGTTAAGCAGCATCGGTGGCGGCAGACAGACAGTCGATGTTTGCGGTCGAGGATTTAGAGCATAAAGTCAAGTCAAGTCAAGTTTATTCGTCACATACACATACGAGATGTGCAGTGAAATGGAAAGTGGCAATGCTCGCGGACTTTGTGCAAAAAGACAAACAAACAAACAAACTACAAACAGAATGGAACAGAATCACATATTCTTTTAGATATTGTGGGCGGAAGGAAAAAGGGAAAAAAGCAGCAATTTAAAAAAAAGCAGTAGAGTGGTACAGTAAAAGAGGAAACAAGGAACTGTAGATGCCGATTTACACAAAAGAACACAAAATGCTGTAGTAACTCAGCAGGCCAGGCAGCATCTCTGGAGAACGTAATAGATTATGTTTCATATCAGGATTCTTCTTCAAACTAATGATCAGTCTGTAGTGGGGTCCCGAACTGAAACGTCAGTGATCCGTGTTCTCCAAAGATGATGCCTGACCCGCTGAGTTGCCCCAGCACTTTGTGTCCTTAAGTAATAGGTGGGCCCAGATGAGGAATGCTGAGATGAACCTGAAGCTGAGGAGGTGATAATGGGTACATGGGTACATGGGTAGATTATAGAATCTGATAAGAAAGGATAATGGTGAGTGGAACCACATTAGGGTGGGATAGTGGGCAAAAGGGGAACAGTGGAGGGAATTGGGAAATCAAGTGGGTGTAATGTGCAAGTGATACACAGATGGAATCATTTGGGATGGGGTAGGGTGATTACAGAAACTGAAAGAGGGGTTGGGTTTGAAAAGAAGGGGCATATGAGACAAGTAAGTAAGTTAGTAAGTTTATTGGCCAAGTATTCACATACAAGGAATTAGCCTAGGTGCTCCACCCACAAGTAACAACATGACATACAGTGACATACAGATAATCTAGGTGTATCATGAGACAACAAATAGACAGAGGGGTTACATGAATTTGATGTTCATACCATTAGGTTGTAGACCACCCAGGTGAGATAGGAGATGCTGTTCCTCTAGATTTATGAATACCTGTCCATTGACACTGCTGCGTTGGAAATGGGGTGGGGCAAGATTTACAGAAAGGTCAAACCCCCAACAGGTGTATTTGCAGATAAAGCAAACCGCCCCCAAGTCTTTTTATAGTGATCAATGCAAGTGTGTTCATAAGAGCAACAACTAGAATGAATGCATAGAATTAAATCTCTGCCCTTGTGGTTATTACAATGCAGCTCTGTGATTCATCGCAGCTCCACAGGGCAACATTGGAGGAGGGTGGGGTTACCATAGAACAATGTAGTTGAGGGAGATAATTGCACACATTGTTTCCATTCTAGTCTTGAAGAGTAGTATCTCCATTTGTATATATTTCATTACAACTTTCAGGCACAAATATTAGCTGGGCTAGAATAAATCAGGACATGTAGGGCATAAAATGTGACAAAAGTATAAAACATGTCAACAAACATTGTGCATGCAAGAAGGTAGATTAGTGCAACTGGAGCTTAATATTCTTTTGAAAATCATTACTCACAAAAGAGTTCTGCACTTGACTAGTATTTCTTGGAGCTGCTTTATTCCTTTATCACCAATGCTACAGTGCCTCAAATCCATCTCCTCCACGGTGGAATGATTGAGACAGTAGCACAAAGCACGCAGATCGAGCGGGCTCAGAGAAACGTTGTGAAAACCCACATCTCGGATGCAAGGAGATACTTCTGCCGTTACAGTGGCATCATTCAGTTCAAAGAGACAGTGCATCAAATTCAGCAATTCTGCCTTCTTAATGTCTCGCTGAAAGCTGTTTTTGAACCATGTTGTGAGAGCTATGGCTGTAGAAGGAGGGAGAGGAGTTGTATAGTTCCACAACTTGCCATCTCTTCCTGCGGTTAAGAAGCCAGTGAGAAACCTCAGAAAATTGTACAGTTTCTCTGTGTGGTCAGGTTGAAAAGATTGCAAATAAAATTGGCTCATTTGATTTAGTGGCATTTTCCCAAAGCACCACAGATCCAGACACTTGACCAACTCTTCAGCTTCATTGTTGAGTAAAGTAGCACAATACAAAGCTGCAAATTGTTCCTTCAGCACTGCATGGTGGAACTCAAAGACTCCTTGGCATTTACAGTCCAGCACAAGATTTGAGAGATATTTTGAAAGGATGTCTGGATCTATTCCATAGGTCTTCAGATCAGTCACATTTATTTTAAGTTTCCCTGATAGCAGAGAGTTGAAGGATAGTTCTCCCAGTTTCAGGATGGTGTCTTTAAACAATTGCTTCTCCTCTTCACTCTTATTCTCAGCGTCTGTTTCTTTACTCGTGCTGCAGTTACACAGACTGTACAGCAACAATGTAAACACTTTGCTATTTGTCACTGGTACATTTGCTTGAGAGCTGGTACACTTGTCCAAAATATTGCACAGAATGAAGCTGTTGAGGGGATTGGAAGCCAGACATTTGATGGTTGCATTCTCTGTAATGCGTTGAAACATTTCTTCCGCCTTTTGCTTCTCTCCACAAAACACCTCGCAATATCTTTTCAGCTGATCATTGGTAAAGCCAGAGATAACAAAAAGCTGATCAAAGTACTTCTTGTTAAATTCTATCTGCTTGGTATTCCACCGGGAGGTAACCAACACCTGGGCTTCTCGAAGGAGGTTCTTGGATATTAGTTTGGAAACAAGAACACCTACTTCAGCCTCACTATCCAGGTTGAAATCACAACCTGATGGATTCCATTGCAACTGATGGGCGAATTCATCCAGCCCGTCCAAAATGATCAACACATCTTGAGGGTTCGAGAGGAGTTCTGTTAGGACTGATGACAAAGGTGTGCAATGCTTCTTCAGCAGATCCCGGAGAGATGTCTTTCCTTTAACCTCATTCAAGTCACGGAATCTGAGAACAAAGACGCACCTCAAGGGGTGGGTTGGTTGAGATGCCCACTCTTGCTCCATGCTGACAACAGTCCAACTCTTCCCTACTCCTGCATCACCTACCAGCAGGACTCGCTTTGAGAAGTTTTCTTCCCGAAGCAATGACAGCAGTTGTGAAATTTGTACTTCTTGTGCAATATTTGAGTCATCGCTCCTGATAAGATCACCATCTAGGTCTTGTTCCTTCGGGTTGGTAATATTGATGGTTCTGGCAAGCGGATAGTTTTCGAATCGCCGTTGTGTTAATGAACAACATAAATGCATTTTATCTTTCAAGATGTACTCTTTATAATTCAGAATGGCATCTGAAGAAAAGAAAAAAAAACACATTTCTCAGAACGAGCAAGTATTTTATTATCATGGATTAACAAAATGTGAGAACTGTGAGCATCAGATATCCATCAAGTTGCTGATCCCCTTTAAGAATTCCCACATCGCTTCAGGTTTAAGTTGTCAGAGTTATGCAGCACAGAAACAGCCCCTTCAGCCCACCTTGTCCATGCCAAACATCAAGTAACCACCTATACTATTCCATTTGCCAACTGTTGGTCAGTATGCCCTGCTGACACAGGTATTAAAATCTTGCAGATTTTCCATTCATCATCTACACCAGCTTTTGGTTGGCACTTTGTTACACAGTTCAAAATATCCACATTATGAAAATATTTCACATAATAAAATCTGATACAGTTTGAAGGTGAACCTTGGATTCCTGGGTGCTTGGGGATGATGCAGAATGACGATGCTCCTGCCAAATAATACTCAATGGCTAGATTATAATCTTCCAGCATGCAACTCCATTGTAGAATGGATCCATGATTTGGAGGGCAGCAAAACGGAGTGAGAAACAAGGGACTATCCTTGCACCCAACACTACGGTACCATTCAGGACATACTGGTGGGACTCTACGTTGGTCACTGTATGATTACACCAGACCAAGGGGTGAGGGACACTGATTGAACCAATGGTGTCAAGGTTCACTATGAGGCTGTACAGAGAGGAGTAGGGCAAGCAGTGGAGTATGCTGGCATAGTGATTAATATCTACAGGCTTGGACCATTGATCAAGTGACATCAGCCTAAATCCCACCACAGCAGCTGTGGAATTGAAGATTCAAACAATCTCAGTAAAGGTGATGAGGAAGTGACAAGACTGCCGTCAAATTCCATCTGCATCAATAATTTCAGTTATCTGCCATTCTAGCCTGATGTGGCTTAAAAGGTCAAGCTGCTGAATGAGCTGTGAGACTGGATGGGCTTCCTGAAAAGAATAAAATTAATTTCTTGTTAAGATACTTTGCTCAAACAGGTCTGGATTTTATATATATTTTGTATGTTCTTTCTTTCAAAATTCATATTCAATTATTTTATTCATTCAACGACCACATTCTAAAAACAATTATTTCACACCCTTCTGAAGATTAATTCCATGGCAGATTCCAGTAGTGGACAAGGAGACCACTTCTACTATTGTGGGCAGAAACTATATACAATATACAATACCTTTATTTGTCATTTGAACCTCACATGAGGTTCAAACGAAATGTAGTTTCTGCAGCCATACAATACAATAAAAGAACCAAAACACACACCAACACTATTCACATAAACATCCATCACAGTGGCTCTCCTCCTCACTATGATGGAAGGCAAAGTTCTTGTCTCTCCCCTGCACTCCATTTCCCTCCCGAAGTCGAGGTCAAAGCCCCCGGCGGACGCTAGTCCGCGGCAAATTAAGGCCGCGCCGGGCGTTGTAGGGCAAATTAAGGCCGCAATTCGGGCTGGAGAAGTCACCGCTGCCGGTGCCCCGCAAAGCAGTCTCCCACCGGGGATCCGCGAGCTCCTGGTGTTACCATCCACCGGAGCCGGGTCGCATCAACGTGCCACCGCCGCTCTCCACGCCCCGAAGCCGGCCAGCTCTACGTAGGTAAGTCTGCATAACTTAAGAAAATCTCAACGGAGGTTGGTTCTTTACCTTTTATATTGTCTTCCAGTAAATGAATCACTAAAAAGAAATAGAATAAACCACATGTTAGAACATGTTCCTCTCAAAGGATGTCATATACACTATTGTAGTGCGTGGGTCTCAAATGAGACAAGTAGTCCGCAGTTTGAGAAGCACTATACTTTATTTCCTCCCGGTTCAGGGGAAGACGAAACCAGGCAAAGATGGCACCCAAACCCTGCCTTTTATACCCTCCGGCTAAGGACCGCCTCCGGACTGCACCACTCCTGTGCCGAGGGGTTCGGCAGTATAATGGGACGACCCTTAGGAGCCGCCACAGGACCCCCCCCCAGAACCAGAGGCACAAAACGCACCGGCGGGCGCACGACCCGGCCGGCCCGCGTGCGGAAGACAGCAGATCCCGGGGCTTGCGGGGGCGTAGGTAGGTGGAGGGACAGGTGGAGTGACAGGTGGAGGGAGTCGTGAGGGGGGACGCCCTCGGGGCCGAGGTTGAGCAACCAGCACCGGCTGGTCAATGTCCAGGTGCGCCGGCTTTAAACGGGCAATCGACACGGCCTCCGGCCGGCCCCCCATGTCCAGGACAAAAGTCGACTGCCCGTGTTCCAGCACCCGGAACGGGCCCTCGTACGGCCTCTGAAGTGGCGTCCGGTGGGCATCACGGCGCAGGAAGACGTATGGGCAGTCCGTGAGGGCCATTGGCACGTGTGGGCGAAATGACCCATGGCGGGATGTCGGGACGGGTGCGAGCCTGCCAACTCGCTCACGAAGGCGTTGAAGGGTGGAGGAGGGCGTTTCCTGCTGCTCCGGCGCCGACGGCACGAACTCCCCGGGCACTGTGAGTGTCGACCCGTAAACCAGCTCCGCCGATGATGAGGCCAAGTCCTCTTTGGGAGCGGTCCGGATGCCCAGCATGACCCACGGCAACTCGTCCATCCAGTCCGGGCCGGTGAGCCGTGCCTTCAATGCCGCCTTCAGCTGCCGGTGGAACCTCTCCACCAGACCGTTAGCCTGCGGGGGTGGTCAGCCGTGGTGTGGTGCAGCTGCACCCCCAGCAAGCGAGCCATGGCTGACCACAGCTCGGAGGTGAACTGTGGCCCCCGGTCGGAGGAGATGTGCGCCGGCACCCCGAAGCGAGCAATCCAGTGCGCGGACAACGCACGAGCACACGTAGCCGATGAGGTGTCAGCCAACGGAATGGCCTCCGGCCACCGCGTGAAGCGGTCCACCATGGTCAAAAGGTGGGTGATGCCCCGGGACGGTGGAAGGGGCCCCACAATGTCCACGTGGAGATGGTCGAACCGCCGGTGAGGTAGACCGAACTCCTGGAGAGGTGCGCGGACATGGCGCTGGATCTTTGCTGTCTGGCACGGGATGCAGGTGCGAGCCCAATGGGCAACTTGCTTGCGCAGACCGTGCCACATGAAGCGAGCTGCCACCAGTGCCGTTGTCGCCCGGATTGATGGGTGAGCCAGTCCGTGGATGACCTCGAACACTCTCCGGCGCCAGGTGGCAGGGACGATGGGGCGCGGCTGACCGGACGACACATCGCACAGGATTGTCATACCCCCAGGACCGAGAGGGACATCCTCAAGACGGAGTCCGGAGATGGCAGTCCGGTAGGTGGGTACCTCGTCGTCCGTGAGCTGTGCCGCCGCCAGAGCAGAATAGTCCAATCCGGGCGCCACCTCGAACACGGCATTTATAGCAGGGCGGGACAATGCGTCGGCCACCCGGTTCTCTTTCCCCTTGACGTAGCGGATGGCTGTGGTGTACTCGGAGATGTAAGCCAACTGCCGCTGCTGACGTGCGGACCAGGGGTCGGAAACCTTCTGCAGGGCGAAAGTGAGCGGCTTATGGTCGGTGTAGGCGGTGAACGGGCGGCCCTCCAGGAAGTAACGAAAATGGCGCACAGCCAGGTACAGAGCCAGGAGCTCACGATCGAACGCACTGTACTTGGTCTGCGCGCGGTTGAGGTGCCGACTGAAGAAGGCCAGAGGCCGCCAAACTCCGCCCGTCAGCTGCTCCAGTACAGCACCAACTGCCGACTCCGAGGCATCCACAGTGAGAGCAGTCGGGGCATCTTCCCGCGGGTGCACCAGCAGCACGGCCCGAGCAAGGGCCTCCTTCGCGCCGTCGAAAGCTGCCTCCGCCTCGTGGGTCCACTCAACGCTCTTCTGCTGCCCACCCGCCAGAAGTTGATACAGGGGCCGCATGATGTGGGCCGCGGATGGCACGAAACGATGGTAGAATGCCACCATGCCGACAAATTCCTGCAGGCCACGCACCGTGCGTGGGCGGGGAAACCGACGGACGGCGTCAACCCTGTCAGGTAGGGGAACCGCGCCCTGCGCAGTCACGCGGTGGCCGAGAAAGTCAATTTCGTTGACCCCAAAACGGCACTTGTCCAGGTTGATGGCCAAACCATGCTCGCTGAGCCGCTGACAGAGCTGTCGAAGGTGAGCGCAGTGTTCCTGCTGCGAGCGGCTGGCCACCAGGATGTCGTCCAGGTACACGAATACGAATTCGAGGTCACGACAAACCCCGTCCATGAGGCGCTGAAAGGCCTGTGCAGCGTTCTTGAGGCCGAACGGCATCCGAGTAAACTCGTAAAGCCCGAATGGCGTGATGATAGCCGTCTTGGGTACGTCATCCGGGTGAACCGGGATCTGGTTATAACCCCGCATCAGATCCACTTTCGAAAAAAATGTGGCCCCAGCCAAATGGGCCGTGAAGTCCTGGATGTGGGGTACGGGGTATCGATCCGCTGTTGTTGCAGCGTTCAGCCGTCGGTAATCCCCACAAGGTCGCCAGCCCCCACTTGACTTAGGGACCATGTGGAGTGGGGACGCCCAAGGGCTGCTCGAAGGGCGGACGATCCCCAAGGCCTCCATCGTGCGGAATTCCCGCCGTGCCAGACGCAGTTTATCTGGTGGCAGTCGACGTGCTCGTGCATGGAGGGGTGGGCCGGTAGTCGGGATATAATGTACAACTCCGTGGCTGGGGGTTGCCGAATGAAACTGCGGAGTGAGAATGTCCGGGAACGCAGCCAAGATTTGTGCGTATCGGGAGTCCACGGACGCCAGTGGCCGTCCCACCGGTTGACCCAAGCGCAACGTGATCGGCTCCATTGTAGTGGCGTTGACCAAACGCTGACGCCCGACGTCCACCATGAGGGAATGCGTCCGGAGAAAATCGGCCCCGAGCAATGGTTGGGAGACGTCGGCAACGGTAAAGTTCCATGAAAAATGGCAGGAGCCGAGCACGATGGGAACCATGCGCAGTCCATATGTGCGGATGGGGCTGCCGTTCGGCGCGGTGAGGACGGGCCCCCGCTTACCGGAACGAATGTCGGCCAGCGAAGGGGGCAGGACGCTGAGCTCCGCACCTGTATCCACGAGTCCCGGAGCGCCGATCCCAAGCGAAAAGGCGGTGAATTTGGCCGGCCACCGCGGGGACTATTGGCAGCCGGCCCAGGCGTTTCCCGGAAACGTGCACGGCTGGCGGCATTGTCGTGCTGCAGCACCCCAGCGCTGATGGAAATAGCACCAGCACCTTCTGTTTGTGTTATTTGGAGCTTGCCTGCTCCTGCTGGTGGTGCCTGCAGCTTGCTGGCGCTGGACTGCAGGTGCAGTACCCCTCACTGCCGCTGGGGGTAATCGAGCGGGCCGTCGGGCTGGAGCTGTCACTCCTTCCACAGCTCCCCCGCCCCACCGGAGGAAATCGGGAGCTGCTGGGCTGACGTCATCGGTGTGCCTGCCGACGGCCAGCGCGTTGACGTCACCGGCGTGCCTGCCGACGTCCAGCGCGTTGACGTCATCCGGGCGCGTCGACCTGAGCGCGACCTCGTCTCTGCTGACGCCCAGCGCGCTGACGTCATCAGGGCGCGCCAACCACATGGCGTCGGCGCGCCTCCCGAGGGCCCGAAGATCAGCAAACGAGGCGTCGGTGAGCTGCAATCGAATGTAGGCCGGCAGCAGATGCAGGTAAGTGTACTCAAACAACAGGCACGGCGTGTGCCCGTCTAATAACGCCACCATTTCCTTTAGGAGGGTAGATGGCCGCCGGTCGCCCAGGCCCCCCATATGCAGGATCCTACCTGCCCGCTCCATCCTACTTAGTCCGTAAATTTGGAGCAGGAGCTGTTTCAGGCCGAGATATTTATCATTGTCCGGGGGGGCTGCGAGGAAGTCCGATACTTCTTCCACCGCATCCTGGTCGAGGGCCCCCACCAGGTAATAGAAGCGGGTGGCATCGACCGTGATGCCCCGCAGGTTGAACTGGGCCTCCGCCTGCTGGAACCAGATGAGCGGCCGTGTGGTCCAGAAGCTGGGCAGTTTCACGGAGACCGCGTCCAGAGATAGGGTCGGGCTGGCGTGTGAGGAGGTAGGGCTTTGTTCGGTCTCCATCATGATGCCAATGGAGCGTCGGGGGTCACCAATGTAGTGCGTGGGTCTCAAATGAGACAAGTAGTCCGCAGTTTGAGAAGCACTATACTTTATTTCCTCCCGGTTCAGGGGAAGACGAAACCAGGCAAAGATGGCACCCAAACCCTGCCTTTTATACCCTCCGGCTAAGGACCGCCTCCGGACTGCACCACTCCTGTGCCGAGGGGTTCGGCAGTATAATGGGACGACCCTTAGGAGCCGCCACACTATGGCTGAAAGTGCCTAGAAATCCATTCCCAATGCAGTGTTCTGAACACATTCTCGAATAGGTATTCAGTTTGTGTGATTAATGGCCAAAATCCTAAACATTTTACTCACTCTCTTCAATATCTGGTTTCTTCTTGTTTTTCATTTGCCAATGCAAAATTCCAACTGCAATTAAAATGAGTAGCGCTGGAAGTACGAGTACAAGCTTTTTCCTTTCTGAAGCTGGATCGGTGCCACCGGATGTATTATTCTCCGATATATCTACGATGTTCAGAACACAAAAAAACAAATGGTTAGTGTTCAATTAAGAATTGAGCTAAACCACATTTTCAAATCAAGATATATTATAATGTAAATAATTTTATAATTTGCATTTGGGAACAGAATTGTAAAAATCTGATGGACCCTTTTTTATTGCAAGTGTAATAGTAGTGTAAGTCTTCTATTTTGAATACAACTTTTTATAAGCAACAAGTGCTCACACGATACAAACCTGTCACAAATGGACCATGACCATAGTCTCCAGATCAACAGTGCAGTTCACATGGGCTAAGCTATGCCGGTCTTTTTGTGGGATATAGGAAGCTATCACTGTTTTGGGGCAACTCTGGCACACCCCTCAACTCATCTTCTAGTACGTTGACGATTATATCAGTGCTGCTTCCTGCACTCAGGCACAACTCAAATACCTTCCATTTTTGCTTCCAATTTAGAGCATCTGACACTCCCCTTCTCCTTCTGGATCTCTGTCGTCAGTTCAGGGATTGGCGAGCGACAAATTGATATTGCAGTCTGAACAGAAAGGTCTCGATCTGAAACATCACCTATTCCTTTTCTCCAGAGATGCTGCCCGACCTACTGAGTTGCTCCAGCTTTTTGTGTCGATCATTGGTGTAAACCAGCATCTGCAGTTCCTTCCTACACAACAGAGTTCCCTGGACCCAGTTGTCTCTCTGTTCAATGGATCATCTTTGCCAATTCCAGCAGCTCCAACAAGACTTGACCACCAAACATGTATTTTCCTCTGTGCAGGAAAGAACTGCAGATGCTGGTTTAAATCGAAGGTAGACACAAAATGCCGGAGTAACTCAGCAGGACAGGCAGCATCTCTGGAGAGAATGAATGGGTGACGTTTCGGGTCGAGACCCTTCTTCAGACTACTTTCCTCTCCTCCCTTTTCAGCATTTTGAAGAAAGTTTGAGTGCAGGCAGAGGGCAGTTATTTTAACCTGACATCATGTTTGGCGTGGACCTTGCAGGCCGAATATCCTGTTCCTGTGCTGCACTGTTTTACATTATATCTATTGCCCTGGTCCGGTCTTCTGTATTATCAATCGCTCCCAAGATTGGGAAACTCTCTCATGCAATCGCAGAAGTTGCAAAACCTGCTTTTTCATCTCTTCCCTTCCCACTGTCCAGGGATACAGACTTCCTAGATGAGGCACTTATTCACTTGCACTTCCAATCCTATCACCAGAGATAGCAAAACACAAATCGGATGGTCCCTTTGCTTTCATAGGCCAGGGCAATGACTGCAAGAGTTGGAACATCATGTTGGAGCTGTACTAAACACTGCTTACACTGCATTTGGAATACTGAGTGCCGTTCCAGTTGTCACGTTACAGGAAGTGTTATTGTAAAAGCATTCACAAGATATTCAGCACATGTCGCCCAGAATAGTGGACTGTAATTATAATGAGAAAATGGAAAGGCTGGTTTTTCACTCACTGGAATGCCAGACAACCGGGGATTCTGCCTCTACCAGTTTAAATTGGATATCAATGGGATATAGTCAGAGTCTTTTTCCGCAGGGAGCCAGAACTAGAAGGCACAGGTTTAATGGGGATGCAAGTTGTGACAGGTGCTGGAATCTTGATCAAAATACAAAAATGCAGGAGAAACTCGACATCCACGGAGGGAAATGGACAGATAAGATTGCGGGTCGAGACAAAGACCAGGTTCAAGGTGAGAGGAGAGACTTTTAAAAGAGATCTGATGAGAATGTTTTCACACAGGATGACAATATCTGGGATGAGCTTCCAGAGGAAGTAGTAGAAAGTGATACTATGACAATGTTTGAAAGACATTTGGAAAGGTACTTGGATGGGAAAGACACTGGTCTAATGCAGACAAATGGGATTTGCAGAGAATAGCATTGGTATGAGACGGCCAAAAGATTCCCTTTCTGTGCTTTACAATTCTATGAAATGTACACAACAAAACATCGATCTATCTGTCACAAGATGCACTCACCATTTAATTTTAGTTCCACCACGTTCTCAATGTGTGGCATTCCATCATCTACAGTTACAAAACAACTGTAGTTTCCCACATCAGATAACAACATTCTTTCCAATTTCAGGCTCGCATTCCCTTTGGTGAATTCGGAGAGAAATAGTTGAGTGCGGTCCAGGAATGCTTTGTCCTGATGCTCCGGATGGATTGTTCCAGAATAGAAACTGTAAACCACGGCGAGACTGCCTGTCCGCTGCCATGTGATGATGAGATTTTTCAGATTGAAATTAGATGAAGCATGGAAGGCGCAGGGCAACAGGATGTCTCTATTCAACATCCCAAAGGATCGAGAGAAAGATCCTTCAGCTGGGAAAATAGAGGAAATGAAAATGCATGCGTTAACTTGCAGATAAAGTTGGAGTCATCTACCTCCAAACTTCCTGTGCTCCAACAGAGTTGTTTAGTTTATTGACACATGCACCGAGGCACAGTGAAATACTTTTGTTACGTGCTATCCAGTCAATAGAAAGACAATACATGATAACAATTGAGCCAGGCAGTGTACAGTTTATTTACAGTGTATTACAGTGCTGGACAAGGGAATAATGTTTAGTGCAAGGTAAAGCCAGCAAAGTCCGAACAAGGAAAGTCTGAGAGTCACCAAAGAGGTAGATAGTAGTTCAGCACTGCTCTCTGGCTGTGGTATGCTATAGATATCAGCATGCCACAAATCCAATCCACTGACATGTTTCCACATCGACTGACTCTATCACACTTTACAAGATATTACTTTAGTTACAAAATGAAATGAAGGGAAAAAGGATTGAAATTAAGGTAAAAGCAGGAGAATAATGTCACCTCAATAGGCAAATAAGCAATGAAAGAAAAATTGTGTGAGCATCTTTGTTATATTGTTGAGCAAAGGGTTTACTCTTCAATCTTAAATTAGGCAATGAATGAAACAGAAAACTTAATTGCCTCTAAGATCAGATTCATAACTTGTGAGAAGCAGCCAGTTAGTGGATGACAAATGTACACAATCTCTCCATTCAGATGAACACTCACCCAAGCTAGGGAACAGCAGCAATGACAACAGCATCTTTCTCAACGTACAATCCATTGCCTTGAAGATTAAAAATAGAACAAGTTATTTTTTTAAGCATCTTCTCCAAATCTTCAGGAACAGTGCCTCGGGAGCGATGGATAACAAACCAAGTTGATACAAAATTTCATCAGAAGACGGCTCCAAATAAATAATAAATGGTCCACATCCTCCAGGGTCACAGGGTTGACCTTTATTGTCAGAGGGCACTGCTGTTGACACGGCTGGGCTAACACTGGACCCTTGACCTGTGGATTGTGATCCTAAGACCGATGATCTCATGTGCTTCAGTGCATGTCAATACTCAATGACTTGCATGAGCCAATACCACATGGTAGGCTGCTCTGGAAGGTTAAATCACATTGGATCCATGGAGAGATAATTGAATGGATAGAAAATTAGCTTCTTGGAAGGAGCAGAGGGTGATGGTGGAAGGCTGCTTCTTGGACTGGAGGTCTGTGACTAGTAGTGTGCTTCAGGGTTCGGTGCTGGACCCATTACTATTTGGTACCTATTTCAATGATTTGCACGAGTATATACATGCAGTGGCGGACTGGGTCTAAAAATATTGGTTGTCAGGAGACAAAGGGGGCCCACTTGATATAGGGGGCCCACTTCATCAGGGGCCCACTTGCCATCGGGCAAGCTGACACCCTGGCCAGTCTGCCACTGTGTACATGGCAAGATTAACACATTTGCAGATGATACAAAAGTGGGTGGTATTGCAGATAGTGAAGATGGTTGTCAATAATTGCAGCAGGATCTTGATCTGTTGGCCTGGTGGGCTCAGAAATGGTTGATGGAATTTAATACAGAAAAAAATTCAGTTGTTGTATTTTGGAAAGTTTAATACAGGTAAGACCTACAGGATGAATGGTCGGGCTCTGTGAATTGCTGTAGAGCAGAGGGATCTATGTGCAGGTACATCATTCCTTGAAAGTAGCATCAATGTGATCAAAAAGGCTTTTGGAAAATTGGCCTTCATCAGTCAGAGTATTGAGTATAGAACCTGGGAGATCATATTGCAATTATACAAGATGTCAGTGAGACCACATTTAGAGGATTGCATTCAGTCCTGGGCACCGTGTTATAGAAAATATGTTTAGTTGGAAAGGGTGCAGAGAAGATTTACAAGAATGTGGCCAGGACTCGAGAATCTGAGCTGTTGGGAGAGATTGAGCAGTCAGGGACTCAATTACCTGGAGAGCAGGATGACGAGGAGTGATCTTATAGAGGTGTATAAAATCATGAGAGGAATACATCAGGTGGACACACAGAGTTTCTAGCCCAGGGTGGGGGAAATCGCAAATCAAAGGGTATAGTTTTAAGGTGAAGGGGAAAAGATTTTATAGGAATCTGAGGGATAACATTTTCAGGCAAGGGGTGCTGGGTGTATGCAACAAACAGCTGGAGGAGATGGTAGAGGCAAGGATTATAGCAATGTTTAAGGAGCAATTAGACTGGTATGTGGATAGGACAGGTTTAGATGGATATGGGCCAAACAAACGCAGGCAAGTTAGACTAATCTAGATGGGACATGTTGGGACATGGGCAGGTTGGGCCCATTTGCACACCATATGACTATAATTCTGGTGTATTAGAGTAACTCAGTGGGTCAGGCAGCATTGGTGACATTTCAGGTTGGGATCCTTCTTCAGACTAACCCATGTTCTCCAGAGATGCGCTCAATCTGCTAAATTACTCCATCATAAGGTCATGTGATTAGGCCAATCTGCCTATTAAGTCTACTCCACCATGGCTGATCTATCTCTCCCTTTGAACCTCAATCTCCTGCCTTCTCCCCATAACCCTTGACACCCGTACTAATCAAGTATCTATCTTTGTGTCAAGATCATTAATGCAAGATCACTCTTTCTCTTTTTTTGTAAATCAGTATCTGCAGTTCCTTGTGTCTCAACGACTTGATCTTGAAACACAAGCACACAGAGCCGTCACTTGCTCACTGTCGCTCAGAGCAAAGATCTTATAGCGGAGCAAGATAGGCTACTCCTGCTAAATACAATGGGCTGACATGTAGTACGCTACGGAGGGGATCCTGGGCATTTTTCCCCGCCCATTTTAGTAACCGGAGCCTACCTGACCCGACTCGCAGTGTAATCAATTAACAGTTTGTGTGTGTGATATAGGGTTAGATTCATCATTCTGTCAGTTCATACTTCTTGTCAAGAATAAAATTTGACTGGTAATTGTCTTTTTTAATATATTTTAAATCATTTCTTTTTAAATGGCTCACAAGCAGTGTTTGAGTTGATTTTCTTGTAACCTGAACCGACCCGACTCGCAGGGTAATTGGCATTGCGGGGGAAGTTTTTGTGCGTGATATAGGGTTAGATTCATAATTCTGTTAATTCTTGTTAAAGAATAAAATGTTTATAAACACACCTACATGAATGTGATATAAATGTATACAATCATATAACACACACAATTATATTTCTTCTGATCCAATGATGAACTTTATTTCAGACTAGACAAGGGACATTAAATAAGAAACATTGTAAACCTCCCCGCAACTTCACACACACTAGGCTTTATCCCCGGGCCCCACACTGGCCAGAAGCAAAATGGCAGAACAAGATCCGGGGACTGGTTGCTAAAATGAGTCCTATAATCCCCTACACACTCCCTCTCCCGGCCAAAGATCTTATAGCGGAGCAAGATAGGCTACTCCTGCTAAATGCAATGGGCTGACGTGTAGTACGCTATGGAGGAGGATCTTGGGCATTTTTCGCCGCCCATTTTAGTAACCTGAGCCTACCTGACCCGACCCGACTCACAGTGTAATCAATGTTGCGGGGCAACAGTTTGTGTCGGTTAGATTCATAAATCTGCCAGTTCAAACTTCTTGTCAAGAATAAAATTTGACTCTGGTAATTGTCTTTTTGAATTTTTTTTAAATCATTTATTTTTTAAATGGCTCACAAGCAGTGTTTGAGTTGATTTTGTAGCAAACCGGAACCGACCCGACTCGCAGGGTAATTGACAGGGGGGGGACTTTTTGTGTGTGAGAAAGGGTTAGATTCATAATCTGTTAGTTCATAATTCTGTTAATTCTTGTTAAAGAATAAAATGTTTATAAACATACATACATGAAAATTATATAAATATATATCATATAACACACATAATTATATTTCTTCTGATTCAATGATGAACTTTATTTCAGACTAGACAAGGGACATTAAATAAGAAATATTGTAAATAAGAAACATTGTAAACCTCCCTGCAACTTCACACACACTAGGCCTTACCCCCCCGGCATTCTCTCGCCTGCCCCCACACTACAATGTCTCCCCCCTCCTATGCCCCCTCTCCCTGCTGCCCCCCCCCCCCACTCTCCCCTCCCCCGCTGCGGATCCAATCTTTGGGCGGAACAAGATGGCGGGGGCTGGTTGCTACAAATCATAATCACCCATGAATCCGCCCATGAGCGGACCTCACGTTTGCGTGAGAGTAACCCATGTTGCTCCGCTATAAGATCTTTGGCTCAGAGGGGGGGGGGGGGGGGGGGGGGGGGGGAGGGGGAGGGAAGGAGGTGGTTGGTATCTTATTGGTCCAGCCCATTAGCTCCACCTCTAACCAATTGAGTAACATTTCCGAGAAATATAAATGGGTTCTGGTAAACAACACGCCTCAAGGAAGTTGCTTTCAGATTCAGATTCAGATTCAATTTTAATTGTCATTGTCAGTGTACAGTACAGAGACAACGAAATGCATTTAGCATTTCACACTTTACTCTACATATCTCTAGTCTCTCTCTCTCCCCTGACTCTCAATCTGAAGAAGTGTCTCGACCACAAATGTCACCCATTCCTTCTCCCCAGAGATGCTACCTGTCCCGCTGAGTAACCCCAGCATTTTGTGTGACACCTCACTGTACACCAGGCTGGTCCGCGGTGGGATCCTTTGCCTTCTATTTTATTTTTAGGGTCTCCGGCGCTGTGAGGCAGCAACTCTATCGCTGTGTCGACCAGATTGTTTCATTTCATTGCGACTATTATTCACTTCCCTGAGCCCTTATTTCACCCCCCCCCCCCCCCCCCCCCCCCCCCCCCCGGCCGGGTTTCCCCCTCCCTCCCCCACCGCTCACCTCCTTTACTTCCCTCCCCCCCCCCCCCCCCCCACTCACGTCCACGTCCCTCTCTTGCTTTACCCCCTCCGCCCTCCCTCGCCCTTGAACTTGAAATGTTCGGGGCGCGAATGCGAAGGTGAACCCAACAGCGAACTATCCAAACACAAACTCACAAAGTATTTGGATCGCATTTATCCTCTCCCTTTGGGTTGTCCGGAGCCTGGTACCGTCTTCAGTTCGGCCACATCCGTCATTCCCGGCAGGGGGCTGTGCGGAAACGAAACCGAAAGACCCTCAACGACTCCACCTGTTTATTAGTGTTATAAATGAACAAAAGGCTGGGGTCAGGCAGCTTCTCTGGAGAACATAGATGGTCGACGTTTTGTTTCGGGACCCTTCTTAAGATTCGTTTATCCATGTTCTCCAGAAATGCTGCATGACCCGCTGAGTTACTCCAAAACTACGTGTATCTTTCTCTGGCATCTGCAGTTCCTTGTCTTTTCTTGCTTTTCTTGTCTGACAAGTTTCAAACGGCCTAACACTCAAACTTTTTTTATAAAATGCGACTCGTATACAAATGTATGCAGTGGTCGGCGGATCATAGTGCGGATCATTGGGTCACACACGCTGTACCAATCCCCGAACACTGTACTAAGTCGTTAACTCGCTCTCATTGCGGTAAAGTTTATTGTGTCCGGACAGAAAACAACTTGTTTACAGTCAGACATTTTGCTGCCCCGCCTATAGAAAGTTGCGGGGAAGAGCAGGACTCAACCGTGTGTGGAGCCCGAGGTCGCAAGAGAGGATTAAACATGTTTATTTGTATTCGCCATATTAGTTGATAAGTTTTGTGAGGACGTATCAGACAATGCCCTATGCTGTAAATGGTGGTACAGCCAATACTGAGAAACAAAGGGATCTAGAGGTCACATTTCACAATCACCCAACGGCAGCAGCACAGTTGTTGACACAAGGAACTGCAGATGCTGTTTTTACAAAGCAAAATACACAAACTTCCGGAGCAACTCATCGGGTCGCGCAGTTTGTAAAGTGTTCTGGTAAACAACACGGCCTCGCTAAACACCAGTCTGTGGAATCTGTTGCATATTACTATATAGTTTCATCGCGTCCCTCTTTCCCCACTCGCTCCTCATCCTCCCCTCTGTCCTTCTCCCCATGTACCACCCCCTCTCCATGCACAGTCCCCGCTGTCCCGTCCCCTTTCCCTCCCTGCCCATTGCCGCCCGTCCCGCGCAACTCTTCCTCCCCAAACCCTTGCCCCTCGTCCCCTCGCCCCGCTCCCCCCTTTGATCCGTCACCGCTCACCCTCCTCGCCCTTGAACCTTGAATGTTCGAGCCGTGAATATGAAACCAATAGCGAACCAAAGATTTTATAGATCTTTGCAGCGAACTACCAGTTTCATGCCACGTCAACCGAAACACACTCACTCATTATTCGGGTTGCATTTGTCCCCTCTCCTTTTGGGTTGTCAGGACACTAAAACCCTCATATTGAAAAATCGCGGTCATCTCTACAGGATTCATTTTCGCAGCGGGACGTGGTGCAAAGTTAATAAAGGAAACCAGGAAACAAACAGCTATAGGATCTTTGCACACAGCGCCAAATATGCGACACGCCCACTTGTTTTTCTTGGACGAGTTTCAAAAGTCCTGATCCGCCAAATTTCATAAAATGCGTCTCATAGACAATTTCTGCAACGGTCGAGGCAGCCTTTTTCCGGGCACTCGGATCACACGCTGCACCTTGCCCCGACAATGGTGCACTAAGTTCTTAACTCGGTCTCATTGAGACAGTTCACTGTTCGGGCAGTTTCCGTGGAGCACAATCGAGCCAGGTGTGTAGCCATAAACGTGGACTTTGCCATTTCCAATATAAAGGATCCCCAACTGTAACAACACAAGTAGATACATTATAGACACAAGGAACTGTAAACGTTGTGACACAAAGTGCTGGAGTAATTCCGCGGCTCAGACAGCATCTCTGGAGAATGTGGAAAGACCACACTCTGGTCAGGACCCTTCTTCAAGTCGAATAACTAGAAAAATTGTCCAGCAAGCACGTTGGATACTAGTTTTCATTCGCTTTGCAAGGGTAGAAAGGTTGCCGTACAACCATTTAGAAGTTCGTAAGTTTATAAATTATAGGAGCAGAATTAGACCATTTGGCTCATCGAGTCTACTTCGCCACTCAATGCTGGCTAATCTATCACTTTCAATTCCATTCGCCAACCTTCTCCCTGTAACCGTTGACACCCTTATGCCAATTTCTGCTTTAAAATACCCAATGACAGCCTCCATAGTCGTCTGTAACAATGAATTCCAGATTCACCACCCTCTGACTAAAGATATTTATTTTTATTCTAAGGTCTGGTTCCAGACTCCCCCATTAGTGGAAATATCCTGTCCACATCCATTCTATGCAGGCATATCTTTGCTTTTCGCTATTCAGTACGTTTCAATTAGGCCCCTCCCTCATCCTTATAAACTCAAGCAAATACAGGCCCAGGGTCGTCAATCGCTCATCACATATTAACCCATTCATCCCCAAGATCATTCTCGTAAACCTCCTCTGGACCCTCTCCAATGCCAGCACATCCCTCTGCCAATACGAGGCCCAAAACCGCTCACAATATTCCAAATGCGGTATGAGCAGTGCCTTATAAACCCTCAGCATTACCATTCTTGTTTTTATATTCCAGTTCTCTCCAAATAAATGCTAACATTGCATTTGCCTTCCTTTACTAACAACTTAACGTGCAAATTAACCCTTTAGGAATCGTGCACCAGCACTTCCAAGTCCATTTAAACGTCAAATTGCTGAATCCCCATTTAGAAAGTAATCTACACCTTCATTCCTACTACCAAAGTGCGTGTCCGCACACTTTGCTACACTGTATTCCATCTGCCCCTTTTTTTCCGCTCTTCCAACCTGTCTTAAGTCATTCTGCAAACGCCTTGCTTCAATACTGCCTACTCCTCCACATATCTTTGTATCATCCATAAACATGGCCACTGCCATCAAATCCATCATCCAAATTATTTGATTGATTCGTTGAAAACAAAAAACGGCACCAAGTACTTTGTCGCAACTCCATGCTGACCATTAATCGCCCATTGCACACCAGTTCTAACTCGTCACATTTCCTCATCCACTCCCTACACAAGAAGGGTAATATACAGAGCCCCATTAACCTTATTGTAATAGGGAGGTTGCACGAAAGGTGCAAGGGTCATAGGGCACGACGCACGGATCCGCTAAATCCAACTGGAAGACATCCGTCACTTCCGGTATATGTTATTAATGCTAGAAACGAGTACTTTCCTACCTGTTAAAAACCGCCAAAATGTTGAATTTTTGCGCTGAAAAAAATTGTGGGAGTCGGGGTAAGTGTGAGAGACATGCACCCAACTTCAGAATTCCAAACGTGAAGTGAAATGAAGGTAAAGAGAAGCGAGAACTGAAGGGACAACAGCAGCTAAAGTGCTTGGTAAACATTGAAAATATTGGGAATTATCGCGTTTGCTCACTGCATTTCATCAAGTAAGGCATCATTTGTGTTTTTCCTTGATTCCTTTGGTATCTAAAAATTCTCAGAAGTGATAAATCTGGCTGTAAATTTTTCTTCAGATGCGTTTTCATTTTGTATGTAAAAACCCACGAGAACCATGGGCGATTAAAAAAAATTACAGCCAGATTTATCACTTCTGAAACTTTTTAGATGCCAAAGGGATCAAGAAAAAACACAAATAATGCCTTACCGTTGATGAAATGCAGTGAGCAAACGGCCAATGTTCGCCAAGCACTCAGGCTGTTGTTGTTCCTTCAGCTCTTGTTTCTATCTACCGTCATTTCGCCTCACTTTTGGAATTCTGAAGTAGGCTAAATGTCTCTCACGCTTATCCCGATTAACATAATTATTTACAGCGCTAAAATTGACAATTTCAGCGGGTTTTAACGGGCCCGCTACGCTGGAAACAATGGTAAGTGCCTACCTGCAGTACATCGCGTGTAATCCATTTGGAGTAGCGTAGCAACTGTACGGGTCATGGGTCGTGACCCGACTGCCGTGAAACCTCCCTATATGTCAGTCGATAGTCTGTCCCCTGTTATGAAGACAGATCAAGAAATGGGGAGAGATAGAATTTGGGGGCAGAGAGTTATCAGAGACTATTTTTCCACCCCTCTTCCCTAAAACTCTTGCAATCCAACACGAGGATAGTTCCCCTGATTTTCACAACCACCCCACCAGTCTCTGCATCCAACACGTCTTTCTCCGACATTTCCATCACCTTCAACATGATCCCATCACTCACATCTTCCCATCTCCACTTCTTTTTGCCTTCCACAGATCCGCTTCCTTCGCATCTCCTTCACTCATGCTTCACTCATCCCTTCGCTCCCAATCCACTCCATTCCCAGGTATTTGCACCTACATTCACAGGCGATCCAACCTCGTCTCCATCCAGGCACCCAGCAGTGCTTCCAAGTAAGACAGTGGTTCACGTACGCCTTCTCTAACCTCGTCATCTGCATCTGGTGTTCCTAACGTGGCCTCCTGCATATTGCCAAGAGCAAGCCCAGAATCGATGACCATTTTGCCGAACACTTGCGCTTGGACAGCAAAGGCCTACTGGATCTCCCGGTGTCTCACCATTTTAACCCTCGCTCTAAGATCTTTGATTTTAACCCCTCCCTCCCCCTCACCTCTTCCCATTCCCACACTGACCTTTCTTTCCTAGACCTCCACCATTGCCAGAGCGAGGCCACATACAAACTGAAGGGACAACACCTCACATTCTGCTTGGATAACTTGCAACCCAGTTGTATGCGCATTTAAATCTCCAATTTTAGGTAACCCCTATAAACCACCGCCTCCCTCCTACCCCATAGCCCTCCTTTTCTACCACGCTTAAAAAAAAACCCCCATCGCCAGAGTCTCCCCATCACCTGCCACACTGCGTCCAGCGTCTCCTCGCTCCCTGCTTTCTTTTACCCCCATTTCAATCCGCCTGAAGAAGAGTCCTGACTGAAAAAGTCACTCATCCACGTTCTCCAGAGTTATCGCCCGACTCGCCGAGTTTCTCCGGCACTTTGAGTCTGTTTCGTCAGCCACAGTGTGTAGTTCTTTGCGTTTCAATGAATTTGTTTTCAAACACAAGCACACAGAGACATTATAAGCTAGATGTGGAGCCTATGGACGTATCCTATTGGTCCCGTCCGTCTTTGGTCTCCACCTCTTGCATCACTCTGCTGAGAAACATATACTCTGGTAAACAACACACGTTACTGAACACCAGGCTGAAGCGCGATAAAATCTGTTGCGCCCTTCCCTTCCCGCACCGTCATCTCTTCCTCGTCAACCCTTGTGCCCGCCCCGTACAACTCTTGGAGCCTATGGACGTATCCCCCCCCTTTGTGCCCCGCTCCTATTTCTCGCCAACCCTCCCCGCCCTTGAACTTGAAACGTCGAGGCGGTGAATGTGAAGGCGGGACCAACAGTGAGGCACAAAATGCCGGAGTAACTCAGTGGGACAGGTAGCATTTCTGGATAGAAGGAACGGGAGACGTTTCGGGTCGAGACCCTTCTTCAGACCGTCAGGTCACCCACTCCTTCTCTCCAGAGATGCTGTCTGTCCCGCTGAGTTACTGCAGCATTTTGTGTCTTATCTTCGATTTAAATTAGCATCTGCAGTTCCTTCCAACACAGTGAGCTATCAGCTTTTATCCACGATGATCTAAATACACACGTTATTTTAATCGAATTGAGCCTCTCCCCTTGTTTTTTTCGGACACTAAAACCCCCTGAAAAATAAATAACTCGGCCACCTCCACAAAGTTAAACACTTTTTCGTTTACAGCAGAACGCTGTACAAAATAAATAAATAGCTAATTTTGTGTGCGCAATGGCAACACGGAAGCAGTTCTGCGGATCCACCCTCTTTCACATTTAAGAAAATAGAACTCATGGATAATTTCTGCAACGGCTGAGGTAGCATTTTACCGGGTACTTGGGTCACACGCCGCACCATGCCCTGAAAACGGTGTACTTAGTTGTTAACCCGGTCACATTACGGTAGAGTTCATTGTGTCCGGGCAGTTTCAGTTAGGGCCCCGTCGAGACCAGTGTGCCCGACGTGAGGATGTGGACGTTTCACATCCGCATTCACCATGTTAGGGGATATGTCTTATGTTTTAGGAGGACTGATAAGGCCATACACAGTAAATGGTAAGTATTGAGGAACAGACGGGCTTCAATGCCCATATGTAAGGATCCCCAACTACATGTAGATAAATTGTTGCCACAAGGAACTACTTTACAAAAAAGAGGCATAAAGTGCTTCAGTAACCCAGCGGGTCAGACACTATTTCTGGAGAACATGTGAAGCCGACGTCCCGGGTCAGGCACCATCTTCAGCCAAATAGAAGAATTAAATAAATTATCAAACAAGAACATTGGATACTTGTTTTCATTAACTCTGCAAGTGCAGAAAGTTTATGGTACAACTATTTGATTGAAACAGGCCCTTTATCCCACTAACCGCCTATTCAAGCCAGATCAATGTTATTCCACTTCCTCGTCAACTCTCTACACGAAGGGTGATTTGCAAAGGCTAATTAACCTAATTGTTTGTAGTGGACGTTAGTCCGTAGTCTGTCCCCTGTGATGGAGACAGAGAGATCTCTTGTTGAATTTAACTGCAAAGCATAAGTAAATGTCTCCATTTTGAAATGTTTATACTGTACAAAAGGGTTGAGACTTGTAAGGTCTGAATGATTCTACTGCCACCATCCTTTTTTAGGTATAGAGAAAATACTAGATATGCACTGGTGGTTTTGATAAGTTGTTTTCTCAATTACCCCTTTTTTACTCAATATGTCAAGTTCTACTTGAATAATTCTAATCTCTTCTTTAGAGAACATGAATTCGTTTTGGAATATGTTGAGTAGGGGAATTTTCATTTTTTGGTAGAATTCAATTCTAAACCCCATTATACGGCACAGTATATAGGCATCAGATGTTATTTGTTGCCCTTCTATTAGGAAGAATTGTAATTTTCCCCCAATTTGTGAATAGGACACATTTGATATGTTTGTCTCAGAACCAGAACCACCTACCTCAGGATTTGCTGGTGTCACTCTTTGTACCTTGCCCCTTGTGGGAATAACCATGTCCTCCACATCCTGGGATCGTACGCCAATATTATGTATGCGGGTACAAACAACTTGTTCCTTCACCAGTTTCCTGTGGGAGTTACAACGGGACTTTTTCTCCCGTGTAAAAGTTATTTCTTTACAATCGACTTTTTAGTCGGGCGCCCGCTACTCTCAGACACTTTGTCTTATTGAGTGCTTACTGCGGTGCACTTACCATTCTTCCTCCCACCCTTCTCCATACATAAGACTTGCCTGTGTCTCTGCACGCGGTCTCCACGGAGGAAAGCAGCCTGAAATGAAAGTAAAATACTAACATTCAGGTTTTCTTGCACTCACCGCTTGGAGGTCCGTCCTCTTACCGCGGTCGCAGCGCAATGCGTCTGACGAGATGACGCGCGTGCGCCAGGACGGCCTTCTTCAAGTAGTCACTCATGTGACTCCGAAGTAAAATTCAGAAATTTACTGCAGATCAGATGCTGACAAATGTAACCGCTTTTGACTGCAGTACTAATTTTAAAGTGGAATTTGGAGTGGGGTTTGGGGCAGAGTAGGCTGGTGTGACGATTATGCTCAATATGTGAATAGAGTGATCACTGAATGTCAGTAAGCCTTGGCAATCTTTAAAAACATGGCTCAACGTAGAAGTAAAATTTTTAGATGGTGATGCAGTTCAATTTTGTTCTTATATGTAACCCATAAAGTGGGGATCTGCCAGGTCTTGAGTTTGGCTGTGACGAACTGGCTCAGCGAGCTCCCCCTGAATCCATCGGTTCTTGAGTTTGGCCACACAAGAGCTGCAGACTCCTGGGGGCTTAATCTGTGCACGTCCAATTGCCTATCAAAGTCGTTTTGTGGGTGGAGTTGCCCGTTACAAACACAAAGGTCTTTCTGGCTGTGTTGGCCTTTGCTGTGTTCACCTGATATCAGCTGACCTGAAGAGTTTCACATCTGTGATTTACTCCAAGAGTGTGCGTTAGTGGGCAGGGAAATAATCGCAGCAAGTTGGTCCTTGTTAGGATTTATATTTAATTCTAGCTGAAGCACTTAGATACTTGGTTTTAAAGATTCTTAAAAAAAATATTTACACAGTGGCTAAAATAATCATTGTTTTAGGTTACATGCACATGATTGTATGCTTGCACATAATAATACATGACACTGGGACACCACTGATGACAAAACTAGAACTTCCATAAAGGTGAAAGGAGCTCAAAGGCAGCTCATACAAAACAGGCAAAATATTCACCCAAGCACAGCTCAAAGAGGAATGTTGGAAAACCTACAAACATGAATTGCATCTAATCAACAAAGTAAACAGAATTAAGAGAAATACATTGAGAATGATCACATAGGAAGATTTGGATGCAAAGGTTTGATCCAAGGTTTATTCAAGCACGTTTATTTGTATTGAATGGTTTCATTATTTGCAGCTGCCCTCTCCATTAGTCTTCCACTGAAGAACCGGGCTGTACACAGTCTCCTCCTCCTCCTCCTCCTTTCTAGCTCTCCGTGTCATTGCCCATTGCAGTTTGGCATAGCAGATCTCTTCCTCATTGGTTTCATTCTACAAAATAGCAAAACACAGTGCATTAACTTCTAATGGTTTAATGTGCCAACCACTCAGCATGTTCTCAGTCATCTTAGTCTCAGTCATCAACAAAGCATTGAGAAGCGCCAGTGAAGCTGCACTGACTTTCTAATAAATGGTTCACTGATGTCCAGTTTAGGTTTTGCCAGATTTTCACAGCTCCTGTCCTCATCACCTTTCAGAGGTGAGAAGATTGACTTTGCAGATGGCCAGGTACGATATTCTAGATCCTTGGCCAGTCAAAAGTCAATGGGCATCAAGGAGAAAGCACTCCAATATGCAATCATACTTCAAAGAAAGCAAAATGGTACTTTGCTGCTGATCACTTATACCAGTCATCAGATATCTCATCAGGGGTTCCTCCAGGCAATGTGCTATGCCCAACAATCGTTTGCCACTTCAAGCGAAATTAACCATTTGCACTGACCATATCCAACAAGTGTGACAGTAACCACCTACCCTTGACATTTAATGGCATTACCATTGATGAATCACCTAGTTTTGTTTCATTTATTATTGTTACACTATTTACCAAAAAATCCATAGGATCACTCATTTAATTACTGTTTCCTCACCATGTGATACATAGTATCAGGACTAGCCTACTAGTAGCAGGCACGGGTTATTGATTGGGGACAATCAGCCATGATCACAATGAATGGCGGTGCTGGCTCGAAGGGCTGAATGGCCTCCTCCTGCACCGATTTTCTATGTTTCTATGTTTCTATTTCTAATTAGCTGTTTGCTTGATTTTGTAATTGCAATTAAAACTTTGCAGGAGTATCCAAGGTCCACATCAGGCTATTAAACATTGTCATACATACATTCAAACTCACAAGCCTGCTTCTCTTGGTCTGTTTATGTGGAAATCCCAGAGAATTCTGAGAAGGGACAGACAGTCCAACATTTGCGTTGAATAAGTAACCAAAGAAGACTAAATATACATTATCTTTAAAAAAAAATCAAATATTTACCATGTTATTCCATTCAAGGTTCAAAGTTCGATTACTTTGAATTCTTGTTTGCTCTTGCATTCCTTTCCTTTCTATGAGAAATAATAATGAAGTGGAATAATTAGTTTTAAAGTCTGTAGTAAAGTGAACTATATTATAAGTAAGTAAGTAAGTAAGTAAGTAAGTAGGTTTACTGGTCAAGTATTCACACAAGGAATTTACCTTCGTGCTCTGCCCTCAAGTAACAACATGACATACATTGACAGTTACGAACGACTCAAAAAACACTAAACAATAATAATAAAACATTAATGATAAAACACCATTGATCAAGCATGTGAATCAACATAATACTAGATATCTTATGTCATGTTAGGAATATATTATGTAGCTTCAAAAGTAGACATATCTAATAATTTACTTCATATTATTATGTCAATTTTAAAAAGTGGGACAATAGATGCAAACACGGAATTAATGAAGGGAGAATCACTGTACAGAATCAGGATCACACCTAAAACTGGATTGTTTGCTTTTGGGAAAGTTGGCTGTGAAGTCACTTACTGCATGCACATTTTATAAGGAAGAGCACAAGAGGGAAAAGGCAAGCTGTTCCTCCACTTATGGAAAGTAAAATGGAAATCCAGGTACTCCATTTATGATCTGTGGAAAATTGGAATTGTTAAATCACGTTATGCATGGTCGATTTAAACAACTCTCCAGAACGATTTCAAGTTCAATACATTTAATCATTTTATTTATAGAAACTTTTTACAACTATTAATTTCCCTGCACTTTACACTTTCTTTTCTCTTCCAATTAATCATTACCAAAGTATAATTGCAGTATTAATAATAATTTATAGTTTGCGTCGTCTCAAAGCCGTTTTCCTTTTGTATAAATGTACAAAGTTCTGTACAAATATAATTTAAGTTATCAATCAGAATATTTTGGCTTGGCCAGTTAATAATGCCATTTCACCCCATTTGAATTTGATAAAAACTGGAGTTTGATTTCAACTTGTAAAAACCCATTGGGCCTGAAAAGCCAATGAAGATCCTGGGAAAAGTTCTCAAAGAGTGAGGCTTCATTTGTTGTTCAAAATAATGAAAATACAGATTAGATTATTGTTATAGACTCCAGCAGGACACTGAAATTCTTAGTTTGCATGAAGCTCATAGAGTAAACAATAAATACATGAACAATAAATGCAGTGGCAAATGCAAAACATGAGAATGGTGTAAAGATTATAGTACAATCAGAAAATAGTACAAAAAAGTGTAAAAGTGGAAAACCGAGTGAGATAGAGTTAAGAATAAGATTACATGGCAGCACCTCTGGGGAAAGGGGTGTGAAATGAGATGATTAGTTCAGGAGTTGGATAGCAATGGGAAAGTTGTTGTTATTAAGTCCTTATGTCTGAGCTTTCACGGTCCAACTGGCAATGATCAGGATGGCATGTTAATGATTGATCTTTTCTGCTTTATAATATAACATTAACAAGAATGGGTTAGCAGATTACCTCATTCAGCAAAGCAAGGGCGTACAGTTTTGTAAAAAGCAAAGTCCATCTGACAAAGACGTGGATCTGAATGGTTCTCTGAAAGATTGCGGAAATCATCTTTCTGAAAACAGCTCTCCCAAAATATCTCTATCGCTGATGACAAGTTACAGTTTCAGGGTAAGTCTATTTATGGTTGAGGTTGTGCAGCGGAGATGAGCACCACCTACACAAAACCTTCACAGAGGTTCTTAACTCTTCCTCATTTGGCGATTCCATTATCTAGTCCCAGGACTGTTACCAAAGTTGATCGTTGACCTAAGGAAATAGGGCTGGCGAGGGGATGAACCCAACCCTGTCCTCATTAACTGAGCGGCTGTGAAGACGGTCGACAGCTTAATGTTTCTTTGTATCTGTATCAGCAACAACCTAACCTGGTCCTTTGACACTAATGCAGTGATCAGGAAAGCTCATCAATACATTTACTCTCTTATGTGCCTGAGAAGATTCAACATGTCTTTTTCATGAGGATTTTCTTAAACTTCTATAGATGCACTACCGGATGCATTGTGAAGGGTGCATCTCAGAATGGTATGGGATCTGCTCTGTTCTTGACCATCTGAACCTGCAGAGAGTACTGAACACAAAACAGTCCATCACAGGACACAAAATGCTGGAGTACTGTAACTCAGCAGGTCAGGCAGCATCTTTGGAGAAGATGGGTAGGCTCTGTTTCAGATCGGGACCCTTCTTCAGACTCACTCACCCTGACCTGCAATGGTTATTTTGTTTACCTGTATCTCCAGTCCATCACAGGCTTGTCTCTTCCTTCCATACAGTCCACCCTCATGGTGCATTGCATCAGGTAGGCTGGAAGTATTGTCAAGTGTACCTGCTGTCCCGGCCATTCCTTTTTCCCCCTTCTACCTTCTGTGAGAGGATACAGGAGCGTGAAAGCCCAGATGTCCAGAATTAAGAGCCACTTTCCCCATTGCTAACTGACTCCTGAAACAATCATCTCTTTTACACCCCATTTCCAGAGATGCTCTATCTCATTGATTATTCTATTTTTGTATTTTAATATTCTTTTACATTACATGGATTTTGCATGACAATCGTGTACAATTCTGCTGTTTTACTCTCGTCGTCATATTGTTGTATTTATCATTAGTGTATGTTTACTGATACACTGTGAGCTTCATATGAACAATAAACAAGGACCACCCTCTTGGAGATGATAATAAACTAATCTGATCTGAACTTGGGACCAAACATTTGAAGGCTTTTTATTTATAACTTCCACCACATTTAAAAATCAATCCACCTCTCCATTCAAATGTTGTGCTCAGGTTTTCCATTTTCTATAACTATTTTCAATTGTTATGTTCATTTAAGTCCTTTTCTTTCTTGCTGTTAGTTTATGAAATTATTTTATAGTGATATCTTTAATTTTGATTACATAAAGTTATTTGATTTCACTAATTCTTAGTTAATTTATTTTTAAATGCTTTAACATATTTGAATTATTTCATCAGTATATTCACCTTCCAGATCGGGGTTTATGCTTTTCATTTTCTTTAAAAATAACAATGCACAAAGTTATTTGACTGGATTAGACCTGGTCATACATAAACTGAACTAAAAGATCTATTTGCTGACCTTTAGAAATAGCACAACACCAAAAACCACAAAACATGTTTTTTTATGAATAGAGGAAATGGAAATGTGTGTGGAAAATGTTTGCACAATTTTTAGGTCATGTAAAGTGACAAAGTTTTGTAATTCCTCAATTTAGTTTAGAATCAAACCCAGCTTTTGGATCCTTATTCTAATGACATGTTTTACTTTTTAATTAGAAATTATATCTATATATATATGTAATTTCTAATTAAAATTTCTAATAAAAAATTTCTAATAAAAAAGTTTAACGTAATTAGAATAAGTGTATATCTATATATATATATAGATATACACCTCTTCGATGACTCTCAGACTATCCTTGAACGGGTATTGGTGGCTTTACCTTGCACTAAACATTATTCTCTTATCATATATCTATCTATACACTGTAAATGGCTCGAATGTAATAATGTATTGTCTTTCTGCTGACTGAATAGCACGCAACAAATGTTTTTCTGTAAATGTGATAATAAACTAAACAAAAACTAAAATAAATGTCTTGAATTGTAACAAAGGTAAATATCGTGGCTGATTCATACTCAACAATGTCTGGAAAACAACAGCATGATGTACACCAGATCATGTATGGATGGAATGTTTTCCGGGATAATGTTTATATGCCATTAATGGAGTTTAAACTTCAGACTTGAATTAGAATGTTGCCAAGTGAATTAAGCTGAAAGTAGAAAGGAAATTTCCTGAGCTCTCAGAGTGGTGTGTCACATTGCTTCTACTAGAGTCGGGTTGCAGAGTGGCTGAGCAGTTTGCGCGGAGTTTGAGTAACTCACACACACGATGCAAACTGGTCCAATCGTCATGTCAACTGGATCTAAACCACATCTAACAATGGATGACCTGTGGAGGAGAGAACTGTAGATGCTGCTCTTTATGGATGGAGCGAGGGAGTGACTGAGGGTAAGGGAAAGGAGAGGGAGGGATTGGGGAGGGGAGGAGGAGAGGGGAAAGATCCTGGGGAGATGAGGAGGGAGAGTGGGGGGATTGAGGGAGAGGAAAGGGTAGTGAGGGAGAGGGGGAAAGTGGGGGAGGTAAGGAGAGGGGGGGAATAGAGGGAGATGAGGGGGGGGGGAGAGGCAGGGAGTGGGGAATAGAGGCAGACGAGGACAGTGGGGGAGGTCAGGAAGGATAGTGGGGGGAATAGGGGAGGTGAGGAGTGGGGGATAGAGGGATAGGAGGGGGGTAGGGAGGGGAGAGGAGTTGTGGAGGGAGGGAGTGACTGAGGGTAGGGGAAAGTAGATGGAGGGAGAGGTGAGGGAGGGATTGGGGAGGAGAAAGGAAAGAAGAGGGAGGGTGAAGAGGGGGAGGGAGTGCTGGGGGATGAGGGGAAATGAGCCGTGCCTGCGCAGTTGAGGGCTATGCATGAGTGGTGCAATATTGAGTTGGGGGGACAGGTTGCATTGGGGGAACGGGTGAGTGGACTATTGTGTTGGGGAACCGGTTGCATCCGTGTGACAGGGAGCCAACGGGTCCCACTTAATCTAGTTTATCACAAAAATTCTGCTAATATGGTATGATTGAGCCATTTGAGAAGGTTCTGGTAAGTGAGGAGCTACCTATATGGCAGAAATGAAGGGCCTTGTCATCCCCGAATCCATTGGTGGCCATGTGATGCTATGACTGTCTTTTCCATCAGACTGTATATGCCGGCATGATATTCATAATATGCATACTATCCATGTGTTGCGGCATCATATGTTCAGCTTAATGTCCTTGTTTCCACTTGCCAATTTTATGTTTATTGCTGATGCTCAAGCACTGAAACACAGTGCATCACCAAAGAATATAGGTGTTTATACTGCTGCCAGAATACTGGGTATGCTTGTGCATGCACTGGCTATTAAGGGAATAAATTTTATACCAGTTGTGGTACATCCCTGTGTTGATATGTGAATCCTGCAATGCAGCATGGGTGCGTCAATGACATTCAGCAGCATTGAGAAGACAACAACCATTCCAAATGTGTGTGCTCAATCCACTTGCTTGTCTCTAGCAAGAACAAATATGTGATCTGCTGGAAGGCAACGGTGACTTCCCTTCAATAAAAGTGGACGGCAAATCAGGAAATAACATGACTATTTCCAGCTCTGGCCTGAAAGGAACCCAACATGTATAAATTTGTTGGCATGGAGCCCTAAGCAGCCACAGGCAAAGCAGCTCACACAGGGCATCAGATCCTACCTAAACAAAGGACACTCATGGCAGTATTTCGCAGTCACAGTGTTTACATGTAGTTTATCGTAATGAAGGTTTTTGGGTTAAGAATTCTACATCGGATAGAGAGCACTGATAAGCTTTCTCTTAATTCTTCAGCTTGCAGCAGCCGGAATGTTAACCTGTTAATTTCCAGAATTGAATGTTAAACTCCAGAAGTCTGGCGGCTTTGCTTTAAACATTTCTTTCCCCAGTATGCATGGTTCTTCACCAGGAATCTAGCGTGTGAACTCTTATTCTGATTACAATCACATAATTATACATTTTTGTTAATTTCCACAAAGGAGGCACAACATTATTTCTTGATATCATTTTGTTGATATCAGGAAATAAAACTGTGCCTCCTTTGAGGGTGTCATAAATCAGGAAGAGCAGAGATTGTATGTCAAGGAAGTAATTCAAGTGGGAAACAACAATTAGCTAGCCAGAAAAATAAGGTGTGCCTGTTAATAAGGTAATATTATAAAGTGAGTTTGATTTGATTTAAAAAAAGTAAATTTGGCCTTCTTTATTTCTATCACACTTTCTTTATATCTAGTAAAGCATTTATTTTACAACACATTCCAGCAGGGGCTTTGTTGGCCTTCCTGCTGAATTAATTTTATGATACCATCCTACCTTGAGCAACTGTATGAACATCTATGATGATAGTAACATTTAGCTCGGTCTGTGATGCTGGATGTTGAACTACACACATGAATTCAGTGGAGTTGGAGCAATTTTCTGTGGAGATGCTAAACGTTGCATTGTAGTTATAGGTTCCATTGGGATTGGTTGAGTTGCTTGTACTGATGAGCCTGTAGGTGAGACAGGTTGGTTGTATCCAAAATGTAATAATATTTGGATAAAACCCATATGCTAAGCATGTAATGATAATTGATGGTGAAGAAGAAATCTTGTCGTAAGATTCCATGAGCCGAAAAGAAGGACAAGCTGGTAATAAAAAAAAGATAGATTAATAATAATAATAATAACAACTTTATTTGTTAAGCACCTTAAAAACAACCAAAGCTGACCAAAGTGCTGTACAGAAAAAAGAAAACAAGCAAGACATCATAAAACAGGCAGAACAACAGAACATACAACTAACACGAGGCGCATAAATTACATACAAAAATCCAAACAATAAATTAAAAAACATAAAACACGAGTACGAACAACGCAGCAAAACCAAGCAAATAAAGTTAATAAACAATTTAACACCTCACTGGTCTACAAAGGCCATGGAGAACAGATATGTCTTCAGGAGTGACTTAAAAACAGCTAGAGAAGGGGCCTGTTTAACGTGCAGAGGCAATTCATTCCACAATCTCGGAGCCGACACAGCAAAGGCACGGTCCCCTCTGAGCTTCCGCTTAGTCTTTGGCTCAATCAGGAGCAGCTGATCATCTGACCTGAGAGAGCGGGAGGGCGAATAAGGGTGAAGAAGCTCAGATAGGTAGGACGGGGCAAGACCACTTAGGGATTTAAAAGTAAATAAAATAATTTTAAAACGAATCCTATACTGAATAGGCAGCCAGTGGAGAGAGGCCAAAAGGTGTGAAACATGATCATGCTTTCGTTAGATTAGCAATGGTATAATTCTGAAGTGGCATATCATTCTTCAAAGGTATCCAAATTACAAAGGTACTGAGGTTCATATTTAATTACATAAACAGTACTAATTATAAATATACATTTCTTGAAATCAGTTATGATTTTTCTATGCAGAACTGAACACCTGAATATTTTCTGTTTGCTTAATCTACAAATATATATGAAGCTCTATAATTATACAAAATGTTTTGCTCTTATTTCCTCATTCTAAAGCATTCATCCCCATCCCAACCATCCTATTCCCACTATTGTTCCAATCCTGTAAGGACAGACATATAACTAGCCACTTTCACGCATTTCCAACCTAACTCGAATACTATGTAGACACAAAATGTTGGAGTAACTCAGCGGGACAGGCAGCATCTCTGAAGAGAAAGAATGGATGACGTTTCAGGTCGAGACCCTTCTTCAGACATATGTGTATAGTAATGTGCTTCTTTTTTGTTTTACTCATTCACTTATTTTAATTGGCCTTCTCTGACTGTGGGTCTTGATCATGTTGACTATGCTGTTCCACGATCATTCTTGGCCTCTTGCTTTGGTTGTATCAGCCTTTTCAAATTTCCTCTTCCATCGATGTCAATTGAAGTTAACCACTATGTTCTCACACAATACTACAACCAACAACCAAATCCTAAATGCTTCCTCACTCCACATAAGAGTGTCATTTAATACAACAGTCTAGTTATCATTTTCAATCCATTCTAATGGTTAATCAGAGAAGAACTGAATTAAAGTTACTTATTTGTTTATCTTCAAGGTAGATGTGTTTGCTGCAGCCTTCAATAGATGCAAATCTACTTTCATTTTTTCTTGTCATAAATGAGCCAGTTGGATTTTTGTAGATCTTAATCAGGAAAATTGACATTCATAAAGATTCTATTTTCTCTTCTGTTTCTTCAAAGCTGATCCATAAGCAGTAGAGAATTGACCATTAAGCACATACCATAATTGAGACAATAAAGTACCAATTAAATATTGACACAATTTATACATTCGGTAGCAAAATGCAACAAAATCCGATACTTGTCAACCATGATGGTATGTGCAAAATGTACAGCACGAATAAAACATAGCTTTTATACAAAGGACAAAAGGTCTCCGCTGTGCTGTAAATTTAAAGCAAAATATTTTGTTACCATTCTGTTAAAGAACTACAGATGCTGGTTTAAACCGAAGATAAACATAAAAAACTGGAGTAACTCAGCGGGACAGGCAGTTTCTCTATAGAGAAGGAATGTGTGACATTTCGGGTCAAGAAGTAGGGTCTTGTCCCGAAACATCACCCATTCCTTCGCGCCAAAGATGCTGCCTGTCCTGCTGAGTTACTCCAGCTTTTTGTGTCTATTTTGTAACCATGATGTGTTCATTATGTCAATTAAATTCCTGTCTCTAGTATAACAGCATCATAAATTAGGATTCTGGTCTGATTTGGCTATAAGCCTTGACTATGCCCGATTCTACTGTGCTTCCTCTCTTTGCTGATAAATTAACTTGAAATGATCTCACTGTCAATCTAAATCAAGCACAACTACACTGTCCATTTGGCCTCATGTCTAATTCAGACCACTCTACTGCTGTAAGAACAAGCATGACTGATGTTAGTCCTATATTTGTGCCTTTTGATGAAAATTAAGTTAAACTTCCTTTATTTCTCACAACAGTGAAAGCTATGAATAAAATAAAGTCCTTAATAAGATAAATATCATTTGGAAGTATAGATAGTTATCATTGAAATTGATAAATCATGCTACCTTCAATTTTCACACAAACAGACACAAAAAGTAATTTCAAATATTTCCTTGTTCTGACAAAAGGAGAAAGATATGAAATATTTATTCTGTTTCCTTTTCTGCAGGCTCTGCCTGTTCCATTATATCCAGTGTTTCCTGTTTTTATTTGTTATCTCAAAAGCAGGTCCAACCTGCCAAAAATATGTGTCCTAAACCTTCCTATTCCAGACCACTAAGGACAAATTAAGAACTTCAGCCAGCATGCTGATTTAGAGCTAACTCACTGCCGTGCGATGATCATATCTGACACATCTCTCATATAACTGACACAACTGTACAAAGTTAATTGCTGCAAAAGTTTGCATTAATGTTCCAAGTAAAACTGCCAAAACACTTTTTAAAGAATTAAAAAAATAATTACCAGTTACATTCAGTAGGGTGCCATTTCCATTGCCTGTTAAAGTTGGCGGTGGTGCCAACCGAATCACCTCACAGCAGTAGATTCCATTGTCACTGACTTGAACATCGATAATTGTTAAGATGAATGCCTTCAATGTAGAATTATGCCTTACGCAATATCGAGAATGAGAAACCCAAGGTTTATCGGTAGATAGGTTTGCGATTATCGTTGAAGAATATGGGCTATCATTGCATAAAAACCACTTTACTGTAAATCTTGATAGATAATGCATGGAATAGGAACAATGTAATGAGATCGAATGTCCTTTTGCGATGGTAAGGGTATCAGGTTGTTGTAAATCATTATTTGTCTTGTGTACAGCTGAGAAAAAGAGATTCAGAAAATGTAATTAAAATGCCGTATTTCAAAGTTAATCTTCCCCGCGGTAATAATTGTAATAAATGTAACTGTGCTTGTTTGAACCTCCTCTGCGATTGCCATATGAGTGGTCAACACATTACATTTCTTTGTTTGTAGAGAAACTTCATAGCTTAACACTTCATATTAGTACATTTGCAGCTGTATTTGGAGTACAATTTTAACACTGCTCCTGCATGTTTTAAAAATGTAAACAGAGGAATTTTAAACATTCAAATACCATAGAACAGAATTGCTTTCAAGATATATTCTATCTCTGCTGCAAGAACAATACTTCCCAAAATAAATCCATTAGGTACCATGTAACAACACAATAAGGCATGGAATGGAAAATAATGCCAGCTGTAGCCATTTTATGAACTGAGACTATTATGGTATTTTAACAAAATATCACCAGATTGAAACAAATGAACAAAACAAGCAACATAAGAACAATGAGGTATACAAAGGATAAATGCACAAAGGGTCTCAACACCAGGGGATCATAGGCTTACATGGAATACCACATTTCTGAATTACAATGAAAGTTTTGGAAAGTTTAAATTAATGCTCTTTAAGTTTAAAAGCTCAAATGGCTGTGGCATGCTATATCATGAAATTTAAAAGTGTCAATATATATTAGTCATTTCAACTTAGGAAAATAAAAAAACACAATTGTGAATGTTCAAGATGGTTTGAAAATAAAGTAATAGCAAACATTCAGTGTTGCTAACCCATTTCAATTTCATCAAGTAAATTCAACACAAAATGCACTAACAAAAGTAGAATCACATCAATTTTGCTATCATTCACTTTGACTGTTACATTCCATGCAATTGACAACATATAATATGAACTTAATGCCTATCCAAATTTGATAAAATTAAAGAACACAACGTTGGAAGAAATCAGTGGATCAAACAGCATTTGTGAAGGCAAAAAAAATGGTACTTTCACAATATTAAAAAATAACATTTGGACAGGTACGTGAATAGGATAGGTTTAGAAGAATATATGGGCCAAATGCAGGTAGTTGGGACAAATGCAGTCAGCGTGAGCAAATTGGGCCAAAGGGCCTGTTTCCACGCCGTATGACTATGAAAAAGTGTAGGTCAATGTTTTGGTTCGAGCCCCTGATCAGGACTGATTTAGAATTTCATCATGAAATAATGACTTACACTTTTTGCCTTGATCACCAAGTTCTTTCAGTACTCTTTTTTCAATTCTAGGTTCCAACATCAGCAATCTCCATTTGCTTGGTGAAATCAAATTCTGTATAAAGTATTACACTTGGGTCTCATACCTGCAAAAGGTATTAACAGCTGTAGGATAATGTAAAATGATGTCTCCATGTCACCGTAGTCACCAGCTGGACCATGAAACTCTCAGCAACCACAACGCAGCTCAACCTATTATTTCTTGTAAATCATCAGATGATCCGTTTCTTTACATACAAAGATACAATGTTTGAAGGCAGCCGAGTATAATTGTTGCAAGTTTTGTTAGACCACTAATTCCTCTTGGCTTTTATGCAAAGGCATTGGGCACATGTGATTGGTATAATTTTTGTACGTCACGACTCTGATCTTTACCACAAATATAGATTGAGTATGCTAAAGAAACATTTAGTGTGGCTAAACTGGTAACTTTTTAAGCAAAGTTGCATGAAAAATATTTGCATTTTTCAATGCAGCATAATAGAAAATGAAATATTTAAACATACCAATTAATGCGGGGGATTCAGAATTTCACATATACAAGTTTGTGGCTTGATCTTTACATGCAGAATATTTTTTGTTCAGACAAGCTCATACGATTTAAACTGGTGTCATGCCAAATTACTTACTTACTGCCTATTATACCTCCTGGCATGTAGGGCAGCAACAAAGGTCCTCCACTCCTGCCAATTGCTGTTTCCGTAACATTTGTTTTACGAGACAGGGGTGTTAGCCATGTGCTTAACCTCCAACCTGGAGGACCAGTGGATCACTCTTTGTCTCGCCTCTACCCTTCGACCTGTTCAGCATGGGAGACCCTAACAGACGACGACGACAAGGTTGCAAATTGTCCCCCAGAAAAGACAATCAGACTTTGAAAGTTTACATAAGACCAACATAACTTGTACGCCAGTAACTGTTGATTCAATCATGCTTCCATAGAAAAGCTGTGAGGTACAATGGAAGAATTTTGAAGAAAGATCTCACCGGATATTTAGAGTAGCACTTTGCATGAACTTTGCACTGGAGATTTTTCCCCCTTGTTCCTAGTGTTCAGTTTTAATTTAGTTTACAGATACAGTGTGGAAACAGGCCCTTTGACCCACCGAATCCACGCCAGCCAGCAACCACTCGTACACTAGTTTAATCCTTCACACTATGGACAATTTACAGAAACCAATTAAGCTACAAACCTGCACATCTTTAGAATGTGGGAGGAAACCTGCGAAACTTTCATCAAAATTTCAATCAAAGAGAGAACGTACAAACAGTCACAGAGAGAACATACAAACTCTGTAAAGACAGTACCCGAGGTCAGGATCTCTGGCGATTCTTTCGCTGCACCACTGTGCCATCTTCACCTAATGAACCGGTGAACAGTTGTTGTGATAATTCTTTGCGTAAAGTTGGCAGAATTAATTTTGTAATAGAAATCCCATAGTGCTTTCCAAAGGAAAAAGGAGAATTGAAGTATAATCAGGTATGAAATAGCTCAAAAGAATAGTTGAGTGGCTCACCGATTGCACTTTCAAATTACATCATAGAGAGTTTTATCGCATTGATGTGGATGAAAATGCTGGAAGAACTCAGTCAATCAAAACACCATCGTCCTCAGAAGAGTTCCATTTACTGGTTTCTCTTTTCACACTTGTTGCTGGACTTGCAGAGTTTTGTTTTCTGAAGCAGGTCAGTTCAGTCTAATTCCAATGTGATGCTTTATTATCCTTTGCAAAGGATACATATAAAACAAATGCAACTTTTCATATATCTAACTCATGCATTATAACATTCACTTTGTTTGCCCTAAAATGGGAATGAGCTGTTAGCTTCTCCATTGTCTGCTTACAACTCAAATCTAGGTTTCTTTATATATGATTTTTGACCAGTTGTTATTTCCTGCCTCAATGTTGTATTTATATCCTAATTCAAAATTTGAAATGTGTGACCTGATTCATAGACAATGATGAAGCCGCAGGTGGTGGTGAAGCTGATAAGATGTATTTGGAAATCTTAACCTCAAGTGTACGGCCACTGAATATTAGGCAACACCGTATATTTGCCAACACTGCCCGCGAATGAAAATCAATGCACCCGCTGAGTTTCTCCAGCATCTTTGTGCACCTAATGAAAATATATCTCCACTTTAAGAGATGCAGCCTGATATTAGGTAGCAGTAAAATCAGCCCACAAAATGGCAGGCATAAAGCCCTGAATCCCCAGCTTCACCTGAGAAATTTAAATCTGTTTATGTGAGCAATTGAATTTGGCCTTTAAAATCTCAGCTTTATTTATTTTTTGGCAGTTTATTGGCATTAAATGATTGGAAAATCAGGTTTCGTCTTCAAAATTAATTTACCCCTTTAGTAATGCCTGGAAATTTCAATCTTATAGAGATTCTACATGCATCTGTGATGGAACAAGGTACCAAAGTTAACAACCTTTAACTTTGTAGAAAGAGAAGCTGATTGGGGAAAGTTTACATGCGGTTCAGACCTAGCTTTTAAAGTTGTAAAAATGCCAGCATTTTTTAAACAAAACAAAAGCAAAATTATCACTAATTGTGGACAATATGGCCGCCCATTATGTACACTTAATGGGCGGCCACGGTGGTGCAGCGGTAGAGTTGCTGCCTTACAGCGTTTGCAGCCGGAGACCTGGGTTTGATCTTGACTACGGGTGCTATCTGTATGGAGTTTGTACATTCTCCACATGACTACGTAGGTTTTCTCCGAGATCCTTGGTTTCCTCCCGTACTCCAAAGACGTACAGGTTTGTAGATTAATTGGTCTGGTGTAAATGTAAAATTTTCCCTACTGTGTGTAGGATAGTGTTAATGTGTGGGGATCGCTGGTCGGTGTGGACTCGGTGGGCACTTGCTCAGATTCTTAAGAATGGAATCCCATCATAACCTCGAGAGGACATATAATAGGTGAAGCAGAAATTGGTCTTCAATTATATGATCTGTTTGGAGGCCAGGTTGATGGAAACTTATGTAGGTGGTGATTCGTTTAGCTGTTGTTGGCACTTGCTATTGTGCAAATAATGTGAGCATTCTCTCAAACACATGTTCAGAAGATGATAGTGGGGATCCTGCCCATCTGCATAAACATCTTACTCCCCGGTCTCAATGACAAGACCCAATCACCATCCTGCTGCCCCTCAAACATCTCAGTTCCTAGGAACCATATCACCTTTAGTACCATCAGTATATGTTGCTTAACTAAATTTTCAGAAAGCTTTTGATAAAGTGCCACACGTTAAACTGCTAAGGAAGATGAGAGCCCATGGTATCAAAGGGCAGATACTAGCATTGCCTGCAGGTTGGCTGGATGGCAAAAGGCAAAGACTGGCAATAAAGGGGGCTTTTTCTGGTTGGCCGCCAGTGACTGGTGGAGTTCTGCAGGGGTCGATGCTGAGGCCGTTACTCTTCATGATCTATATTAATGATTAGGATGATTGAAGGCTTTGTGGCCAAGTTTACGGATTATACCAAAATAGGTGAAGGGGCAGGTAGTGTGGAGAAAGCAGGGACTCTGCAGAAAGACTTGGACAGGTTGGTAGAGTGGGCAGAGAAGTGGCAGATGGCATATAGTGTAGCAAATTGTGCAGGTGTGCATTTTGGTAGTAGGAATAAAGGCGTAGACTATTTTTTAAATGGGGAGAGAATCCAGGAATCAAAGGTGCAAAGGGACTTGAGAGTGCTGGTGCAGGATTCCCAAAAGTTAATCTGCAAATTAATCATGTACATATATCTACACTGAATTCCATCAGAAAACGTTCACTCTATAAATCAGGGCTAGTTTTCACTGGTGACTTATTTTAGCATTATGAAGGATTTCAAGATAATCAGGTAGCACAGTGACCTCTGTTATGTTTTAAAACATTCTGTTAAACTGTAAACCTGAACAATGACATTGAAACTCCAGGTTTGGAAACGTACTGAATCCAACATTAATGAGTAAGGGAATTAACATATATACATTGCCGAATCTTCCTGAGGTGGCTGATTGTGGGAGTAGATGTTTGAACAAAAAAAAATTCAAGAGCCAGAATTTGAAGAAACAGAGTTGGAAGAAATTCTGAGGGGGTATAAGGATATGGCAAAGGAGTTAAACAAATACTTTGTGTGTATGACTAATTCCCCTTGTGAAGTGGTGCTTTACAAACTTGAAATGGTTCAGATATTTCCACAGTACAGTTGTGAAGGGGAGGAGTGGATCATTTCAATTTAATGTCAACAAAGGAACATTAATGCATTTCGTTGTCTCTGTACTGTACACTGACAATGACAATTAAAATTGAATCTGAATCTGAAAATTGAATCTGAATCTGAATCTAATATATTTCTGGAGCAGGATGGTGTACGTCTTGGAGTGAAGCATGCAAGTAATGATGTTCCCTTGCACTTGATGCTCCTCTCCTTCCCAGTAGCAGAGGTATCTGGTTTGGGAAGTGCTGACGGACAGCCTAGGGGAGCAACGGAAATACATTACGTAGATGACACACGCTGCAGCAACTTTATCAATGCTGGAGTCAATTAATTTTTGGGGTGTTGGATGGGGTAGTAATCAAGGGAGCTGCTTTTTGTGGGCAGTGTTAACATTATTGGGTGTTGTTGGAACTGCAGTCATCAAGACAAGTGGAGAGTATTCCATCACATATATCTGACATCTTTCAGATGGTGGAAAAACTTCGTAGTGCTCTTGTAATCACAGTATTTATAAGACCAAACCATTTTAGTTACTGGTAGGTCGTGATCCCAAGGATGTTGATGGTGAGCCACTCAGCAATGGTAATATCAATGGTAAATAATTGGAACCTCGTGCTGAAGAACACTATGGACTTGCACTTTTGGCCCCAATGTTACTTACCACTCATCAGTTTTTGTCTAATGTTGCTCAGATTTGCAGCATGCAGGCATGGACTAATTCACTTGTCCAGAAGCTGTGAATGAAATTATAAATGGTATGACCAGAAGGGACCATCATCACCTCTGAGCTTGTCGTGGAAGGAAAATATTTGCTGAAGCAGCTGATGATGGGACTAGGACACTGACTTGAACGTCTGCACTGACATCCTAGGATTATTGATTTCCAGCATCCACAACCATCTTCCCGGTAAGATAAAACTCTAATCATTGAAATGTTGACTTCAATTTTGCTAGGTGCATCTAAGACAGGAGGGGGAGAACACATTTACTAAAGAAAGTGGACATCTGGGATGTCCTACAATGGAAAGCCTAATCTTGGGAGCACATGTGCCAGAGATGGAGAAATTGAGAGTGGGGCATAGTGTCTTTGTAAGAGGCAGGTGGGAGGAGGAGTCTAGATTACTGTGGGAGTCGGTGGGTTTGTAGTAGACATCAGTCGATAGTCTGTCGCCTGTGATAGAGACAATGTAGTAGGTGGGCGGTCAGGGCCGCTCTCTAGTTGGTGATAGGATGGTTCAGTTGCCTGATAATAGCTAGGGAGAAACTGTCCTTGAATCTGAAATTATGCGTTTTTACACTTCTGTACCTCATGCCTGATGGGAGAAGGGAGTGATCGGGGTGAGACTCATCCTTGATTGTGCTGCTGGCCTTGACGAGGCAGCGTGGTGTAGATGGATCAATGGAAGTGAGGTCGATTTGCAAGATGGTCTGGGCTGTTTCCACAATTCTCTGCAATTTCTTGCAGTCTTGAATGGAGAATGCTGTGATGCATCCTGATAAAATGATTTCCATGGCACATCTGTGGAAGTTGGTGAGAGTTGTTGGGGACATGCCGAACTTCTTAAGCCTCTGAAGGAAGTAGAGACATTAGTGTGTTTTTGTGGCCATTGCTTTGATATGGCTGGCCCAGGACAAGTTGTTGGTGATATTTACACCGAAGAACTTTAAGCTTTCAACCATCTCTACTTCAGCACCATCAATATGAATGAATGAATACAAGTCACAGTGAAATTCTTTGCTTGCACGCCTTGGGTATGCAAATAGTCACCACATAAAAGGCACTGACAAAGTTACAAAGTATCCCGCACCAGGTCCTCCTTTGTTCTCCCCGCCCCCCCCCCATGCCGGGTCCTCCTTTGTTTTCCTCTCCCTCCACCCCCCTCACAGCAGTCCCCCCCCATACTATGTGTAATGCTTTTCTTGGTGAAGTTGATCAATCTCCTTTGTCTTGCTGACATTGAGGGAAAGGTTGTTGTCTTGGCACTAGGTTACGAGGTTGTCAATCTCCTTCATGTACTCCGTCTCGTCATTATTTGGTATCTGATCCCCTACGATGTTGTCTGCAAATTTGTACATTGTTGGTTTTGCATTTGGCTGCACGTCTGGGTGTACATGGAGTGAACAAGGGGGCTGAGGATGCCTCTTTGCCGGGCATCGGTGTTGAAGATTATCGTCGAGGATGATTTGTCACCTGTCCTCAGGCCCTCTCTTAGATGAACTGAGGCTCAGGCCAGTTTCAATTTTAGTGGCCTCCAAACCAAGATCAAGCAGAGGCCCCCAAATCAGGATTCCTTTGAAGCATTGAGGCCCATGCCAAATGGCACTTGTTGCCCCCACCCCCCTGCCTGTCCTCCCTGCTTGTGGTCTGTTGGGCTGGAAGTGAGGTTGGAAGCCAGTTGACTCCAACATCCACGAGTTTGTAGATGAGCTTGAATAGGACAAAGGTATTGAAAGCAGAGCTGTAGTCTACAAATAGAAGTCTGATTTTCCACATGACTAGGTAAAATAAATGCCATATTGTGTCTGTACTGAAACAGCCTGGCTAGACGTGTGACCAGTTCTGAAGTAAAGATTTCGCCCACTACAAGCAGATTGCACACAGCTTCCATGAACCGAGCTGGCTAAGCACTGAGCGCTGGAGTAACCGCGGCGGCATCTCCGGAAGAGCGAAACGTCGCTTGTGCAAAGAGTGAACGTATCTCTGGAGGACGTGGATCGGCAACGTTCGATGTTGGTCGGAAACCGTTAAACGGACGGCCGCGCGCTCTAGGCCTGGAGAGCGCGGGCGCGTCACGTGACGGCTGCTGGAAGCAGCGGTTCCTTCCTCCATTCGTCGCCGTCGTCGCCACCGCCATCGCCCAGCGCCACCTGCAGCAGCGGGCCATGGGCGAACACCGAGCTGGTAGAAACATGAATAGGTGGCAGGGTGCCAGGTATGTACGAGCACGGAAACCTAGTGTTATATGCGCACTCAGTCCGCCCCGAGAGACTGAGTGCGCATGCACATCGAGATGGCTTTATCATTGAAGTCGGTCGGGGCCAGTTGCTGCAAGGGGAGGTTCAGGTCAGTCACATTTATTTTGTACCAAAAAAAATTGCATTCAGTTACTAATAGCTTCATAACTTATCACCACTGAGCACCGTCTACCTGTAGTACGGCTTTTAGTAGCTGGCCATTTCCGCCTCCAGGTGAACTGATCCACAGTATTTCATGTGAGGCTGGTCGAGAGTCATACTTTAAAGCGAAGAAGGTCGAGTTTGCTTTTGAATCAATATTTTGGCTGTGGGATCGAATGTTGGTCTTCGGACTACCAATACCCAATTCAATTCGCAGTTTCGCAGCAAATGAAACAATTGTAGCTGCATGACAGAATACCTCAGTAACATTCACGAATGGGCTGACATGTGGCAAATGATATTTGTGCTGCCAAAGTGTTGGAAAATAAGAGAGTCTAACTTCTTGAGACAATTTTGCTGAGTCCTGCACCATCAATATCCTGTGGTCAGGATTTGACCAGAAATTCAACTGGACTGGCTGGCAAAGCAGGTCAGAAGTTGATTATACAGTGACACAAGATCCACTGGAGAGGAACCTATATCCTGACAGGCAGGGTTGTTACTGTGTGTTGTGTTTAAACTAGATTGGCAGGGATGTGGGATCCAGTGCAGGTGAGAGGCTCAAAGTTAGTATGGAAGGTGATTAAAGAAAATTCATTGGACAGGCAAGGAGCACAGTGGGATTAAATTGTATGTAATTTAATGCAGGAGGCGTGACGGCCAAGGTGGATGAACTCTGGGTCTAGATAGGTATGTGTGACTGGGATGTTGTAGTTGCTATGTAAACCAAGCTAAGGCAGGACTGGCAGTTTAATGTTCCAGGGTACAAGTACAATGGAAGGAGAGGTAAAAGAGCTTTATTGATTAAGAAGAATGTCACGGCAGTGGTCTGAGACGATAGTACCAATATCAATCAGGCTTTTTGGGTGGTCAGACTCGTGCAACGGTGAAAGCAACAGGTCTCCTAAATTTTCTGAGACGCAACTTTCATCAAATAAAAAAAATTCTTCCACCAAACGTGTCCAAAGACAGGCAGCTCGATTTGTTACTTATACCTATGAGAGAGAAGCGAGTGTTACCAAACTTCTGAATTCACTGGGATGGAACGCTCTCCAAGACAGACATGAAGCTCACCGTTTGACCTGTTTTAACAAAATGCTAAATGGCAAGCTCGACATAGATTACAAAACCTACACCAAACCCAAACCAATTAGGAGCAGACGAGGGCATTCGATCTAATTTGAGATACCAGTTACCAAGGCAGATGTGTACAGTAATTCATTCTTCCCCCGCACAATTAAAACATGGAATAGTCTTCACCCTACCATAGTTACCCAACCAGATGCAATAAAATTTAAGGTAGCTCTTTCTTCCCAAGAACCCTTTCTGGCTTAAGTCCTCCCTCCACCACCTCCAATTCCATTTTGTATATTTTGGAGGACCAGGAAACCAAGAAACCAAGCTGAGAAATATAAAGCAACATATAGTCTGAAGAAGGATCTCGACCCAAGACGTTGCTTATTTTCTTCGCTCCATAGATGCTGCCTCACCCGCTGAGTTTCTCCAGCATTTTTGTCTACCTAATATAAAAGAAACTATCACCTTGTTGAGAATGTACGATGGGTCCTCAAATAGCAGTGAGAATTAGAAGAAAAAATATAGGCCTGGATATTACATGCAGCTATAAGACAAATTGTCATAGGGGATTTAAATTTTCCCAATATAGTTTGGAAATTGGTATGGGCAAGTGACTGTTGTGTCCATGGGTGAGCCATTTGGGACCAATGACAATCATTCTGTTAGTTTTAAAATAGTTATGAATAAGGCCACAAGTTGAAATTCAGTCTATGAAAGTAAGCATGCAGGTACAGCGGGCAGTGAAGAAAGCGAATGGCATGTTGGCCTTTATAACGAGGAATCGAATATAGGAGCAAAGAGGTCCTTCTGCAATTGTACAGAGCCCCAGTGAGGCCACATCTGGAGTATTGTGTGCTTTTGGTATCCTAATTTGAGGAAGGACATTCTTGCTATTGAGGGAGTGCAGCGTAGGTTAACAAGGTTAATTCCCAGGATGGCGGGACTGTCATATGCTGAGAGAATGGAGCAGCTGGGCTTGTACACTCTGGAGTTTAAAAGTATGAGAGGTGATCTCATTAACACATATAAGATTGTTAAGGGTTTGGACACGCCAGAGGCAGGAAACATGTTCCCGATGATGGGGGAGTCCAGAACCAGGGGCCACAGTTTAAGAATAAGGAGTAAGCCATTTAGAACGGACACGAGGAAACACTTTTTCTCACAGAGAGTGGTGAGTCTGTGGAATTCTCTGCCTTGGAGGGTGGTGGAGGCAGGTTCTCTGGATGCTTTCAAGAGAGAGCTAGATAGGGCTCTTAAAAATAGCAGTCAGGGGATATGGGGAGAAGGCAGGAACGCGTTACTGATTGGGGATGATCAGCCATGATCACTTTGAATGGCGGTGCTGGGTCGAATGGCCTACTCCTGCACCTATTGTCTATTGAAATACTGAATTGGGGAAAGACCAACTTTAATTTAAAGGTATGAGACAGGAGCTTGCAAAACTTGTTTGAGGGCAAAAGTGGGTCGTTTTTAAAAGTGTGATGATGAGTTCGAGCATGCATGTTTTGGTGAAAGTAAATGTCAAGTCAGGCAGGAATAAGCAAGCTTGGATGTCAAGAGAAATTGATGCTCTGGTCAGGAAAAACAAGAAAGCCTGGGACAGCTGTAGGCAGTGGGGCACACGTGTACTTGGAGGATTTTCGGAAACCGAGGAGCATAAGTAAGAAGGAATCAGAGGGCAAAAAAGGGGTAGGGAATGGCTCTAGCAGATAGTAAGGAAAATTTGTGGAATCTATTACTGGCGATGGCATTGGAGGCCGGCTTTGGGTATTTTTAAAGCAGAGATTGACAGGTTCTTGACTCGTAAGGGTGCCAAAGGTTATGGGGGGGGGAGCCAGGAGAATGGGGTTGAGAGGGAAAGATGGATCAGTCCTGATTGAATGCCTGAGTAGACAAGATGGCCAAAAGGCCTAATTCTGTTCCTATGTCTTATGAACCCTTAACTTATGAAAACCCTAAGAGACTTTGTAAGTACGTTCATGGAAAGAGGGTAACTAGAGAGAATAGGGCCCCTCGGAAATCATAGTGGTCATCTCAATGTGGAGCAGCAGGAGTTGGGTCAGGTCGTCAATGAGTATTTCTCATTACTGTGGAGAAATACATGATTGGGGAACCTAGCACAGTTAAGGGAGATGTATTGAGGACTATCTGTATTATGGTTGAGGAGGTGCTGGATGTCTTGAGACATATGAGGGTAGATGGCATGTCAGTCACAGTGCTCACCAACTGCGGCTCTGAGTCCAAACCCTTCACTGTGGAAACGGGGGTCAAACACGGATGCATCATCGCACTCACCCTGTTTGTCGTCTTCATTGCTGCCATACTTCTTCATTGGTGAAGAGCTGCCACGGGATCCTTCATCAACCTCCACCCAACCAGCTGTCTACCCAGCCGGTAGTGGACGACACCACTCTTGAAACGTTGACCACTTCCCCTACATTGACAGCATTCTTTCCTCAAAAGCTGACATTGACTCTGAGGTCAACCATCGCCTGAGTTGTGCCAGTGGAGCCTACGCCTGACTCAGGAAAAGAGTCTTTGACCTAAAGGCTCAAACAAAACTGCTGGTCTACAGACTGTTGCCTCCCCACCCTGTTGTATGGAGCCGATTCATGGACCACCAAAAGCAGGCACCTGAGAGCCCTGTAACAATACCATCAAAGATCCTTACGAAAGATTCTGAGGATCAGCTGGGAGGACAAACGCACCAATATCAGCGTTTTGGAGGAAGCCAACATGGCCGGCATCACCACCACAATAATGCAGCAGCAACTTCGATAGACTGGCCATGTCATCCGCATGTCCAACACACGTATTCCTAAACTGATCCTGTTCTCTCAATTGAAGGAAGGTCGGCGAGCCCCCGGTGGGCCAAAGAAATGTTTCAAGGACAACATCAAGAACAGTCTGAAGAAATTTCACATCGCATCTAGCAACTGGGAGCACATTGCACTGAACATTCCTTGCTCTGGAATGTTGTAGAGCAACTCGTCATGGAACGGAACTACGCCGTGTCACAGAGACAAAGCGACAGCACCGTAAGGAGAGAGTGAAGGGGGCTCGACGACTACCAACCACCGCCAGTCTCCACTGCAAACATTGCACCAAGGTGTGTGGATCGCGGATCAGCCTCTACAGACATCTACAGATCCACAAGTAGACGACCCTATGGAGAGGAGAGGACAGTCATACTCGTTTTGAGTGACTGCTGATGATGATGATGATGAGAGTAGATAAATCTCCTGAGCCTGATCCGGTATATCAGTGGACACGGTGGGAGACTAGAGAAGAAATTGCAGGCGCCCTGGGTGAGATATATGAATCATTATTTGACGTGGATGAGGTGCCGGAAGATTGGAGGGTAGCTAACATTGTTTCTCTATTTAAGAAGGGCTGCAATGAAAATCCAGGAACTATAGATCAGTGAATCTAACATTTGTGATGGGCAAGTTATTCGAGAGGATTCTGAGGAATAAGATGTATATGCATTTGGATAAACATAGGTGATTAGGAATAGTCAGTCTGGTTTAGTATAGTGGGATCTAGGAATGCAGGTATTTAGTTCCCTGAAAATGGTGTCACATGTAACGTGATGGTGCCTTACGAACCTAATGGAGTTTTTCGAAGAAGTAACCAAAAAGGTTGTCAAAGGCAAAGCTGTAGGGGTGTTGCCAATATGGACTTGAGCAAGGCATTCGATAAGGTTTGCAGGGTAGGCTGCTCTGGAAGGTTAGATCGTATATGAGCTGGGGCAAACTAGCCGATTGGGTAGAGAATTGGTTTCATGGAAGGAAGCAGAAAATTATGGTTGTTTTTTTTGGCCTGGAGGCCTATGGCTGTGGGGATGTTTCAGGGATCGGTATTGGACCCATTGTTGTTGTGATTGAAATCAATGATTTGGATGGAATGCAGAAGGTATGATTAACAAGTTTGCACCCCAGCGGTATGAACATTGACTTCTCCAATTTCAGGTAGTCCTTGCTTTCTCCCTCCTTCCTCTTCCCTTCCCAGCTCTCCCACAGCCCACTGTTTCCGCCTCTTCCTTTCTTCTTCCTGCCCCCCCCCACAACAGTCTGAAGAAGGGTCTCGACCCGAAACGTCACTTATTCCTTCGCTCCATAGATGCGGCCTCACCCACTGAATTGCTCCAGCATTTTTGTGTACCTTCGATTTTTCCAGCATTGTATAGAGTTATATAGCATTGTATTGGGTTATTATGTCACAGTTACATTGATGAGGCAGCATTTAGAGTATTGTGTTCAGTTTTGGTCACCCTGCTATAGTCAGGATGTCATTAAGATGGAGCTATAGGAAGAAGTTGGGCGTGCTAGGACTTTATTCCTTGGAGTGCAGGAGGCTGAGAGGTGATCTTATAGAGGTGTGTAAAATCATGAGAAGACTAAAGAGGGTGAATGCACAGTGTCTTTTATCCAGAGAAGGCGAATCATGAACCAGAGGATGTAGGTTTAAGGTGGGATGGGAAATACTTATTAGGTGGCATTGTTTAAGTTATTTGGTCTATTTTCATTGTCACATTATTCTTTCCTTTACTAGATAATGAAATATTTTTGGATACTGCGATTCTTAAGAGGCAGCTATTATAGTAATTCCTATAAAATAAAACCATCTATTAGAAGACTGCTCACTTCAGGTACAGTATTGTACGGTAGGACCTCACCTTTTTGATCTAATGAAAAATGATATATGGTTTTTTAATTTTTTTAATGCTATTTAATGATATCTTGCAACATAATCAATTTTAATTAATAAATCCACTGAAAGGAATGAGAAGACGCTGTTAAACTGCCATAATTTCCAGTTCATTTACCTAATATCACATAATGTAAACTAAGTTCTGTAAACGTTTATAGTGAAAGTGAATGATGTGGATGTAGTGTAATAGATTTTTAAAAGCTCATAAAAAATTATTTGAAATTCAATTCAACATATACAGAGCATTAGGTTACATTTTCGTTTTAGTTCCCTTTTCTCCCTCTTCTCCCCTCTCAAATCGGGCAAACTGTACAGACGAGTGACAACGCACACCTCCAGATTCAGGGACAGTTTCTTCCCAGCTGTTAATTAGACAACTGAACCATCTTACTGCAACTAGAGAGCAGTCCTGAACTGCTATCTCCTCATTGGTGACTGTGGAAGAAATTAATTTAGAGGAAAATGAAAGCGGAGACTTCGCAGGTCAAGAGACTTTATTACATGATATCATGGAGAGATGGCGGCAGTTAAATGCTCAACAGTTCCCTGACTACACAGCAGAATTAGCCGACAGTTACACTGTGCAGTAAACAACTTTTGTTTTTTTGTTAGATACAACTATACGAAAATTTACTATCTACTACATGGGTACCAATTATTTCATTAGTCATAACATACTTGTTGTTAATGTCAATCTTATTCTACAACAGATGCTTAATACAAGTCAAACACAATAATAGGGGATCTTGACATTATTCTATCTCACCTTTTAGGTGACGGCGCCACAATCCCCTGTCCGAGCCAATCATAAGCCCCCCATTTACTGCAATGTATCTACGTAACTAGCGGTAGGGGGCGCGGGTGGTCTACTGTAACACACTGCTGAGAGAAACAAGCTTCCTTATCTTCGTCTACTATTTCATGTTCACATTTACCATCCACCCTTCAACACATTCCTAGATAAGAGGTAATACGTCTAATCTTACTTAGCCAATTCCAACAAACCTCTTCTAAACCTGGTCAACGATAGATGCCAATTGTCACATCCAAACACCCTTTCGTTACCTTGTTCAATTCCAATCAAGTCAAGTCAAGTCCACTTTATTTGTCACATACACATACAAGATGTACAGTGAAATGAAAGTGGCAATGATCTGTGGGATTGTGCAAAGCAACAGAACAGAACCAGTATTTACATTAAAAAAAAAAAGACACAACAGTAATTACTCCCATGTGAGATCAGAGTTTACAGTCCTATTCAAAATTAAGTAAGAAAGGATATTAATATTTTCTTCCACAGTGACCCTCGGACTATCTTTGATCGGACCTTGCTGGGTTTATCTTGCAGTAAATGTTATTCTCTACTGTACACTGTGAATGGTCTGATTGTAATCATGTATTGTCTTTCCGTTGACTGGTTATCATGCATCGAAAGCTTTTCACTGTACCTTGGTACACATGACAATAAACTAAACTGAACTGAAACTGAAACTTTTCTCTTCTTGGAGGAGATATTGAAGTGATGCAAAAAATAATTGCAATATTTTTTTAAACAGCATGGAGAACTACAGTTTAAAATAAAGCAGAAATAAATGGATGGGTTAGTCCCGCAAGGGTTCCCAATGTGGGGTACATTTACCCCGAGGCCTACCCGGGGGTGAATTGGTGATTCTGGATTTGTACATATTATTTTTTCATTGACTGATTGTGTTTGGTTCTGGTATACCGGTATCTGTTCATCATTAGTTGTTCATAAATAAGTGAAATAACATTGTTATGTGCTATTATATGGATATTCCCATGGATATTTGTTCTTTAAATTTAGGTATAGCAATGAGTAATAGTCTCGGTGTGGCACCGATAATCAAAGCTGAGCCAACAAGGGGGCTTGTGGATGAACCAGTCAAGCTTGAGATTGCACATTTAGTTCCAAACCAGCAGATTACACTGCACTCGCAGCTTCTGTCTGAGGATGATGATTGGTGGATGGCGTATGCCCACTACATCAGTGATTCGAAGGGGATCGTCCGAGGTTCGTACAGCTAAATTACACCATTCACATTTTGCCTTTTACTGAGAAGTTTTGCATTGCTAATACTTGGGACAATGTTATGCTTGACAGATATTTTGAACATAGAGAGGAAATAATAGTTTTTATAAATCTCTCTGGTTTTATCAGAGGTGGCACAAACCTGTTTCTGTGATCTATGGTTCTTGTTTTTGCAATACTATGTAATGGTTATGCAACTAAATAGAAAAATGTTTTCGTGATCAATCTGGTGTGACTAAGACTAAAACACTACACACAATCAATGTAGCTTGTTCTTGTGCGTTTAATGGTGAAATAAGATGAGGGGAGGAAAGAAAATAACTTTTCATTTGATTTTTATCTGTTTCCAAGTCAATATGAGAATGATCATCTACCCCTATCATTAAACTTTGTAACATTAAACTTTGTAATATGGCTTGTCTCTGGGGGAAAAAACATTGTTACATCAATAAATAAATCATGTAGATCCACACAGTTCAACATTTTCATCTGGATGGAAGTGTAAGTAAAACTTTGGTAAGTTTAAAAAAAAATGTTATTTTTAATGTCATAGTCAGCCAAGATGAATCATTGGGAGGCACCTACATTGGTCAAGAGTCAATGGGCTTAATCTGGAGCATGAAGCTTGCACCTGATAATCGTCCAGCAATGAGGTATTGTTTTTTTATGATGATTAAATGGATGGAACATGGAGTTATTTTTCTGTGTTGTTTTTTAATTTGTTTTTGCGGCTTGGTGGCTGTTGTTGCATTTATTTTCTTCCACTCATGAAATGGGGACATTCTGACAAGGAGAGCATTTATAGAGTCATATAACACGGAACCTTTTTGGCCCAACTTGCCCATGCCGATCAAGATGCCCCATCTACATTCGTCCCACCTGCCTGTGTTTTTCCATTTATCCCACCAAAACTTTTCTATTCATGTACTGGCCAAATGTTTTTTAAATGTTATTATAGTACCTGATATATTACCTCCTCGGGCAGCTCGTTACATATACACACCACCGTCTGGTGTGGAAAAATAGCCGCTCTGGTTTTTATTAAATCTTTCTCCTCTCACCTTAAACCTGTCCTCTGGTTCTTGATGCCCCTAATCTAGGTAAAAGACTGTGCATTCACCCTATGGATTCCCCTTATGATTTTATACACCACTTTAAGGTCACCCCTCAGCCTCCTGCACTCCAGGAATAAAGTCTTAGCTTGCCTAACCTCTCGCTGTAGCTCAAGTCGTCGAGTCTCAGCCCCTATCTGTTCAAGTGCGTATATCTTATGGCTCAACATGCTCTCCTGTTACTTGCTTATGGCAGATGTTAGGTTCACTGACCTATAGTTCCCAGGCTTTTCTTTTAAGTCTTCTGAAATAGAGGCACAACATTAGCCAATGTCTTATCATTCTGAAACTTCCAGGGATACATTTGATTCCAGCTGACTATACATGTCCCATACCTCCTTTCCCGACCAGAGCCTCAATTCCTCTCACCCTTCACTCGTAACAGGAACATGCATGGCCTGAACTCTTGACGTCACACTTTTAAAAGAATCCTACTTATTGGACGTTCTTTTGCCAGCAAACCGCCTACTCCAATAGACTTCAGCAAGTTCCAGTTTAATACCATCAAACTTGGCCCTGGCCCAATTCAGAAATTTAAGTTGTGGGCCCGCCATGTCTTTATACATAACTGTTTTAAAGCTAATAGAACAGAGATTGCTAGTTCCAAAAGTTTTTGAAAAGAATGTTGCAGTTAATGTGATGAAGCTACTCCAAAAGTGTTATTAGGTAGGGAATTCCAGGATTTCTAATGATGACGAAAGTATCTTTATATTTATGAATAAGCCTGTTTTGTGACATGGAGGGGAGCTGTCATTAATGATGTTTCCATGTAGCTTCTACCTCCTCCAGACAGTACACATGAGTTTGCAAGATCCCATTGAAACCTTACAAGGTGCAATTAAGCACCTTGTGTATGGTGGGATGATTGTGTGTTTTAGATCGTAATAATAATCATACTTTATTAGTCAAGTATATTTTGCAACATATGAGGAATTTGATTTGCCATATAGTCATACCAATAAGAAGCAACAATACACACAAAATACATTTTAACATAAATATCCACCACAGTGACTCCCCCACATTCCTCATTGTGATGGAAGGCAAAAAAAAGTTCAATCTCTTCCCTTCTTTATTCTCCCACGGTGTGGGGCCTTGAGCCTTCCGTTGACGGGACGATCTTGGCTCCCATAGCCGGAGGTTAGGCCCTCTGCATCGGGGCAATCATTCTCCCGCATCAGGGGGATCTCAGCTCCCCACGCCGGTTGGTCGGGGTGTGTCAAACATTCTGCGACTTCCCGACATCAGGCTCCTCAATGTTGAAATCCGCAGGCCGCAGTTGGAGTGACGATCCCAGGCAAGGCTCCGATGGTAAGTCCCCGCGGTGGGGCTCAAAGTCAGTTCCGTGCAAGGCGGCCAGCTCCATGATGTTAGGCCGCAGAGCGACCGGAGATACGAACTGAAAAACAATCGCATCTCCGGCAAGGTAAGAGATTGAGAAAAAGTTTCCTCGAACCCCCCCTCCCCCCGCCCACATAAAACAAACCAGAGAACATTAACACATACTTTTTAAAACACCCTAAAAAAATAACAAAAGGACGAATAGACAGACAGACCGTTGGCGAGGCTGCCATAACTGATGGTGCATAATATATAAATTCAGCAATTTGCATTGCTCTTTGTACTGCTCTTGGTCATCCAATTACTTCTGAACAGCTTCCAGTGCATTTCTATCCATAAATAAGACAAATACTATACTCTTATGCCGTACATTTGAAACATAAATTCTCAATTATTATATTCAATGTTCCTAGTAATAAATAAAAATAATTGGTCACTTTCCTAATTATTTGCTGGAGCTGAAACTTAAAGCTTTTTGATATAATGTACAAGAATACTTTGATACCTCTGTAATACCTCAGCATTTAGGTAATGTTATTTATTTTTCTTAAAGATGAATAATTTTACATTCTCCAGCATAATTCTCCATTTACCAGGTCTTTGGCCACTCAACCTATCTACAGTACCCTCCATAATGTTTGGGACAAAGACCCAACATTTATTTATATTGCCTCTACTCCACAATTTGAGATTTGTAATAGAAAAATTCACATGTGGTTAAAGTGCACATTGTCAGATTTGAATAAAGGCCATTTTTATACATTTTGGTTTCACCATATGGAAATTACAGCAGTTTATACATAGTCCCCCCCATTTCAGGGCATCATAATATTTGGGACACAGCAATGTCATGTAAATGAAAGTAGTCATGTTTAGTATTTTGTTGCATATCCTTTGACTGTTTGAAGTCTGCGATTCATGGACATCACCAGTTGCTGGATGTCTTCTCTGGTGATGCTCTGCCAGGCCTGTATGGAGCAGCCATCTTTAGCTTATGCTTGTTTTGGGGGCTAGTTCCCTTCAGTTTTCTCTTCAGCATATAAAAGGCATGCTCAAATGGATTCAAATCTGCCATAGCCAGACATAAAAACAGCTTTTTTTCCACGAGTAATAACTCTACTCAATAACCAAAAATTTGTCGCCTCCTTTTGTTCTGGTATTTTATTTAATTCACATGTTTAATCAATAATGTTTTTATTATTAATGTTTAATGTTTTATGTATCATTCTTATCTGTCACTGGATGTCATGTTGTCACTTGCGGGTGGAGCACCAAGGCAAATTCCTTGTATGTGAATACTTGGCCAATAAGCTTATTAATTCATTAATTCATCGGGTGATTGACTTGGCCACTCAAGAATTGACCATTTTTTAACTTTGAAAAACTCCTTTGTTGCTTTAACAGTATGTTTGCGATTATTGTCTTGGTGTAGAATGAACCGCCGGCCAATGAGTTTTGAGGCATTTGTTTGAACTTGAGCAGATAGGATGTGTCTATACACTTCAGAATTCATTATGCTACTATCATCAGCTGTTGTATCATCAATGAAGATAAATGAGTCAGTACCTTCAGCAGCCATATATGTCCAGGCCATAACGCCCCCACCACTGTGTTTCACAGATGAGGTGGTATGCTTTGGATCCTGGGCAGTTACTTCTCTCCTCCATACTTTGCTCTTGCCATCACTCTGATATGTTAATCTTCGTCTCATCTGTCCACAAGACCTTTTTTCCAGAACTCTGGTTGCTCTTTTAAGTACTCTTGGCGAACTGTAGACTGGCCATCCTATTTTGTGGCTAACCAGTGGTTTGCATCTTGCAATGTAGTCTCTGTATTTCTGTTCATGAAATTCTGTTAATTGACAAATCCACACCTGACTCCTGAATAGTGTTTCTGATCTGTCAGACAGGTGTTTGGGGATTGGAGGTCTTACTTGCGAATAGTCCCTTTGCGAATAGTAAGCTCACCAGTGCTCTCTTTTTAATGATGTTCCAAACAATTGATTTTGGTTAGCCTAAGGTTTGGCTGATGTCTCTTAACAGTTTTATTCTTGTTTCTCAGTCTCATAATGGTTTATTTGACTTTCATTGGCACAACTTTGGTCCTCATGTTTATATACAGCAATGAAAGTTTCCAAAGGTGATGGAAAGACTGGAGTAAAGATTAGGTGCTGAAAGCTCTCTTACGTAGGCGGCGCGACTCACGTCAGCAGCAGCCTCTGCAGCCCGTCCGCGTTTTTATTATCTTTGTCTATGTTTTTATGTAGTTTTTGTTATTTTTTGTTGGGGTGGTGTGTGTGGGGGGGTGGGGGTGGCGTGGGAGGGAGGGGGTAACTTTCAAATCTCTCCCTGCACGGGAGACCCGACCTTTTCTTTGTCGGGTCTCCGTTGTTGTTGGGGCTGCAATGTGGAGCGGCCTCCAACAGGAGAAGACCGGGGACTCTGGTGCCGACTCACCTCGTCGCGGAGCTGGCCGAGTCCGGAGCGGGTGGAGCGCTGCTGCTGCTGCGGCCCGACCTCCAGAGATTCGGAGGCTGCAACTGCGGGTTTGGCGGACGGCGGCACCGGGAGCCCGCGGGTCCCTGGAGGGAGACCGCTTTTCAGGGCTCCTGCAACGGCGACTTCTCCCGCCCGAGTTGCGGGGTCGAAGAGCTCTTGGAACGGGGCCTACAGCACCACCCCGCGCGGCTTGGAATGGCCGCGGGACTCTGCGAGCGCACGCCGGGGGCTCTAACACCAAGACCCGGTGTGCGACCTCGCACCACCCGGCGTGGCTTTAATGGCTGTGGGACAATCACCATCGCCAGCCGGGGGCTTTGACTTTGACTCTGACATCGGGGGGGGGGAGAGTGCAGTGGAGAGATAAGTTTTTTTGGCCTTCCATCACAGCGATGTGATGGATGTTTATGTAAATTATGTTGTGTCTTGGGTCTATTTGTTTGTAATGTATGGCTGCAGAAACGGCATTTCGTTTGTACCTCATGGGGTCCAAATGACAATTAAATTGAATTGAATTGAATATCCGCATTAAGGAGGTAATTAAACACACCTGAGCAATTACAAACACCTATGAAGCCATGTGTCCCAAACATTATGGTGCCCTGAAATGGGAGGGGCCTGTATAAACACAGCTGTAATTTCTACATGGTGAAACCAAAATGTATAAAAATGGCCTTTAATAAAATCTGACAATGTGCACTTTAACCACATGTAATTTTTTTTCTATTACAAATCTCAAATTGTGGAGTACAGAGGCAAATAAATAAATGATGGGTCTTTGTCCCAAACATTATGGAGGGCACTGTATATCTTTGCAGCATCCCTGAGTACTCTTCACAACTTATGTGCCCGTTGTGACCCTTTAAAATTATCAACTGTACCCATTTGTTGCATTTTGCCAATCTGAAAAAGGCCTATTAATCTTGCGTTCTTTTTTCTATGAGCCAAACAATCATCTAGCATCTGCAGTTCTTTCTTGAATCATCTATCTGTGCCTATGTGTTTTCTCCGAGACCATCAGTTTTTGTTGTTGTAATAACTGGATTATCAAATGCATTATCAAATGCCTTCTTCGAATGCAAATATACTATATAGTATCTCTAGTTCCTTTTTATCCACAGGATATGTTCCTACTTTAAGGAACGGCAAAAGAATAAGTTTATACAATTCCCCACTAGCCCTTTTCCCATTTTTAAACCTTTGATGTTCAGATACAGGTTTTTATGTCTTAAATTTGCCAATTTACCTTTTAGGTTAAGGAAGAAGAATATGACCACCCCACTTACAGTAACTGTTTCAGTTTATTATGGTTGGATTTCCAGTAATTTTGACAAGGCTGTAGTTCTGGCATCAGTTGTATTAGAACGCTTTTATATGGCCCCAGGCGCCACCAGGTTAGAGTTCAAAGAGGGCCGTGTCGTTGGAACACTATTCTTTCCACCAGGTAATGGAATGCAATGCTGCAGAGTGATAATATTCCATCCTTTGTCTTTATTTCCTTTCACCTCGTGTTCCTCTTGGAATTTACTGCAATTATTCTCAAACTATGTCATTTTCTTTTTTGTCCCTACCTGATTCCATACCATGAAAATACAGAAAAATATGATGTTATGTAGTTTAGTATGTATTCATGTACAGGTATACCAATATGGCTTGAATTCAGTGAATTACATTGAAGGATATTTAGGAAAATACATCAAACAGTTCTTGTATAGCAAGATCGTGTGTTCAGATTTTTGAATTTTTTGCCCAAAATGTTTCTGTTGATGATGCAGCCTAGCAAAAAATCTAGGTTGGCGAACCCTAAGACCCTGCCATAGAAAGAGGCAAATAATGATCCCTCAACGTGGCAACATCTTGGAGGATGCAATTTATTCTCACTAATGATTCAGATGATATACTTGTTCTCGCAAGTAAAGTTTAAGTTTCAACCTATTTAGGGAGACACAGGTGTATTGGCTCAATTTTTTGACCTCTGAAATAGTGTTGATGCACTAACTGACTATTTTGCATTTTACCCTTTACCCTTTTCATTGAAAATCCAGTAAAAGTTTGTTCCTCGAGCAAGATTGTTCTGAGCATTCCGATCTTGGAATATAATACTTTATTGTCACATGTGACTAGGCACAATTAAATTATTTGCTTGCATACCCAATGTATCTTTAAAATAGGAAAGGGAGGTTGGAGAAGGATTAGTAAGGTGTGTTTGATTCAATTAATTTCATATAGAAACATTGAAACATAGAAAATAGGTGCAGGAGTAGGCCATTCGGCCCTTCGAGCCTGCACCACCATTCAATATGATCACGGCTGATCATCCAACTCAGTATCCTGTACCTGCCTTCTCACCATACCCCCTGACCCCTTTAGCCACAAGGGCCACATCTTATATATAGCCAATGAACTGGCCTCAACTACCTTCTGAGGCAGAGAATTCCACAGATTCACCACTCTCTGTGTAAAAAATGTTTTTCTCATCTTGGTCCTAAAGACTTCCCCCTTATCCTTGTGACCCCTTGTTCTGGAATATGCGTTACATTACCCCAGTATTCAGAGCTGACAGATTTCATGGCATCATGACCTCTGTTATGGTATATTTTATTGTGGTGTTGTTCTCTGAAATTTCCTCTTGTTGTTTCTAAGCTCCAAAAAGAGCCATCAGCACATTCTTCATCCCATGATCCCCAATGTATTGAAATTAATGCTCTACAGAAAGCCTCATTCGTCACTGTCAATTTCCCAAGACTTCAATACACTGCATGTCCTACCTCCAGTCCTTCCTTCCTTCCTTCCTTCCCTCTGATGACTCGGCCTTCACGCCATATGATTTAATGTGTATGTCTGCTGTTTTACTCTTTTCAACTTTGATATGATATTGTTTAATGGGTTTAAGTTCTTTAGTTTCTTAACAATGTCCTATAGTTCTGATGTCAAGGCTAACAAGGGTCATTCATATATTCCAAAGTGAATCTCTGGGAAACAGCCATCTCAATGACCCTCTGCCCCTGCCCTGGGTAATCAAAAATTGGGCGTGAAGATTTTTCAGCTCAACAAACTTTCTTGAATGTTACAAATCAGTTCTTGGTCTTGACAAGTTAATGTTTTCAATAGCTTTATAAATTGCCTTGTGATATAAAAATATGTGTTAAAAAAAAACAATTGCAATTAATGGAAAAACATGAGAAAATAAATCCTGGAGATTCCAACTTAATTTTTAATTCCCTTCCAAAGTTATAAAACCCAGAACAAGTAATGTAATATTTGCACGATCTGGACATGTACAAAATATTCACATAGATTATATGCTATTAATTTATTCTTTTTGATTCTGATATGATATAAGGTTGAGCTCTTTACTTTCGGGATCAATGATATTAATATACAAATTATTACAATCATTGTTTTAGTGATGTAGTCTAGTGATGTTACCTTCCATGTCCATGTTCATCTTTTCTTGAATGCCACGTTTAATCCTTGTAATTGGATGTATTCTCATGCCACAGCACTGAAACATTACTGTTATCAAGGTTACAAAGGACATTAATGTGATGATGCCAAGAATAGATTATCCCTCTTTATTCTTCTTGACTCGCCACCGATGGTCGATTTAATTACATCTTTTTTTTATTGTTGTTCTGTTATTTGAAACTGCACCCAAGATCAGAGAATCCCAGCATTGATTTTTATTCCAGCTCGCACACCACACTGTTTTGGTGTCTTTGATGTCATGAAGTCTTAGTGTGGAAACAGGCCTTTCGGTCCAACTTACGCACATCGGCCAGCATGTCCTATCTACATTAGTCCCACCGACCTGCGTTTGGTCCATATCCCTCTAAATCTGTCCTATCCATGTACCTGTCTAAATGTCTCTTAAACATTGCGATGTTACCTGCTTCAACTACCTCCACTATGAATTCCATTTGTCATTCAAGGATTAATGCCTGGCCCCTTCCAAATGCTTGCAAAACCAACAAAACATTTCAGTACATTGATTCAACCTCATTCTCAACCCCATCATCTTTCAATTGCCCATCTGCTTGTCTGAAATCCAGTCACAGATGAGCAGATATTTTCTCCAATTATTAAATATTTGGAAGTCCAATGTCACTTAGCTGCGCCATCAAACTGCTTCGAATTTGGATCACTTCATACTGTAGCCTTAGAATTCTTTAACAATGCAGATATCAGCAAAATAGAAAACAAGCACCTGCAGATACAAAATTAGCTATACTTGGCAATTTTTATTTTAAAAAATGTAACCGTTTTAATACGTGGGAAGTAAAACCCACTAGCATGAACTACAATTCTGTCATGCAGCAATTGATGATTGAGAGCTTCTGTGTGGAAATTGGCTGCAGCAATCTTCATATTACAATAATTTAACTTAAACATAATTAGAGATCGGAGGAGGCTTATACAGCCCATGTATACTCAGCCAATCAATACATTCATGGACTTGGCTTCATTTTCCTATCTGTTTCCGAAAACTGATGATGTCCCTATAAACCAAACATCTATCTTGGCCTTCAATATTTATCAGTAAAAGAGTGCAAGAAATTCAAAAACTCTCAAGAAATTCCCCATCATCTTTCTTGCATGGATGCCTCTCATTCTACTTTTCAGATTTTGCCACCACCAGGAGAATTAATTTCTCAATATCTAAATTTCCTTTCTTTCTTCTAAACTTCTTTGAGCATAGTCCGAAGTTGCTTGACCTTCCCTCAGCAGTCAGTCCCTACATCCCATTAATTGACAGAGAACCTACCCTAGACTGTCTCTAATTCAGATTCAGATTCAACTTTAATTGTCATTGTCAGTGTACAGTACAGAGACAACGAAATGCAGTATATGCACATATATTCCACCTTAATGGGTCTTTAGGTGCTATATAAATGGATGTTTTTCACAGTGCAGACATCATGATTAAGATGCTGTACATATTGTTCTATGTTCAAACAGTCTGTTGGCTGCATTTCAGAACTGCATATCCTGATGTATTTATTAGGCCCTGGACCATTTCCTGCAATCCTGGACATGTGGGGTGGTGGAGGAGGTCTAATGGAATACCGAGCAGCTCTACTTGCATCCAGAGGATATGCAGTGCTCGCCTTGGCTTATACAGGACATAAAGATGTTCCACCGTCAAAGGAAGTCTTTGAACCAAAACTTTCTTATTTCGAGGTAAGGAAGGTAAAACGTGGCAGTCCATGCACCATGGCAGAAGTCATGTTGGTCTCTCATGATTCCAGGATCAAAACAATTTAAGTGTTTGATGTGTACTATTGTTGGATTTGGTGATGTTGCTGTTAAATAACAAGATACTGCAATATATTATTCACTGACATACAGGAGGCCTTTGTTGCCTTGAATAACCATCCAAAGGTTGCCAAAGGCAAGGTTGCCCTTGTCGGACTTTCACTTGGAGTCACAATTGCACTCTTAATGGCAACAGAGCTCACAAATATTCAGGTAAGTTAATCAACAATGAAAACAACTTGCAAAAAAAAAGTTACGTTTTGCATCTCATAGATACTTTGTAGAAGATTGGCACAAATGACATGGGTAGAAAAGGGGGTGAGGTCATGCAGAGTGAATATAGGGAATTAGGCAAAAGGTTACAAAGCAGGACCTTGAGGGTGGTAATTTCTGGATTATGCCTGGTGCTTTATGCTAATGTGGGTAGGAAGAGGAAAATAAGACAAATGTGTGACTGAGGAGTTTGCGTGGCTGAGGAGCTGGCACAGATTTGGATTTTTGGACCATTTGTTTTTTTTTCAGGAAAAGAGGAACAGATTGTACTTGAACTGAAGGGAACCAATATCCTTGCAAGAAGGTTGGCTGATGCTACTTGGGGGGTTTAAACTAGTGTGGCATGGGGTGGGAACCAGAGCAGGTCAGCAAATGGAAGGACTGACGGGAAGGTACAGGCTATAACTAGTAAGTCTCAAAGAAAGGATAGGCAGGGAGACGTTAAGGAATTTGGTGAAATGAATAGGCTGAAGTGTGTTGATTCCAACAACATGGTGTGGGTAAAGCTTAGAACCTGGATCAGTGCTCAGAATTGTGTGGTTGTAGCCTTTGCAGAGACTTAGCTGTGAGAGAGGTGGGACAGATACTCAACATTCAATGTTTCAGACATGATAGTGAGGAAGGTTAAAGAGGCAGTGAAGTTTAGTTTAGAGATACAGCGTGGAAACAGACACTTTGTCCACACCAACCAACGATCACCTGTTTGTACTAGTTCTATGTTAACCCAGTTTTGCATCCCACCCTGAGGGCAATTTATTGAGGCCAATTAACCAACAAATCTGCACGACTTTGGAATGTGGGAGAAAACCGGAGCACCCAGAGCAATCCCACGCAGTCACAGGGAGAATGTGCAAATTCCACGCGGATAGCACTCACAGTCTTGATTGACCCCCGGATCTCGGGTGCATTGTGGCCGCAGCTCTACCGCTGTGCCGCTACTAGTTGCTTTACTATTCGGGGAGACTGTCACATGGCACTCAGTGAGCACTTGCTGGAGGGTTTGTCCACCATGCAGGGCTCTACCATTCACTATGAATATCCTGCCTTGGTTTGACTTCCCAAAGTGCAATACCTCGCGCTTATCTTCATTAAACTCCATTAACTATTCCTCAGCCCAATTGCCCATCTGATCAAGGACCTGCTGTAATTTATGATAACCGTATTCACTATCTATGATGCCACCTAATTTAGTTTCACATGCTAACTTACTGTTATTGAGCAAGTCGACCTCTGACATGTGGAATTCGTGTTTGATCAGAGTTCAGGAATTACATGTTCCAGTGAGGATGAGAGATAAGGTTAGCAAATTAAGGGAAACTTAGATGACCAAAGAAGTTGTACATTTGGCCAAAACGAAAGAGGGGGCATATGTAAGGTTTATAAAGATGAAATCAGAAGGGCAAGATAGTATTTTAAGTCTTACAGTATTTAAAATATTGCGAGATCTAATCTGTTCACTATTGTATAGTGTATAGTATATATTGTATGTAAGACATTTGCAGTGTGTGGGTCAATTTGACAAATGGCAGATTTAAAATTTCTTTCAGATTGTTTATCTGTAGCCTACAAAATTAAAATTCTATGCACTTTGAAAAGGAGATATTTATTAGGCCTTTGTAAAGCAATTAAACTTCTGACAAAAGGATATTTTCCCAATTAAATGTCCCCGAGTTCTGAGCTTGTGTGCAATATTAGTAAATGTTCTACAATCATAACTAGTTGGTGTAATTGATATCAGCAGTTGATTCATTTGCTGGAAATTGGCATTGTTCACCTGTTACTCAGCTTTAAGTTTCATTTTTTACAAAGTATTAAAACATTTCTGTTGATATTAATGGTTAATCCACTGCACCTCTTGCCCTATTTCTTCAGCCGAAATGCATAATTTGCATCAGTGGAACTCATTTAAACATTATCTGGAATGGAAATGCTGATTTAATTGAAGATGCGAATGAGTAAGTTGATATTGGAATTTTCCTTTTATGTATAATTGTTCTTCAATGGGTATTCCCTCCTGAGGGCGAAGACCATGATGCGAGTGTGGTGTATTTAAATATCAGGAAGAATTGGTTGCCTTCTGAAAAAATATTTCAAATCGAGACAGTTTACAAATGCGAATTGGTAGGTTATGTAAACCTACAGTGGCTTGCAAAAATATTCATACCCCTTGAACTTTTCCACATTTTGTCACGTTACAACCACAAACGTAAATGTATTTTATTGGGATTTTATGTGATAGACCAACACAAAGTGGTGCATAATTATGAAGTGGAAGGAAAATGATACATGGTTTTCAAATTCTTTTACAAATAAAAAACAGAAAAGTGTGGCGTGCAAAAGTATTCAGCCCCCCCCGAGTCAATACTTTGTAGAACCACCCATCGCTGCAATTACAGCTGCAAGTCTTTTGGGGTATGTCTCTACCAGCTTTGCACATCTAGAGACTTAAATTTTTGCCCATTCTTCTTTGCAAAATAGCTCAAGCTCAGTCAAATTGGATGGAGAGCGTCTGTGAACAGCAATTTAAGTCTTGCCAGAGATTCTCAATTGGATTTAGGTCTGGACTTTGACTGGGCCATTCTAACACATGAATATGCTTTGATCTAAACCATTCCATTGTAGCTCTGGCTGTATGTTTAGGGTCGTTGTCCTGCTGGAAGGTGAACCTCTGCCCCAGTCTCAAGTCTTTTGCAGACTCTTAACAGGTTTTCTTCCAAGATTGCCCTGTATTTGGCTCCATCCATCTTCCCATCAACTCTGACTAGCATGATGCTGCCACCACCATGTTTCACAGTGGGGATGGTGTGTTCAGGGTGATGTGCAGTGTTAGTTTTCCGCCACACATAGCGTTTTGCATTTAGGCCAAAAACTTCAATTTTGGTCTCATCTGACCAGATCACCTTCCTCCACATGTTTGCTGTGTCCCCCACATGGCTTGTGGCAAACTGCAAACGGGAGTTCTTATGGCTTTTTTTCAACAATGGCTTTCTTCTTGCCACTCTTCAATAAAGGCCCGATTTGTGGAGTGCACGACTAATAGTTGTCCTGTGGACAGATTATCCCACCTGAGCTGTGGATCTCTGCAGCTCCTCCAGAGTTACCATGGGCCTCTTGGCTGCTTCTCTGATCAATGCTCTCCTTGCCCGGCCTGTCAGTTTAGGTGGACGGCCATTGCTTGGTAGGTTTGATGTTGTGTCATACTCTTTCCATTTTCAGCTAATGGATTGAACAGTGCTCCGTGAGATGTTCAAAGCTTGGGATATTTTTTTATAACCTAACCCTGCTTTAAACTTCTCCACAACTTTATCCCTGACCTGTCTGATGTGTTCCTTGGGCTTCATGATGCTGTTTGTTCACTAATGTTCTCTAACAAACCTCTGAGGCCTTCACAGAACAGCTGTATTTATACTGAGATTAGATTACACACAAGTGGACTCTATTTACTAATTAGGTGACTTCTGAAGGCAATTGGTTGCACTGGATTTTATTTAGGGGTATCAGAGTAAAGGGGGCTGAATACTTTTGCACGCCACACATTTCAGTTTTTTATTTGTAAAAAAATTTGAAAACCATGTATCATTTTCCTTCCACTTCACAATTATACGCCACTTTGTGTTGGTCTATCACATAAAATCCCAATAAAACACATTTACGTTTGTGGTTGTAACGTGACAAAATGTGGAAAGGTTCAAGGGGTATGAATACTTTTGCAAGCCACTGTATATTAATTTAAATAAACAAAGGATTAATGGATTTAACAATCAGAATAAAATATTATTTTGGGCTTTATTAACTTGTCTGCTTTCTCTTTTCTCTGCCTTTTCACCTAGAGCCACAAGTAAAATTAGGTTTACAGAAGACGGTGTTATGATATGGAAGTACCTTTCCCTTCCATTCACGAATGTTTCAAAGTTAATTGTGCCGGTAAATGATTTTATTAACTACGGGAATAATATGTTAGCAGTGTACCATAAAAACCTTACCATAAAATTAGGTTTTACCATAAAATCAGGCAGGTCATGGATGTTGAAGGGGAGTGCTCCTTTGGAGGGGGTGATGTCAATAGATTGTATTTTATTAATGTGCCATATTTTAGTGCGGCAATTGTATTTATAATTCAAATGTTTAAATTCCAATAGCTTCTTTATAGGAAGGCTAATGTAGAGAAAATTCTGTTAAAATAATGGCAAATGGCTATTTGTCGATTTATTTCTATGTTTTAGTTTAGATAATTTCATGCAGACAACTAACTGTTGTTAATTCTTTACAACATACATTCTTATCTTTCATTGAAAGGTTGATAAAATCAGATGCCCCTTAATGATTATCTATGGTGAAGATGATCAAAACTGCCCTGCAGCTGAATCTGCTGATGAGGTAAATGCATAATGTCCAAAATGCATGTGAGATTTTGTGGTTCTTGGCTGGAGGTATTCGTGGGTTAAAACCTGTTTGTTTTTTTCTCTCAGATAAAGAAGATGATGAAGGCTGCAGGAAATGATCACTTGCTCACAACAATCTCGTATCCTCAGACTGGACATCTAATTGAGCCTCCATATAGTCCACATTTCAGGATAACCAAGTTTAAGATACGTTCAGTAAATAAAACAGGTGAGCTTCATTGGCTGAAGTACCACTTTATTTCACCAATCCTGATGCACATTGGCAGTAATTAGACTATAGGTGTGTTTGGTGTTGCAATATAAAACTGTACTGGCAGTGAGCATTCTATTCCCTTATGAAGTTGAATATAAATTTGAATATGTATTGTTCATTTCTAATTATTGAAAGATGGAACATTGACACAGTTAGAGAGCTACTCTACTGCAACCCAGATTCAGTCCTAACTTCTGGTACTATCTGATGGGTATTTGTATATTTCCCTGTGACTCCCTGCTTCTCCCATGAGTTTCAGTCTCCTCTCTCATCCCAAAGACCTGCAGGTTGGTAGATTAATTGATCACTATCAATTGACCCTACTGTCTAGATGGGGAAGTTGATGGAAATTTGGGGATTGCTGTTAGGTTAGAATTAGTGGGTGTTTGATGTTCAGCATGGATTTGGTAGGCTTCTTCTTGCGCATGGCGCGCACAGCCTAAAGTTGTAAGACAACTTGTTCCGTTTGATCTTCACGCCAGGTTGATTGCATTCGTTGAAACAGTGTGGACCACGTGAAGCTTGCAATCTCCCACCCCATTGGGTAGGCTGAAGGGCCTGTTTCCATGTTTTATAAGCCTACTTACACTTTTGCCTTTGGATCTATTATTTTCCATTTATGCATATGCTGGTTCTTCAGTAACATTTGCTGGGTGTGTTATTTGAAACCAAATCTTTAGATATGTGAAGAGGAAAAGATTAGTGAAGACAAATGTAGGTCCCTGACAGTCAGAAATGGGTGAATTTATAAGGGAAATGAGGAAATGGCAGACCAGTTAAACAAGTACTTTGGTTCTGTCTTCACTAAGGAAGACACAAACAATCTCCCAGAAATACTAGGGGACCGAGGGTCTAGTGGGAGGAAGGAACTGAAGGGAATCCACATTAGTCAGAAAATGGTATTAGATAAACTGTTGGGACTGAAATCAAAAAGGATACTTTACCCCCTAGAAGTTTCTGTAATTGGCTCGCATCTTTTGAATGCTTTTATTTCATATGGGGCAATTAAAAAAAAGTAAGCTACTTGAGCACTGAAGCCTGGTGCTCCATTAAGTCGTCTTCTTATTGAGTCCACACACAAAGTTAGAAGTTGTTCAGCCAGAGCTGGACACACTTCTCGGCATCTGCATACAATGGTGTCTGTCTTGTGCTTCTTGTGCGGGGTGGTGGAAACAGGGCCACGACGTGAACGCTCTTTCCTTTACTCCGCTCCATTAAATAAGATCACACTAATCTGATTGCAACCTCATTTCTATATCAGTGGCTGCTTTTCCCTTGTTTATCAAATATCTAACCACTTCTGCCTTGGAAATATTCAAACTTTGCTTCTACATCGTTTCAATAAGAGTTCCAAATGCTCTCAAATAAAAATGCAGTCATCCTGAATTGGAACTTGGTACAGTTGCTATTATGTAGACACAAGGAACTGTTATTAGCTATGCCACATATTCCAATCTGACCTTGCAGCCAACAAATGCCAGTTGCACAACATCAGTGCTTTCATTGTTAAAACTCTCATCACTACAACCATCTCCACTTTGTGGGCAGAATGATAGGGGGGGAAATCAGTTGTGAAGCTTTGAGCCCAGCTAATTTAAAATGTTAAATTATTTGGAGTATTTTTCCTTGCATTCTCTCCATCGGCGTCACTATGTAAAGCCTGCTGCCAAAATCCCTCCCTGCCCCTTTCAGTGTAATGTACTTCCCTCCAATGTCATTTGAAAGGCACAAAGAAAATGAATATTAGTTTTGTGTACATTTAAAAGCATAATTCATAAATATGTAAGTAATGTGCATCCACTTTACAGTTTCTGGTTGTTTCGTTCTCACCTGTATAGAGAAGTTTGCATGTTTAAAAAAAAAAATGTTCCTGGGATCTGAACTTCCTTGGCAAAGTCTCATTTATTGCTGATCTCAGGTTAGCATTGCAAGGTATGGACTTTACTGGGAAATCCCGATTGCCAATCTCAAATTGACATTGCAGGAAAATAGGCCTGCTTGTAGTGTCATATCCCGTTACATTTCATGATAAGTGTGTTGTATGCTTTTTGAGTTGAAGTTTGGTGATATTCCCTTATGCACCCAAGCCTCTCCCTATCAGCACTAACAAATGCTCTTTCATTTTGTTGCTGACCTGTTTCTGTAAAGTTTACATGGGAAGGTGATAAGGAGCAACGAGGAAGGAAAGTGAGATTTAAAAAAATGAGTTTAGACCAGCTTGTACTTGTAGACTACTGGAGAGACAGTTGACGGCACGGATAGACGGCACCCGGGAAAGGCTGGCTTAGCACCCCAGACTGCGTCGTTCGTGAGTAAGGCACCCAATAAAGCTACGGAAAGGCCTAATGAACCACCATGGCCTAAAAATCCATCAGGCAAGAATGAAATGCTCGGAGAAGGAGAAAGAGGTGCAGCGCACAGGCCTTGAACCTGATGAGACGCAGGAGGAGCCCGGCCAGAACTCACTCCATAGAGTCCAGTCCCTCCACACACTAGAGTCTCCCAACCCCTGCAGAGTAGTTATTAAGATGGCAGATCCGTGGGCGGTTGCTGCTGGGACGCATGCTGATAAACCCCGGCTGGGTCACCTGGGCGAGGATGTCTGATGTTGTGAGACCTGAAACACCCGATGACCCCAGGTCACATCACTGAGGATGCATCCCAGCGCATCTAGAAGATGTATATTTTTCACGTTGATTGGCAGTTCTGAAACTCCAGTACCCATATCTCTTTTTCATCTAAATAAGACATGCCTTGTTGCTTCAGGGGACAATTGGGAAAATCTAGAAAATTGGGTTGGCTTGTTTAATTAATTGATGACAGATTGAGGATTTATTCCAGGAATCATTAATTATTGCTTAATTCTTCACGTCATTTTAATTTAATGGTACAGAAATATGGATAGAATGAACCATTATGTAGAATTGAGTAGAGAGCACTCTAAATGTTTGCTTTCTTAGCATCCTTGTGAAAGCTCCTACTTTACAGATAGAATTAACAGAAATTGACCAAATTCAGGAAGTTGTTTTGCTCTGTTCACGAACAAAGGGTTATTTTCTTTTTTTTTAAAGTGAGAATTGCATGAATTGAGCTGTTGGACTTCAGCAGTAATGTTGGATATGATACTCAATCTAATATTTGTTTTTTGTTATGCCTTTTCTTCTTGCAGTTAGACTTTTGTGGGGAGGAACAACTAAACCTCATGCAGATGCTCAGGAGGATTCCTGGAAAAAGATTCTTGCATATTTAGAAAAGCATCTTGTACATGAACACCCTGCTGTAATCCAGTCCAATCTGTAATTTTCTGCAAAATTACCAATCGTGCCTTCAAAAGAAGCAACTTTGTTACCTACCTTTTTTAGGACAGTTAATTAATACCTGGGGATGGATGATAATGCTGTGAATGGAAGGGGACGTTTCGAGCCTTTCAGCCCTATAATCAAACGTTTTTTTTAAAAAGAGATAAGAATAAAAGCATTAAAGATTTATGATTTTTTTTCCAAAAGGCTGTTGTTATTTGGCCATTGAGAATATTTGTTGCTAACTGTAATGTTATAACACTATATTCTGTACTCTAGCATTTCTCTCTTTGCATTACCTGTTGCACATGTATATGGGTTGATTGTCCTCATGTATAGTATGATTTAAATGTATTGCACACAAACAAAGTTTTTCACTATTTCTCAGAACAAATTATAATAATAAACCAATATATTCATGGGTCAGATCAAAATAATTTTGTTTCATAGGATGTTGCTCGGGAAAGTACACATTTTTGAGATCATGGGGAAAGTGGCAAGCTTGGTAAACATTTAACTCTAGTTTCAATGAATAAAGACTACTTGCCTGTAATATTCCGCAGGGATTGGTGCCACTGAATTTAAAAAAAGAAGTGATTTAGACTAAAATGTTGAAGCCACTGTAGATAAGAAAAATTGGTTGCATTGGAATATGAGTGAGAAACATGCAGTGGAACAGATGCTCATGCTGCATTTAAAATTGTAACAATTTATAGCATATCTGCTGCTCTTAAGTGATATGGTGCCTTTATACCTATTAAAGTAGGTGATTTGTCTTCCCAAAATGTATGTCTTCTTATCAGAATATCCAATTTATTTAATTATCTTGTATACTGTGGAATTATGCTTTGAATAAATTACTACTCAAAATCATATTCTTAAGTATTGTGGTTGTGCTCTGTTTTATGTGTAGTTATTGTAAAATCACTAACGCCATGGTTTTGAGGTATTCAAAATAAATTATAAATTTTGAGTGAAAAAGTTGCCACTCTTTCTCATCTTATCTTAAACCCATGCATTTGCGTTCTTGATTCCCGTACACTGGGGAGTTCAAGTGGGCAGAAAGAGTCAGAAGCATCTAGGAGGAAGTTTCAGAAGCATGTACGAGGAAAGGGATCGTTACAACTCAGTAGGCCATGGTTTTGATTTAGATACGAGGTGTTGATCTTAGAGCATTTTTTTTTCCCTTGCCAAATCAAAGGCTGTGCTCTCACAACTTTTCCAGTACCTCATCTGACACGTTTATTGTTGAAAGGTCGTTTTACAGAGGCATTTGTTGGGAAGGGATTTTTGTTTTTATGGTTCTTTAGGGTAAAGCCTATTCTCTCACTTTAGTAACTTGATGATGACTTGAAGCTCAGCCTCTGGCTATAAACAAATGTCATATGCTATTGTAGTATAACAGCAAGCTGGAGCGATGTGGGTTCTGCAGTGAATATAGTGTGGTTTAAATGGTTTCCCAAGTCTTGTGTAGGTTGGCTCCATTGAAGCAGGAGTTAGTGCATCAAGGGCAAGAAAATTGAGATGAGTTCAACCAATGCCACAGCTGTGCTCTGTATTCAAAAGGAATTTCAAGGCCCAACTTACTGGAATGTTGCAGAATGGGCAAGTGGCAGATCTATAATGCAATGCTGCCACCTAGTGCTGCAGACTCTATTCTTGGATATAAACCAGTCAATAAATTCAGTTGGAGACACAAACTGCAAATGCTGTATTTCTGAACAAATATAAAAGTGCTGGAGGAACTCGGTGGGTCAGTCAGCATCTTTGGACAGAATGGACGAAACAATGTTTTGGATCTGGATCCTCCTTCAGTCCATCTAAAGACTGAGGTATGTTAAGGGACATGGAGGCTAATGATGAAGCTGATATGATGTCATTTTGAAGGTGCATTTGATGATCTTAACCACGTTTGATGATCTTAACCACAGAAGTTGGGAGAACATGTTGTAGTTGTATAAGACTGGTGAGGCCACATTTAGAGTATGGTGTTCAGTTCTGGGCACCATGTTATAGGAAAGATGTTGCCAAGTTGGAAAAGGTACTTTTCCAGGACTCGAGGGTCTGAGCTATAGGGAGAGGTTGAGTAGGCTGGGACTCTATTCCTTGGAGCACAGGAGGATGAGGGATGATCTGATAGAGGTGTATAAAATCATAAGAGGAATAGATTGGGTAGATGCACAGTCTCTTGCCCAGAGTAGGTAAATCAAGGACCAGAGGTCATAAGTTTAAGGAGAAAGGGAAAAGATTTAATAGGAATCTGAGGGGTGACTGTTTCACACAAAGGGTGGTGAGTGAATGGAATAAGCTGCCAGAGGAGGTGGTTGAGGCGGGGACTATCCCAACGTTTAAGAAACAGTTAGGTACATGGATAGGATAGGTTTGGAGGGACATTGACCAAATGCAGGCAGGTGGGACATGTTGGCCGGTCTGGGCATGTTGGGCTGAAGGGCCTGTTTCTAAGCTATGTCAATCTATGAATCTGTGTGTGGCCACTAAAATATTTTGCCACACTGTCTCTACATTCTGAGGGCACTTACCACCGGAGTTATCACTCACTCCTGCCCTATGAACTTATCTGTAAGGCCTCCTGATCCCCTGCATATAAATCATAGCCTTAACCTCTTTAACTCCTTCTCAAAAAAAGTCTGCAGCCAACTATCTGAAAAGCTTGGAGCATCTCCTTTTCCTGTACAGTGCCAAACTTTAATATCACCCAAATGTGATTGAGTGACAGAATATTTGCCAACCACTGCCTGCCAATAAAAATATATACCCACTCTAAGAGATGCAGCCCAATATTAGATTATAGATGCTGGCAGTAAGATCAGCCCACAAAGTGGTAGCCCAGATTCTCCATCATTTATTTTTAATCTGCTGATGTGGACCATTGAATTTAGCCTTTAGAATCTCATTTTACTTGTTTTTAGGCTGGTTTATTAGGCTTAAAGGATTTGAAAATCAGGTTTCCTCTTTTAAATTCATTTAGTCCACCACTGATGTCTGGAAATTCCAACATTATGGTTTCCTCGTGCATCTGTGATGGAACAAGGTACAATATTCAACCAGTTTACAAGCGGTGCAGTCTAAGCTTTTAAAGTTGTAAAAATGCCAGAGTTCTTTAAACAAAACAACAACAGCAAAATGATCACTGTCCACAATTATACATAGTTTTGTAATATTCAACCATGTTTTTTTTGTGAGGAAGGAGACAAGACAAGGAGATTTTGTATCTATAGATATGTAAACTGGAATTGAAAATGTAACCAGATAGAAACATAGAAAATAGGTGCTGGAGTAGGCCAATTCGGCCCTTCGAGCCTGCACCGCCATTCAATATGATCATGGCTGATCATCCAACTCAGTATCCTGTACCTGCACAGGCTGCAGGGTGCCACATATGGAAAGGTATGGAAATGCCATATTGAGTGAGCCGAGTCTCTGCACTAGTCTCCCAGAGACTAGTCTCACAGAGCAAGTGCAGAGCAAACCATCCAGGCAGCTTTAGCATTGAAGTCGGTGCCAGCTGCTGTGAGGAGAAAGTTCAGGTCAGTCAAACTTATTTATGTAAAATCGTGAACTTAAGACAAGAATGCATTTCTAATAGCTTCATAACTTATCACCATTGAGCACTGTCTACCTATAGTTTCATCCACCGGCCATTTCCGCCTCCAGATGAACTGATACCTTGTGCTTTTCAGTGCTTCTTGTGGTGCTGGTTGTAACATTGGTTGGGACAATAGTTCTTATCTCCAAGATTATTCATTTCACTTTAAAGACGGTAGAGCCAACATCCCTTGGATAGACACAAAATACTGGAGTAACTCACCGGGTCAGACAGCATCTCTGGAGAAAAGGAATAGGTGACGTTTCGGGTCGAGACCTTTCTTCAGACAGTCTGAAGAATATTCACGCTTCTTTTTGTCGAGTCCACACACAAGTTGTTCAGCCAGAGCTGAACACACTTCTCGGCATCTGCTTGCAATGGTGTCTGTCTTGCGCTTCGTGTGCTTGGTGGTGGAAAGATTAGTGGAAACAGGGCCGCAACGTGAACGCTCTTTCCTTGACCCCAATATCCACGCGAGAGCTGGGCATCAAGGTAAAACATCAACCCTGAATCTCATGTTGGTCCTTTTGTAGTTCTCTTGTTTCATTACTTTGCCAATTTCCACCCTGCATTCACTTTCATTTCAGACTCCTCTCACGAAATGGACACCCTGCCTCCATTTCAGGCTAGATTAGTGACCTATATTAATTATAAACCTACAAGCTCCCATAGTTATCTTGACTCTATCTGTTTCCCCACATCCTCCTCTAAGAACTCCATTCTACTCACCGGCTACGATCTTTTTCTGCTGCGATTTTCACATCAGTGTTTCTACGGTTACTTCCACTATATTCCATTAAATGCCATCGGGTGGCGCCAGCAATGGCTGCCTCGCCAACAGTCTGTCTGTCTGTCCCTTCCTTCCCTGTTGTTTCTTTAGTGTGTGTTAAATGTATGTTTTTAGTGTTCTTTATTTGTTTTATGAGGGGCTGGGGGCGATGGGGGAAATTAAAAAAAATCTCTTACCTCGATGGAAATGCGATTTTTTTCCATATCGTATCTCCGTCCGCACTGCAGCCTACCATCGAGGAGCTGGAGGCTTCTGCTGCAGACCGACTTCGGATGTTCCAACTGCGGTAGCCTGTGGACTTAACATTGTGGAGCTCGCAATCTGTAGTTCATTGTTTCTACATAATTGCACCTTCTCAGTTTTCATCTTGCATCCAATTTAACATGCTCCATTCAGGCTTATGATACAGTGCGGAGCAGAAGCCAACATAATTTGGATGATTAGTTTGTTTTACGCCCTATATCAGTCTGCAGAGATGATCCTGAGCTTTTAATTGCCTGTTATTGTAATTCCCCACTTCACTCTTGCCCTAAACACTTTGGTCTTTAGCACTATTCCTGCACCGACCAGCAACCCTGCACGCTAACACTATCCTACACACTAGGGACAATTTACACATATACCAAGCCAATTCACCTACAAACCTGTATGTCTTTGGAGTGTGTGAGGAAACCGAAGATCTCAGAGAAAACCCACGCAGGTCAAGGGGAGAACGTACAAACTCCGTACAGACAGCAGCTGTAGTCGGGATCGAACACCAGTCTCTGGTGGTGCAAGTGCTGTAAGGCAGCAGCTCTACTGCGGCGCCACCGTGCCGCCCTTAAATAAAAACTTTACTTATTTTTTAATTTCCCTAGTTCCGATTAAATAATCATCAAATTGAAGCATTATTTATGTCATGATTTATTGAGTATTTCTGTGTTTCTGATTTTATCTTAGCTTTCCAGCATTTGTAGTTCTTTGCTTTGCAATCCAAGCACCATCCGTCATGTATTCCACATAAACAGCCCCCTGTAGAAAAGACTTGCAAAATATTTCCTTCCCATTAGAATCTTGGCACTTATTGAAACAATGCCAGTAGAAAAAAAACTGTTTGCCTGTTTTTTGCTTCCGTAGTTATGTTTAAAATATAATCCAGAGGATTCTTCATGTTCTTTTCAATTAAATCTTCTATTAGAAAATCAAATATATCATCCTTGTTAAAATAACCAGGCAGTGGCATCCCTTGAATAAATTACTGTACCAATAGCTCTGCAAAGTCTGTCCATCCAAAAGCTCAACTACATAATCTGTACTGATGAGCCACATTTTGCCACATTCACGCACTAGGATCATATAATATTTTTAGATTGTAAAAAATATGTCACTTGTTGAAAGTAAACGTATATCAATATATATAGGTGTATTTAATTTTAATCATAACATTATTTGACTAATTCAGTATATTTTCATTGTCACAATATTCCTTGCTTCACTAGATAATGAAATATTTTTGGATACCGCGATTGGTAAGAAGCATCTATTCTTGTAATTTCTATATAATGAAGCCATCCATTGGAAGACCGCTCACCTCAGGTACAGTAGTGTACGGTATGAACTTGCATCTTTTCGTTCTTATGGAAAATAATAGATTTCTTAATTTATTCATTTGTAGTCTGCTTGACAATTGTCTTGGAGGAAGAAAGGTTTATTATTGCACTGGTCTGACGAAACAAGTCATCAGAATTCCAGTTTGGTGGAATTATAGTTTTGGACTTTTAACATTATCAATGAAGAGATAGGGGCTACTCTATTCTCCAGCATCTGCAGTTCCTTCTTAAACACAAGAGATAGGGGCTGCTTTTTTAAAAAGTTTAGTTTAGTTTAGACACAGCACGGAAACAGGCCCTTCGTCCCATCGTGTCTGTGCCGATCAGCGATTCCCGTACACCAGCACTATCCTACATACTAGAGACAATTTACAATCTTTACGAAAGCCTAACAACCTACAAACGTGTATGTCTTTGGAATGTGAGAGGAAACCGGAGCACCCGGGGAAAATCCACGCGGTCATGGGGAGAAAGTACAAACTCCGTACAGACAGAAGTGAAGTCAGGATTGAACCCGGGTCTCTGGGCTCTAATGCAGAAACTCTACCGCTGCGCCACCATGCCGCCCATCCTTCACTCCCGCTTCAAAGCATTTGAGAATGGTGGATGGCAGCTGTCAAGCAGTAAAAGGTGCAACATAAATGTAAGACTAGCTTATTGTTTGTAATTATGCTATTAATTTAGACTCTATGGTCTAATGGTCTATGGTTTTAATGTTAAATTTGTTTTAATAAATGATTTTAAAAATCTACATTGTGCATGTTTAAAGGAACTATTACTATTATATGGATATTCCCATGGATATTTGTTCTTTAAATTTAGGTATAGCAATGAATAATAGTCTCGGTGTGGCACCGATAATCAAAGCTGAGCCAACAAGGGGGCTTGTGGATGAACCAGTCAAGAAATGAGGTACATTTTTTAAAGAAAAAATAATGGACATGTTAAATATAATTATTTTTCTATATTATTTTTTAAATGTTTTGTAGTTTTGTAGGCTGTTACTTCATTTTTTGAATCCACTCTTGAAATTGAGACATTGTGATGGGGAAAGCATTTACAGCATCATTTTTAATGGCATAGAATCATACAGGACGGAACCAGCCCCTTTGGCCCAACTTGCCCATCCCGGGATGATTGTGCCCAATCTACATTAGTCCAAGCCCGTCCAACCCCTCCCTATAGCTCAGGCCTACAGGCCCTGGCGACACCCTCGTAAATCTTCTCTGCATTCTTTCCATCTTAAAAACATCCTTCCTAATGCAGGGTGTACAACTGTAATATAACATCTCAACATCTGTACTTGATAAACTGACTAATGCCCCATGCGCCAAAAGCCTTCTTGACCATCCTCACTGTCTGTGAGACCACTTTCAAGCAACTATGTACTTGCACTCCGAGATCCCTCGGATCCGCAATGCTCCCCAGGGCCCTGAATTTAACTGTGAAGGTCCTGACCTGGATTAACTTCCAAAATGCAACACCATGCACTTATCTGCATTAAACTCCATTATCCATTCCTCAGCCCACTTGCCTAATTGATCAAAATCCTGATGTAATTTTTAATAATCATCTTTGTTATCAGTGATACCACCCACTTTAGTATCATCTGCCTCGCTCCCCCCTCTCCCCGTTTGGGTATAGGTTTTATGTCTTAATTTTACCAATTTACCTTTTAGGTTAAAGAAGAAAGATGCAACCACTCCACTTACAGTTACTGTTTCAGTTTATGATGGTTGGATTTCCAGTAATTTTGACAAGGATGCAGTTCTGGCATCAGTTGTATTAGAACACTTTTATATGGCCCCAGGCACCACCAGGTTAGAGTTCAAAGAGGGCCGTGTCGTTGGAACACTATTCTTTCCACCAGGTAATGGAATGCAGTGCTGCAGAGTGATAATATTCCATCCTTTGTCTTTATTTCCTTTCACCTCGTGTTCCTCGTGGAATTTACTGCAATTATTCGCAAACCTTTATCTCATTTTCTTTTTTGTCCCTACCTGATTTCATAACATGAAAAATATGATGTTAAGTAGTTTAGTATGTATTCATGTATACCAAGGTGGCTTGAATTCTGTGAAATACATTGAAGGATGTTTACTGTTATTTAGGAAAATGTATCAAGCAGTTCTTGTATAGCAAGATCCTGTATTCAGATTTTTGATTAATGGCCAAAATGTTTCAGTTCATGGTGCAAGCCTAGCAAGAAATTTAGTGTAGGAAGGAACTGCAGATGCTGGTTTATAACAATGATTATCACAAAATGCTGGAGTAACACAGCAGGTCAGGCAGCATCTCTGGTGAAAAGGAATAGGTGACATTTCGGGTCGGAGCCCTTCTTCAAACTGAAAGATAGAGAAGGCCAGAACAAAACAGGGCCTCAGAAAGGGTGTCCATATTGGCCCATTCTTGGCTGGGGAATATGTGCTAACTACAGGGATACAAGGATGAGAAGAACAACAGGGATGCAAGGATGTGAACATTGATGTGAAGAGATTTAGGCCGGGGATCCCTAAATTCCTGCCATAGCAAGAGGAATATAATGATCCATCAAAGTGGCATTGTCTTGGAGAATATAATTTATTCTCACTATTGGTTCAGATGGCATACTTATTCTTTGGGGTTGAAGCTTAAATTCAACCTGTTTAGTGAGACAGGGGCACACTGCCTCTCCTTTTGGATCTCACTGTAGTGGATCATTCATAATGCAGTGCATTCCTAGAGCAAGACTATTCTAAGTATTACTATCTCTTAAATAGGAAATGGAGATGGAGAAGGATTAGTAATGTGCGGGATAGAGATGCCAAGGGTTGATTTTATGATGCATGCAAGCCTCTTCCTTAACAAATGTTCTTTCAATTTAATACTTACCAGTTTACCCGTGTCTGTGAAGTTTATGTGTGAAGGCGATGAGGAAAGGCAAGGAAGGAAAGTGGGTTAGAAATTGAGTGATTTGTTTAATTCTGCATACAGACTTGCCAACATTATTTGCATAGATTTTTGGATGCCTCCCATGGATTAAAACAATACTTCAAACCTCCCTATTCTTCCTTGTTGCTTCTTCGTCTCCTCCTCACTTACAGCTGGTTTGGTGTGGCCTTTCCCGGAGTCGGGCCCAGAGCTTCAGTGGCGAGGCAACAGGACTTTAACAGCGCAGTCCCAGAGCTTTAGCTGCGGCGCAGTGGGGACTTTAACTTCGCAGACCCCCTTGCCTGGGGTCGCCGTAGAAGCGCTCTCAACGCTGGCCTGTGGCGTACAACATCTTGGAGCCTCGGTCTGTGGAGCTTCTGGTGGCAGGTGTGGAGTGGAATTTACCATCGAGGGGTGGCCGATCCCCGGCCTACAACATCTGGAAGCCACAGTCTCCGGTAAGGAGGTGGCTGATTGGGAGCAGGGTGTGCTCGACCTGTCCCGATGTCAGCGTTCCGACCAGCCCGACCAGAGGGCTTGAACATCGGGCCGTCCGTAGCGGCGACTACGGAGAATCAGAGCCCTGACCACGGGTGAACAAGGGAGGAGGAGGAGGACGACTGTCTGAACTATATTGCCTTCCACCACAGTGAAGAATGCTGTGGTGGATGTCTGTGTTGAATTATGTTGTGTATTGTGTCCTTTGTAACGCTGCATGGTAAATTACATTTCACTGCACGTGACAAATAAATGTGACAAATAAATTTGAACTTGAACTTGATATTATGTTCAGCAACTTGAAGTTAGAGCAGCTCCTTCTTGTAATTTGGCAGTTCGGAAAGCACCCCCCACATCTCTTTACAACCAAATGAGCTATGCCCAGTTGCTTCAGGGTACATTTAGGAAATACTTGAAAATTGGGTTGGTTGGTTGGTTGGTTGAATTGATTAATGACATACTGAAGATCTATTCTTGGAATTATCAATTATTGTATAATTCTTCACCAACCATCATAACTCAAAGGTAGAGAAATATGGATAGAATTATGTAGATTCGAATGGAGTGCACGCAGAATGGTTGCTTTCTTAGGAGCTTTGTGAAAGCCACTGCTTTGCAGATAGAATGAACAGAAATTGACCACATTTCAGGAAGCTGTTTTGCTCAAGAACAATGGGTTATTTTTCTAAAATTTACAAGAGTTGGACTCCAGCAGTAACATTGACTTGGAAACCATACCTACCTCAATCTAATATTTAACTTTTTTTGTAATGCCATTTTTTCCTTACAGTTAGAGTATTGTGGGGAGGAACAACTAAACCTCATGCAGATGCTCAGGAGCATTCATGGAAAAAGATTCTCGCATTTCTAGAAAAGCATCTTATACAAGAACATCCTGCCGTAATCCAGTCCTATCTGTAATTTTCCGTGTGTGAAATTACCAATTGTCCATTCAAAAGAAGCAACTTTGTTACTCTATCTGTTTTGTTGATAAAGTTGGATGGTAAAGCTGTGAATGGTTGGGGATGTTTTAAGCCTATCATCCCTACTATCACCTGTTTAAAAAAGAGATTTGTGAATGCATTCTTTTTTTCCCCCGGAAGGCTGTTAGTATTTGGTCATTGAGAACATTTCTCACAAACTGTAATGCTATAACACTATATTCTGTACACTGGTATTTTTCTCTTTGCGTTACCTGTTGTACATGAGTATGGATTGATTGTGCTCACGTATAGTATGATTTGAATTTTGTTTCATATGATGTTGCTCAGGAAAAACAAATCTTTGAGATCATGGGGAAAGTGGTAAGCTTGGTTAAAAAGTTAATTTATTGTGTTTTAGTGAATAAAGACTGCATGCAATGGCATGCCATAGGGATTGGTGCCCATCATTTGCTTTCTATGATTTTTTTTTAAATTCTTTAAGTGATTTAGATTTAAGTGTTGAAGCCATGATTATTCTATAGATAATACAACATTTGGTTGTGTTGGATGATGGGTAGGAAAGCGTCAGTGGAACAGAAACTTATGCCACATTTAAAATGTTTTTTGGCTGAGGACTTGGTGTGTTGTAACCTACCAGGCTATTGACTAAGAACAAGAATGATTCTTTCATCCAACATGATTATAATGGGCCAAATGGCCCTTAGTGTTATAAGTATCTAAGATATGGGGATCAGGAAGAAAGGTAGATTTGTGATAGAGAATCAGCCTGGCAGTCATTTAGTGGTCTTTTATTTTGTAATGTATCTGTTGGTCTTAATTAAAATCATATGGTGTCTTTAAACCCTTTAATATATATGATTGGTCTTCTTTCAATATATATTTTCTTATGAGAATATCCAATTTATTCAATTATCATCTGATTTACTATTGATTTTCTCATTGAATAAATGTAACATTATTCTTTAGTATTTTGGTTTTGCTCTTTTTTATGTGCAGTTATTGCAGTCACTGTAGTTTTGAGGTATCTTTCAAAATAATTGAAACAATTCACACAAAACTGTAAAAAATTCTGTGTGAAAACATTGCCACGCTTTTCTCCTCTCATCTTAAACCTATGCCGAATTCTTGATTCCCCTACATTTTGGTCCATTTAAAAAAAACATTTTACACCTTTATAAAATTGTTCCTCAATCTCTTGACTTCCAAGGAATAAAGTCCTAGTCTACTCAACCTCTCCTTATAGTTCAGGAACCTCACCAATCTTTCCAGTTCAATGGTATCTTTCCTGTAACAGGGTGACCAAAACTAAGCATGATACTCCAAGTGCAGCCTCACCAATGTCTTTAGCACTGTAACATAACTTCTATACTCAATATTCTGCTAGATGAAGGCCAGCAAGCAATTTTGTATTCCTTAACAAAGGAAAGAAATATAGTGCCATGCCATCCATTTTGAGCAGTCAAGTGCCAATGATTCCCCATATGATGTCAGTTACACTTTTTCAAGGGGGCTTTGAGAACATCCTTCTTCTGCCCACTTGGAGAACTCTTGCCATGTTGGGAGTTCAAAGTAGACCGCCTATTTCAATGGTTTGGTCTCAGTCGTGCAACTGATTAGGCTTGCCTATTGGAGCCACTGTGTGTAGAGCATCTATATTGGAGACGTTGGCTTGGAAAATGACACTAACTTTGAGTTGCTTATCCTGCCAAGTGAATTCAGAATTTTATTGAATAACATTGGTGGCATCTCTATTGCTTTTAAGGTGTGGGTAGTCTAATAATGCCAATACATCTTAATTGGCTTAAGACAGTGTTGAGCCACAGAAGTATGCATAAAGAGGCTGTTAGGCTGTTCAGGAATTTTGACCCAGCATAGAGGGAGGAGGGTGGAGAAGATGGCACTCCTGCCAATTGTCTGTTCTTCTAGATGGAGGAAGCTACAGGTTTGGTTGCCCAGTAAAGCAAATATTGAACATGTTGCACAAAAGCAAGCTTGATTTTTTATTCTTTGATACCAGCTCGGAATGATCTTAGATTATCAAAAACATAGGATGTGAGTAACAAAAAATTAACTTTCATTTTACTTCTTTGAAAAACATGTTACACAGCAGTATAATATTATACAGCAAACCAAATAACGTCATGGGAAACAGTAAATATACATGTACTCAGGACCCTGGCTCTGGCTGCAAACATTCCTGTCAACTAGTGTTCTGAATCCCAACAGGCTCCAGTAATACACCCAGCCCCTCTTCCCAGATTCCAACCCCAGCAGTACTCTGGGTCATCGGCTCTGGTTGAACAATTGGCTTACACTCTGAACTCCTGAATCACATGCAGGACTTATGAGCAGGTCAGACACTGGACCATCTCATGAGGAGCAGCACCTCATATTTCACTTGGGCAGCTTACAACCCAGTGGTATGAATATTGATTCCTCTAACTTCATGTAACCCTTGCTATCCTCTCTCTCTATCTCTCTCTCTCTCTCAATCCCTCCCCATCCTTCTTCACCCACCAGTCTGATTGTCCTCCCGATTACATTTTATCTTTATGTGCCTTGTTGTCACCTTCCCTTAACTAACAATGACCTATTCTAATTTTCCTTGAACTTTCTCCCCTTTAATATCTCATTTTCACACCTTACCCTTCCATATCTGGGTCTCCCTCCTCCCTCTCAATCTGAAGAAAGGTCTCGACCTGAAATTTCATCCATTCCTTCTATCCAGAGATGCTGCCGGTCCCGCTGAGTTACTCCAGCATTTTGTGTCTATCTTCAGTGTCAACCAGCATCTGCAGTTCCTTCCTACACACTTTCTGAACAATTGGATACCAGTATCGAGAGTTTTTTCTGTATGTATATTCAAGCGCATCAGAAAGGTGTTCCAGCATCACAGGGACTGCCAGAATTTAAACTGTTAACAAGGCATTGCATTCATTTCTGCTCTCCAACAATCTCCAACAATCAATCATCCTTTCAACATTCAATGCTGCCTCACAGCTACTTCTATTACATTATCAGTTCTCAAGCTGCCAATGTGTTTGCTGCTGGAGGCAGAATCCAACCATAGGGCAGGAGCTGTACCAGGAGATCACCGAAGCACAGCAGGCTCCAAAATTCGGCAGGTACCAGAGTGAAATGCTGGACTGGATAAAACTGCTACCCACAAAATGTATAAAGATTCTTCAACATTTTCCGCAGATGTCTATAGTTCCAACGTATTGAAATAGAACTAGCACCGCTAGTTTTCCACATTCTCCAGGCATGCTGCCTGACCCACTACATTATTCCAGCATTTCATGTCTTTCATTGGTAAACCAGCATCCGCGGTTCCTTGTTTCTAGCCTTCACATAGCCGTGCTTCCTTAATGAACACAGATAAAGGATGTTGGGACACGAGGGGGGAAAAAGACTGGGGTATTTTGGGCAATCCTAGATAATGGCAGTTGATAGGAGCAGCAGAGGCCTCTGATGTACATTAAAACAGGGCAGGGAACAGCTGGATGATTTAATCACACCAAACTGTTCTCTGAGAAGACGTTAAACCCAACACGAGTTTGAGAGGAATTTGAAGGGAGAAAATGTCCATGCACCTCCAGGGTTGAATGGTTCATATAAAAAAAGCTTTGTCAAATTTCAAAGACAAAGACAATTTAAAAGTATTCCCAAAACACAGATAGAGCCATTCACCAGCACTGTTCAAAGTACTCTCACCCTGATTATAAAATACATTAAATAAAAAAGTATTTAAGTCTCTTGTGCCATCTCTATCTCAGTCATCACACTCCTGCTCATGTGTATAATGTATGGGCATCTGTGAACTGGACAAAGGCAACCAAAATCCAGAAACTGTGGCGGTTTATCCACCTGATTTTCAAAGCCTTTGCCATCAATAGGGCAGGCATAAGGAGACAGAAAGGAATGGTTGTCAACAGTACTCTCGGTAGAATTGCAGCCAACATTGAAGTGAAGCAGGCGTTCACTTTACGTCAGGTTCCTCCGAACTCTGATTTATAAGTTCCATTACACCATCCTCAGCATCAGATGTAGACACATTCCCTCCACTGGGATTTTCATCCATGAGGCGATTCAGTTCTTGACTTGTGCCTCCATTCTCCAGGTCACTAACCTCGGGCTCCGAGCCCGAGCTAACGTTAGGCTCTTGATCCTGCATCGTCATCAAATCAAGACCCTCTTCAGATATCACCCTGTCCCCAGCGTCCACCAAGCTGCTGCGGTTTGGAACAAAGCTGCAGATCAAACCGCCTCTACGTGTGAAATCATTCTCCTTGATCTTCAAGTACTCTATCCTCCCTGGATGAAAACAAAAATAAAATCACCATAACAAGTTGTTACAAAATATATGCTTCAAAAGACGGAAACAAATGGGGCAAAACTAACAGCTGCCAGAACCAAACGATCCATTTCCAACCACAGACAATGTGTGACACTCCTGCATCTGGTAAGAAGTTTTAAGTCCCATTCCAAAGCTATGAGCGCAAAGTCTAGACTAACTGGACAGAGTAACTCAAGGGAATGGTGCACTGCCAATTTTTCAGATGAGATGTTCGACCTCACTAGCATTTTCAGGGGAAATAACAAAAGGGTGTTCTGAACAATATTCAGCCATTAACCAATGTCGACATGAGCATTTTGTTTCTAAAACAGTCTCAGAATATCACTAAGAGAAGATTCCCATTCACTGTTGTAGTTGCTTTATTCATATCAGATACTTGTCAATCAATAAATGAATGAACACATCAATTTAGATCACGTTAATACACATTCAAACATTTCTTGTCCAGGGCATTGTTTGATTTACCTTAAATATTTCCAGAATATGAATCTCCACTACCTCCAGGGGGATCATATGCAATAATAAAACTTTGCCAAACTATTTTTCAAAAGTGTCCAAGATCGATTTAAAAGTACTATTTTGGATTTACCTCCTATACTTTAACTTCAATCCCCAAGCTACTGTAATTTATAAAGTAGAGTAGATTTATAAATTTATCAGAGAAAAAGGTACCTGACAGGAGGATTAATTGCCAAACCCATGTACTAAACTACTTGAGATCATAATAAATGGCAAATGCTACAGCTATGGCTGCCAATATTGTACAAATCGTTTCAAGGTATAATTCGAGACATAATTCCCCTTACATGTTTTTCCTCTACTTGCTAAATTTTTGTAAGGTGTCCTTGAGACTCTTGAAAGGCGCCCATAAATAAAATTTATTATTATATTATTATAATTAAAGGATAAAGTATTCTTAGAGGGCTGCTGAATATGAAAGGGTAAGGAAATAGAGAGAACCAAGGGCCTCATGTCTGGGACTTCTGCTGTTTGTGATACATAAAAATGACTTGGTCATAAACATAGACGGGTCGGTTAGTAAGTTTGCAGATGAAAAATTTATAAGAGTCATAGATAAGATAGACAGTCACAATGTAGTAGGTTGCCAGGGACGGTGCTGGAGGCAGATACGATAGTGGCATTTAGAGATTTTTTGGATTGGCACATAGATATGAAGGAAATTGAGGGACATGGATCGTGTGCAGGCAGAGATTAATTTAACTTGGTATCAAATTCCATATGGACATTGTGAGCAACAGGGCCTGTTCCTGTGCTGTACTATGTTCTCTGAGACAATGGAGACGATTACTGCGGATAGGTTACATGGAAATATTTATTTCCCCTGTATACTGTAGCATCTATATCCAAGACAACTTTTCTTCTGCGTGCCAATTTCCAAAGGATCTTTTAAGTGGTTCTTTAGGTCCAAATCAAAATCATATTCTAACTAAGTTAGCCTGTGTAATGCAAATAATGTTCCCTAATTCATAACTTGCATTATATCCAATTCATATTATGGAAAGCTGCGATAGAGCAGAGTTACCTCTACCCTGCATCACTTTGATTTCAGCCCAGGACACTTGGCTCTGGCTGGGCAAGGTAATGGAGTACAGAATCAGACTATTCAGCCCACAATTGCTGTGCCAGACATGAAGCCAAGATAAACTAATCTCAGGTTACACAAAAAAGCTGGAGAAACTCAGCGGGTGCAGCACCATCTATGGAGCGAAGGAAATAGGCAACGTTTCGGGCCGAAACCCTTCATCAGACTGAACCTAAACTAATCTCATCTGCCTGCAGATGATCCATATCCCCGAGATTGTACAAAAATGAACCAGATTGAACAGCCACTGTTGGAATGCACACAGTATTTGGGAAGGATAAAGAACGGGTCAGCAGGAAGTAAACGTGCGGTTCAAGCAGAGAGCCGACTCATATTGCACTGGCTAACACAGGAGAGGACAAACAGTGATGGCTGATCAGAGAGCCAATTAGTTTGCATAACTATTTAAACAGTTGCCTTTCAAGGAAAGGCATCAGGAAAAAATAAATTCTAACCTGTGTTCTCCTCTCCTTCCTTCTTCTCACTCAAGAAGGTTCGCTTCATCAGCAACTTTTTTACTGTGTGATATTTGTACTGGAGCAACAGTTTATCCTCTATCTCTGAATCTGCAACGCAACAATTATGGAACATTACACTTTACTGTGATATTGAGACTTCCTGCCAGAGCCTCAATTTTCCAGTCCCCAACTGAATGAAGGAACAGGCAAATTACTGGTTAACTCAATGTAAGTTAACACACTGCAATATCACCAGAAATGTGAAAAGATCGGTCGCATCTTTGAACCGGCCTTGGATCATGTCATGAAGGGTGCCAGCTGATCGCTAACAGGTCACCACCCGGGGGCGCACTTTACTGTGTATTCTGTGTTTGCGAGTGCAAATGTGGATATATGAGTGTGTGTGCCTTATTTGGTAGTGTAATGAAATACCTTACTATACACTTTAATTCTCCTTCCCATTACCACACATACCTCGGTCTTCTCCATTGTCAGAGTGAGAATAAACGCAAATTGGAGGTACAGCATCTCATATTTTGCTTGGGCAGCTTACAGCCCAGTGGTATAATTTATTTATCTCACTTCAAGTAGCCCTGGCATTCCCTCCCTCCCTCTCTCTCTCTCCCCCCCACCCAAGTCACACTAGCTTCTCGTTTTCACCCAACAATCAGTTTGCAATGGCCCGTTTCCTTTATCATCGTTACTTTTTTGCATATCTTTCATTCATTGTTCTTTATCTCTCCACATCACCGTCTATATGTCATTTCCCATATCCCCAACCAGTCTGAAAGGTCTCAACACAAAACATCACCCATTCCTTCTCTCCAGAGATGCTGCTGTCTTGCTAAGTTACTCCAGCTTTTTGTTTCTACCTTGCTATACATACTCTGTTGTCTAAATCCGGTTATTTACCAAACACAATGAGTCAAAAGACAATGGGTTCAAGGTACAATGTAGACATCTGAGAATATAATTTCAAAAGAAACTGTAGCACAGCCCTGAGTGAGCACTATGTTGTTGATGGAGCACTTTTTTCCTCCAGATAAGTTAATAAAATGAAATTCCTTTTCATCGCTTCTTATTTATTCTTCAATCAATAATTAAGGATACTCCACCAATGCAAGGGCAGGACAGTGGTGCAGCGGTACAGCATCAGAGACCGGGGGTCGATCCCGACTACAGGTGCTTGTCTGTACAGATTTTGTACATTCTCCCTGTGACCTGCATGGGTTTTCTCTGAGATCTTAGGTCTCCTCCCACACTCCAAAGACGTACAGGTTTGTGGGTTAATTCGCTTGGTATAAATGTAAAAGTGTGTGTCTGTTAGTGTTAATGTGTGGGGATCTGTGTGCAGTGCGGACTAGGTGGGCTGAAGGGCCTGTTTCCATGCTGTATCTCTAAACTAAAATAAACTGAACCCCCAACAGCCGCTCCTATTCTGGCTTAGTAACTTGCTCTGCATTAATTGGTCACCACAAGTAGTACATTATACAACCAAAGATTTCAAGAGCGAGTGGCATTTGGAATATTTCGCCATACAAAGTGGATAAATAACATTAGGTCTATTTGTCCAATTGAAATATACAAATACATTAGAAGTATAGACTTTAATAAATCAAACCGTTTTTTTCATCCTGATGGTTATTTTGCCTTTTGGCTCTTTTATAAAGCTTTCTGTCCATCCCCTCAACAAAAGACCCAAGGGGCTTCTCAAAGGCCTGTAGGAAAAAATGATCAATGGTGTCCTTGCTGGCAATGACAAATCCTATGCAGAAATTTTTTTTTTTTAATCCTGATGATGTCCCAGAAACTGCAGATGCTGGTATACAAAAAATGACAGTGCTGGAGTAACTCAGTGGGTCAGGCAGCATCTCTGGAAAACATGTTTTTAAAACAAGTCACACTCACCTGGCTCAGAAGTCTCTTCAAATATCACACATGTTCCCAGGACATCTGTAACAAAATAGGCAGTGCAAATTAGTAGCAATTCAGCAATTGACACGGGTATACACACACATTAAAACCTTAGTTTGCTTTTTGGTGCATACTTTCCCTGGCAGTTACCACGATTTCATCTCCCTTCAACAATCTGTTGTTTCATACAATAAACAAGTTAAGCAGAAATCCTGATGATGTGTTACACCCAAAAGAGGCATAAATAGGAAATTGAAGCAATTGTTTGAGGTTTTTCCATTCTTTATTAAACAACTCATGCATGGCAATCCTCACAGCTGAACTGCTCCACTTTGGATACTCTCCAGATGCTGGATGTCAGCTAAAACACCCTTCAACTCTTTCTTATGTGATAGTAAGGCAGCATTTAGTCTTTCTCAGTAACCCACCTGATTGCTGTACTCTATTGTGAAGCTATTCCCATTGGTCCGTCAGATAGGATGCCCCAGTGTTCAAGGTCATAAAATGCTATTGATCATGCTCAGGATTTTGCTGGCATTTAGGACCTGAAACTGGTCCATGTGACATATTCATCCACACCACCAAACAATGCAGTGACATCCACACACTCTGCCCCAGAAACACAAAGTAGTAAAATACTGGCCTTCATACTCTCCAGCAAAAACACATCTGTCCACCTGCATGATAGGCTGCTCAGTATCTATACCCTGGGGAGAAAAAAGGAAAGGTTAAATGCTTGTGATGAATTAGACATTGTTTAAGTAAACCCAATTGAGCAGACCTCATAAAACCCGAATCTACTTAACAGTCACAGGACTACAAATCAGCTAGAAACAAAAATAATAAAATCCATCTAGTTAGCTTTGTGTTCCATGTGTTACTTGATACAACAGTAGTGACATAATGAACTAATGACAGCAATGCTATCTCTTTTCCCCACAACACTTACGGACATGACCAGTAAACTCCACAAGCTGGAGCCTTGGAGCATGGGACAAAATACGCCTGCTCTCTCATCTGGGGTATTGCTATACATTGCAGAATTCAAATGTTCATGCTGTTGGGATGCAAGCTATCCAAGAAGAATACAATGTGCTGTTCCTCTTGTTTAAGTGCAACAGAGAAGGCCTAAACAACTCATGCAGTACTTTATCACCCACTTACCACAATTTTGCATTCATTCCTACACTTCAAAAGGAAATCTGGGTCGATAATCCCTGACAGTTCCACTACCACCAGTTGTTCCTGTGGAGATTGGAAAGGAATAGTTAGACACTCGACGGTGACATCAATATCAAATAAAGAGGGGCTACCTTTGAGGAGAAAAGTTTAAAAGAGATGAGGGGAAAGTATTTTTTTACACTGAGAGTGGTGGGTGCCTTGAATACCCAGGTGTGATAGTGCAGGTAGATAAAATAGTGACATTTAGGAGATTGGAAAATTGGTATGCAGGAAATGGATGGATACAGATCTCATGCAGGCAGCAGAGATTAGTTTGACTTGCCATCATGTTTGGCACAAACATTGTTGGCTGAAGTATTTTCCTGTGCTATACTATTCTCTGTTCCAAACAACCAGGACATGTCTAACTAGTCATCACCCCTTTAGTTCCTGCACTATAGTGTCCCTTCATTTTGGCATTCAAGCCTGTGGAGTAAGATTTAAATCCATAACCTACTGACCCAAAAACATTGTACTCTGGTTCTTCTTATGATGAAGATGCATGACCCAAAGGGTTAAAAAAGGGGAAAGAGAGCAGAAAATTCCATAAGTATAATTGAGATAATAACAAATCAATACATCTCGTGGCACCCTCTGTCAGATATGCTGGCTGCAAAGCCCGAACCGCTTGATCCACAAGTCAACACGTATTTTGCTAGGCAAAATGTGTGGGAAGGGACTACAGATGCTGGTTGACACCGACGATAGACACAAAAAGCTGGAGTACCTCAGCGGGTCAGACAGCATATCTGGTGAAAAGGAATAGGTGATGTTTCAGGTCGAGACCCCCGAGAGTCGGGGGGGGGGGGGATAGATTGGAGATTGCAACCTTCGCGTGTTGCAATTAAACCTTCCCTGTTTCTACGAATGCCATCAGTCTGGCGTGCACAATCAAATAGAACAAGTTGTCCTACAACTTTAGGCTGTGCACGCCAAACGCAAGAAGAAGAGGGGAGAGGGAAACGAGAGATTAGAAAAGTTACATCGAACAATTGACTGAAAGATGTGTAACAGGACAAATCTAGGGCCGGCTCTAGTCCTTCCGCCACAGGTTTGAACCAAATCTGAGACCAATTTTATCGGCTGACTCCATGATCCCGACCCGAAACCTCGCTTGTCCCACAAAGTCTCCCATTGGCATCAGTGACGGGGAACCAGCCCGGGGCTGAGAGTCTGCATGTAATCGTCAGCACGTCTCGCCTCACCTCCTCTTCCCAGTCGCCGTCCTCCCCCCGCGGCGACAGCGACAGCCCCTTCCCAGCGACCTGCGCCGCCATCTTGCTTCTATTCCTCCAGCGCGACCAATCAAATACCGAGCTATTCCTCCAGTGCCGTTAATCGATCGTCGATCTGCACCTCCAGTCGTGTTCGTGCCCGTTCCTCCAGGGATGCAAATCAAACGTCGATCGAATCATTCAGGACGAGTCCACAAATTAGACAGCAAAGATACTATAGGGTGATTTCACTAAAGGTCACTGGAGCGTAGATCCGCACCCACGTGACCAAAATTCTCAAGTGGAGGACACTCGAGGGTTCGGTACATGTTAGTGGATGGGAAAAAACGCATTTTCTCACCCGTTAAAAACATAGAAAACGGCGAGGTTGTGAGCTGCAATTTACTGTGCCAGTCGGGGTGACCATGAGGCACAGCTACCTAGATTTACAGGGAAAAAAAAGATAGCAAGTAAGGTAAATTCAAGAGGGAACTGAAGGTACTAAAGCGGCGGAAATGAACAGCCGACATTTTCCGTGGATATTTAAAGGTCCAAAATATCGGGAATTATCGCGTTTGCTCGCTGAATTTATCAAAAGTAAGGCATTATTAACTTACTTTTGATAAATTCAGCGAGCAAACGAGATAATTCCTGATATTTTGGACCTTTAAATATCCACGGCAAATGTCGGCTGTTCATTTCCGCCGGATTGGCACCTTCAGTTCCCTCTTGAATTTACCTTACTTGCTATCTTTATTTTTTCCTGTAAATCTAGGTAGCTGTGCCTCACGGTCACCCCGACTGGCACAGTAAATTGCAGCTCACAACCTCGCCGTTTTCTATGTTTTTAACGGGTGGGGAAATGCGTTTTTTCCCATCCACTAACATGTACCGAACCCTCGAGTGTCCTCCACTTGAGAATTTTGGTCACGTGGGTGCGGATCTACGCTCCAGTGACCTTTAGTGAAATCATCCTATAGAAAGAGGCAAATGTAAAGCGACCATTTACAAGAGGAGAGGGACAGTTGGCGATATCAGTGGTCAGGACAATTCTGGAGTTTATGATTAAGAAAGTCGCAACAGGGCACAAAACACAATGGGATGAATGGAAGTCACACCCGTTGGACAAGTCTGTTTTTTCTGAGGTCGCAGTTGGCAGCAAAGATCTTTGGTTGGCAGCAGACTGGATAAAGGTGAACTAGGGCCTGCAGATGCTGGAATCTGGAGCAAAAATAGATTACTGAATTTAGGCACCATACAAGAAGCTATTAGATAATGTAGTTTGGAGGGCATGGATTAAGGATTCGTTAACAGATAGAAAACAGATCCTAGGAATAAAAAGGTAATAACTGGGTTTGAGGCCAACAACCAGTGGGGTGCTACAGGGTTCATGCTGTGGTCTAGTTATCCCAAACATGATAATTGAAATGAAGTATGATTTAGGGGGTTGCACTTAAGGTCATCGGGTCAAAGGGCGTGACGCAGGGAGCAGCTCAATCCTTCTGGAGGACGTGGCAGCCTCCGGCATACACAGTTAAACACACGAAGTGCGTACTTTCTTACTTGTTAAAAACAGCCGAAATGGTCAATACACCGACACCACCCCCCTCGACATCCCCCCCGGCCGCGGGGACAGACGGCCCGGGGTCCGCGAGTGTGGAACCAGTCATCGTGGAGTCCGCATGCTGGGATAGAAGACGGTCCGGCTGTACTGGCAGCCATAGTAAGTGCTTACTTGACGTTCACCGCGTGTACTCCAGAAGGCGTTGCGTGGCAACAGTACGGATCACGGGTCGTGACCTCGACTGCCTTGCAACCTCCGTACATCCATGGTTGAGCTTTGTCGGAGATGTGATTGACCTGGACAAGCTAATGTATCCACGTTGGCTGAAAGCACAAGACTAGCTGACTTAATTGAAGTGGATGCTGAGCGGGTCCAGGAAGATATTGATACGTTGAGGGAATAGAGACCAGAAAAGCAGATGGAATGTAACCTGGAAAAATGACACATTATCCATTTTGGTGGGAAAAAAGTCGCAAGATTAAAAGGTTTTGCTATTCAGAGTAACCTCAGTGTCCATGTACACGAATCACTGTAAGTTAGCATGCAGATGTACTAAGTATTTAAGAAGGTAAACGGTATTCTGGCCTTTATTTCAAGAGATTAAATAGAGAGTGGAAATATTTTACTGCAGTTATATAGATCCATGGTGTGACTATAGCAAGAACCATGTGTACAGGTCTGACCTCATTAAAGAAGGAAGTATTGGGATAAAGAGATAAGTAATAAAGGTTTAATAATGTAATAAAGTAACAAACCCACTGACTCCCACAACTATCTCGACTACACTTCTTCCCACCCTGCTTCCTGCAAAGACTCTATCCCCATCTCCCAATTCATCCGTCTACACCGCATCTGCGCCCAAGATGAGGTGTTCCATACCAGGACATTTGAGTTGTCCTCACTCTTTAGGGAACGGGGGTTCTCCTCTCGCATCATAAATGAGACCCTCACTCGTGTCTCCTCGGTACCCCGAGCACCGCCCTTGCTCCGCCTCCCCATAGTCGCAACAGAGACAGAGTTCCCCTAGTCCTTACCTTTGCATACAACACATAATGCTCCAAGATTTCCACCACCACTAGCCACATTTTCCCATCTCCACCCCTTTCTGCCTTCTGCAGAGACCGTTCCCTCCGCAAGTCCCCGGTTAACTTATCCCTTTCCACCCAAACCACACCCTCCCCTGGTACCATCCCCAGCAACCGCAGAAGATGCACCACCTGTCGCTAACTCTCCTCCCTCAACTCTGTCCAGGGACCCCAACAGACCTTTCGGGTTAGGCAGAAGTTCACCTGTACTTAATCCAACCTCATCTACTGTATCCGTTGTTCAAGATGTGGACTTATACATCGGCGAAACCAAAAGTAGACTGGGCGATCGTTTCGCCGAATACCTTTGCTCAGCCCGCCTGAACTTACCTGATCTCCCGGTTGCCGAAGATTTTAAATTTCCTTCTCATTCCTACACAGACCTTTCTGTCCTAGGTCTCCTCCATTGACAGTGACTAGTGAGGGTAAATGCAAACTGGAGGAACAGCATCTCATATTTAGGTTGGGCAGCTTGCAGCCCAGTGGTATGAATATTGATTCTCTCACTTCAGGTAGCCCAGGCATTCCCTCTATCTCTATCCCTCCCTCACCCAAGTCGCACTAGCTTCTGGTTTTCACCCTACAAATAGCTAACAATGGCCTGTTTCCTTTATCATCGTTACTTTTTGGCATATCTTTTACTCATTGTTCTTTATCTCTCCACATCATTGTCTTGATATGTCTTGTTTCCCTTATCCCAAACCAATCTGAAGAAGGGTCACGACCTGAAGCGTCACCCATTCCTTCTCTCCAGAGATGCTGCCTGTCCCGCTGAGTTACTCCAGCTTTTTGTGCCCATCTTCAGTAATAAAGGTTTACCAGGTTGACAACTGTGGAGATTATACCATGCAGAATTTAGAAGAATGCAGGTGAGCTCACTGAAATGTGAAAATTAGAAACTTGACATGATTGATGCTAAGTTGATATTTTCCCTGGCTGGGGTGTCCAGAAATGTGGTCACACTCTCAAAATAAGAGGATGAGAAGGATTTTTTTTACCAGAGGATTGCAAATATTTCTGACTCTGGAGACATTTCAGCTGATATATTGGCAATGTACCATAAAGTGGTCATGGAATTTGTTTATTATGATTTTGGAGATGTCCACATTTGAATTATCTGATTCACTTAAAGTTACTTTCAACATATTTTCAAATTGTTGGGTATATTCGGCATTGGTAAGGTCAATGCCCTTGTGCAGCAATGTTATAACATTGGTGTAAAATATATTTGAATCTTTGTTGTAAACTGGCAGTAGAATGTTAGTTAGGGGCTAATGGACAGGTGACATTTGTACCTTGGTTTTGGACGTATAAAGCAGTGTTAAATATTTAAGGTTTATGGTAGGCCCCAGTATTGACCTAATTGACCATTTCTGTCATCGGAGCTTGTGGATCCTGTGGATCAGCGGTGACTTTATCTGCCAGTGTCTAAACAAGCACAATAAAGCAGGGAATCCTACTAATTTCATTGTAGTGTATCAATACATGATTCCAAGAAGATCAGTAGGTGAGAATCGACATGATGCCAGACAAAGGTAAGGCAGCAAACTGGTAGATAACCACAATGAATTACAAGAATGTAAATGAACTCCAGCAAACTGATAATCCCGTGGACACAAATTGCTGGAGTAACTCAGCAGGTCAGGCAGCATCTCTGGTGAACATGGATAGGTGACGTTGCGGGTCGAGACCCTTCTTTGGGCTCCTTATTAGTGAAGCAGGTTTGTGGGACAATTGCCATCGCCAGCCGGGGGCTTTGACTTTGACTCTGACATCGGGGGGGGGGGGAGAGTGCAGTGGAGAGACAAGTTTATTTGGCCTTCCATCACAGCTATATGATGGATGTTTATGTTAAATGTAATTATTGTTGTGTCTGGGGTCTATTTGTATGTAATGTATGGCTGCAGAAACGGCATTTCGTTTGGACCTCCAGGGGTCCAAATGACAATTAAATTGACTCTGACTCTGACTCTGGGAGTGCACATTAAAAGGGTATCCATCACCAACTCACTGTTTCTACCAAATTATTATTATTTTTTTAAAATTTGAAATAAAAATAAGAAAATGCTGGAAATACTCATCAGACCTTGCAGCACTGTGATGCCTGACCTATTCAGTATTTCCAATGTTTTCAGCTTTTATTTCAGATGTCCGGAATCAGTATTTTTAATTTTCTTTAAACTTCTTAAGAATTTGTCCAGTTCCCTTTTGAAGAACTGCAGGGAGATTAGTTTTCATGCACCATGTGGTAAACTGTTCCAAAGTACAGTCACTCTCTGTGTTAATGGGAAGGAAGAGAAATACTGCTGAGATATCGAATGGCCATACTCTTTATGTTCACAAGTTACAATCATGTCTGTGAATGCCCATCGCAATAACGAACATCAAACAACTGGAGATGCTGGAAATCGGAAATAAAAACAAAATTCAAGAACCACTTTGCAGGTCAGGCAGCCTCTCTGGGGACATGGGGAACATTTTTCATGAAGGATCTCAGACCTGAAACTTTAAGTATTTCTCTTTCGACAGACATTGCTTGGCCTGCTGAGTATTTTTTAGAATGTTCTGCTTTTATACCAGGCAGAATAAGCTATGCTGCTTGCTGGTCAAAATATTTTTTCTCACCACCTCGTTAATATTTCTGCAGTGAAAATAAAGCCAATTTCTGGAGATTAATCCTCAAAGATTGTTCATAAATACTTTGTTGCCTTGGTAATTTGGTAATGACCTTGTGCTTTGATTATTGATGCACAGCAAGTGTTTATGGCTGTCCTGCCCTGATGACTGAAGAATGAACAATGATCTTGAAAACTGAGACACGGCTTGGCAAGTTTTCAAACAGATCATTATGAGTGTGAGCTTGGATTGGACTCTCGAACAGTGAGAGATCTTGAACTGACGACCAAACTGAATGTAACGCACAAAGTGCTGGAATAACCCTGCGGATCAGGCAGCTTCTGAGGAGGGAATGGATAGGTAACATTTCGGGTCGGGACCCTTCTTCAGACCCAGTCTGAAGAAGATTGGATCTGAAGAAGGATCACAATCTGAAATATTACTTATCCATTCCCTCCACAGATGCTGCCTGGCCTGCTGCATTACTCGAGTACTTTGTGTTTTACTCAAGATTCCAGCATCTGCGGTTCCTTGTGTCTCTGTTGAACTTAGTGCAATTGACATGCAATGTCAGCTGTGACTCAGTTGGTGGCGCCCCTGAGCCAGGAATTTACATATTCAATTCCACTCCAGAAATTACATCATGTTAATCTGGCATGGTGAAAATGAATATACTGGAAATATTCCACATGGCAGGCAACTTCAATGTGGAGTGAAACAGTTAATATTTCATGTTAATGACCTTGCATTAAATTGATCAACTTGGAACATTCGAGCTGTGCTGAAGGGCTTGTTTCTGTGCTATATTATTCTAGGACTATTAACTGTCTTTTACTGCCTATAGATTCCATGAAACCTGCTAAATATTTGCAGCATTTCCTTTTAATTGAAGTTAACCGGCCACTGTAAATTGTTCCTGGTGTCTAGGGGATTGATAGAATCATAGGGGGAGATGATCAGAGATCCCATCAGAACTGCCCCTCCATCGACTCTTTTAAGTCAAGACTAAATACTTATCTATACTCCCAAGCCTTTCCTGACGTCCTCTGAGTGAGGGCTACATGTATATATGTATGTAGTTTGTTTTGTTGTGCTATTCTTATAACAAATGTAAAGCACTTTGGCCAACGAGAGTTGTTTTTTAAATGTGCTATATAAATAAATGTGACTTGACTTGACTTGTATGGTGGATAAAAATGGGATTCATATAGGATTAGGGTAAATGGGCGGTTGATGGTAGGTGCTGACTCAATTAGCTGTTGGGCTTGTTTCCATGGTGTAGCTCTCTATGACTTTATTTCTCTGCAATATTCTCTGCAATATTTGACAATTGAATCTTGTCTGACACTGCAGTGCAGTAACGAGGAAGTGTGGGCTATCTTTTCCATATTATTAAAGATCCTATGGCAGCCTCACAAAGAGCAAGGGAATTATCTCTCCTGGTCTGGCCTAGAATTGCCCATGCATCAACATTATCTGGTCATTAACACATTGCTCATTGTGGGCCTTGTGTAACGATTTAACTGCTGTGCTTGTTGCACTATAACAGTACTGTAACTGTAAAGTATTTGGAACATGCAATGTATTTTTGTTTTATCTCCTGAGGTCAAGAAAGACACCATATAAATAGAAGTCTCTCCTTTTAGGGACTAATGCCACTTAATTTTCACACAGTAATGTCAGCCAATAGCCTTGAGATATATGGCCTAATAATAATTTTATTTAGCAGTATTGATTGTTGACCAAGACCAAAGAGTATCTCCTTTGAGCATGGACCATAGATAATGTCCTTCTATAGAGGGCAAAGGTCAGCTTGGTTAAGCATTTTATTCAAAAGTTGACTCCTTGAACGATGCAGCCCTCAGCAGTGCACTGGAATGTCAGCAAACTATATACAGTCACATCTCCAAAGGGGGACTTGTTTTGACTAAGTGGTAGGGGTGCTTTCACTGAAGCACGACTATCAGCTGACAGATAATTTTCTTTGGTTTGTGATTTACACAAAAATCCCACACCATAGGTTCAGAGACAGCTCCTTTACTACAACCATCAGGTTCTTGAAGTGAACTGTATAACTCTAATCCTAGAGAAGACACAGTGTGCTAGAGTAGCTCAGTGGGTCAGGCAGCATCTCAGGAGAACATGGATTTCAGGTCAGGATCCTTCATCAGACTGATTGTAAGGAGGGGTTAGATGAAGAAAGCTGGAAGAGAGGAGTGGCAGGAAAAAGCTTGACAGGTAATAGGCCAACACTGATGAGGAGAGTTATTTGATAGGCAGATGGGTGGACAAAGGCCAGAGATGGAAGGACAGAAGGTATGAGACAAAAGGATTGAAGAGTTGCGAATTGTGAAGCTAGAAGAAATAATGTAAGTTGATGGGGAGGAGGAGGGGAGAAATAAATGCAGATCCAGGTGGAGCACAGGGGAGAAGGGGAGAGGGAAAAAAGAAGGGTTTAAGGGGGAAGGAGGGGGAGGGTTGTGTCATGACCTTCTGACTCTAATCCTACCTCAGCGAAGGATCACTAAGGACCACTTCTTGCACCACCATGGACTTATCTTCCACGTGATTGAACCAATGGCTCGATTTTTGCAATCATTCTTTTTGCTGTCCTGTGGCATTTATGTGTAATTTATATACAATTCATATTTTGGTGTATGCTGCTGCAAGCAGAGATTTTCATTGCATCTGTAGCTCATCATATTTACATAAAATCGACCTGAAGCATTGGTGACCGACTGTGAATGACTAGACAGGTCAACCTAAGACCTTGAAGAGATTGTCAAGTCAGGTTTAATGTCATTTGCACAAGTACAGTGAGGTGCAGCTGCAGTGAAAATCTTTCTTGCAGCAGAATCACAGGCGCCACATGTACTCCAATAAGGTGAGATGGTGATCTGAGCGCCGCAGTGTGCCAGAGAATTGTGGTTTAATCGAGAGAATCTGGTGGCTAAGGTGATGATGCAGATGACAACCAGAAGGTGTAGTTTATACAGCAACTTTTTATCATTGTAAGTTTTCCAAAACAATTCCAAGTGAATGAAAGACATTACAATGTTGGGCTGATGATGAAAGATAAAATCACTTTAGAATTCGTTTTCAGTTCCTACCATACACAAAGAGAGGGAGATAAAGAAATTGAACAAAATGAAACTGATTTTCCAAAATATTTAGTTTAGTTTCCTACATAAGGAAATAAATAAAAAATGTAATTTATTACTTAAGATTTATGTGGTAGTTTAAAACCATGTCTTATCCAATATTAGAAATGTTTTTTAAAATAAAACATAATTATGACAGTTGAGATCATAGTCACTAATCAAATCTTAATAAATTGAACAACCATAATTTCAGCAAATATATATATATACCTGTATATATTAATAAATACCTTTATCTTTAATCGGTTTCATTAACATTCCTTATTTTAGGTGGCTAGTCATAACCTACTAGGGTTATGAAGCAAACTCTTGGTTACCTTTCCTGTGTCCACAACTAGAGAAACACAGTTAACAATGTCATGAAGCAGAAGATATATTTTGAAAGACAGATCAGAGGAATTTTGGTGTCAGCACAAATATCAAGCTCTTTATCTTCTCATAATTGCTGGAATTGGTGCTAAAAACAATGACTGTATGTTAGTCCGAATAATTCCATTCTCACCCTCATCTTTCCCCAATTTATGCTGTCAAATTCGAATAAGATTCTGAGTTAGAAAGTGGTCAGACGTACAGTCAATGACAATAAGTAAAGCTTTCTGTGCTGATCTTGTAGGAAACCCGATAATGACCATGCGTGTTATTGTAGACAGGAAAATGTAGTTAGTAACTCCATGCTCCTCTGCAGTGTTATCTATTTTGTGACCATCTCCATTGTGTTCTTTGATGAAAACAGAACCAAGGGTACTTAGGAATTATTCTTGGTGAAGAAAACCATCTGAAAGTGACGGACTGTTGCAAGGTGGCATTCTAACTATTATTAATGTGCATACAAAGTCATATTTTTCTGCGAAATAGCCTTTCTGGCCATGGCCATAAAAATGTATGTGTCAATTGATATTCATTCAGAAAATATTTCCAAAATAATTATTTGAACGTCTCAACTATGAAATTACAACTCTTTTCTTAAATTCTTTAATTTGTGCGCTTCAGGATGTTTCATTAAAATTGTGCTTGTTACATCCTGATTTTCTGACTATGGACATTCTTCAGTGAGATTAGTTCTCCGTTTTTTTTAATGACATCGCCATTGTTGAAAACTAGAGATCTTTTCAAATTGAATCTCGTCAGTGACCAATGTTCGGAAAATAAACCCAAACTACAGAGATTGCCAGGTCCTTGTGGGTAGCTGTAGGTCTTTGTGGAATCTAGGTGAGTGGAGAAGGATGTTAGTTCTCTCGTTGCTTCAAAATCCAGCCCATGATTGACCCTTGAGACTATGTGCCAGTCAGCAATCGTTCTGGTCTCCTGTCGTCTTTAGGATTGAGTTCACGTGACTGGTGCAGTCCTTTTGTTGATTTCCCAAATGTGGGGCTTGGTGATCAGTTAATTTACAGTAATTCTTCATGAACAACATGGGAAAACAAACCAAGCAGCTAATGCCCAGGAGAGGAGCAGGTGCCCACTAGCTTATAACATTCCTTCATATACCAGCCTATACCAAAAAATCTACCAGACTTTACGAGAATGATCCAGGGAATGATTGGGTTAAACATATGATGAGCGTTTGACGGCACTGGGCCTGTACTCACGGTAATTTAGAAGGATGAGGGGGGACCTAATTGAAACTTACTGACTAGTGAAAGGCCTGGATAGAGTGAACGTGGAGAGGATGTTTATGCTCGTGGGAGAGTCTAGGACAAGAGGCCATAGTCTCAGAATAAAAGGGTGTACCTTTAGAAAGGAGATGAGAAAGAATTACTTTAGTCAGACGATGGTGAATCTGAGGAATTAATTTCCACAGATGGCTGTGGAGGCCAAGTCAGTTGATATTTTTAAGGTGGTGACTGACAGATTCTTGATTAGTACAGTTGAAGGGGCGAAGGCAGGAGAATGGGTGTTGAGTTAGATCAGCCATGATTGAATGGCGGAGTAGGCATGATGGGCCGAATGGCCTAATTCTGCTCCTTGAACTTATGAAACCATTGACATTGATGTGGGAATTAATTTACTGAGTGATATTGCGGTGATTGATTACAAATTCAAGTGAATAAAAAATTAAAATTCATGCAATAAGTAATGAATTATCCTGTAATTTTTTAAAAAATCAACCATCTTTAGGTATTGACTAAGTTCAGGGATGTTTATTCAGATTGTGTTTTATCTTCTACAATTTAGGATCTTTTGCTCTGGGTTGAAGATAACAAGTACATTTTTTGAATCCGCATTTGAGATTATGTTGGTGGAGGTGCCTCAAATAGTACCGAGGTGTTGTGAACTGCGCCTGATTAAGTAAATTATCAAATCCTGCTGTCAAATGAAAAGTGATCATTCAATAAATACTTGATCCAAAACATACGTTTGCCTATTGGGAATTAGATGTAAGGTTGCAGGAGAACAAGAGGAATAATTCTGCAACATGTGTTGTGATCATACGAAAAATTGAATCGGGATGACTTTTGGCATGTGGAATTGCAGAATTAATCCCCAGAACATTAGTCATTGACGATGTTGATCTTATTAGACTCTTGATTTAATGAAGGCAAAGGGAGAGTTTTTAAATATTTAAATGGGGTTAGAGAGACTTGCCATCAATTACAATGTGTCAGGAAACGTTCCTAATTATCCAGAGTTCCTAAGAACCTCCATTGTCATGAATCTGGTACCCATGACATCAGATCATTGGACTTCAGTCACCAAGGAATTCCAACAACCACTTTTCCAATTATTCTTAGACGTTTACCACAATTTGGGGAAAATAGTAAGATAAATTCTACGATGTGAAAATGTACCCATGTGTTAACAGGCCTTGTAGCAGCAACGTTTGGCAAATTCAAAGGTCAGTGCATTCAAGAATCAAGGTGCAAAATTCAATGCCCTTTTGGAAAGGTGCCAGTCACTTTGTTGGATCAGATTGTCAACTCAGATTTCTGTCTGAATGAGTTATTAGTTAGTCGGGTGAGATTGGTATTTTGTTAGAACTAAAGCCAAAACCAAAACCAGTGATTTTGCAAATATGAAATTTTAAATAAGCAGAAAATTCTGGAGATCACCAGTAGATCAGGCAGTATTTGTTGAGAATGAGAGAGAGAAACCAAGTGAACGTTTTGGTTTGATGACCTTTCATCAGAACTGGAAACATGAGAAAACAAGTGCGTTTGTTTGAATCATATTGAGCATGTTTCTCATTGAGGAGGGAACATAGGGAAAGACTGTGAGCGGGATGAGTGTTGGACTGGGCAGGTTCCAAGTGTTGCTGATGCTGTCTAAGAGAGGGTGATGGTGAAACCTGGTAGAATGAGATACAGGGACACATATCTGACCAGATACTCTGATTGATGAAATGCACATGAGCAGACTTGGTACTATTCTCCAAGTCCGCGCTGTCAGTGGGGGACTTCGCCGAGCAGAAGTACCATCTGGACATAAGACCGTGCACCACCCAGACCTTTTATTGCCAAAAACCATTTCGCATCTTTGCAATGAATCTCCATTGGCAAGAATATCCAAAGTAAATGAAAATATAAGAAACAGTTGGAAATGTGAAATTAAAACAGAAAACGGATAAGAACACTCAGCAAGTCAGACGGCGTCTGTGGAAAGAGGAATAGTTAATGTTTTGGGTCCTTGACCCTTCATCGGAATATCTCAGGTATAATCCTGTGTTGATTTGGCTAGACTGTAGCCTGCCTGATTGGATATTTCGTTGACTCAAGTATAAAGGACATATTTAAAGGAGGTCTCCAAGATAAGAATTTCATAGACAGGGTGGTAGTTATATAGAACAAGCTGCCAGCGGAAGTAATGGAGGCAGATACAATTACAACATTTAAAAGGCATTTGATTCGGAAAGAAATAGAGGGATATGGGCGTAACATAGCCAAATGGGATAACATAGCCAAATAGTATAAATAGGCATCATGATCAGCATGGAAGAGTTGGACCAAAGAGCCTGTTTCTTGCTGTGTAACACCATGACTCCATGACTTATAGCATGAAGATTCACACAATACCACCTATTGCAGGAGGACGAGGAGTGATCTTGTTGAGGTGTATAAAATCATGAGAAGAAGAGATCCGGTAGATGCAGAATCTCTTGCCCAGAGTTGGGGAGTCTAGGACCAGAGAACATAGGTTCAAGGTGAAGGGAAAAAGATTTAACAGGTATGCGAGGGGTAACTTTTTCACACAAAGGGTGGTGGGTGTACGGAACAAAATGAAAAATGAAATGATTCAATTTATTGTCATTGTCAGTGTACAGTACAGAGACAACGAAACTTTTTAGCATCTCCCACAACAGGGTCGCGGTGTGCCCGCGGCCGCCGTACGGAACAAGCTGCCAGGACACAACGGTATGCAGTCCAAGCGGGATTTGACCGGGCAGGGACTAGCCCATTGTGCAATGTAGGAAGTAGTTGAGGCAAATGCAATGTATAAGAAATAGTTAGATAGGTACATGGATAGGACAGGTTAGGAGGGATATGGCCAATTGCAGGAAAGTGGGACTAGTACCTGTTAGCTGGGACATGTTGGCCGGTGTGGGCAAGTTGGGCCATACGGCCTGTTTCCATGGCATATGACTCTATGATTCTATCACTATTGAAGATTACTCCATCTCGGCTGTTCCTTGGATACTGGGCAAAGCAACCTGATTTAATAGGGAAGCGTGTGAGGATTTATTGTTGTTGCTTTTCACAGCTCACTAGGACCAATATCAGAGACTAAAAGGCCGCTGCAATTGGGACACGCAACCTAATCTCCCTTGTTGTTGTTGAACAACGTTCACTGCCACTTGTTATCAACAGCCTCCAAGTTTCCATAGAGGAAACGTCGCGGAGAAGATGCCACTTCTGTTCAAGCCAATAAACAATTGTTACAAAGGTAGCCAAAAGTGCTGGAGAAACTCAGCGGATGCAGCAGCATCTATGGAGCGAAGGAAATAGGCAACGTTTCAGGCCGAAGGGTTTCGGCCCAAAACATTGCCTATTTCCTTCGCTCCATAGATGCTGCTGCACCCGCTAAGTTTCTCCAGCACTTTTGTCTATCTTCGATTTTCCAGCATCTGCAGTTCCTTCTTAAACAGTGGTTACAAGTTTAGTCCCTCCTTCATCAAGAACCTCCTTCAGAAAAATTAAGAGTTTAGGTTAATGTATTAACCTGGCTCTATTCTGATATTCTGTCTACAATCCTGTCCAGTGCTGCATAATGCAGCTATTCCATAGGGAATTAGCAAGATATTTAATGGGAACAGAGGCAGGTCCAGTGGCACACCTCTGTCCTGTTTTGACATAAATACGCCAATGCCGTCTACCAATCATTCAGGCCTCACTTTCTTAGTTCCCTAACCAAAACCAGATTCAGTCTGTTTGCCCAAATTGACAGCAGTTTAACTGAGCACTGGCAGCAATTTCTCTGGGTGTTGGCACTGTGTGCGTGAGTCACTCAGATGAACAACCTCAGAAATAGTTGACACATCTCAATTCTAAACCATGAAATTTCTCTTTGGCTTTCTTAGAAGCCCAGTTTCTCAACACATCACAAGCACAGTCTTTCACCATATATACATATTCACAGCTGCAGAAGTTTAATAGTAGTATCAGTATCTTGGAAGTATGTAGTGCGAACTAAACCTTGACTCGCATTATACTTTATGCCTGGAATTCTCTCCCATTCAGAGTAATGGAGAGTACAAAACACAGTCCAGTTCCCATCTTTTCCTACAACTCAAGACCGCAATTGGCCTTTGTGTTCTCGGCCCAGCCATCTCTGATCTTTTGTTTGGAGGCATTGCAAGTCTTCATTTATGGAGCACAGATCCTTATAAGCATCTTCAAATATGAAATATGAGGCAGGCTGGCAAAAGCATTGGCTGGCAACTGTCCCAATGCCAAACTCACAATTCGATCGTGTCACTGCTAATACTGAGCTGGTCAATTTGCCTGCAGATCTTCATGAATTCAGCTTGAGTTACTGAATCCGGGAGGTCATTATTGTCCATGTCCTCTTGTGTGGGCGGAGCCTGAAACTGGCTCGGAACCTGGAGAAGACTTATTTGGGAGGAGTCCCTGAAATATTTCTGCTCAGGGCTGGTGGTTAAGACACTCCGCCTGTCTGGGTTGGAGCAAAGTGCCAGCGAGGATCCTCCCTGGGGTGTTCTGCAGATTGAACTAGCATTGCTGTCCTCCCACCTATCGACAGACAAGGCTCGAATCACATTGAGCTTCCTAAAGGTGCTGGCAATTCCCCTGCCCACCTCCGGTCTCTCCATCCCAGCGCAAGATGATGTCCGATACAGCCCTCTATCCTCTGCCTTCTCCTTGAAGACTTCGCTGCTGGTTGGCAGGGACCTGTTCTCACAGAGGGACATGTTGCTGGAGCTGTGTAGCCTTGACCAATGGAAGAGACCTTCGGGAATGAGGGCCTCGCTGAAGAGAGCCTCGTCTATGCTGCGCCTCAGGTTAATGGGAGACGGGGGTCTCAGGTCAGCAGTGGAATCACTGTCTACCTGAACACTGATGAAGGAGGAGGTCCTAGAGGACCCGCCATGCCTTAAATGGCAGTCCAGATCTTTTACCTCATTGCTGTGATAGATCAGGTTGATCTCTTCACCACTGCTAAGCTGGTTGTCAGACATTGTGTAGAGTGGCAGACATTCAGATTGGCTTCGAACAATCGTGTCACAGCCCAGTGGCTTCGCCTGGTGTGAGGTTGACCACTGATAGGTGTTAGCGAGTATAGGGGCTTTCATGGAAGCATGAGTTGGAGAGAGGCAGAACGTTTTGTTGCAACAGTTGTGGTCGGACTTATGGATGCAAAACAAAGGGTAGATACCAATAAGAGACATGGTGAGGGACATCCCCACTTCACACAAACTGGTGCCAAACTGGAAAATCCACCAAGGCCATGGCTGGAAAACATGATCTCCAGCCAGACCTAGGCCATACAGAATCGCATATAACTGAAATGCAGCACAGCACAAGCCAAACACTGCAGTCCACATTGCTAACCTGGCCATCCTTCCCCAATGTCCAATGTCTCCAAAGGGTTGGGTGTTGAAGGCTTCCATGGAAGGTGTGGAGGACTTCACATTGTAGACATGCATGTCGACCATTTGGGTGTGACAGTATACTGCAAAAACCAGGATGGATAAGATGGTCACCAATACCACAAAAATCCCATGTGATACAAAGAGGAGGAAGGGAGCTTGCTTTAGCAAGGTGACCAGAAGTATGCTCACGCTGAGCGTGAAGTGGAGAAGGACTAGAGCGATTAGCAGGCAGAATCGCTGGAAACTCGATGCCACAACTTCCATGCCGGGTCTCAGAGAGAGAACTAAGATTATGAGTCCAAAGGCAGAAGTAAGACAAGGAAAGACCAAGTCATGGAGCAGTAAAGCAACGGTTGCAGGTAGTTTGTCCTGGTAACAGTAGGCATCATAAAGGAAAGTGAAAGTTCGGGTTGAGCTCGTCAGGAAAAGCAGACCATTGAGAACCATGAAGTAGCCGAAGCCCGAGGGAGATCTGAAGGGGAGGAGGAGGATACCGAGTGCAGACATGATTCCTGCAAAGCCAAAAGCTAACCCCAGTCCATAGACATGGAGGTCCCAAGCTAGGCCCCATTCAGCCAGTGCTGTGTCCCAGTCTGTGTGGAGGATAACAAATAGTGGAGAGATAATTGGGTAACGAGGATTGAAGGTTGTGTCTTGGGTTCCTTCAACATCAGGGTGAATGGAGCTCCGATCTTTGCATGAACTGCAGTTTCCTTTCGGGCTATAGCTGGATACAGTGGATGCTGCTGGGAGAGCAGCGGCAGAAACATTTTCATATCCAACATTAGAATCTAGACAGAAGAAATAAAATGATAATGTCAAAATAGAACAGCCACACCACCAACACTTCAATATTCTAGCCATTAATAAATCTACTTAAAATATTTCAATTATGGCTTTTGCATCTATTGTAAGGAAATGTTAGTTTCAATAATTCCTTTTTTTCCCAATGTGTAAATTTATGACAAATAACACCCAGTTTTTATCAAAGTTCATTGATTAGTAATAATCAATGCAAGCAGGACCAGTATTCTTTGACAATACTTAACTGGCTTTGAGACGTTGGATAGGAAGTTGCAGAAATGAGACCCAACACAGAGGAAGGAAACGTGATATATTTTCAAGTCGTGTTGGTGTGTGACTTGCGAAGAACTTAAAGGTGATAACATTCCAGTTAACCTGCACTTTGTCCTTCTCAGCAATATGTGTTCTTGAAGAAGCCTTGACAACTTGCTACGGTGGAGGAAGGGATGATTTTAGAAGGTAATGGATAGGATACTTTGCAATTAATAGTATAAAGATTCTGAGTGCTGTTAGAGTTGCAATCAACTATAAAACACTACCAATCCTCCACTAACCTTTTCATAAGTGATAGAAGTAAATTAGGCCATTCAGCCCATCATGTCTACTCCACCCATCATGGCTGATCTGTCTCTCCCTCCTAACCCCATTCTCCTGCCTTCTCCCCGTAACCTCTGACACCTGTACTAATCAAGAAACAATCTATCTCTGCCTTAAAAATATCCACTGACTTGGACTCCACAGCCTTCTGTGGCAAAGAATTCCACAGATTCACCGCCCTCCAACTAACAGAACATCCTTTAATTCCAAAGCTATGACCTCTAGTCCTAGACTCTCCAACTAGTGGAAAAATCCTCTCCACATCCACTCTTTCCAAGCCTTTCACGATTCTATATGTTTCAATGAGGTCCCCCCCTCATTCTTCTAAACTCCAGTGAGTACAGGCCCAGTGCCGACAAACGCACATCGTAGGTTAACCTACTCATTCCTGGGATCATTCTTGTAAACCTTCTTTGGACCCTCTCCAGAGCCAGCACATCCTTCCTCAGATATGGTGCCCAAAATAGCTCACAATATTCCAAATGCAGCCTTACCAGTGTCTTATAGAGCCTCAACATTACATCCCTGTTTTTAGATACAAACCCTCTTGAAATAAATAATAGCATTGAGTTTGTTTTCTTTTCTACTGATTTTCCAGTTGAACCTGCATTGAAAACACAGAAGAAGCAACAATTTTAACAGCGTCCCTGTCCTCCAATCATCCGGGGCCCACATTTTCTTTCCAGGTGAAACCTTTTATTCTATAATTTCTTCCCTCTTCCCCACTTTTTCCTTCTGGTCATCACTCATGCCTGCCCCCTCAAATTGGGAATGGGATCAGCAAACAAATTGCTGGAGGAACCCTGCAGGTCAAGCAGAATTCATGGAGGGAAATGGACAAACAAATCTTGTCTCAGAGACGCGATTGAAAACTGAAGAAATCAGCTGAATATTCAGGCAAGAATCTCACCCAACGTCCTCTTTTGGCTTATCTGCTCCATCCTCTAAAATACAAGCCTAACTGCTACTTCTGCTCCATCCATCTACAAGACAAGCCTAACTGCTACATCTGAATCAACTCAGTTTCTCTGCAAGGCATTGACCCTTCATGATCTCCTGCTCCATTACTTTCGGCCTTTCAACTGGGTTTATGATTAAAATAGGAAGCAGTAACTGAGATTGCTGTTTAATGTGAAGTTCCCTTTCCAGTTTCAATATTCTGGGATATTGTGATCATTCTATGCTGGTTTGACTGTAACCCTGCAATAATTATATCTAAACTTATGAATTATATCTGCAGCAATATGCAATTGTTAAAGGCTGCAAACTCTGTTTCGTTCCACTTCAAGGACAAAGTACTGGGTATTTATTTACTTATTGTGACATCCATCGAACCACCCTGAGGTTCAGAACTGTTTGGTCAAGATTATATATTGTTGCAAAGAGGGCTTTTGATTGCTCAAGAGAGAACAAGTGTCAACGAACCTTTTATGCGTTTATGAGTTTTGACCAGGTTAGATACAGAAAATCAAAATGCTGAGGGAGCAAATGCCAATGAATGGAAGAATATGACTTAAACACAAGAAAGGGTTGCTTACACTGATAGCAAGCAAACAAGATAAAGTAAGTCAGATATTTGCATGGATAGGAAAGGGAAAATGAGTAAAGACATAGTTACAATCTTAGATAACAATCTTAGATAACATACTTAGTGAAGAAAAGCATCAAAGGAGAATGATAGGAAACGAGTAGACAAGGAGATACAGTGAAGTAGCAAGGCTGAAGCTGTACAAACATAGATTGAATGACATCACATACATGGTGCCAGTATGTTACACAATCCAAGGTATCATCTACTTACAGATGAGTGAAGACAAGCCAATATTGAAAAGCCCCTGGCATAAGATTTTTAATTCATGAGACAGACTGAGAAACTTGGCAAAGTTCTCTCTAAACTTGATCCTGTTAAAAACACTTTCAGAAGTGTAAATCATGGGTCAGACATAGGATAAAGCTTCCTCTATATTCTCTCAGGCAGAATAAGTGAAAGACAAGTCGATGTTCCTGATCCTAATCAGCCAAGGCTGATTGTCCTGATTTTATCTTTGCATGTTATTGGTGAACATAAACAAAGTGAACTATCCAGCCCATCTTCAGATGTGCAAAGACCCGTGACCTTCAACCATGAATGACAGCTGCCTAGATGTGGTAGCATAAATGATTCAAAGAATGCACAACTGCAGGAAGGACCCACAGAATGAAGTCTACAAGGTAAATGCAGATGAGGGCAAGGGGGTGGAGGTGGTCAGAAGGACTGTGATTAGAGGAATAGCTCTGGAGTGACATGTACAGAGATTAACCCAAAGTAAAGAATGATCCCAAGTGCTTTTCCCCAAAGATAATGATTTGGGTTGTGTTGCTTTTTTAGCTGGTTTGAAAAAGTTTGGTCATCAGTGAAACTAGCGCTATTGAAATTTAGGCCTCTGCTTTTGGAATGGTAACATTCCTGTTCTGAATTCAGTTTAAGACCTTGTCAATGGGATACAACCCGTATCAGTCCACTGCCAAGCCTCTGCATTATTTCTACTGTGGGAGGTGGACACTGCGATCAGTCATGTAAACCAACCACTTTGGTGACCAGTGTTTTCCAAGCCCCAGTCACACCGGGTTAAGGTCCGTGGAAAATATTGAGTGATTGAGAATTCTGTATTCAGGAATGCTTCAGATCTGGTGCTAAGATTGTAAAATTATGCCCTCTCTCCCTCCCTCCCTCACACTCTCCCACTCTTCCTTCCCTTCCCCCCCCTCTCTCTCACACACACACACACACAAATACACAGCTCCCTGATATCTGCCACCACCAGCACTTCCTGGTGATGGAAGGTGGGTGTGGGGAAGGGAAGGGATGGCTCATTTGTCATCTCCTGATTCATGTTGGTCAACACTAAAAATACATTTCAAAAAAATAATTGATGAAAGTGACTAAAAGAGGAAACACAGAAGGAAATTCAATTTAAAAACAGGAACTGCAATAAAATATAGTAGTGAGAATAGGGAAACTTAATTATCTATTTTTATACAAAGAATATTCGAAATATAATGCATGAAATAAGCTAGGAACTAAGCCTCACTTGTGGGTTGCCTGCTGTTCAGCTTCCTGGAAACACATATTTTAGATAAATATTTGTAAAAAAATAATTTATAATGTAGTAATTGAGCACAAGAGCAAGGAAAGAAAAGTAGATATTGGGTTTACTTCTGACCACCCCATTTTAGGAAGCAGTCTGAGATTTGAAGAGGGTGCAGGCAAGCGAATGACAAACGTGGTGAGAGATCGGAGAAGCTGGGGTTATTGGCTACAGGCAGGGGAGGTTTTTAACAGGGGCGTTATTGTAGTATTTTGAAGTTGGGAGAGAGCTTTTGATTAACAAAAAAGGAAGCTGGCCTTTACACTTGCTGGAGGGATGTTGACCATGTATTTAAGATAATTGGCAAAAGACTAAGAGCTTAATGAGGAGAATCTCTTTATGCAATGACTCAACATTGTCGTAAGAGCACTGCATGAAAGGAACACAGAACAGTACAGCACAGAAACCGGTCCTTCAGCCCACAATGTCTGTGCCAAATGTGATGCCAAGTTAAACTAATCTCTGCCTGCACGTGATCCATATCCCTCCTTTCCTGGCATATCCATGTGCCTCTCTAAAAGTCTCTTAAATGCCTCCATCGCCACCCCTGACTGCGTGTTCCAGGAACCCACCACTCCCAGAGTAAAATCTTGCCCGGCACATTTTTTCACACAGAGAGTGGTGAATCTCTGGAACTCTCTGCCACAGAGGGTAGTCGAGGCCAGTGCATTGGCTATATTTAAGAGGGAGTTAGATGTGGCCCTTGTGGCTAAGGGGATCAGAGGGTATGGAGAGAAGGCAGGTACGGGATACTGAGTTGGATGATCAGCCATGATCATATTGAATGGCGGTGCAGGCTCGAAGGGCTGAATGGCCTACTCCTGCACCTAATTTCTATGTTTCTATGTTTCTATTTACTTTTGATTTTGTCCTTCTCACCTTGAAGCTGTGCCCTCAAGTCCTGGACATTTCCAGTCTGGGAAAAATGCTCTGATTATCTACCCTATCTATCCTCTCTCAAAATGTTATATACTTTTACCAGTTGGTGTTAGTGTGGCAAAGGTAATGATTACTGCTACCCTCTGATTCTCCATAATAAATTCAAAAATGTTTTTAAGCAGAACACTGCACCACACTTCATAATGCCAGGAAGCAGTGTGATTTATAACCTCCTGTCCATTCAAAGAAATTATTTGGAAATGGAGCTTATGCCACATTTCATTGAGATCCTGCCTGTGCGGAATGAGAACAGGAAGAGGGTCTTTGCAGAAATCAGTATGTAGTCTCCCCTGAACTATTACAGGGCAACTTTTCACATTGCATAATTGTATACAGTAAGTGGATATTGGTGGGACATAAATTCCAATGGAAATTATGGTAATTTTATGATACACATCTGAAAATTGGGAGAGATGTACAATGGGCACTTAAATGATTAATGACAGTCTGGCTCTTGCCAACAATTGATATCATCACCAACTTGGCTCTGATCAGGATAGAAGCACTAGTACACTGGAGAACTGTCTACATTCAGTTTGAATAAGCTTGCTCTATCCCCAAAACCAGACGTTGCCAATAGCATTATGTCCATATCTTACCTACTTACTATACACCTATATTTCACATATCATTCTATTTCACACATCACTCTTACAATTTTCAAGGCCTTGACTCCAGATACTTTCGCTCCCGAACCACTTATTATAGATAAAACATCAGCTACAGTCCACGTGATGAACATGGATACTAGCTAACTGCATTCCTGCTTTATAAATTAAAATCAAGTAGTGGATGGCTGTGATCTTGATATTCATTTACACAGTGGATGCTTGTGAACTTTCAGCTCTTTTTTTCCATTGTTGGTAAAAAATTAAAATTAAAGTACTTACTTTTTTGCTATGTTTAAGAAGGAACTGCAGATGCTGGAAAATCAAAGGTAGACAAAAATGCTGGAGAAACTCAGCGGGTGAGGCAGCATCTATGGAACAAAGGAAATAGGCAACGTTTCCGGTCTGAAGAAGGGTCTCGACCCAAAACTTTGCCTATTTCCTTCACTCCATAGATGCTGCCTCACCCGCTGAGTTTCTCCAGCATTTTTGTCTACCTACTTTTTTTACTATTGCGCTTTAATTCCTTGTGGCTTAATATTGTTAAATATGCATGTAGTTACTGCGAATGAAACATTTCTGCCAAAAAGAGTGCGTGGGGCTAAAATAATGTCATCTAAGTAACACCTATGGTGTCAGCAGTTTCCACAGGCACCGCTGTCCAACAGAGCAGAGCAGCTTCATATCAAATCCCCTGGATATTGTTAAACCATGTGAACCACATTGCGAATGAATAAGAGGGATTTGTGGCTTTTCAAAATGATGCAGACTCAGCTAAATCTGCCCATGCACTCAATTAGGAATGGGCTGAGGTTAATAACACACAATGTTTGACGAATGAACAGAGATACATATGTTTCCGAAGCAGATAGTGTTCATCAGAATAGCCCAAGCAGCTGACCCTATGTATGTCCTGCAGGTGATGTATTGCTGGGAGAATCAGTGTGATGTTAAAAGGCTGAGTCACATACAAACTGATTCAATGGACAGACACAACCATAAACTTTGAATCATGTTTTGAGTGGTAAAGGCACCGCATACATTGTGGTTACTTGTAATATTTCGCAGTTAGAGCTCCATTTCAAATATGCTTGAAATGTTCTGTTAATTCCAAGCATTTGTCTTAACTTTTTTTGTTGCTATAATGAGGCTGTAAAAGAACTCCTATCCCAGCACCCGCGGCAAAAGCCTGAGCCCTTTATTAAAACCATAAGCTATGTACTCTTTACTAATTTTTCTCCCAGCTCTAAAACATTCTTTCCTCATTATCATTGGAGAGCCACTGCACCAAAAAGAATATAAGGAACTAATTAGTAATAGCAAAGGGAAGGACAAGGGAAAGGTTTGAGGGAACCCATGTGATACAAAAGCATGAGAAAACAAATTCCTACAATCTCACACTGGTTTCAGTTTAAGCTATTACTCTACATTTATCTAAGAAGATTCAAGATGTTCAATTTCAGCATCCATTTGTTATTTTAATTTCCAGATTTTTCACTTCATCTATTCTCTTTGTGGAACTAGGCTCACCAAACAATAATTAACAGTGTGCCTTTACCACTCAGAACTTGATTAAAAGATTTGCAGCGCAAATGGCCAGGGACTTGGAGGAGTGAAGGAAGTGCTATTTTCCTCAAGGGCTTCATCTGCCTTTGCAGGTGGATGTAAGGGATCCCAAGGCCAAGTACACGATGAAGAAAGGATGAGATGAAGAAAGAACAGTGGGACGAGGACCATGCAGAGCATAAACCTAGGATGGAGATGTTACTATTCAGAAAAGGACTGGGTAGTTCTCTCTAACGATACAATGCGATAAAACTTTATTTATCCCCGGAGGGAAATTGGTCTGCCGACAGTCACAACGCACAAGGTACACAAAAACATGAACTTAAAAGTGAAAACAAAAAGGAAAAGACAAGCAACTGTTGGCTGGCTGCCTTGTACACGGCGCCTTCACCAGAACAAAGAAACAAACAAAGAAACAAACACAGACTTATCCCCTGGGCAGAGGATTCTAAATTAGAGAGTCCCTCCCTCCCCCACACCGGGTCTCCCTTTGTTCTCCCACCATCCCTCACAGCGATCCTCCCACGCCGGGTCCCCATTGTCTTCCCGTCTCCCCCTCACGCTCATCGACCGCGAAGCCCCACCACCACCGAGGTTCCCGTTGTCGCCAAGGCCCACATTGACGCCACCTTAGAGGCTCCTTCGGCCCAGACAGGCCTCGCCGCCCGGCTTCATCGCAGTCCCCTGGAGGCCTGTGGGGCGAGTCGGGTCTACGAGAACGGTTTTCGTTCCGGTCGGCGGCGGCACGGTTGTTCGGCGGGTGGATCGGGTTCCCCCGGGACACTATTATCCTGTCCAGCATTTATCTAGCAACCAACATCACCAACAACAAAACGTCACGCCATTTATCTCCTAATGATTGTGAACCTTGCTGTGCACAAATTGGCAATTACGTTTCTTCTATTCCACATTTAAAGAACTTATTGGTTGCTTTGGAATATCCTGACGTTTCGAAAGGACCTATATAAATGCATGTATTTGGATCATCCTTTGTGTCTCAGGACTGAAAGAGAAGACAGGCCAATGTTCTGACATCAACTTTTCACTAAAGAGTAGTGTCGGGGAGGGATCAGTGACTTCCATAACATTTTTTGTAGTGATATTGGGTGAGTCAGTTGATTCTTGAAAGGCTAACTATCTCTATGTAGGTGACCACAGCAATAATACATTTTCAGTAAAAAAAGACACAAGTGCTGGAGTAACTCGGCCGACCCGAAACGTCACCGATCCTTGTTCTCCAGTGATGCTGCCTGACCCGCTGAGTTATTGCAGCACGTTAGGTCTTTTTGTGTAAACCAACATCTGCCGTTCCTTGTTTCTACATCTCCCTGTTAATACATTTTCAGTGTTTGGAGGTGAGGTGAGATGGGAAAGGGGAAGATAATGATGAACCCCTACTACAGACCCTTTTTGCTGAAACACACACGTGGTAGATATTATTTATGAGAGCAGAAATAAATGGGATTTAGGTGTGGTCCTTTTTTTTGGTTTTGTCCAGACATGTGGGTTTCTGGCCTGAGAAACAAAATTTCAAATTCCTAATTACATTATCAGGACATCTGAAAACATTATCAACAAATTACAGCACACACAGCAAGATCCTATATAGAGATAAAATAAATGTTCAATATTATGATTGGCTCAAGATACTTGAATACATTTCTACTCCTTTTTGGAGCCCACGGCTTGCTAATCCAAGTGGATGTAGGCTGCACATTAAGCTGAATGGCAAACAAGAGGTGGTTCTTTGTACCAGCACGCTGTCAGGCTAACCTGTGAATTGTGTTGGCTTTGTCCACAAGGTTGATGGAGTGGATGTTTGTGGATGACTGACTGTGTCCCAACCTCCACGATTTCCCATATCCATGTTTGGCTCAGAGGTGGCAGAGGTAACAAGAGTGGATACAGTTTCCATTGGCACTATATTATCGGAAAGAAAGAGTGGGAGAAGGTTAAAACATAATAGAGACTAATCTGGTTTAGCCTAATCCAGCGCCTTGCATTCAGGTAGCGTGGTTAGTTCAGTCCAGAAGTTGCCAAACCGAATCTCTGGTGTGACCCAAATTTCTGAACTTCACTCCAGAAATAAAAAAAGATCTTCAGACACACGCATTGATAAATAATTTACATTTATAAATAATAAATAATGGTCACCCATTCTCTCTCTCCAGAGATGTTGCCTATCCCACTGAGTTATTCCAGCATTTTGTGCCTATCTTCGATATATAAATAATTGTGCAGTCACGTTTCTCAGCCATCAGCTGGACATTGTTGCAATGCTATTTGTGGAATCTTTCTATGCTAAAATCGATCACTGCATTTCCTAGATTAACAATGATTACATCTGAGGAGTTACACCTTAAAGGATGTACAGCTCGTGAAACAAACAATCGCTGAATCGTGCAGCATGAAAACAGGCCATTCAGCCCAACTTGTTCATGTCATTAGGTGGGTACCCTTCTGTATTAATCCTATCGCTTAGTACTTGGCTTACGGCCTTCCATGTCTGTATTCATCTCACACCCAACTTCAACCATGCTGTCAGACAATGCATTCCAGGTACTTACCATTCTCTGGATGAAGAAGGTCTTTCTCATCTCCCCTTCAAATCTCTTAGTCCTGAACCAAATTCTAGTTCTATCTGATATGGGGATAGGTTTCCTGCAGTCTCCCATATCTCCACCCCTCATAATTTTATATATGTTAATCATGTCCACTCTTAACCTAACAGACCTAACTTTTCCAACCTCTCCTCCTAAATTAACTGCTCTAACCCAGGCAGCATTCTGGTGAACTCCCTCTGTACCATCTCCACACGCTTCCAATAGAATGGTGACCAGAACTGCACGCAGTTCTCCAGCTGAGGTCTTGCCAAGATATTATAAAGTTGGAGCATAACCTCCCTATATCTGCACTCATTGCCCCTACTACTGAAGGCCAAAATCCCAATGGCTTCCTAACCACTTTATCTATCGGTGTGGCCATCCTCAAACATCTTATGGACGTACTCCAAGACCCCTCTGTTCTTCCACACATCATAAGGATTTGAGAAATATGATATAATTGTCAGTTCATTGTTTGCACAGAATCAATTCTGTACACTATGGGTTAAACTGGTAAAGCAAACAATCTATTAACTGGTTTGGATTCATGTTGGCTTCAGTGCACACTGAATCAACCCAACAAATACTTATTGCCCCAGTTGGCTGTGGCATATCATTTTGGAAAGTATCCCAGGCAAACATTATAATAATTAACTTTAAAATACAACTCAAAACAGCACTCCTGCTATCAACAGCATCACTAGGGTGTGGTGTTTGAAATAAATTGAAACAATATGTGTAATGGCTAAATTAAGGGCAAGTCCACACAGAGGTTATCTGCAGTTGGTGATAAGAGAATGAAAAGTAGAAATTGTAAATACTGAATTCCATCAATGTAAAAATTCCACTGAGATTTTTCAGTTAATCCAGATAAAACCAAGAACCATGAAATAAAATAAAATAATTAATTTTTAACCTTCACAATGATGGCAAATCTAATGATTTTGGTTCTCCTAGACCAGTAGAAGATGATCTCAGATGCAACATAGTAGTGATGTTTATTACGTAGAATAGCAGCCACTGGGTGAAAATCCTAGGATGCGGCTCAATTGAGTTCCTCAGTAACGAATTTGTACCATCCTTGGTTCTGCTATTGTTTAACAATTCACAAGGGCATCTTCAGAAATATTCTCCATACTTGGTTTTATTTTGAGAGGAGGGAGGAAAGAATCGGGGAGAGGTTGCTGATAGAAAGAGAGAAAGAGAGTGGAGAGAGGTTGCTGTGAAAGATCAGAGAGAGAGAAAACAAGTGGATGAAGACAGAGCAAATGGCATGAGGGAAATAGGAAGAGAATAGTAGGAAGGCAGACAGCTGGAAACATTGAAAGAATGAACAAATGAAAGAGAGATAGAATCAGAGAGGAAACATATGTAGATCTATGTGTACATGTGCTGGATTCTAATATGTTCTTTTCACAGCCCTCCAGGGAGCAGATGACATAAATCAGGCCCAGTTATGCACGGAATACTGATAAAATGCCGCAGTGAGTATGTGATCCTGTGATTTTCTTTTATAAAGATTTTTCTCACACTTTCCACTTTCTATTTCTTTCTTTCTCTCCATTCATCTTTTATTAAATGTGACTGAAGGAAAATAAAGGTACAGCTTCATAAATTACAACGATGATCCCTTTTTATTTTGTCTCTGCACCGCTCCAGAATCCCAGGGCTGCAGTCCCACCAGAGCCAGCTATCACCGATGCCTCAACAACATCCCATTCTTTCTTTCTCAGTCCAGACTATGGGCAATACGAGGCTGGTGATTATAAGTGCATTGCAGTTCCTTTTCCTGCCTATTCCAAGGATCACCCAAGCGAACTCTATAACAAATGAATTGCATTTATGCTGCATTTTTTTTAACCGTTGTTGCATCTAAGGAGGGGGTTATCAAAACTGAATTTGACACTTGTGTCATTGCAGGAAATATTTAGACAGAGGACCAAGAACTTGAACAGAGAAGCACACATTAAAAACGGAAAATATGGCAGAGAGGTTTAGGAAGGGATGGCATGGCTGCCAGTAACGGAGCAACATAAATGGTACGCAAAGGAGACCAGATGTGGAGAAGCACAGAGATTTTGAAGGTTAAAGGTGATGACAAAAGGAGAATAAGGTGAGAAAAAGATAAGAATTGTGAACTCAGGGAATAGTTTAACCAGGAGCCAATGCAGGCCTACAAACATGGGTTATGTGTAGGAAGTAACTGCATATGCTGGTTTATACCAAAGATAGACACAAAGTACTAGAGTAACTCATCGGGTTAAGCAGCATCTCTGGAGAAAAGGAATAGGTGATGTTTCGGGTTGGAACCCTTCTTCAGACTGAAAGTCAAGCTTTTATTTTTCATGAGGTTCAACCTACTATCCCGTCCTTAAGTAGAGGGCACTGCCACCTAACCAGACACAGTGCGTTGTGCAATGGGGGGGGGGTTACTCAAGGACAAGTACTGCAGGAAGATCATGTTTCATGCAGCTTCATTCACTTTGGGTTGAAATAAACAAACTGGAATATTTTCTCAATCGTGAGGCTCCCGTATTTTAGATGTCAATTTTTGTAGGTGTGCAATTACATTATATTGGATGTACAATGCATAGAATCCATGCCAGCATTTATGCTCCTCGTGCCTCCTCTTGCCTTTTCTCATGTAAATCTTCCAATGTGAGCCTTTCCTGCTTTCTCCATCAGATGCTTGTGTGACCATCCATTAAATCCTCCTACACTATTTGCCTCAACCATTCTACCTTCTAGTTACAGTATGTCTTTCCTACTGGTGGAAACATTTACTTTGTGTCCATTTTATCAAAACCTTTCATCATTTTAAAGTCCTCTATTAGATCATCCTCAGCCATTTTATTTATGAAAAGAAAAGAGACAACTCACCTTAGTCAACGTAGGATGTACTCAGAAAGCCTAATGAAATCAATCATAAACTGATGAGGAAGGGAATACAAAGGAAGGGAATTGATCATTTGGTTGAACAGTGCCTTGTGTAAAACCCTACGAGTAGATGTTGAAATTTGGGCATCAAATAAAAGGAAGGTACATTAACTTTTGATTTAGTACAGCTAAGATTTGCAGACTGTTACTGGAGCTTCGATGAGTTATATTTCCGAGTTTAAAATTAGAAACCTGTAGCCCAACACTTGTCATTGGGAAAATGCTAGAATCCATTATTCAGGAAGTAACAGCAGGATATGTTGAAAAAATAAAATGCAGGTTTGGCATATTTTGTGAAAGAGAAGTTATGTTTGATATTTAGAGCCCTTTGAGAATGTTACTGGAGGGGTAGATAAAGGTAAGCTAATAAAGGTTTAATTTCCGAAAGGCATCAGATAAGGCGTTGCATAAAATATTGCAGAGGGGGAAAAGAACTCATGGCATTGGGAATAATATGTTCAGCTGGATAGTAGATAGGCTAACAAAATCAAATTTGCTCTAATAAGGTGGAAGATGGACTCGTGCAATTTCTGCACAATTCTTTTCAAGATCAATATGTTGAAGCACCAACAAGGGAAAAATCTATTTTGTGCATTGAGAAAAGGACTGATCAATAATCTTGCTGTCAAGGGAGCTTTTGGGAAGATCGACCATAATAGAATGGAATTTTACGGTACGTTTTTAAGTAACGTGGTTCAGTGCAAAACTAGGGTCTTATATCTAAACAAAACAAACTATACAGGTATGAGAGGATAATTGCCTGTAGTTGATTGGAAAAATACACTGAAAGGTATGGTGGTGGACATGAAATGGTTAGCATTTAACAAAAGAATTCAAAAGTTGCAAAAGATTTATACTATATACTTCCTCAGGATACAAAACAAAATGAAAAATTATCAACTTTGGCTGATAAGGGAAATTAAGAGTTGTGCTAAATCAAAAAGGGAGGCTTATAAATCTAATTCTAAGCAAGGAATTTCCCTGCGACAATAAAGTATTCAATTCAATTTATAAATTTGTCAGAAATGGAAGTAGACCTAAAGATTGAGAGTTTTTTGGAAGCCGGTGAAGAAGGACTAGAAAATAAAAGAATGGCAAGAGAGAATGAGAGGGTGGACTGATGAGAAAGAAAACAGACTGTAAGAGCTAAGAGCATTAAAAAAAAACCCACGTGTGAGGACATATGTGAGCCCCTTGTAGACAAAGACAGGAAATTTCATGCTGGCAAATAAGGAAATGGCAAAGGAATTAACAACTATTTTGCTGTCTCATGGAACGGCACACAAACTATGTCAGATACATCAGGGAATCATAGATGTACTGAGAATGAAGAGCTAACGATAAAGCCAGAGTAGTTCTTGAGCTTGAAGGCTGATAAATCTCACCGGACTTACAGTATGTTTTACATCCCTGAGATTCAGATGAAATAGCTTTATAGCATTATGCTTTGAGGCTCATTTTCCAAGGTTCAAGTCTGGTCCCAAGTCGCAGTGCCAGTCTGGAATTGTTACTGTAGATTGAAATGCGACCTCACTGACATCAGTGGTAAAGATACTGAAGGAGTAGTAACAGGACACTTTGAAAAGAGCAATAACTTTGAGCCGAATCACCATACCTTAATGAAAGAAAAATCACGTTTAACCAAACTACTGGAGTTCTTTGATAGTGTGACTGGCAGAGTAGGTAAGGGACACTGAGTGGATGTGGTGTATAGATCACATACAGGATATTAGTTAATATTGCTAGAACATGTGGAAATTGAGGTAATATACTAACATGGATTAAAAATTGCTTCTCAAACAGCAAGTAAAACATGGGAATAACCAAAATCTTCTCAAGTTGGTAAGATATGGATAGTGGGTGCCACGAGGATTCAGCAGTCCACTGCACATTCTGATAATTAGGCTGTGGAGACCAAATGTCACATTTCCAAGTTTGCTAACAATTCTATGCTAGATAGGATTTTGAGTATGGAGGATGATATAAATCACAGTTGATGTGGACAAGCTTTTCCCTTTGAGAATAGGGAAGATTCAAACAAGAGGACATGACTTCAGAATTAAGGGACAGAAGTTTAGGGGTAATATGAGGGGGAACATCTTTACTCAGAGAGTGGTAGCGGTGTGGAATGAGCTTCCAGTGGAAGTGGTGGAGGCAGGTTCATTGGTGTCATTTTAAAATAAATTGGATAGGCATATGGATGAGAAGGGAATGGAGGGTTATGGTATGAGTGCAGGCAGGTGGGACTAAGGGAAAAAAAGTTGTTCGGCACGGACTTGTAGGGCCGAGATGGCCTGTTTCCGTGCTGTAATTGTTATATGGTTATATGGTTATAAATAGATTTCAAGGGGATATGGACGGAGTGAGTGAGAGGATAAGAATGTGACATATAGAATAGAATGATAAAAAAATATGAGGTTGTTCGTTTTTGGTGCATGTTGCAAAGAAGCAGAGTATTTGAGAGAGATTGAGTTGACGTTAAATGGACCTACAGCCTCCGCACACAATTGCAGCAAGCAAATGGCCTCGCTTGAAGCTCACCTAAAATGCACACAGACCATCAGAAGTTCAGAGGAGATGTTGTGACCTCCATAGTTGGTAACACAGAATTTACCAGCCTAGTGTGAATACATTAGTGTTGAGAGGTAAGGTGTTTGAATTGCAAAGACAAGGGAAACAACTGCTGTTTAAAAGAGTCGGCACAGTCTAGTTCAATCTAGTTTAGTTTAGTTTACAGGTATAGCAAGCCCACCAAGTCCATAATGACCAGAAAAATGTTAAGTGGGATAACATAGAATTAGTGTTAATGTTATCAAAACTAATGTGATAACATTCATCTAGTTCTAAATTATCCCATTTTCTCATCCACTCCTTACACATTAAGGGCAATTTTACAGAGGCCAATTAACCTACAAAATCACATGTCTTTGGGATGTCGGAGGAAATCCACACAGTCACAGGGAGAACATTCAAACTCCACAAAGACAGCACCCAAGGTCAGGATTGAACCTGGTGTTGTGAGACAGCAGTTCTACCAGTTACACCACCATACTGCCTCCTTATGTGATATATATGCTATGTTCCGTGAGCACATTATAGGAATAATACTTACTGTCTACTCCTTGTATGTTATTCTGGTTTAGAATAGTCTTGCAGTAAAAGACTCTATCCCTTACTCCCAATTCCTCCGTCTACGCTGGATGAGGTTTTCCATACTAGATAATCAGAGATGTCCTCGTTCTTTAGTAAACGGGGGTTCCCCTCTTCCATTATAGATGAGGCTCTCACTAGGGTCTTCTCGATATCCCGCAGCTTTGCTCTTGCTCCCCCTCCCCCCATTCGCAACAAGGACAGAGTCCCCCTTGTCCTCACGTTCCACCCCATCAGCCGTCGCAAACGGCAAATAATCCTTCAACACTTTCGCTACCTCCAACGGGATCCCACTACTGCCCACATCTTCCCATCTCCACCCCTTTCTGCTTTCCGCAGAGACCATTCCCTCCACAACTCCCTGGTCAACTCGTCCCTTCCCACCCAAATCACCCCAACCCCAGGTACTGTCCCTTGCAATCGCAGGAGACGCAACACCTGTCCCTTTACCTCCCCCCCTCTACTCCATCCAAGGACCCCGACAGTCTTTTCAGGTGAGGCACAGGTTCACTTGCACTTCTCCAACCTCATCTACTGTATCTGCTGTTCCAGGTGTTGACTTCTGTACATCGGCGAGACCAAGCGCAGGCTCGACGATCATTTCGCTGAACACCTCCGCTCAGACTGCCTTAATCTACCTGATCTCCCATTGGCTCAGCACTTCAACTCCCCCTCCCATTCCCAATCTGACCTTTCTGTCCTGGGTCTCCTCCATTGTCAGAGTGAGGCACACAGTGCACCTCATATATCACCTGGGTAGCTTACACCCCAGCAGTGTGAACATTGACTTCTCTAGCTTCAAATAGCCCCTTGCTTTCCCTCGCTCTCCATTCCCTCCCCCTTCCCAGTTCTCCCATCAGTCTTACTGTCTCCAACTACATTCTATCTCTGTCCCGTCCACTCTCCTAACATCAGTCTGAAGAAGGATCTCGACCCGAAACTTCACCCATCCCTTCTCCCCAGAGATGCTGCCTGTCCCGCTGAGTTACTCCAGCATTTTGTACCTTTGATTTAAACCAGCATCTGCAGTTCTTTCCAACGCGGTCTTGCAGTAAAACCAGATGGCTATTCAGAAACAATTCAAATTGTTATTTGGTTAAGTGCCACAATAATGTTCAGGTGAGATTTTCTGCAATTAGATTTTTATTAGTCATTAACAGTTAGTTATAAAGCTTTGTTACTTGCCTGTTGCCCTTTCTGGCTGCTCATTGACTTTTGTTTGTTGAGGTTGGTTGGCTGGAGTAGAAGAAAGCAAAGTTATGAATAAATAATCCAATCTCCCTTTATCAGGAGAGCTGGCATTGTGTGCTTCGCTAGTTGGCGAGCTTCTTCCCAATGTCGTACTCGGAGCTGCAGTATTATCCAACTCAACCTCTTCGTTGAGCAGGGTGATGCCCGAGGATGTTTCTTTTACTGTTGACAACCCATGGTTGGATTTGTCTTTGGCTGATGTGACCATCTGATGGGTAATACCTTTTGAGGATGGATTCAAGATCTCAGGTGTTAGTTCAGTCACTGAGAAAAGCACAGATCGGTCGTTGTTCCAAAGATCAGAAGTCATTTGGATTGATGGCTTCACTTTGGTCAGCACCTCAGCACTTTGAGTGGTGATGATTGGTCTTTCTGTGGCTGGTCTTTTCTGAGAACCAGGAAATGTATAGATTGGCATCATTGATCTTCCCTGTGGGGACTCAGGGGTGGTTCCCAGCCTCGCCGGATACATCAGGGATGAAGCTGACACAGCTGAGGATCCAGCCAGATGAAATCCAATTGTGGACACGTCATGAATGGAAATGTCAGTGGAATTGCTGAATTTGTTCACTAGTTCTGGATGACGAGTAGGAATGGCTCCTCTAAGACCTTCCGTGGCAGCTGGGACATCTATATGTTTTTTGTTTGAAAATGTGGCAGCTTCCAGCTGTGCAACACTTCTGGGAGAGCCAATGTCACCTTGGTTGAACGATTCAGCATTTGCAGAGATATCGCCAGACTCTACGCTGATGTGTGGTATCAACATTGGCTCTGCACTAGTCTCACTTTCAACTGTCGGCATCCAAGGCGTCAACACTGGACTTGTACTAGCCTGCCTTTGTGCGGGCAGTGTTGACATGTGAGAGTGCAGCAAAGGTTCGAGGTTACTATCCGTTTCTGGAGGCAACTCAGATGATGCCAGAGGTAGCTCCAGTCCATATCCCTGATGACTCATAGTGGTTAACCGGATGAGATCAATCAAATCTGTTTGAAATGATGGACTGGTGGCCTGAGGTGCCTCATGTTCCGTAACTCCCTCTGCTGCAGCTTTAATTTCCATCACGAAAGATGAAAGAACGTGCACAAAAATAATGCTGGTGCACAGCATATTGATATTCTCCAGGCACTCTGTGAATTTTAGAACGGTAGTCAGAAATCCTAAAAAACAGAAAGAGATTTGTCAAGGAATGCACTCTTTCAGTCTTCTCAGCGCCAACTCGCATGCAAAGAATTAATAGCAATATTTGGGCACAAATAAGTGAAATATTTTGTGTAGGAAGGAACTGCAGATGCTGGTTCACACCAAAGATAGGCACAACATGCTGGAGCCACTCAGCAGGACACACAGCATCTCTGGAGAGAAGGAATGGTCGAGACCCTTCCTCAGACTGGTGAAGGACTTTGTTCAGTGACCAACCTCAATAAAATCTTAGAGGTTGCAAATCTCTCCCAATCTCAGCTCTGTCAAAAATGGGTGTTCCATTGCATTCAAGCATAGAAACATAGAAAATGTTTCTATGCTTGAAACATAGAAAATAGGTGCAGGAGGAGGCCATTCGGCCCTTCGAGCCAGCACCGACATAGGGAGAAAAGTAAACCAACCAAGCCCCAAAGAGCCTTTCCATAAAGTCTGTCATGTGGCTGAGAGGTGAAAGGTTGGATTAGGTTTCATTGTGGCAACTTCAGAGGCTGGGTAGCATTGCAAGAGTTCACTGCCTCGGTTCATGCATGAACATTTGGGTGAGGCAGTGAAAAGCAGCGACCATGCACTTACTGCTCTGCTAACACCAGCAAAAGCTAATGCCATCCCAAAGAAATGGTGCAAGGAAACAAACTAAAGAAGTAATTCAGAATATATCTTAATAACTGTTTAGATAATTGTTTACTTTGGTTACAAACATGTTATTCTTGAATCACTTCCCTCTGGAAGGCGACTCCGGACCATCAAAGCCGCCAGAGCCAGACATAAAAACAACGTTCTTCCACGAGCAGTAACTAAAATAACTCAATAACTAAAAGTCTGTAGCCTCCTATTGCTCTGGTATTTTATTTCATTCACATGTTTAAACTGTAATGTTTTATTCTTAATGTTTTAATCAAGTCAAGTCAAGTCACATTTATTTATATAGCACATTTAAAAAAACAACTCTCTTTGGCCAAAGTGTTTTACATTTGTTATAAGAATAGTATAAACAAAACAAACTACATACATATATACTGTACATATAGCCCTCACTCAGTGGACGTCAGGAAAGGCTTGGGAGTATAGATAAGATTTTAGTCTTGACTTAAAGGAGTCAATGGAGGGGGCAGTTCTGATGGGAAGGGGGATGCTGTTCCACAGTCTAGTAGCTGCAACCGCAAATGTTTTATGTTTTATCCTTACTTGTTTACTATGTCGTGTTGTTACTTGCGAGCGGAGCACCAAGGCAAATTCCTTGTATGTGTACATACTTGGCCAATAAACTTATTCATTCATTCATTCATTCAAATTAATTGTAGAATACTCATATTTTTAATTACAGACCAGCTTTGTAATTAACTACTGTCACTTCTCAAGCCAGCAGTCTTCCGCATGTTCATGCCATTTTGGGTTACTGAAGACTATCCTTCAAATCAAAGGCCAATTTCCAGGAGACACAAGTGACTACATGCGCTGGAATCTTGAGCTGAAAACAAAATACTGGAGGAACTCAGCAGGCCAGGCGGTTCCTGTGGTGGGAAATGGACAGATATTTTGTGTCAAGATACTTCTGACGGGCGAGTTCCTCCGGTAGTTTGTTTTTGTTTTGCTGCCTTCCAGGATTATCCTAGAATGATCAGAGATGACAGATTAATCTCCAACACAATGTTGTGACCAAACCCCTGGAGAAAAGCAGGGCCATATTGGAAAAACAACACTTTCTTTTATTGGTAATGAAATTAATGGAGGAAGGCAAATATCTGTTTAGCTCACAATGCAGAACAGTGCAAAGTAAGTGCCGTCTTTGTTTTCTGATTAGTGAAAGTGGGTGTGTCGGGATAGAGTGATTGGAGGCAGGAGATTATGTTATACATACCTAAGAAATACATCTATTCAACTCTGCCAACTTCTGCTGTGTTAATCATAGAACAGTACATCCTCTCAGCCCCTGTGCCCAAACACCATGCCAAGATAAAACTAATTTCATCTGCCCGCACATGATCCATTCCCTGCATATCTTTGTGTTGTCTGAAATACTCTTAAACACCACTAACGTATCTGCCTCCACCACCTCCCCTGGCAGCACATTCCAGGCATCCACCTTTACACCGTTTGTGAAAAAACAACTTGCCCCGCACGTCCCTTTCAAACTTTGCCTCTCTCACCTTAAAGCGATACCCTCTTGTCTATCACATTTCCACCCTGGATGTCATGGATAAAAATCAAACATCAGCCTGTGAACAAGTTTGCCACACTCATTCTTACATGGAGAGCAACACTCAACAGACATACACACAAACATTTAAATACTTGCACAAGTGGCTCTGTATAGGGTATTAATAGATACAAGAACTCCTGATATTATTATTACTTTAGAATTAGGGTAGAGTGAAGGCACTGCAAAATATCCTTCAGAATTGGATGTATTTAATCTTAGACTTACAATTTTTTAATATATAGCTTGGGCAAACTTTAGGTATTGTTGTGCTTGTTCTTGATAAACACGTTTCGTTAATTTTATTCTCTGATGGGAAGAAGCTGATTGTTTTGGAAATAAGGGTGAGACTTTGAGATGTCTCTAATGATGGTTCTCCGGATCAATCAATCAATCAATCAATCAACCTTTATTGTCATCTTGCAAAGCAACAATTGTACAGTGCAAAATGAGAAGACGTTTCCCAGGGAATACCGGAGCATCGCACATAAAACTTAAACATTTCACACATAATAACAATAAAAACAATCCAGTCCCTGATGAAACAGTATAAATAATTAAAAAGTGCAGGTAAAACAGCAACATTAAAATACAGTAAAAACAGTCATTAAAATGTCCAGGACAGCTGATTTGAGTGGCCAGTGCCAGAGTTATTAAATTGTCAGTGCAAAGCAGCAGAATCAGATGGAGTGACTGTTTAGCAGCCTCACAGCCTGTGGAAGGAAGCTGTTTAGCAGTCTGGTTGTCCGGGCTTTGATGCTACGGTATCTCTTGCCTGATGGCAGGAGATCCAGGTGTATGTGGAGGGGGTGCAGTTTGTCCTTGGCTATTCTCAGAGCTTTTTTCAGACAGCGGCTCTGGAACAGTTCTTGTACCGGGGGTAGGGAGACGCCAATGATCCTCTCTGCTCCCCTCACTACCCTCTGCAGAGCCTTCCTGTCTGAGCAGTTACAGTTGGAGTACCACGTGTTCATGCAGTACGTGAGTACAGACTCCACCGTGCCCCTGTAAAAAGTCCTGAGGATGTTGGTGGGGAGTGAGACCTGTTTGAGTTTCCTCAGGTAGTGCAGTCGCTGATGGGCACACTTGCACATCCCAATTTCCATCATTTTTTATTACCAAAGACATGTCTTCAGCTTCTTGAATCTAAAGGCTATAGCTCTCTTCCTGCACCTGTATAACTTTTTTAATAAGGAACAGCAGATGCTGGAAAATCGAAGGTGGACAAAAATGCTGGAGAAACACAGCGGGTGAGACAGCATCTTTGGAGCGAAGGAAATAGGCAATGTTTCGGGTCGAAACCCTTCTTCAGACCCGAAACATTGCCTATTTCCTTCGCTCCATTGATGCTGCCTTACCCACTGAGTTTCTCCAGCATTTTTGTCTACCCTGTATTACTTTTCCTGCTTTAACACTTCTTTAAACACTTTTTTGCCAGAACTTTTGATCATCTCTCCTAATATCTCCTCATGTGGCTCAGTGTCATATTATGTTTGATAATAGTAGCAATGTTACAAAATTTTGAGATTTAAAAAATCAAGTCTGCAATTTATCCCATCAGAGAAAGCATAACAATAAGTTTAATTTGACACCTAATTCACTTTCATATCTCAAGTAATAAAAAGGTTATGGCCATTTTCATACTCTGAAATTAGCATCTTGTTCCCTATTGATTTTCTATGGACATAACAAAAAAGCTGTGATCGTGACAGTCAAAAGCCCATAACCTTCTTAAAAATTAAGAGAACTGAATGAAATTTTCAGTTATCATAGATTGAAGCATTCTGAAACAAATATAAAATAATCTTACTTGGATGACCTGAAATTAAAGCATATAATTAGTTAGTTACCCAATTGTAGCTAATTTCAAACTTCAATTACCAGATCTAAACATCTATCCATTTCTTAATAAATGATTAACATTTTTAAATAGCCCAAGTGTCCAAATAATATTCACAAATAATTCACAATAAAACATGATTTTTAAATCTCATTTACATCAATTTATAGGCCAAATGGAAGGAATTTAGTGTTAATTTGCTGTGAATTAAAGTCAATTTAAATCGGCTTTCTAGTGGGTTCTTGTGAAAGCGCTGATTTAGAACGTTCACATTGCGCTGGATTTGTGCCCTCAAGTGCCCAGAAAAATACTGCGGGATATAAAGAGCCCAAAATGAACTACTCGCTATAGAAAGCTTTATATACAGGGTTCTTAAGAAGCCCCATTTAATGTAAAAATAAGGTACATACCTTTAATTGTTTGCTTTATAAAACCCTGGGGCTGAGAGAGGTTGCGGAGTGAGAGAGTGATTTTTAAACTACTATAAATATTATACAAGGCCATAAAAACTAATAATACCTTTTGCGACGGGGTCTTTCAGCGATTTTCCGTTAATGATTTACTAGGCTGAACATTTTCGATTTGAACAGCCTAGTAAAAATCGCGTTTTAAACCCGCCCCCTCTAAACAGCGCCAAAATCGTGGACACGGGGTAGGGCAGATGCTCAGCCACGATTCAGGTAGGTTTTGTAACATACTTAATAATAGTCCAATGAAAAGCATTGGGATGATTTACTGCATTAAAGCATTTGTGTTACTCCAGCATTTTGTGTCTATCTGAGTAAAATATAACTTGCTTGGTAGTGGTGGGGTGGGTGCCCTTATCTCCTTCCTCCTCATACTGTATTGGTCTAATTACTTTACATTAAGAATGTAGATTATTTTTGTTCACATGTTACATAGGAAAGAATAACATTATCATGACTGTCATGATACAGGAGGTAGTGTTTTAGGTCTAACAATCTGGCCATTCTCTCCAGGGTATTGGTGGATTGGCAGTGACATTTCCATTCCGTCTGTGCAAATTACCAGACATTCTGAGGACACAGATTCTACATTTCGCTTTGGCAGATTTTTCCACTGTGAAACAGCATGTAGTATCCTAGGCAGACTCCAGTTCACTGGCCTTCTGAATAACATTAAAACTAAGCTCTCAGGAGGCAGGGACAAATCATAGGGATTTGAATTTGATTTGGTACAGCATAAACACAAGCAATATACAGCAACATGCACTGACAAATATATCCACAAATGTGTCCACTGAAATGAAAACTGAAATGCTGGGAAAACTCAGCAGGTCCGACAGCATCTGTGGAATGAGAAACAGTTAATGTTTCAGGTTCGAGACCCTTCATCAGGGAAGGAGAGAAACCGGTTTGTTTCGGCAGCGGAGAAAATAGGCAGGTGGTATATAGTGAATAAATCTAATAAGATGAGAACAGTGATTTAATGTAGCCATTAAGAATAAATTGAGCTGTTTTACCTGTGTAATGGTGTTAGAAAGGTACGAGTTGTGGGACATGGCCAGCAAGCTGGACTGTACCAAAAGAAAAATAAATAAATACTGAGTCAGTGGTGAATCCCACCCCCATTATCACTTTTATACCCATTTTGTTGCCTTTATTTGTCTTCAAGTTAAATGTTAGCAAAACCCAGAAAAAACGGACTTTCACAATTGATTCTGTGCTACTAGAAAACCATGTCCCAGCTTGACTGAGTACGACAATGTCTAAGATGCAGCTTGTTGTGGTCTGTGTAATATTGATCTAATTCCAAAGCTTCTGCAACTTATTCCAGAATTTGTACCTAATGAAGCCTGAATTTAATGATACTCGAATAGGGCAGTGGAAGAGATTTCTGCTGAACATATTATGCATTGCCATTGCAATGGTCCATAAGGAACTGCAGAATCAGTGTGTGTTCAGAATACCTGTTAATATACACTGAATGGTCGGAGGTGTCATTGGGCTCAGTACTGCTCCAGAAAGGTCAACATGATTTTGAGGCATGGTAACGCAGTAATTAGCGCTGCTGCCATGCAGGCTCCATGCCCTGGGTTAGACCCTGTTATTGGGTGTTGTCCATGTGAAGTTTGCATGTTTTCCTTGTGATTGCGGTTGCTCTGATTTCAAGTTCAAGTTCAATTGTCACATATGCATACGAGATATGCAGTGAAATGAAAAGTGGCAATGCTTGCGAATTGTGCAAAAAAAACTACAAAACAGAATGTCGTTTGGCATTCCTCCCATATGCCAAAGATGGTGCTGATCAGTGTACTAATTGGCCAATGTAAAATGACATACGCTTGACCCGCTGAGTTACTCCAGCATTTTGTGTCTATCAATGTAAAATTAGCCCTGGTGTACGTGGGTGGCAGGGGAATCAGGAGAGTTGTCAGGCAGACGAGAGAAAAAGTCACCTGGAAGTAATTGGAGAACAGGACTTACGGAGTTGCGCTGAGAGCTAACATGAACTTGATGGGCTGAATGTCCTCACGTGAAAAATATGAAATTGCTAAACACATCAACAGCCCATGGATCACAGAAGTCAACAATAATATTTTGGTAAATTTGTGAGTTGTATATTTACGCAAAATATTTTATATACCTCACAATATTAAATGGAAGTTATATTTTACAGGACAAGGTCGGAGATGGTGAAGATAATGACTGGCTGGTATCACTCCTATTAATGGAGTCAAACCCAATGGTCTTTGTGACCCCCCCTCTAGGACCTTACGCCTTGGAGTGCAGGAGATTCAGAGGTGATCCTGTATAGTTGTATAAGGTCATGAGAGGAATACATAGGGTAATTGCAATCTTTAACCAGATTAGGGGAATCAAAAACTAGAGGACATCAGTTTAAGGTGAGAGGGGAAACATGTAATTGGACCCTGACGGGCAACATTTTTTACACAGTGGGTGGTGGGTATATTAAACTATCTGCTAGAGGAAAATCACAATTTTTACATGGACATTTGAACAGGTTCATGGATAGGATAGGTTTAGAACAATACAGGCCAAACACAGGCAGGTGGGACTAGTGTTGATCGACATGGGCAAGTTGGGCCAAAGGGGCTGTTTCCATGCTGTATGACTCTAAGACTCTGTTACACCAGCTGGAGGCACAGTGTGAGCGTGGAGAGGGAGATCAGCCTGCTCTGTTGTAGCTGGCACTGGATGAGCAGAATGCTATTCAGGGGAACTGACTGCTCTTCAAATGAAGCCTCCGGCTCTGGAATGTCCAACTAAACACGCAGATATTTATCTCAAGGGGCTCAATGATGAAAATACCTTGTAAATTATTTTAAATGATTTTCAATGGCAATCCTTAAATCTGTTTCAAAAAGGCCAAAGACAATATCACCAAGAGATTAAAATTGACATGTTAATTACTTTTCCCATGCAAAATTGCAACGTTACAAGCACTGTATAATATGCTAGTCTCGCTAAAGCTTCCAACACATGTATTATTGTGCAATATGTAAACTAACATTGCTACCCAAAACTTCAACATTAACCAGTGTCATTTAACGAGTTAACTGGTATCACAAACACTTTCACCAATATAACTAGAATTGTACAATGAATCTACAGCCATCACCGACCAACATTCATTAAACTGTGTTTAAGAAGGACTGCAGATGCTGAAACATCGAATGTACACAAAAATGCTGGAGAAACTCAGCGGGTGCAGCAGCATCTATGGAGCGAAGGAAATAGGCAACGTTTCGGCCCGAAACGTTGCCTATTTCCTTCGCTCCATAGATGCTGCCGCACCCGCTGAGTTTCTCCAGCATTTTTGTGTACCTTCATTAAACTGTGCCTTTTACCACCAACCAAATCTCCAATATAACTAACTGTCTTTAATGTGTTAGCTGGTATATCACCAACCAATATCACCCACCTGACAAGGTTTAATAAATTAAAGACTGCACAATAATAAACGTTAGTTGACTGGAGTCACAACTGACGCTACAATCTCACAAGGATGAATGGATGGGTTCACCCCTGTTACCGGTTGAAGGATTAATGTGTGATCATTTGATGTGTCGAGTAGATACAAAATGCTGGAGTAACTCAGCGGGTCAGGCAAGCGTCTCTTTCGGTTGGAGACCCCTTCTTCCGATGTGTCGAGCGGTCCGGTAACCGAACGGAACCGGTTAACGAGATATTTAACGCTCGGTCAGAACAACGAACTCCTCTGTAAACAAGATTATCTGCATTTAAAGCTCCGAGACTCTCTGTTCGTTATTTTAACTAAGTTGAACGAAAATAGCCGGCAGATCCGCCTGCGCGGCTCTGAGCGCTGGCACCAGCTTTGGCCCTCGCTATTGTAACGGCAAGTTCAAGAGATGAGGACTCGAGGCCAAAGCACTGGCTTGGCCACAAAACAGCATCTAACCCCGTGCCTCAGTTTCACTCCAATTTCACTCTGTCCGGCAGTGAATTGCTTGGGAGACATTTTTTTTTTAAATAGACAGAAAGACGTTGGTTTTGTGCGGGTCAGTGATCAACCTGCGCCAGTCAGTGTTTGGTCACTGTGTTCACAACTGTAATCACACACACCTCCATCCTCGCAACCCCCCCTCCAACTCGCCCGCCCGCTCGCCCGCTCGCTCTTAACTCCGAAGCGCAGGTATGCAATGCCCGAAGATCTCTACTACCTTAGTCCGGGGTCCTGCCGACGCCTCTTGTGAAAATGCAGCTTCCTCTCCGGGCTAGAGCACAATAAGCGAGCAGACACTCTATTCAGCTGTCAAAACCCGGCGCAGACAGAGCCCTGGGAAAGAGGCAGCGACAAGGAAAAAGGGAGGACGAGTGACTGACTGCAGCCCTTTGTGTTTATACAAGCCAGGACAGGGAGTCCGCTTGGTGTCAGGCTGGAGGGAGAGTTGGTGCGGGGAGGGAGGGAGGGCGGGGGAGGGGGGAGGGAGGTTTGGGGAGAGAGTCTGTTGTCTACAGCCACCGTGCAGGAAACGGCTGGTGGCGTCGGAATCTCTGGAGCTCGGCCACTGACAGCTGGTCGCAAATTCGGAGCACTCCGGAGTCCATCAAGTCATTATTTCTCTGCATTGTTGCAGCGAAGCTCCCTAACTGCAAAGAAAGAATCTTCTATGCGGCGCTTAATATCACTTGAACGACAACTCTTAAACCATTTCACATGCAATAGATTCTGTGCGTTGCCTACCCTCAAAGCCAGATCCAATCAGTACATTCCAGATAGTCATTGGTAGTTATACTATTATTTCGCAGATCGTTTCTGTACATGCACCGATTAACAAGAACTCACTTTTAAAAAATGCTCTCATTCCCCCTCCAACAGCGAGTGAAGTAGAGTCTCTGTTTCTCCCTCCACCGACGCTGCCTGACCTGCTGAGATTCTGGTTTTATTTCTGATTTCAAGCACCCGCAACGTTTTCCTTTACAATGTGGGGAACGAGATGGCCGATTTACACACTGCCAGCTCACACACACACACCAAGCAATATGTTTACAATCAGCGATTTTGTCCAATTGATGAACATTGGCCAGGAATTGTAGGGAAATTCCACATATGATCTAACAGGACATTTCCGAAATATACTTAGCATTCTTCTGGCGAGAAGGTGGGCTCTTGGCTTTGGTTCATTCAAAACTATTGGCCATGTCCCGACATTCCGACGGCGCATCAATGTGGCTTGAAACCTACCATATTGCTGTGAAAGGATCAAATTTACTGCAGATCACAGGTCAGCTGGGCCGAAGACCCGAGGAACTCCCAGCTGATTTGATGTCGAGTAATAATAACATTCTCATCCCCCAGTGGGTTAAGGCGGGATAAAGATCCAATGGAGGCGTGAGAGACTGTAGATGCTGGGATCTGGAGCTAAAACGGCCAAGAGCTGGAAGAACACGTTTTGCCCGCTGAGGTCTTTCAGCAATATGTCCCTTTTTGTTCAAAGATCCATTTCCTTATAACGGTTCAATGACCCTGAAAATATCGGAGGAGTGGATATCAGGGCGGGACTGTGGAGGAGATTGTAAAAGAAAAAGAAAGCCAGGAATTAGAAGACTTCCCACTTTGGTGTCCACTACATCATTGAATAGTCAAGCGGCTCCCAACCAACTCACCATGAATAACCAGCGGATGAACGACTGCCGCCGAGAGAGGAGCAGCCGGGCAGAACAGTCAGTAATTTCAGTTTGGGAGTCTAGGTGATAGCAGAGGGATGGGTTTTCTTTAGGAGGTTGGGGCATTGTATTACCTGGATTGAGTGGGCATGGTGACATTAACTGGGTTACCCCAAGGCCGGGCTAACAATGAGTTACAACAAACCACAACAAAAGCTGGGGTAACTCAGCGAGCCAGCAACATCGCTGGAGAGAAGGAAACGTTTGAGGTCTAGACCCTTCTTCAGACCCCATTTCCCCAGTGACAATCAATCAGTGACACTTCGTAGAAACAAGGAACTGCAGATGCTGGTTTACAAACAAAGGTACAAAGTGCTGGAGTAACTCATTGGGCTAGGCAGCATCCCTGGTAAACATGGATAGGTAACGTTTCGATTCGGGACCCTTCAGACTGGTAACTCCGTTATCACCGCACTTGTAATGAAGACGGGTAAATATTCCCACCTGCTTGTCTTGAGATGGGCCATGGATCAACCACTGGCCGTCCCAGGGTGAGGAGGCAGAGCTACCATTACATTGTGTTGTCCGGGACCATACACGTTGTTCAGTACGAAGCTTTGGAAATGCCACCGGCATGTAAGCGTTGGGTGGTCTGCTTGTGTGTGTGTCTGTGTGTGCGACGGGAATTGTGAAATTTATTCCGCCGCGCTTCCACGGTGGATGGGAGATGCCGTAATACCAAGACTAGTTTCTGTGACTCGTGTGATCCGCCAGGCGCGCTGTCACCATTTCCCCAGCTACTCCACCAAACATACTGTTATCCGAAGGCAACGTCCCCGTCACTGCTCGAAATACTATCAGCTCGCTGAAAGCCCAACGTGATATTCTGGGACTGCCTGTCCGAGCAGCTGGGATCCAACCCAGAGCCACTGCAACGAGTTTTCAAATGGTGACAATTGAGCTTCATCTCTCCTGCTGTTTGGACGTTTCCCTTCAAGAAACTGGCTGTCCACTCCAAAACCTACCCGTCTCTAAAAGTAACATATCAGCAGCTGCTATCGTGTATAAAATGACAGTCTCAAGAAACACACATCTTCTTTTCATTTGTGCAAATAAAAAACAGAAGGCTGGTAGAACTCAGCTGGCCAAAAGATGTCAGTGGAATGTTTTGGGTGGAGACCCTGCATCAGTACTGAGACGGAACAGGAAGGACTGCTAGTGGACAGCAGTATGTGAGTGGGTGGGCCAGAACCAGATGGGGAGGGGCTGATGGGCAGATGGCACCAGGTGGGGGTGAAGAGGTGGGAAGGATCAACAAAGGGAGGCAGGTGAGTGTGTGGAAGGAGAACGCTGGAGGATGTGGGTTGCCTGAAGTTAGAAAATCAGTGTTCATACCATTGAGGTTTTCAGCTATCCAAGCCGAAGATCAGATGCTTTTCTTCCAGTTTGTGTCTGGCCACTGTTCCGCCATCCACTCCCCCACCTAGTTCCATCTGCCCATCATACATTCCCCATCTGGTCCATCCGACCCGTACGTACTGCTCAACACTGGCAATCCTTCCTATCCCCTTGACTTGACTTACGCCTTTCACATCCTCTGATGCTGCCGGGCCAACGTGAGTTTGTCCAGCCTTCTGAGCAGATTCCAGCATCTGTAATCTCTTTATGCTTCTTTTTGCTTGTAGCTTGACTATGAGACGTTTTATGAAAGAGCAGCTGATTCTGGTCAATGGGGGGAATCAAGACATATGTGATTGGAGTAGGAGTAAATCACTTGGCCCATGTAACCAGCACTGCCATTCAGCTGGCTGAATTATGGCTCATCTATTTCTACACCACTGTTCTGCCCTTTCCCAGAAACATCCATGCTTCTAAAATGCTGTCATCTATTGATTTATGTTCTAGAATCAATGACTTGACCTACCCAAGCATATCAGATGCAGAATTCCAAAGATTGCCCACCCACTAAATGTAGAATATTCTCAGCATTTCAGTCATGAATGGCTTACACCTAGTTCATGATCTGTGACCCCCTAAATCTAGATTCCTATATCAAGGGGAATTATGCTCGTGTTGGGGTCATTAAGCACTTTGTATGTGTCAATCTCTTCTAAACTCTAGTTAATGGTGATGGAACCCTCCCGATCTCTCTTCATGTGACAGATATGACACTCCAGGAGCCCTTCTGGTGAATCTTTGCTATACTCTTTCATGTGATGGGCTTGCTTTATGGACAGGAAGTTAAATTAAACACAATGTCTCTGTTTAGTTTATTGTCACGTATACCGAGTGAAAAGCTTTTGTTGCACGCTAACCAGTCAGCAGAAAGGCCGAGGCCATATTTAATGATAGTAAGACATCTTTATCCAGGTACTCAAATCCTCTTGCAATAAAGGCAACATGCCACATGTCTTCCTAAATGCCTGTTGAACATGCATGTTTGCTTTAAGTAACATGGTACAAATACATCATTCAATCACCAACATATTTCCCAATTCTCTCCATTTATCACAAGACTACGTTTTCTTCTTTCCCTCTGCGGATGTGGATAACCTCACATTTTTCCATTGAATACCATCAGTCACATTGTTGCCCATTCTCTTTGCTTATCTATATCCAGAGATAGGAATAAACTTGGAAACTGTACTGGTAAGTAAGTGGTGACACAATTAATATGTATGAGTTAAGCCGACAATGTTAATGATACAATCACACCAATAAAAAATAACGTTTGTTTCACCCCTGACTATATTCCATTAAAGCTGCTTTGAATTCTCATCACTACTCACATTCCCACGTAGATTTGTGTCGTCAGAAAACTTAGAAATGTTACATTTAGTCTCAAATTGCGATCAAGATTGTAGATAGTTAGGGCTCAAGCACAAGGCACAGGCAGTCTGAGAAGGAAACATTTATTCTTACTCTTTACATTCCATCTATTAACCAACACTCAAACTACACTGGTAAATTGCCTCTAATTTTGCTCTAACCTTGTTCATCAACCTCATGCATGGGAGCTTGCAGAAAATCTTCTAAAAATCCAAACACCCTTCATTTACGCACCGGATTAGGAAGGAACTGCAGATGCTGGTTTACATCGAAGATAGACACAAAATGCTGGAGCAACTCAGCGATACAGGCAGTCTGACTGTCCCCAATTACATTTTATTCAACTACTGGCCACATCTTCCCATCTCCACCCCTTTCTGCTTTCGGAAAGAGACCGTTCCCTCCGCAACTCCCTGGTCAACTTGTCCCTTCCTACCTAAACCACCCCCTCCCCAGGTATTTTCCCCTGCAACCGCAGGAGATGCAACACCTGCCCCATTGCCTCCCCCCCTCGACTCCATCCAAGGACCCCGACAGTCTTTTCAGGTGAGGCAGAGGTTCCCTTGCACCTCCTCCAAACTCATCTACTGTATCCCCTGTTCCAGGTGTCAACTTCTGTACATCGGCGAGACCGAGTGCAGGCTCGGCAATCGTTTCACTGAACACCTCCACTCAGTCAACCCTAACCTATCTGATCTCCCGGTTGCTCCCCCTCACATTCCCAATCTGACCTTTCTGTCCTGGGCCTCCTCCATTGTCAGAGTGAGGCCCAACGCAAATTGGAGGAACAGCATATTTCGCTTGGGTAGCTTACACCCCAGCGGTATGAACATTGACTTTTCTAACTTCAAATAGCCCTTGCTTTCCCTCTCTCTCCATCCCCTCCCCCTTCCTGGTTCTCACACCAGTCTTACTTTCTCCAACTACTTTCTATCCCTCACCCGCCCACTCCCCTGACATCAGTCTGAAGAAGGGTCTCGACCCGAAATGTCACCCATTCCTTCTCTCCAGAGATGCTGCCTGTCCCGCTGTGTTACTCCAGCATTTTGTGTCTACATTTTATCTTGGTTTGCTTTGTTGTCCTCTCCTCGCTAACAATGATCTACTCTACATTTTCCTCGAGCTTCATCTCTTTTGAAGTCTCGTTATCACACACTTTACCCTTCCTTATCTCTGTGTCTCCCTCTCCCCTGGCTCTCAGTCTGAAGAAGGGTCTCAACCTGAAACATCACCCATTCCTCAAATCACATTCTTAATTAAAGCTTTCAACATTTTCCCAACTACCAATGTCAGTAGTACCTGACTTTCACTGTTCCTTCTTAAATGTTGGAATCATATTTGCTACACTCCAGAAACTATTCATGAATCTATAGAAATTTGGAAGATGATAACCAGAGCGGACATTGTCTCCCTAGCTCTGGAATGTACACCGTAAGCACTTGCGATTTATCAGTTTTCAGGCTCTGTAATTTCTCTGAATGTTTAATTTTACCATTAATTCCTTTTAGTTTAGTATTACCTGTAGTTTGGTTTAGAGATACAATATGGATCTCCGAGTCCACACCGACCAGATCCCCCGCACATTAACACTATCCTACACACTCTGGGGACAATTTACATTTACATCAAGCCAATTAACTGACAGACCTGCACGTCTTTGGAGTGTGTGAGGAAACCGAAAATCTTGGAGAAAACACAAGTGGTCACGGGAAGAAGGTACAAACTCCGTACACACAGCACCCATAATCGGGATCAAGCCCGGGTCTCCGCCGCTGCAAGCACTATAAGGCAGCAACTCTACCGCTGCACCACCGTGGCCGCCCAGATCCTCATTCTCACTGAACCCTGCATTATCTGTCGTTTCTGGTTTGTATTATGCGTCTTCATCTGTGAAAATATTTGTTACATTCCTCTGCCATTTCCTTATTTCTCATTATGAATTCTCGCACCTATCTCTCCAAGGGACTCTCATTTGCACTCACTGGTTTTTGAGACATATCTATAACAGTTTGCATTTTTTTTTTAAAATTTTTCTCACTAGTCTACTTTAAAAATTCTATTTTCCCTTCCTTTTTCAAATTCCTGGTCAGCCTTTGTTGAATTCTGAAATGTTCTCAATATTTAGGCAAACAGCCAATTGAAAAACTAAGAACAGATTTTTATGTTATTCAGCAGGACTCAGAGGAGTTATAGAACCTAGGCAAGTCAGCGGAGTTAGGATATGGAGCAACTATGTTCTTGCTGATAGGTGGAAGAGGTTTGACAGGTCAGGCAGCCTTGTTCATATGAGAGAGTGAGTGGATTCCAGACACTGGGAGGCAAAACCAGAGACATAATGACTTCTAACCATGCCGCACATATCAATGAGGCGGTATGAGGGGAGATCAAATCAGTGTTACCGTGGAAGCAAGTCTCCTATGCTCTTAGAATGGTCCTTTGAGAAGAAGGAACAAAAGACAATTTTATGAATGTAAATAAGTACCATTGTCAGGAGGTTGTAAATCCATTTGTTGTTGCTTTGATTTATTTGGTTTCTTTCTCCGCAGCCCTTGTGCAGGCCACTGGATGCTTGCGAGTGCTGTGGGTCAGTCCGACAGCTGGTTCTGCAGAGCTGCCTGTCTTTGCCCCCAGGCCACGTGTATGAAGCAAGCTGCAGCATATTGATTTACTGATCACTCTCATCTCAATGAGTCCATGCAATGGGCAGTCACTGGAGAAGGTACCGAGACCGTCACAGAAACTGCTCTCAGAAACTGAGCTGCTCTAATGTAAATGGATATGGCTGTCTGGGTTGTTTCTTTTAATATATATTCATTTTCAGAACCAGGCAGCATCTGTAGGGTCGGCATTTACTGTCCATCACTAATGTTCCTCGAGAAGTTGATGGTGAGCTGCATTTGTGAACCTCTTCCCAAGTTCAGGTTTTTGGAGTAGAATTAGTCCTTTTGGCCCATTGAGTCTACTCCGCCATTCAATCATGGCTGATCTCTGCCTCTTAATCCCATTTACCTGCCTTCTCTACATGACCCTTGACACCCGTTCTAATCAAGAATTTGTCTATCTCTGCCTTAAATATATCCACTGACTTGGCCTCCACAGCGCTCTGTGGCGATGAGTTCCACAGATTAACTACCCTCTGACTAAAGAAGTTCCTCCTCACCTCCTTTCTGTAGATGGTTTATGCATGCAACCTATAATGTAGCTACCTCATCACCATTAACACGCCCTCTCACATCAGTATAACTGTGATCTCCTCCCTTCTCCTCCTCCCATTTTGTCCTGGTACGTCTGAAGGCTGGGTGCAGCCAGTACTGGGACGTGTGTGCCATGTGCTATATTAAAGACTCTAGTAAAGGTTATAGTGTGTCAGACTAGACGCCTTTACACTTTCTAAAAGGGCGTCCTTTAATTCTGAGGCTATGACCTCTGGTCCTAGACTCTCCCTCCAGTGGAAACATCCTTTCCACATCCACTCTATCTGTGCCTTTCATTATTCTGCAAGTTTCAATGAGATCCTTCTCACCTTTCTAAACTCCAGCGAGTAGAGGCCCATCATCATATGCGAACACACTTATTCCTGGAATCATTTGTAGCCGCAGAGAATATAGGGGGACCTGGTAGGGGGCCGATGAGATCGGACGGGGGGGGGCGCTGAGAACGAAGGGGGACCAGACGAGGGGCAGTCGAGAACGGAGGGAGGCTTGGCAGGCTCCCTCCCTGTGGCCATGTGCAGTAACAGGCCTGGTTTGCTGCTGTGAGTAGATGAGACTGTTCCAAGAACTTTTGAAACTTGGTCAGTGCCAGAAATGTGGCGACTCTTTGTGTATCGTCTAGGTGAGGTCTGCTGTATGATTTTACTCGTATGCAAAAACAAAGAATATCACTGTACCTAGGTACATGTGACAATAAACTGTCATTGAATTGAATTGAACTGCAGTCCTTATGTTCAGGGACTCCCATATGATTAGATTAGATTCCTTTATTGTCATTCAGACCTTTCGGTCTGAACGAAATTTCGTTGCCTGCAGTCATACACAATAATAACAAATAACAAAACATACAATAAACACAAATGAACATCCACCACAGTGAGTTCACCCGGCACCTCCGCACTGTGATGGAGGCAAAAGTCTTAGTCTCTGTCTCTTCCCTCCCTGTTCTCCCTCTGCGCTGAGATGATCCAGGCCAAAGATGCCGCCCTCCAGTCCAGCGGACCTCTGAAGTCATGTCGCCTCAGCTCCGATTCGGGCCGCTGTCGAAAGCCGAAATGCCGTCTCCGCTCCGAGTCGGGCCGCCACAGCCTCAGCTCCGAGTCGGGCCTGCAACAGCATAGGACTACCTTGGGCGTTGTGGTAGGACCTGATGAAGGGAGGGAGTTTGGGGATTTAGACCCAGCAACAATGAAGACCAACAATATACTTCAAAGTCTGGGTTGATGTGTAGCTCAGAGATACACTTGAAGGTGCTGGTATTCCTATCCACTTGCTTCCAATGTCCTTATTGATAGAGGTTTCAGGTTTGTAAGTTGATGTCTGGGAGAGAAACTGCAGTGTGTTTTGTAGATTGTAGCGGAAGGTGGTAATCGGGAGGAGGTTTCCTTGACCTTGTTTGACCTCATGACGTGAAATTTCATGTAAATGAGTGAGTAGGTAGCCAAATTGAATAAATTAAATGGCGGCCCAGTAGAGCAGCAGTAAAGCTGCTGTCTCACGTGTCAGAGCATGGGTTCGATCCTGACCACGGTGTGCTGTCTGTGTGGAGTTTCTACGTTCCCCCTGTGACCGAGTGGATTTGCTCCAGGTGCACCAGTTTCCACTCACATCCTAAAGACGTGCAGGTTTGTAGGTTAATTGGTGGTCGGTGGAAGTGGTGGAGGCAGGCTCGATTTTATAATTTAAAAATAAATTGGATAGGTATATGGACGGGAAAGGAATGGAGGGTTATGGTCTGACTGCAGGTAGATGGGACTAGGTGAGAGTAAGTGTTCGGCACGGACTAGAAGGGCCGAGATGGCCTGTTTCCGTGCTGTAATTGTTATATGGTTATATGGTTAATTGGCTTCTGTAAATTGACCCTAGCGTGTAGGATGTACGTGGGATAACGTAAACTAGTGTAAGGATGATTGATGGTCAGTGTGGATTCAGTGGGCCGAAGGGCCTGTTTCCATGCTATATCTCTAAATTAAATTAAATGTAACTAAACTAAATGGTAATTATACCGATACATTCTCGCATTTGCTAAGGGACAATTTTTACTGGCTGAATCAACAATTATGTTGTTTCGAGATGGTTGTTATCAGAGATTAATCTGACCTTTGAAAATGCAATGAGTATTTCCCAAGTAATGGATTTGGCAAGAAAAAAGATGATTTGTAAGTGTGACTGGCTATGCCGTGTTTGAAGTAAATTGGCCATCACTTTCAATGCGTAAATAAAGATTTACTGCTGTGAGGACATTCGATCTGAATTCTGATTAGAGAAAGAAAAAATGTTATCTTGGTGGTTAAAAATGCCACATCACCAGGGATTGCAGGAATAAGCGTAATCCCAGAGATGCAAAATGAAAACAAGAAACTAAGGAAAGGTTAGGGTTGAAGAAGGGTTTCGGCCCGAAACGTTGCCTATTTCCTTCGCTCCATAGATGCTGCTGCACCCGCTGAGTTTCTCCAGCTTTTTTGTGTAACCTTCGATTCTCCAGCATCTGCAGTTCCCTCTGAAACAAGGAAAGGTGCTCGATGTTTTCAGTTTCCCCCATTCCCATGCAGAGGAAGCGAGCGAGGATTGTAAAACAAAGGAAGTGTTCATGATGTGCAATGTAAAGGGGGCAGTCTTAACAAAAATAATCTTATTGACCATAACTATGAAGATAAAAATCAGAGGTGACATTTGAAGCTAGCACTGGATGCAGTGTTACACTGGTGAAGCTGATGGAAAATGTATGTAGGAAGGAACTGCAGATGCTGGTCTACACCGAAGATCGACACACAATGCTGGAGTAACTCAGTAGATCAGGCAGCATCTCTGGAGAAAAGGAATAAGTGTTTTTGGTCAAGACCCTTTTTCAGACAAGAAATGTTCTGCGAGATAATGTCTAAATGTCTGAAGAATAGTCTTAACCCAACGTCATCTACAGTAGTTCTTTTCTCCAGAGATGCTGCCTGACCCGCTGAGCTACTCCAGCATTTGGATGGAAAATTTATCAGGTGCCCTTACAGTGCTACACCAGAACTTAAAAAGGCATGGCCAAAATTGAAAACTTGTACAGGTGAAAGCTTTGAGGCTGATGGAGTTGCTGGTGTGACAATGAAATACAAAAGACACATTAAAACCTTACCATCAACAGTTATTACAGGCTACAGACCAAACATATTGGGAAGAGGCTGTCTGGAAGAAATTCCATTGGTTTGGAGGAACGGTCATTATGTTAAAGAAGGAATTGCAGATGCTGGAAAATCGAAGGTACACAAAAAAGCTGGAGAAACTCAGCGGGTGCAGCGGCATCTATGGAGCGAAGGAAATAGGCAACGTTTCGGTTAACTTGGAGTTCTGCATGAAAGCATCACATTGGATTAATCTCCCTGTGAACTGATAACAGGATGCGCGTTTGAATAAACACAACACAATGGAAGGACTGTGGTCAGAGGAAAGATATGAGATCAGCCTAAGGCAACAGGGGCTAATATGATGTGAATGTGTTTGTGGACAGCAACTAGGGAGTAACTATCCTTTTATGAAATGTAATAAAATAATTTTATTAAGGTCCACAGCTGAACCTGACAGGGTTGCCATTTAGAGTCAGGATAATTACATAATAAAGGTTTTTCAGTGACTGGTTCCCCAGCCTGTGAGACCTCACGATGCACATAAGATTTGATAAAACACTTATTTTGAATTAGCTGCACATAGCAGAATAATGGTGAGATCCCTTTTTTTTTTTTAAACTTAGTACCCTGAGCTAAAGGAAGAGGAAAATTCAGGCAATGTACACGAGTCAAATCCATGAATTCAAGGCTATTGCTGGGAATTACATTCACAGTCAGATGTTAAACTATCAGAGTCATTTGTGTGTAAGAAGGAACTGCAGATGCTGGAAAATCAAAGGTACACAAAAATGCTGGAGAAACTCAGCGGGTGCAGCAGCATCTAAGGAGCGAAGGAAATAGGCAACGTTTTGGGCCGAAACCCTTCTTCAGATCAGAGTCAGTTGGGAACAAATGAACAGCAGTGTTCAGACATGTAAATTTAGTATTTCTTATCAGAAAATATTTTTTTTAATTTCAGTTGAGAACATTTCAAACCACCCTAATAGTTTTTTTGCGGGGAGAGTTCCAGATTTCCATTGTTGAAATGCCTGTTTAAACTATCTCTGACCAGCAGAAGTCTAATTTTAAGATAACAGCTTCTTTTTCTAGGTTTCAATCACAGGCAAAATATTTTCGATCAGTACCTGCCATTCCTCTCATCAATGTGAACCACCTCAAGTAAGTGTAGACTTAGTCAATGTAAACTGCTCCACGCTGTTAAACTATCTGAGTCCTTGGTAGGAAGGAACTGCAGATGCTGGATTAAACCGAGGATAGACACAAAAAGTTGAAGTAACTTGTTTAAGAAGGAACTGCAGATGCTGGAAAATCGAAGGTACACAAAAATGCTGGAGAAATTCAACGGGTGCAGCAGCATCTACGAAGTGAAGGAGATAGGCAACGTTACGGGCCGAAACCCTTCCTCAGTGGGTCAGGCATTATCTCTGGATGAAAGGAATAGGTGACGTTTCTGGGTCGCGACCCTTCTTCAGACTGATAGACAGGGGAAGGGGTAACGAGAGATAGAGAGCTAGGTATCTTTTGCTGAATTTGCTTTGATGGCAGAAGTCATTGCTGAAGCCTATTATCCATTCATTTTGGGATTTCTTTTCAAAATAACTGATCTAAGAAGGGAGGCAGAAACAAGAATTAAAATGTGGTTCTTGTTGTCAAGGCCACATTCCGCCCTCGAAGGTGCCGACAGGAAACGTCCTTTGTACCGGGCACAAACATAGTCTGGAAAGAAGGACAGGCTGCCAGGATGTACAGATTCCTTGATTACGTTGTCCCACCCCATGTATGGCCTTTGTGACCAGGGTCAGGAATAGTCCGATGTAAAGGTCCCTTGACTAGTCAAACCTCCCACCCACTCCCTTCCACACTGTAGGTCAGTAGCACAGAGCTGTGGAGCCGGGGGGGGGGCAGACATGGTCCAGATATGAGCCCACACACGGCCTCTCTGCGACGTCGCTAGATTCTATCCCAATAATGGGTCAACTGGGAATGAAAGACGGGAAGGAACTTGGTTGAATGGTGAAGAAGGTCACCAAGGTACCAGGCAAGGCCTCAGTTGATGCATCAAGTGAGTGAAGCAGGAGCATTACCCTACACCCAGCAGAACACATTTTAGCCTGCAGGCAGTGATTATTCATTTCCACTCTGGTGCAGAACTATTACTACAGTCCTCAGAGTTTTAAAACCTCAAACGCATCAACATATTAATACGTTTCCTCAGCAGCAGTTGCCCATCCCCCTCTCCCACCACTAAAGCCCACCCCCATCTCCTTCTCATTTAAACAGACTGTGACCTCGCTTCAAGGCATCACATTGGATTAATCTCCCCGTACACCAGCGACAAGCCGGGACTCGGAAAATCATTAGAGCACAATGGCAAGACTGTGGATGGAGAAAAGATATGACATTCTCCTTGTCCCCTTCCACTTCCCCTGAGGCAGTCCCTCGGAGTCGAGAACGACTTGCTTCCCCTACACTTTTGAGGGTCCCGATGAGGTCAGTGTTTGAACGGAAAATGTAAAAAAAACTGCAGATGCATGAATTTTGTGTTTTTGTATGTCGTCTATGAGTCTGATGCCATTGCAAGCAAGATTATCATTGTACCCGCACATCACTGTACTTGTGCATATAACAATAAACCTTGAAATAAAAACATGAAACGTGGCAACATTCAGTGTGTTAGAAAGCATCTGCTGAAAAAGCAAACATTAGGGTCTCAGATCCTTCTTCAGTCTAAACCTCTGTTAACGTGAGTCTGAAGAAGGATTCTGATCCAAAATATCAACTGTCCATTCCCTCCACAGACGCTGCCTGACCTGGTGAGTTATAGGATTACAGCATGGAAACATGCCCTTCGGCCCAACTTGTTCATCCCGACCCAGATGTCCCATCTAAGCTCAGTCCCATTTGCAAACTGTTCCTCCAGTATTTTGTGTTTTGCTCAAGATTCCAGCATTTGTAATCTCTTCAACCTCATAAATTCATAAATTCTAGGAGCAGAATTAGGCCGTTCGGCCCATCAAGTTTACTCCGCCATTCAATCATGGGTGATCTATCCCATCCTATCCCATTCTCTTGTCTCCAAGGTGACAGGTCTGACACCTTTAGTTAAGACTGTGGGAATCTCAGTTTGCATGGGGCAGAGGTGGCTGAAAAGACTGGGTGACAGGCGGTGCACAGCTTCTCGCTCTTATACAGAGCTATCAAAAGAGAAAATGCCACAAATGCAGACATAGGAGACTGCAGATGCAGGAAGCTGAAGCAAAAACATAATGCTGGAAAGACCCAGCAGGTCAGACGGCATCTGCGGAAAGTGCAACAGGGCTAATATTGAAGGTCAAAATTGCCTCATCAGAATTGGGTAGCAGACAAAATAAGCTTGATAAGTTGCATAGAGGGTAAAGCTGGGTTAACCATGGGCAGAACTGGCAGCTCTGCTTTTCTTTGCACAGATGTAGCCTGTCCCTCTAAGCATTTTCTGTTTTTTTTTAAATTTCAGATTTCCAGCATCTGCGGCTTTTTTAAATTGTCACTTATGCAAGGCTGCTGTGTGCTTCCAATATGGCTCGCAATACCACTCGGAATGCTTCTTGTCCTTCTGAGTAGTTTGGGGCCCTGGATTCTATGGGTCCATTGGGGAAGTTACAGTTTTTTAAGGAGGCTTTGTGCACATTCTTGAATCTTTCCCTCTCTCTGACTGTGGTTATCTCTCCCCATAACAAAACTCAGCAGAGCGGTTCTCCTTCAAGAGTCTAGTGCCAGGCACCCAGATAACTTGCCCTGCCCAACGCAGGTGATTGAATGTGATCGAGGACCCCAAAGCTGGGGATGTTGTGCTGGGAGAAGACACCAGTGTTTGTTGCTATATTTAAGAGGGAGTTAGATGTGGCCCTTGTGGCTAAAGGGATCAGGGGGTATGGAGAGAAGGCAGGTACAGGATACTGAGTTGGATGATCAGCCATGATCATATTAAATGGCGGTGCAGGCTCGAAGGGCCGAATGGCCGACTCCTGCACCTATTTTCTATGTTTCTATGTTTCTAACTGTAAATAGTCTAGGTCACAGATTACTCAGCCTTTGACATGAATCTTCAAGTTCAGTGTTTATTTGAATGTTCAGGTCAGCTCCGCGGACCACAGCAATGTTTGTGGCAGGTTGACATGTGCAGCCACATCTCCGCCGCCTGTCCTTCATGTGTGACAGGCTGCACCAGTTCAAGACGATACAAGATGGTGGAGATGGTCTGAGCCATCAAACCAACGTTGGCCTTGAAGGTTCATGTTAGAGGCTCGGTATTCTGAGATCTGAGTACCTACACCAAGCACCTACAGGCATTGGAAAGATGCACCATCTGTTAAATTCTCCAAATTCACTGGAAGGATGAGTAAACAAACCCTCAAAAGGACAATCGGAGAAGGCAATAAATAATAGACTTGCCAATGATGCACAGATCCCCAAAAATAGTGATGAAAATATTTCCTACACTATCATTTCAGAACTGCTGCAACTTCCGGTTGATTGAAATTTGAAAGATACAGCAAGGAAACAGGCCGTTCAGTCCATTGAGTCCATGCTGACCATCGATCACCAGTTCACAGTAGTTCTATGTTATTCCACTTTCATATTCGCTCACCACACACTGGGGGGCAATTTACAGAGGCCAATTAACATACAAACCCGGATGTGGGGAGGAAACTGCAGCACCCAAGAATCCCATTCGGGCACAGGGAGAACGTTCAAACTACACACAGACAGCACCTGAGATCAGGATTGAACCTGGGTTACTGGTGCTGTGAGGTAGCAGTTCTACCAGCTGTGCCACCATGCTGCCCCTGTGCAAAACATTTGAGATGTTCGGAGTTCGTAAGCAGTTTTTCTTTCTTTCAAGGGCAACGAGGAAAGGAGAATAAGCGGTGATCTTACAAATAATGTTGGCCTCGTTCAAATACCTGTAAATCAAAAAGAAAACCCATCTTCTCCTATGACATGTAGAGGACAAAAGTTTGAGTTCCAAAGTTTACTCCTGCTGTTAATAAAAGTTAATTGAACTGAAGCCTCAGTTTGAAATGGTAAGGTAATACATTTACTCCCGCTTTCAGAGAGTCACAGATATTGTAAGGTTACGTTTCATTTAGGACATTTAGGTATCAGGAAACCTATTTTAAAATTAGACAATTAACAGCCCTGCCCAAGGACATGGCAAGCAGCCAGGTATGAAAATGCACCAGTGGATAACTCCTCCCATGAGAGTTCAATCAGTTCATCTAACCAATACATAACTACAAAAAAACAGCAAAGACTTTTATACTACTCCATAGCCTCCTCGTCCCTTGTCTACTGATTTCTAATAGGGCAGTTCTAGGCTTGAGGATTTGTAACGACAGCTGTAGTTGAAAGAGAAAGTGCTTTATTTAATTACATCAAATTTACAACAGAGGAACAAGCCATCGTCAACATGTTTTTGCAACACAATCTCCCTCGTACCCACCTCCATCATTTAGCTGCATATCATCTATTCCTTCCTTAGCCAAGTGTTTATATAACTTATTCGCATTTTGCCTCCACTTCTCTCTGGGGAAAGTTATTATTTTCTAGTCAGTATATCAGTAAATGAGTATAAGAAGGAACTGCAGATGCTGGAAAATCGAAGGTAGACAAAAGTGCTGGAGAAACTCAGCGGGTGCAGCAGCATCTATGGAGCGAAGGAAATAGGCAACGTTTCGGCCCGAAACGTTGCCTATTTCCTTCGCTCCATAGATGCTGCTGCACCCGCTGAGTTTCTCCAGCACTTTTGTCTACTATCAGTAAAGGAGCTTCTATCAGATGAAACGTCTGCCCCTTTTAGCAAAGAGAGCAGTGGTTACGAGAACATAGAAAGTAGAAGCTTCCTGTAGTGCCATTTAAGATAGAGGCAGTTAAGAGGTTTTTAGATAGGCACATAGAAATGCGAGGATTAGAGGTTTATGGATCATGAGCAGGCAGATGAGATCAGTTTAACTTGACATCATGTTCGGTCCAAACATTGTGTGCTGAGAAGCAAGAATCGGCCATTTAGTCTTGCACCACCACTCAGTAAAATCGTGGCTAATCTAGTACCTCACCTCCACTTTCCAGCACTAATGCTTCATTTCCTTAATATCCAAAATTCAATGGTTCCAACACAGGCGTGTCAGTTCAGACAAACCTTCAGATCTTCAATATAAAATGCATGCGTTCATAGTTCTGGAGAGAACAAGAGGATCAGCCTCCAATGTCAGACACCCCCCCCTCCATTACAATGATTTATTCGGATTACTTAAGAGGTGATGGTTAAAGGTGTTTAAATTTATGAATGGCACCAAAGAAGTTTAATGCAGTGAAACCATCTCCCTTGGAGAGTTAATCCAATAGCTTTAAACATGACACTAAAATTAGAGCTATACCATTTGGAAAAGAAATCGGAAAACAGTTTTATACTCCAAGGATGCTAGAAATGCAGAATTTCTCCTAGAAGTGTCAGGGATGTTGGGATGCATTGGGAATTGTCAACCCTGAGCTCGCTTGGTTTTGGAGATTGTTGAGAACAAACTAGAGGCAGTTTGGTGCTGCTGACGATTAGGTCGGCCCGGATCCAACTGAGTGACAGAGCAGTAACAGAGGGTAATATTGAATAGTATTCTGTGCGATACTCCAGGCTAGCAGTCTCAGGCAATGTGACCAGGCAATGCACATATTCAGCACTGACCGAGTACTGCCCGGTACTTCTCTCAAAGGCCTGCTCACTGGGTCAGCCTGTACAGGGGCTGGGGCATCGGAGCTCCATATTTCAGAAGAAGAGGGAGCTTTGTCACAATGGGTTGGTGGGGATACTGAGCTATGTTGGACTGGAGGATTGGGACCGGCTTTAAATTGAGCTAAGCAAGAACATGAACCCACTACAATTTGCCTACCGCCATTCTTGATCCATGAGCAATGTGATATCACTAGTTCTCCACTCCGCTTTGGACCACTTTGACAATAAGAAAATTACGCCAGGCTGTTGTCCATCGACTACAGCTCAGCGTTCAACACCGTCATCTTCTCCAAGTCTGTTATCAGGCACATGGAACCGGGCCTCCACTCATCCCAATGCAACTGGATCCTCGACTTCATTAACCGAACACAATTGTTACAAATTGGCAGCAGCACTTCCACTTCCATGATAACCATCAGCACGGGGGGACCTCAGGGTTAGGTGATCAGTCCTCTGCTCTGCTCATCCCATAATCATCCAAGGGATTAGACGGAGGGACTGCCAGTGTCTATATACACTGTTGAGGCCCAAACCTGGAGATCATCCCATCAAACTGTGCAATCATCTCCCACAGAGCAGGAAAGGGAATCTGATTCCATTAAGCATCAACCTCAGCTCAATAACACCCGCCATGCTAGGAGTTTTAGTTTAGTTTAGTTTAGTTGAGTTTAGAACCACAGGGTGGAAACAGGCCCTTTGGCCCACCAAGTCCGCACCGACCAGCGATCCCCGCACATTAATACTACCCTACACACACTAGGGACAATTTATTTTACATTTATATCAAGCCAACACCGCAGACCTGTACGTCTTTGAAGTGTGGGAGGAAGCCAAAGATCTTGCAGAAAACCCACGCAGGTCATGGGGAGAATGTACAAACTCCGTACAGACAAGCGCCCATAGTCAGGATCGAACCCAGGTCTCTGGCGCTGTAAAGCAGTCGCCCTATCGCTATGCCACCGTGCCACCCAAATCCAATTAATCAATGAATCCATGTTCACAATCCTCATCAGAACCTAGTAAATATTCCCACAAGGACCATGCTCCCTCAAGCTGAACCACAGTGTCAGCATTGATTCACGATCGGTCGGTTTCAGTCACACATCGCTGACTCAGCAAACCAAAGCAGAGCCAGTTTTTCTTTTCTCAAACCAATACAATTTACAAAGTGAAGGATTGGGATGATTAAGAAAGCACCAGTGGAAACCAATTGGCTGAAAGGCCTCCATTGGTGTCAGAAGAAGTCACTTTGTATGATGAATGGGCCATTGTGCTAATTTCCATCGTAGATTTTTGACAGTAAAATTCCGCAGCTTAACACGTGGTTCTCATCTCCCTCCCTGGCGAGTGCATCTATGACAGATGGTTGAGCCAACAGGTTCTGTCCGGCTATAGTGCGACCTGTGCATATTACTGGAAGGGGTTCAATGCCCACAACATTCACAGGCATCTTTATAGAGCCTTTCTCATACAATTAGCTTCTTCTTCGTGTTTCTAAGCTGCTGTTTTCCTCTGTCCTCATCTCCAAAAGGCAAATCACAAGATTTCATCAGTCACAAGATCAATGTGGATTACGCAAACACTTTCATTCGTTTGACTTAATTCTTCCATAATAAGTCCGCTCATCTATTTTTAAAAGCACTTTTCTACCAAGATTCAGTTTGCTCAGATCCTGGGAAACCTCTTGTAGATTACCTGCATTTACACCACCCAATTATTATTAGATTGTACTTGACTTGTAAAGGCTGAAATTGGTGAAGTATATGTTCCCAGAGATTCCAGCTGCTCTTTACTCCCACATCCAGGGGACGTTTCCTTCATTGAAAGTTCAAATCCTTATCGACAAGGGCTCACGTTCTTATCGATGGACATCACATAGGATCAGACTTGGGTATCCAGGCTAGAAATCTAAAACTGCTATAGATTCAGACAGATTAGTTTGTCGTTATAGACACCAGAGGCAGTGAAATTCCTTGTTTAAGTGAAGATCGCAGTATAAACAGCATAGATATATCAATAATGATTTACTGGAAATCAAATCTGTCAGTGCACGAAATTTGTAATATAAGCACTGAGCAGGTCAAGCAGTAATAATAGGCAAAAGAGTCTTTGACTCAAAACATTAACTCTTTCTCGATTTATTGATGCTGTGGCGGTCCCTGGATATTAGGCCACTCCTTGGGTCATCCCCCTCGGCACTTGAGGGACAGGAACAAGGGACTGCCCAAAGATCCTATAGCGGAGCAAGATAGACCACTCCTGCTAAATGCAATGGGCTGACGTGTAGTACGCAACGTGGGCATTTTTTTCATCCATTTCAGTAACCCGACTCGCAGTGTGATCAACGTTGCGGGGGAACAGTTTGTGTTAATAAATTATAATTTTGAAAAAGAGAAGATTTTTACCAAAGAATTTTTATTTTTACGAGGATGTTTCCGTAACCGGCTTCCGGCTCCGCACTAGTTATCTTTGCTCCGCTATGGGATCTATGCGGAGACGGAAGCTGGTTACGGAAATGGGGCCTCAAGAGTACAAGAGAGTTTATTGTCGGGAGTCCCTGATAGGACAATGAAATTCTTTTTTTGCTTTAGCACACCAGAACATAGTAGGCACGAATACAGAACAGATCAGTGTGTCCAAATACCATTGTATAAATATATACACACATGAATAAATAAACTGATAAAGTGCAAATAAACAATGGGCTATTAATGTTCAGAGTTTTGTCCGAGCCGAGTTTAATAGCATAATGGCAGTGGGGAAGTAGCTATTCCTGAACCTGGTTGTTGCAGTCTTCAGGCTCCTGTACCTTCTACCTTCTTTGTTTTCTCCACTTATCCCCTTACAGCCTTTGGTGCTACCTCCTTTCTCCCCTCCCCCTCATGCCTCTTTGATCTGCCAATCAACCACTCCTCGTCGGAAAATAGTCACAAAAAACTGGAATAACTCATCAGGCAGCATCTCTGGAGAAAAAAAAACTGTAGGTGACGTTTCATGTCTCGTTTGTCAGATCTAGTTCCACCCCACGCCACACCTTTTTATAATGGCTATCGCCTCTCTGCTCTTTCAGACTAGCTGAAAGGTATCAACCCAAAACGTTGATTTCCATTTCCCTCCACAGATGCTGCCTGACCCGCAGCATTCATCCAGCAGTTTGTCTTTGCTCCATTCCAGCCTCTGCAGTCTCTTGTGTATCTAAACTTCCCTGCCTCTTTCACCACCTCCATTCAAACATTCTTTCACCATTTCCTCACCGACAATGCTGTTAGTCACATGCTAATATTGTTCTTGTTCTGGCACAGTTTCAATTTATTGTTTCATCATTGTTCTCTGAGGTATCTTGTGACATTTAATTATAATAAAGTTGTTGCACAAATGCAAATTGTTCTTGATTCCAGTCCCAGTCTTGAGCTCTCTTCTCTCCACGGATACCGATTAACCCAGCTGAGATATCAAAACTAAATGGATTTAAAAGCCAAATATTTAAGTTCCAAGCATTTAGGCTTGGCAAGTGACAGTACAAATTGATATTAAATATATGATACATTTCCAAAAGGTCTCTACATCTAGGTTTGAGATTTTTACCATTAATTTGACTGTGGTACATTACATTTGTAAATCATACCACAGCTGTAATAATGTAGTGTAGTTTAGGTTTGATACTTTTGTTCTTCGATCAGGATTTCAAGTCTTGCATTGGAACTCATGCCTCTACCGACTCTATACAGATTTTGCTGCAGTACTGAGGAGAATATTGCAGGCACTCTCTGCAGCTAAATTAACTCTTTCTCGACCTATCCTGCTGATTAACGTGGTAATACATTTCGCTTCCTGTTACGGATAATGTTGGATAACGTCAGGAGCCATGACTCAGGGAAGGCAGACCTCAGTGATGAAATTCACCAACATTGTCCAGTGCACTAGCACAGTTTTGGCCGTCTGAAGAAAATAACGTTCAAGGATTAATGTGAAATCTCGGAAGTGGGCAATTCAGCTCATCCAATATTACATGTAATATGCTCTTTATTCCCCTTAAACTCCTAATGGGATCAAATACTCCTTATTTTATGCCAGATGCAGGGAAATGTCATCAGAAAAATGTAAAGTTTTATTCAGTGCCATAGACCGGATAATATTATGAATGGGGGGGGGGGGGGGGGGGGGGGGGGGAGGTAACACATTCCTCATTCCCTAGTATATGCAAGAAAATGTTATTTGGAGTAATGGAAAGCCTTGTCAACGGTCCATTCCCTCGTGTGCTTAAGTGAATGAGTCGCTGCTGACTTGGAGTTTGGCCCCTGAGTGTGTACAAACACAAAAACTGCACAAATTCAACTCTCAACAATAAAGTTGCACGATGAAAAATGCAGACCATTTTCCATGCCTCAAGAGTCCCAGTAGTCGCAAAAATCATTGAGACTATGACTAAAATGCAGTGAGGATCAGAGAGGCATGCGAGAATGTGGCTGCCAAATTTAAAGAGGGTTTGAATGTATGGGTGAGGTTAGAGAGAAGGGTAAGGCAATGTGTGGTGGAAGTGTAAGGGAGGAGTGATAATATGTGTGCAGAGAATGTTAGAGAGGAGAGAGAAAATATGGTGTGTAGTGTGATGATGTGGTGAACAATTGTTGAGAGAGAGAGAAAATATATTGTTATTGGTAACAGCGAAAAGTTTTTGTTTGTGTGTTATCTAATTAAATCAGATATTTCAATGAAGCTATACACAAGTACACCAGGTAGTGCAAAGAGAACATGCCAGAGTGCAGAACACCACTTTGCAGCTTCCGGAGAGCAAGTCAGAGAGTAAGGCCAACAGCTCAATCAAGGACGAGTCGCACCCTGACCACACCATCTTCTCCCCTCTCCCATCAGGCCAAAAGTATAGGTGTGAAAACCCACACCTCCAGATTCAGGGACAGTATCTACCCAGCTGTTATCAGGCAACTGAATCATTCTACCACAACCAGAGAGCAGTGCTGAACTACTATCAACCTCTTTGATCACCCTCGGTTCCCGAAGGTTGCAGGTGGTTGCAGGTAGTGGAAGCAGGTAGGGAGACTGACAAAAATCTCCGGGAACCGCACGGAAACCTTGGATGGGGCACAAAGTCCCCAGACGTTTCCGTTCAGGTTTCCTAAGTGGGACAGGGGCATTAGTCTCCTGAGGAAGTAAAGGCATTGGTGTGCTATTTTGGCCGGATGTTCAATGTAGTTCATCCAGGGCAGTTTGTTGGTGACGAGAGATTTACCCCGGCATTCCCCTCTCTCTCTCCCCTATCCCCCCCCCCCCCCCCCACCACCCCCCCCCATCCCAAGTCGCCACAGCTTCTTGTTTTCACCCAACAAACAACTAACAATGGCCTACTTCCTTTATCCCAATTGGGGGAGTCCAGAACCAGGGGTCACAATTTAAGAATAATGGGTAGGCCATTTAGGACTGAGATGAGGAAACGCTTTTTCGCCCAGAGTTGTGAATCTGTGGAATTCTCGGCCACAGAAGGCAGTGGAGGCCAATTCACTGGATGTTTTCAAGGGAGAGTTAGAAACAGCTCTTAAGGCTAACAAAAATTAAGGGATATGGGGAGAAAGCAGGAACAGGGCACTGATTTTGGATGATCAGCCATGATCATATTGAATGGCGATGCTGGCTCAAAGGGCCGAATTGCCTACTCCTGTGCATTTTCTATGTTTCTATCATCATTACTTTTTTGCATATCTTTCATTAATTGTTCTTTATCTCTCTACATCATCGTCTATATCTCTCGTTTCCCTTTCCCATGACTTTCAGTCTGAAGAAGGGTCTCGACCCAAAACATCACCCATTCCTTCTCTCCACAGATGCTGCCTGTCCCGCTGAGTTACTCCAGCGTTTTGTGTCTATCTTCAATTTGTTGATGATATTTACGCCTTCGAACTTGAAGCTTTCGATCACTTCCACTGCAACACCACTGATGCTGATTGGGATATGTCCTGTACACCACAAGTGTGGTTGGTGGTGTACATATGTCTGTACACCACCACACATCCTGAAGTCAGTAATCAGCTCCATTGCCTTGCTGACATTGAGGGTGAATGTTGTTATCTTGACACCATATTACTAAACTCTCTACCTCTTTCCTGTGCTCCATATTGTCAAAGACATTTTTCACACCGAGGGTTGGACAGGCTAGATGCAGGAAGATTGTTCCCGATGTTGGGGAAGTCCAGGACAAGGGGTCACAGCTTACGGATAAGGGGGAAATCCTTTAAAATCGAGATGAGAAGAACTTTTTTCACACAGAGAGTGGTGAATCTCTGGAACTCTCTGCCACAGAGGGTAGTTGAGGCCAGTTCATTGGCTATATTTAAGACGTAGTTAGATGTGGCCCTTGTGGCTAAGGGGATCAGGGGGAATGGAGAGAAGGCAGGTACGGGATACTGAGTTGGATGATCAGCCATGATCATATTGAATGGCGGTGCAGGCTCGAAGGGCCGAATGGCCTACTCCTGCACCTAATTTCTATGTTTCTATGTGGAATTCTCTGCCTCAGAGGGCGGTGGTGGCTGGTTCTGTGGATGCTTTCAAGAGGGAGTTAGATAGAGCTCTTAGTGATAGCGGAGTTAAGGGACATGGAGGGAAGGCAGGAACGGGGTGCTGATTGTGGATGATCAGCCGTGATCACATTGAATGGCGGTGCTGGTTCGAAAGACCTACTGTCTATTGTCTGTGGTTCGAGATCCAGCCCACAATAGTGGTGTCATCTACAAACCTGTATATGGAGTTGGAGCAGAATCTGGCTGCAGATTCGTGAGAGTTTAGGGAGCATGGGGGACTGAAAACGAGTCCTTGCGAGGCATTAGGTGAGGAGGTGTGAATTGTTGAACTATGAGAAGAGCAGCCAGATTATGTGCATGCTGACAGAGAGATAACAGCATGTAGACACGCGAGCTTTAGAGAGGAGGGATTTTACACATACAGTGAGCATTGGAAAGGTGGATGGAAGAATCTGCATCGTGAGATCGTTTAAGAGAAATAAGGGAATGTGTGCAATATGCGTGTTCGAGAAAGAAGTGTAAATATTACTACCGGTGATCATATTGGAGAGAGAATGGTGTTCCCTGAATGTTCCGTGACTTTCAAAATTATATTACTTTAATTAATTTTCTTTTGATGTTCTTTTGTTTGAAGCCGGGTAGATATGGACCTGATAACAATCAGCCAGCACAGATCGAACACTTTCTGTAAGCGACGACTGTGCTTTAGAGACGTTTCCGGGCGCGTCAGTCTTCGGCCAGCCTGTTGCATCAACTTGATTAGAACCCATCATGCTGTTCTCGCCAGTGGTATCGCCTCCACGTCGGGAAGTAAGTGGCTCCCCTTTTAAATACTTGCAGCTGTCACTGAACGAATTTCCCCGCCGTGTCGCTCCTGTACCTCAAACACCTCTCTGCCCATGTGCTGATTCTTGTTTCACTGACTGACTGCAACTCTAATTTCCCCTGTCCGACCCCTTCCCTGCTTCCGCCTGTTACCGCGTACAAGAGAGTTTGTCAGAGTAAAACCACTGCAGTTTCTTTTCCGGAGCCTGACGTGGCCAAATATAAAACAGACACAAACTGCCCTAGTATCGTTGGACACAAATACGTATCCGTCTCCAGGGAGGTGGCCAGCCACGTCCCACGTCCCCACCCTCCTCTCCCCGGTTCCCACTCCTATCTACCCCGTATCCTCTGCCCCCCTCCTCGCTCCCTCTCCCTTTTCCTGTCTCCCCACCCCTCTCCCCTCTCCTCTCCCATATTCACCCCCTCCCAGCACCCTTCTCCCCGGCTCCCCAATCCCAATCCCACCGCCTTCCGCCCCCTCTCTCAACCCCCTCTGCTCCGCCGGGCCGGGGTCGGGGTCGGGGCCGGTGCGGGTCGCATCGCCTCTCTCCACCCCGGCTGCCTCTCCAAACGGCCACGTCTCCCCGCAGGAGTGGGATCAGTTGGGGGGGGGGTTCTGCACCGCCGTGTATTTGCGGCCAACTGTGGGCACATGTCCCCTAAGGGGAGCAGAGAGCTCCAACTATTGTTTAAGAGGGAACTGCAGATGCTGGAGAATCGAAGGTTACACAAAAAAGCTGGAGAAACTCAGCGGGTGCAGCAGCATCTATGGAGCGAAGGAAATAGGCAACGTTTCGGGCCGAAACCCCGAAGGGTTTCGGCCCGAAACGTTGCCTATTTCCTTCGCTCCATAGTTGCTGCTGCACCCGCTGAGTTTCTCCAGCTTTTTTGTGTGAGCTCCAACTATTGTCGGGCGTCCGGGGTGAGTTCCTGTACTGATGTGGGCAGGAAGGGATCTACACATCCTGCCACTGGGGTAACTAGGAACTTCTCCAACCTGCCTACTGTTCCTGCTTGAATCCCCAGGAAGGAGGGAGGGGAGGAGGGGGGTTCCAGAATGACCCCCCCATTGTTTCAGATCAAATGTTGGTCCAGACACATGAGTTCATGTTTCAAAGTCTCTCCATAACACTTGGAAAGAATGAGGTCATTGAGTCTGTTCCAATTCTCTTGCCTTCTCCCTGTAACCTTTAACTCAATGACTAATCAAGTATTTAAATAATCCCCACATTAATTTGATCGTAACCTTCACGTGGTCCGCCCTGTTTCGACTAATGCAATCATCCTGGCGTGCACAATCAAATAAGATCAAATTGTCCTACAACTTTAGGCTGTGCACGCCATACACAAGAAGAAGGATTGAATCAATCTCCATGGCCCCCACTGACTATTGCACGTACTCATTTTTATAGCAAACTAGCATAAGTGGGACCCATTGGGCCCCAATCACACGGGAGGCCTGGTCCCCCAATGCGACTCATTCCCCAGCGCAATATTCCATCACTCACCCATAGCCCCTAACTGCACAGGCGCGGCTCTTTCCCCTCATCCCCCAGCACTCCCTCCCCTTCGTGTGTGGGAGGGGATGGGAAGGGAATGGGGTGCGTGTTGGCAGGGGGGTTGTTGGGGGCGATGTGGAGAAGTGGGTGTGTGGCATGGGCGGAGTTGGGTGTGAGTGCATGCGTCCTGCACTCACTCCATCCCTCGTCAACCCATCCACTCCTCGCAGCCCTCTGGCGGCACAGCCATTCCCGCCCCTCTGGCGGCACAACCATTCCCGCCCATTCGGTTCCCATTGTGATGTAGAACACGCAGGTATGACTGCGCAGGCGCAGCTGACTAGCACGGCAAGTGGAAACGCAATTTATTAAAGCTTAAAATGTGAATAACATAAAATATAACAACATTTTAAACGTTAAAGATGAGATTTATTCAGTCCATTCTTTCTTGTTGCGTCTCTTGTTGCGTCCTGTAGCTGGGGGAGGGGACAGCTTCAGGTGTGGGCTGTCGGGACTGACGGACTCAGGGCGGAGAGCTTCTGGACTCAGCCCGGCCTCTGGGGTTTTATTCTCATCGCACCCGTGATTGACAGCGGGTGCCGGTAGCGGCATTGCCGCCCGGTGAAGACAGGAGAGAAGACCAATCTGCTGACCTTACGATTTTTAAACCTTCATAACTTTTGTAATATTCCACCGATCTGAACAAAACTTGGTGCGCTTGGAGTACGGGTGAACTGTGAGGATGGTGACGAAAAACCGTAGCGCCAACGGGTACCGTTTTAGCACAAATGTAAAAACAACGCAAACCAGAAGAGGACAAGATGAGAGTTTTAGTTAGGATAGATAGATAGATAGATAGATAGATATTTAGATATATAGATATATAGATAAATAGATAAATAGATAAATAGATAGATAGATAGATATTTAGATATATATTTCAGGTCAGGCCACAGACACTTCACTGGAAGACCTAATGAGATATTAGTGCAGATGGTCAACATAGTTGCTGGAAGGTTTTTTTGTTTCTTATGGGATAGACAGGTGGAGAAGCTTAGGGAGGTAATTTGAGAGCTTTTGGGTTTGGGTGGCAGAAATTCCTGGCTGTAGTTATATTCTGAGCGAATCACAAAGATAGAGTGAGTGGATTGGAAACTGAAGACTGCACCAACCAGGGTTAGAAATAGTTGGAGATTAGAGTTAAGAGGATTTGTACTTTATCATTGGAGCAGATTTGGTAAGATATGGCAGCGAGAAGATCCAGAATATTGACGTTTCCTCACTTGAAACCTGAAAGGTAAACCTGGAGACTTTTGGTGCCCCACCTTCGTGCGGTTCCGGAGTTTTTGTCTCCCGACTGTCATCATCCAAACTGTATGAAATGTTCTTTCAGCCTGGAGAGTGGCAATATTACTCGCTAATTTATAAAAATACAGGAGAAAACAAGAATGTGCATAGAACAGCTAGTTTAACATCTGAAACGGGGGAAATACCGTTCAATGGGATTGGACAAATTAAACCTGGATTTAAGGAAGGAAAATTGTATTTGACAAAACAACTGATATATTTTATATCTGAAGAAGGGTCTCGACCCAAAACGTCGCCCATTACTTCTCTCCAGAGATGCTGCCTGCCCCACTGAGTTACTCCAGCATTTTGTGTCTATCTCCGATGTAACCAGCATCTGCAGTTCTGAGACATAATTATAGTTCTGCGAAATACCAAATCAAAAGCCCATTCGTCGAGTTTATGCACAGATAAGGAGAGATACAGGTGCAATGAAAGGCTTGCTTGGATCAACAACCCAGGCATGTAGACTCAGACAGCACACTAAACACATAAATTATGCATAAAATTATATTAAACTATATAAGACAGTGAAAAGGAAAAAAAGACTTCAAGACATGACAATAGTGCAAAAACCCAATTATAAACAAGTCTATGATATTGCAACTGATCGCAGTCGCTGCCTCAAAAAGACCCAACACTGACCCTTGCTCAAGAGCATTAATGAATGCTTTTAATAAACACAAACTGCTGGAGTAACTCAGCAGGGACAGGCAGCATCTCTGGAGAGAAGGAATGGGTGACGTTTTGGGTTGAGACCCTTCTTCAGACTGAGAGTCGGGGGATTCAGTGTAGACCAGCATCTGCAGTTACTTCCTATGTAATGAACACTTTTAGTTTAGTTTAGAAATACAGCGCCCTTTGGCCCACTGAGTCCATGCCGACCAGCGATCCCTGCACACTAACACCACCAACACCCACTTGGGACAATTTACAATTATACCATGTCAATTAACCTACATACCTGTATGTCTTTGGAGTATGGGAGGAAACTGGAGAAAATCCACGCACGTCAGGGGGGGGGGAACGTACAAACTCCGCACTGACAGCACCCATAGTCAGGATCAAACCCACATCTCTGGCGCTGTGCGGGAGAAACTCTACCGCTATACCATCGTGCCACCCTTGTTTAACATCTTAGCAAAAAGGTGATGTTGGAGCAGGAGCTGATCTAGGTCAGTGCTCAGAAGCTGCAGTTAAATGTAAATGCCTGCCCAGAGCAGCATGTGACATAGCCAAAGAATGACAGGCATCCGTAGCGTCTTATGGAATGAATATGTTGGGCAAGTTTGAAGTTGGTGCCCTAAGTGTTGTGGTCACACACATAATGGACCAGTTCACTGGTTAGATTCCACATTATGATCTAAGATTGTTAGAGAAACATTCAGCATTTTTTGTATGCGGATGAAGACAATGCAGCTTAGTGTTCTCCGCTGATGAGGTTTCAGTTCTGTTGAGCACTTCTTGCCCAGTCCAGAATTTCCAGCACTAACACAGTCTAAGGCAGAACAAATTCCACATAGTCCACAGAATAATCCTGTGACCTACTGCCTTTGGCGGTTTGGGCATCGACACTTTGCCCTATTTGCATCTGGAAACTTTGCCTCGCTAGGCTGTTGCACACTTCTATTCGAGTCAATATAAACCTGATAAATCCATTGGAGAGTTCAGGAGAAGCTTCTTTACCCAGAGATGTGAAACTGGAATTGCATTAACTTAAGGAGCAATTGAGGCAAGTAGCATTGGTACACTTCAAGGATGATATGTAGGTGGAAGGAAACAAGATGTGTAGCTGGGTATAAATGAAAAACCGTGGAGGAGGTTAATGTGGAGCCTAAACACCAGCATGAACATAATGGGCGGAGTTGTCTGGTTCAGTGTGGTAACTAGATTGTACATTCTCTGTGTCGCAACATATTACAGCCAGATTAGCTGTAAGGAAAAAAAGTACAACTGTGACTGAAAGGTTTGCCTGCAGTTTGAAGATGTTCCACTGTGAAATATGCAGTGAGTGAAAAGTGTTGCAAACAAGGAAATAGTTTGTTTTGAACCACTTTGTTTTCTTGTTGCAAGGATATTATTGTGAAGGATAATGGGCACGGGAGGTTGGACCAGATGCACTCAGACCCTTCCTCAAAAAGCCACCAGCTATTGTTGACATTTGAAGGGATATCTGTGGAGCCAATCTGAGAAAATAAATCTTCCTTTGTCCGATTTTGGCACCCTGTGTAATTGCTGATTTTAATTGGTGGCACGGTTTGAAGTACTTTGAAACCACCTCTTTCTAAACATATGTGTTGGAAAGAACTGCAGATGCTGGTTTAAATCCAAGGGAGACACAAAATGCTGGAGTATCTCAGTGGGACAGGCAGCATCTGTGGAGAGAAGAAATGGGTGACGTTTCGGGTTGAGGCCATCGCTCAGTCAGATTTTGTTTAATATTGACCCTGTGCTGTGTGCTGGGACATTAGTTGCATTACAGCTGTTTAACGGTTTTGGTAGTTGTTATATTCTAGTTGTTCTTGTTTCCTTTTATTGTATACCTTGGACAATGACAAGTCAGTTCCAATTTTAAGGAAGAGAGTAATACTTGACTTGTGAGTGGACTCTCATAACGTTAGGTTTTTCTGCTATTATTGTCACTAATTATGAGGAAGTGGGTGACTCAATTCTGTGTCAAGAGATGTAACAGTCCACCGAACACTCCATGTACCATCAACACTATAGATTTACTGTGAGAGGCAAATTCCAACTTTGATGCCAGATAGTTGAAGATTTTCACTGATATTACTTGGAGACTGCATTCAAAAACTCCTGTCTGTTGTTATGTGAGGGAATGGTTGGATTTACAAGGGTTTAGAATAGCTTCATATTTGCAAAGTGCTCTCTTGCTACTTCCTTCCTGCAGGTGAGTTTCGTGTAAATACAATGGCATTTTGTCAACATTAAGATTCTCAGTCAATGTCCAGCCCCGAGAGAGACAACGGTAGATACTGAGCTGACTTTGCTCCGTGCACCAGGCCACACCTGTCTCTGGGTTTAGTGGTGGCTAGTGAGCCCAACCTCAAAAGGTATTTTTAAGTGTTGGCCATCGTGCAGTGAATCCATTTGTACTCTGAACAGGGATAGTTTGAAGGAAATACCAGGGCGACGTCGTGACACAGCAGGTAGGGCTGCTGCCTTCCAGCACTGGAGACCCGGGTTCGATCCTGACCTCGGGTGCTGTCTGTGTGGAGTTTGCACATTCTCCATGTGACCGTGTGGGTTTCCTCCAGGTGCTCCGGTTTCCTCCCATGTGCTGAATATGTGTGGGTTTGGAGGCTAAATTGCCCCTAGTGTGTAGGGAGTGGATGAGAAAGTGGGATAACATGGAACTAGTGTGAACAGGTGCTCAATGGTCGGCTTGGACTCAGTGGGGTGAAGATCTTGTTTACATGCTGCATTAAAAAAAAAAATAATAATGGAACCACGAACCAATCATTAATGGGTTGATGAACGTTGAGGATAGTGACTCAACCTTTTTTGCTTGTTCCAGGGACTGTGGTTGGATCGCTAGTTGGTGACTTCACAATGCTGCCGTGATGTCCTACGCTGGGCTGTGTTGATGCAAAGGCTGTATCGCAGCAGTTAGTGAACATCTTGTTTAACTTCAGTTGAGGTAAGCGATGGAGGTTGGTGAATGAATCATAATGCAGCACATGAACAGCCCCTTCGGTCCACAATGTTTGTGCCGAACATGGCGCCTAACGGAACTGATCTCATCTGCCTGCACCTACCTGATCCATATCCCTTTCTTCCCTGCACTTCCGTGTCTATCCAAAAGCCTCTTAAACGCCACTATCATTTCTGCCCCCACGACCATCTCTGGCAATGCATTCCAGGGCCCCCCACCACCCTCTGTGTAATAAAAAACTTGCCCCGCACATCTCTAAACTTTTCTATCTCATCCTATAGTTTTGCCCTCTAGTGTTGGACATTTCCATCCCCCAAAAAAGGTTCTGACTGTCTAACCTATTTATGATTCTCGTAATTTTATATAATTCTATCGTGCCCCTCAATCTCTGCCATTCCAGAGAAAACAATCCAAGTCAAAAATCAAAATCAAAATTTGTCCCTTACCACCCAAACCACCCCCTTCCTCAGTACTTTCCCCTGCAACCACACGCACGGAGCCCGCAGCCGGTCCCAAAGTGGCTCCAGTCGTGGGCAGCTCTGGAAGGGGGGCGAGTTAGGGTTAGGTATTTTCCTCTCAGTGGAAGATGCCTTTGTCTTCTCCCAGCCTGGCACTACCCCAGTCCCACTATGGCCATGACCCCCACTCTGCACACTGGCAGTCAATGGGGTTCAGTAAACGGGGGAACCCACAGGAACTGCCGTCACCCATTAAATAGGCTGGTTCAGGAGTTGGACCTCTGCGGCAGTCTCATTCAAAAAACACACTCACAATTATATTAATTATATTATTTTTATATAATATAATTATGTATAATTATGATTAGTCATATTCACGTCATATATATATATATATATATATATATATGGTATACCAATATATGGTTTAAATAGACTGCAACACTGAAATTGGCTTCCCATGGCGTAATATGGGCATTGGACACTAGAGGGCACTTACTTTTACGATCTCATTTTCTAATTAGTTTAATTAATTAATGTGCAACTTTTGGCACTGACGAGTTATGACTTCCTTCACAATTATATTTTATCTAAATCTGTGCAAAATTTAATGTAATTCCAAGACATGGGTCACAAATTTGATTTCTAGACACATTTTTGATGTTCGGCCCACAGCCTACAGGTTGCTTATCTAACTTCAGGTAGCCTTTGCTTTCTATTTTCCTTCCCCTCCCCCTTCCCAGTTCTCCCACTAGTCTTATTGTCTCTGCCTACCTTCTTTCCTTGTCTCGCCCCCATCCCCTGACATCAGTCTGAAGAAGGGTCTTGACCCGAAACGTCGCCATTCCTTCTCTCTATAGATGCTGTCTCACCCGCTGAAATGCTCCAGCATTTTGTGTCTGCCAAGTCATTCCAACCTCTCCCTGCAGCTGAAACTCTCTAATCCAGGCAGCATTCTGGTGAACCTCCTCTGCACCCTCTCCAAAGCTTCCGTTCTTTTCGTGCAATTAATCCATAGAGCATTTCTGGTGTGTAAGTACTAGTAGCATGTTAAGTGTCAACAAGGTGGGAAGACTTCATTTGAATATTCGTCAGAATATTATGGCCTGAGATCCTAAGCAATGGAAAGCAAATTGAATGCTGTGCCATTCAATGGGTTTAGGTTTGGATGAAAGAAATGGTCATTTGGAGCAGCTGGGTGTTGATTGTCTTTGAAATGTCACTGGGAGGAAAGGTTTGGTGGGAACAATGTGCACAGTGATGTCCATGTACATTACAGGGTGGTACGGTGGTGGTGCAGTGGTAGAGTTGCTACCTTACAGCGCCGGAGACCTGTGTTCGATCCCAACTACAGATATTGTCTGTACGGAGTTTGTACATTCTCCCCGTGACCGCGTGGGTTTCCCCCGAGGTCTTCTGTTTCCTTCCGCACTCCAAAGACGTACGGGTTTGTACGTTAATTGGCTTGGTAAATGTAAAAATGTTCCCTAATGTGTGTAGGATAGTATTAACATGTGGAGATCGCTGGTCGGCGCAGACCCGGTGGGCCGAAGGGCCTGTTTATCTAAACTAAACTAAATTAGTATCATAGATAGACACAAAAAGCTGGAGTAACTCAGCGAAACAAGTACTATCTCTGGAGAGAAGGAATGGGTGACGTTTCGGGTCAAGTCCCTTCTTCAGACTCGAAGACATCACCTATTCCTTCTCTCCAGAGATGCTGCCTGTCCCGCTGAGTTACTCCAGCATTTTGTGTCTATTTTCGGATTAAACCAGCATCTGCAGTTCCTTCCTACCCATAAATTAATGTAATCTTTCCTTGTCTCCTCACCATCATCCCCTTCAGCTGGCTGATCAAATGCCACTACCACAATCAGCTTATCCGGCATTTACGATGAACAGGCTGTCCAAAACCATCACGCTATACCGAAACAGCAGCAAGTACCTGACTGGATGCCAAAGGCCACTGCTCCTCATGTTGCCCTGGTTCGGAGCCAAGCCTCATGCCGTGGAACGATACCGGCAGATTTACTATCCCTACGGCTACGATATCCTAGTTGTGGAAAGCAGCATCAAGCATTTCCTCTGGCCACACTCGGGCATGTCGTACGCTCTGCAGGTGATGGAGCTGCTCCAAAGAGAGCCCTTCGACTCCTGCCCCCTTGTCATTCACGCCTTCTCCATCGGAGGCTTCATCTTTGCCGAAATGATCTTGGCCTCAAGAAATGTTCCTTGCCACTCCAACTTCAAGTCCAGGATTGTGGGCCAGATCTTCGACAGCCTGGTGATAGGAAGTGTGGACCAAATGGCCAAAGGTGAGGAAGTACTCTTGTCTTTCAAAGAAAGTGACGAATGTTATTGAGTTGTTACTGGTTCCTGTCAATGCAGTGTCGGTGGAATTGGCAGAGCAGATGCTAAAGCTTGCAGGAAATGTTCAATGTGAGTTACACCTGCAACCCCGCACACTTGTTTCCTTGTTCCTTGAACATTTCTGCAGGTTCATATCCCTCACCGCCCACTTTCCTGTTAACATTGTGGAATTCTGCTGCTTGCAATCGGGCAGGGTTCAGATTGTGCTTATTCTCTTTGTGGCCAATCTCTGAACGGATTTGTCACTGAGAGAAAAAAAATAACTTACGAAGAAACCAACTGATTTGCTCCAATTAAACTATTGTTCAGTGGATTTTCGTGAGCGACTGTAAATCAGAATAGTCCCTACTGGTGTGGTGAGCACTAAAATATGTTTCTTGCTGATTTTGTCATTTTCAAAGCTGTGCTGATAAAACTCTCGAATGCACCATACTTAACAACAAAATAAATAAATGATTTCATGCTGCACAGTGCATTTCCCGTGGGAGATTGTGTGTTTATGATTACAAGCCAGTGTAATCTAGGAGTAGAGCCTCTGATTCAGTGCCATCCTCCTCAACCGCAGATATCAGATTTCCTAGGTGGCTGAGCATTAACTATTTTCATTTCTCCCGCTGTGTGCTCTCCGAGTCTGAGCCCCATGGAGGTCCCTCCACCTTGTCCTTTGTCCACAAGCCCACTCATCAACTGGCCAAAGCCCGTCGAGATCGGCATTGATACAGAGCTTCAAGACCTCGATATCGCAAAACATCTCACACCAGGAAGTGTCGGTGGCCTCACCCCATAACGGCAATGATAGAACGCGCAGGAAATCAGATGTTTTGTTTAGTTTCCTGTCACGTGTACCAAGGCACAGTGAAAAGCTTTTGTGGCGTGCTAACCAGTCAGCGGAAAGACAACACACGATTACAATCGATCCATCCACAGTGTACAGATACATGATAAAGAAAATAACAAGAATAACGTATAGTGCAAGTTAAAGCCAGTAAAGTCCAATCAAGGATAGTCGGAGATCACCAATGAGGTAGCGAGGTGTGGCGGTGTGCAATGAACTCACTGACCCTTGCAGCCAGTTTTACTTCACTTAAGCCTCCTTTTACACAACACCATCTAGCCCTATCATAAATAACTTTATACCCTTGTAATGACAGATTTTCATATCGTTTAAGGAATCTTTCCTCTAGTCACTATGATTGAAGACAGGGGTTCAGGAGATGAATCGAAACGCATTCTCAAGCTCAATGCCGTCCAAAGATAAATCTTCCAAACACAATAAATTAAACACTTCTTAATTAATAGTTTCTTTATTGTGGTGGTAAAAACAGTACGATATTCATCCAAACTTCTTCTTGTTTAAGGACATTTTGATTTTACTCGTAAGTCAAACTCATGCATGGTGGAAAGCTGTGACCTCTCCCCCATGCTTCTTTAAACTAAACTAAACTAATTACTAGGGCAACTGCGCGAGAATCCCAGCCGCAAACACGCCTTCAACTACGTCTAAATCCCACCTACATAATTACAGGCAGATGAAATTTAAAGGTAACTGGTTATTGTTATAACACACTGAGTTAAGCTAAATGGCTACTACAATTCTTTCCCTTATTATTTTGCTATTCAGCTATTCCTCTGTGCATCAGCTAAATGCCTCAACCACTCTTGTTGCAACGAGTTCCCCTATTGTGTGTTTGCAAATTTCACAGAGGGATAGCATGGAAAGAGGCCCTTCAGCCAAACTGAGTCTACACCAATCATCAGCAGGTGTTTACTCCTATCCCATTTCATTCTCCGTACGTTCTCATTAACTACCCCCAGATTGTACTATTCATCTACATACTTGGGGAAATTTCCAATGTCCCAATTAAATTATCAACTTGCACATCTTTGAGATGTGTGAGGAAATCCATTTGGTCATGTACTAATCCCACACCAACAATAGCTGAGGTTAGGATTGAACTCTGGTTGCTGAAGTTGAGGCAGCAGCTTAACCAGCTACGTCACTGGGTTGTTCTGTCGACTGCCTCATAGTTTTATCGCCTAGACCCAGCCTGGGCTCGCTGGTACAGCCATCTGTTTGATGCTCACCAATGAAAAGACTAAATCTGTGATGAGTATTTTTGTGTGTATATATTCCAGGTGTTTCACAGATGACCGCCCCTCCCTTCCTTCAGCCAATTCTCAAAAGGATGGTAGTTTTCTGGCTCTTGAGCGGTTACATCAGCAGCCATCACAAAGCTGTAGTCAACAACTTCATGGAACACCCATGCCGTACACCCATCTTGGTGTTCTACAGCAAGGACGACCCACTGAGTGACTACATGCAAGTGGAAACTATGCTGCACAATTGGCAGAAGACAGGCATCCGTGCATTTGGGAAAAGCTGGGATATATCCCGCCACGCCGGACACATGCGGCAGCATCCTCAGGAATATCAAAGCACTCTGCAAAACTTCCTTAGTTCACTTGGCCCGTACCATTTACCGTCCAAATTGTGAAGAGTGAAAGGATCAGGGAGATCGGTCGGCCTCAGCAAGCAGTGCAACGCCTGTTTGTCCAGGCCTCCGATCAGACGTTCAATCAGAAACTAAACACCGATGAAATTTCTAAAATGGATCACGCTAATGGCCAAAGAACGATGGATTCTACTCAATAGATTCTTATGTGATTGGTACCAACCAACAAGGTGTTGTCACCTTACAGGATTGATTTCTTTATTCTCATGTAATGCCCATTTTTGACTGTAGAACACTGTTTCCTTGATCATTGTTACTTTTTTTTGTATATCTTTTTAATCATTGTTCTTTATCTCTCTACATCATCATCTATATCTCTCAGTAGCAATGTTACAAAATTTTGAGATTTAAAAAATCAAGTCTGCAATTTATCCCATCAGATAAAGCATAACAATAAGTTTAATTTGACACCTAATTCACTTTCATATCTCAAGTAATAAAAAAGTTATGCCCATTTTCATACTCGGAAATTAGCATCTTGTTCCCTATTGATTTTCTATGGACATAACAAAAAAGCTGTGATCATGGACAGTCAAAAGCCCATAACCTTCTTAAAAATTAAGAGAACTGAATGAAATTTTCAGTTATCATAGATTGAACCATTCTGAAACAAATGTAAAATAATCTTACTTGGATGACCTGAAATTAAAGCATATAATTAGTTAGTTACCCAATTGTAGCTAATTTCAAACTTCAATTACTAGATCTAAACATCTATCCATTTCTTAATAAATGATTAACATTTTTAAATAGCCTAAGTGTCCAAATAATATTCACAAATAATTCACAATAAAACATGATTTTTAAATCTCATTTACATCAATTTATAGGCCAAATGGAAGGAATTTAGTGTCCAATTGCTGTAAAGTAAAGCCAATTTAAATCGGCTTTCTAGTGGGTTCCTGTGAACGCGCTGGTTTAGAACGTTCGCATTGCAGTGGATTTGTGCCCTCAAAAGCCCAGAAAAATACTGCGGGATATAAAGAGCCCAAAATGAGCTACTCGCTATAGAAAACTTTATATACAGGGTTCTTAAGAAGCCCCTTTTAATGTAAAAATAAGGTACATACCTTTAATTGTTTGCTTTATAAAACCCTGGGGCTGCGAGAGGTCGCGGGTTTAGAGAGTGATTTTTAAACTACTATAACTATTGTACAAGGCCATAAAAACTAATAATACCTTTTGCGACGGGGTCTTTCAGCGATTTTCCGTTAATGATTTACTAGGCTGAACATTTTCGATTGCAACAGCCAAGTAAAAATCGTGTTTTAAACCCGCCCCCTCTGAACAGCGCCAAAATCGCGCACACGGGGTAGGGCAGATTCTCAATGACGATTCAGGTAGGTTTTGTAACATACCTACTCTCAGACAAAGATTTGCACTTAAGTAACCTCAGGATATCTCAGGGCACCATACAGTGATTGACTTTAAAAGAATCATCACTATGGCAAAGTGGGAAACTTTGAAGCTAATTTGTGTGCAGCAAGATTCTGCAGGTAGCAATGAAACAAATGACCAAATAATCTCCTTTAGCCTAGTGATGTTGAATGGGCAGTGGGGAGAGACAATAAACAGAATGCTGGAAAAAACACTCAGGTCGGCAGCATCTGTGGAGGCAGTTGTATGTTAATATATTCGGATCGAGACCCTGTTTCAGGACTGAGAAGGAAGAGAGAAGATTGCCCGTGGCATTTTGGGGAAGGGTGGAAGGAATCAAATGGGGAAGAGATGATTGGAAGGTAGAATCAGATAGGGAGGTAGGTGTGGTAAACAAAGGTAAAATAAAACTAAGTGGACAGGTAAGTGTGTGGAGAAGAACAGGGGTGAGAATAATCTGAACTGCAAAATTCAGTGTTCATATCATAATTTAAATCTTTAAATAGATCATGAGCTTTGGTGCTGGATTTGTTTGAGGAGTGTATAATTAAACTATGTCAGTTGAAATTCACCAACACTGAATATATGTTAATGGATAGAAACAAGGAAGTGCTGGAGAAACCCAATGGGTCAGGCAGAAAGGCATCTGATGATAATAATATATTATACCTATGTACTTTTGTAATTATTGTCAATTATTTGAGTTTCATATTTGTATTCAGTTAGTTATGTTTGATACTTTGACAGCCAAACATGACTGAATAATATACTCAGTTTATAATATACTCTAATATAATATAATATACAATAATATACTCCTTGTGCAATGACTCGTAAAGCACAATAAATTCATGTTATAGGTCTCTCAAATTTACCACTGAGATAAAGGTTACAGGTGAATCCATTTGGGAAAGGCCATATACACAGGTACCATCAATGGATGTACCAATGCCATTCATGTGAACCTAAAGAACCCTGCAGATAACAAAGGTAATTAAAGGAGCAAGAGTCAGCACTGAGGATGACTTCCAACTGTTCAATTCTTACGACAGACTGAAATGTCTATCTGGCATGACAGTATGGCATGATTCTTGCTATTGAGGGAGTGATTCTTGCTATTGAGGGAGTGCAGCGTAGGTTTACAAGGTTAATTCCCGGGATGGCGGGACTGCCATATGCTGAGAGAATGGAGCGGCTGGGCTTGTACACTCTGGAGTTTAGAAGGATGAGAGGTGATCTCATTGAAACATATAAGATTGTTAAGGGTTTGGACATGTTAGAGGCAGGAAACATGTTCCCGATGTTGGGGGAGTCCAGAACCAGGGGCCACAGTTTAAGAATAAGGGGTAAGCCATTTTGAACGGAGACGAGGGAACATTATTTCACACAGGACATAATGGCAGGAATAATGGCAGGGAGAAGGCAGGAACAGGGTACTGATTGGGGATGATCAGCCATGATCACATTGAATGGCGGTGCTGGCTCGAAGGGCCGAATGGCCTACTCATGCACCTATTGTCTATTGTCTGAATTCATGTACGATGTTTAACATGGGGAAATCTTCCAGGTTGATTCATATCAACATTAACAAACCTATTTAGCAATGAGCCACGGAGGGAGATGTTAAAACAAATTGACGAAGAGATCACACCACGAGATAGGCCTTAGAGAGCATCTGAAAGAAGTGGGGTGGATCACGAGGTAGACATTTTAATGTTTAGGATACAAGATAAGACATCAGTGATGGAGCAATTAAAATCAAGGGTGCATATAAGGACAGAAGTAGAGACACAGATCTCGAAATGTTGCACGTTTATGGAAGGTGCATGTGAGGATGTGGGGTGAGTGATGGATGAGAGGGGTATTTGGATAAAGTCCAAGAGCTTAAAAACAGAGGCATTAGTTGACTTCAACTCTGAGGTAATATAGAGGTTGACATCATTCTACATTGGGATAGATTTTCAATTGGCCCAAACAATAAACTTGACTTTCCATCTTGTCTGTTTTTATTTAAATCTAGGCTATAGACACAGTTTCAGGGGAGGGTAAGAAGCCTTCCTGAAACATTACAGTTGTTTGTGGTAGACAAAAATGCTGGAGAAACTCAGCGTGTGAGGCAGCATCTATGTAGCGAAGGAAATAGGTAACGTTTCGGGCCGAAACCCTTTTTCAGCTGTTTGTGGTGTAGCCATTTATCTTAAACTCAGTATGTTATCTTTAAATGTTATCTGCCTGTAATTATGTGGGTGGGATTTATACGTAATCTGAGGCGTGTTTGTGGCTGGGATTCTGGCACAGACTCTCAGGGAGTTTTTTAATTTAGTTGGAAGAAGATCGGGGAAGAGACATAGTTTTTGACCATGCTCTAGCAGGACCACGAGTATGATTGAAATGTACTTACACAAGAAGAAGCCTTTATGATTATCTTATTGTTAGTACTATTACAATAAAGAAACTATTAATCGAGAGACTGTTTTTGGAAGATTTCTCTTTTGACGGCATTGAATGTCTCGTGGAGAGCTCGTGAGTGCGTACTAATTACCTTCCGATCCTCGGTCATCAATCCGACTATCGAGGACTAAATCCGTGAGACAATATGAAATCTGTCCCTACAGTTGGTGTGAATGTGCACAATGTGTTCTGTTCATTGGGCAGTGCCAGGATTGTGACTACTTGGCAACAAAGGTTGAACAGATTGCATTTTTATCTCAGGACATCTTGCAACCTGGAGGGAAACTGAAAGCTGGCAACTGTCCAATATATGTCCACTGTCTTTGTCTTGCATGGGAGGTGGTTGTTTTGAGGCATGGTGTCATATTAAAACTTGGTATAAAACCATTGCTTTCTTGTTACACCACTGATGGGAATGAACACTCGGTGTGTTGGGTGGGTGTTAGTCAAGTGAGCTGCTGTGTCTTGGGTTGTTTCAGATGCTTGAATGTAATTGGGTTTTTACAAGTGACCTGGTCTTGTAACCACTGTATTTGGGTGCTGCTAGTCAGGAAGAGGATTAACAGTGATGGAATGTTAGAGGTCACTGCTTAGACTCTCTCAGAAGTGGTCATTGTCTGGCCTGGGTCATTTGGACACTATCAAAAGCAGGCTGATAAAAGGGTAATGGACCTGTCCCACTTAGGTGATTTTTCAGGCAACTGCCGGCGACTTTCTTGCTTGGAAATGACTCCATCCGTTTTTTAGGAAATATTTGTTCCCAATCTTTTCCATGAGCTTTTGGTGTCACAGTCTTTCAGGGGCTGCTGTGGTGTTCACCACCTTACTGGAACTCAACCCACCCAGGTCCACACTGGCCAGCAATCCCCATACATTAATACTATCCTACACACTAGGGACAATTTACAAGTTTTTACAGCAGCCAATTAACGTACAAACCTAGGGAAACTCAGCGGGTGCAGCAGCATCTATGGAGCGAAGCTCCATAGATGCTGCTGCACCCGCTGAGTTTCTCCAGCTTTTTTGTGTAACCTTCGATTCTCCAGCATCTGCAGTTCCCTCTTAAACACAACGTACAAACCTATACGTCTTTGGAGTGTGGGATGAATCCGGAGCCCATGGGGAAAACCCACGCGGTCATGGGGCGAACGTACAAACTCCGTACAGGCAGCACCCGTAGTCAGGATCAAACCCGGTTCCCTGGTGCTGTAAGGCCGCAACTCTACAGCTGCGCCACCGTGCCATTCAATTCAGAATATATTAACACTCACCTCACTGTTAATAAATTCCACCGCGGCCCTTGTCACCACATCAGCCACCCACTGACCAGATTCATGCATGTTAATTCATTCTACAATCACTGCAGATCACGTTGGCAAATCCCTTTCCTCTTGCCCTTGTACCCAGAGGTGCCCTTGGTTGGACAACCATAGCATTGCCTCCCTCACCTGCCCCTCCTGTTTATGACATCATGAAGACAGCCGCAAAGTCAGCTGAAGGTACAGCAGGTCACAAACCTGGTGGAGGTGGAAGCAGTGGCTGCTGGTGGTGAGACTGAGCCATGAACAGTTTGGTATTGGGCGTTTTTGTGATTTAAACCACTGCAGTGTGAAGACTGCCATTAATCATTGCCATGTCAAGCACTGATGTTAGTATTGGGCTGGTAACCAGTTGTGGAGACTACTTGACTGCTGAGCCATCCAAAAATCATGTATCACTGGTGACAACATCATTGGGTCCAAAACAGGTATCTATGCAACAATGAACAGTTATGCGACTGGAATAGTTGAATATAACCTTTAAAGAATGAGAGATTGGAGGGACTGGCATGGGGCAATGATAAGGCAGGAGTTGTATTGAGTATAACTAATCTCAAACTTAAATTGCAATAATTAACCTAACATCAGAATTGCTAAACTGCAGAGAGTGAGGGTTGAGCCACATTGAACCAGAGTTTCTAGCTCTGATCATTATGCAAGTATCTTCCACAGTGTTTAAGTTGATAGGGATTTTAGTTTAAAACAGGCTTCTCTCCTTTATTCTTCTGCTTACTACATCTGCTTCTTTTCTCTTTATTTTCTTTCTTTTCTCATTTTCCTTTTCTCACTATCTGATATCACACACTTCTCTATTTATTTTCTATTCTTTTTCTGTCTCCTTTTTAGAAGCTGTACATGAATTGTAACATGCCAATATATACTAGGTACCTATGGTACCTTATTATTGTACTTACTTCTAATAAAAATAACAATAAAGCAGGCTTCGATGTGATGCCCTGCGCAATTAAATTAATTTGATGGACTTGAAGGTGTCTGAGGACTTGTGTATCAGTAACACAAGCTTTGATCTTCAGGGAAAGGAGAGCATAATGGAAAATCCGAGACAATACATTTTTTTGGGAAAGCATAAGGGATTTACGGCTTATGGAAATATAAAATGAGGAATTTGTGAAAAAATATTTTATAAAAATGCTGATCGCACCTCCCCTTCCTGTTCTCCAGCGAGTATTTATTTCTGTGTCATAACAGTTCAGAAAGAATTTCAATGCAGAGAAGGTTTGTTGTACTGATACTGGGGGACAAGGGGGTTCCAATTACATGGAGCCTTGGGGTGGGGTTGGGATCAGCAGAGATCCTTGAATAGATAATTAAGTGTTTAACGTCATGAAGCGTTGCGTAAATAGGAGAAGATGGTTCTCATGTCGGAATGGTGAAAAACACGAGGCAAAGATTCAGGATAAAATGATAGCACCCGAGGCACTTGAATGAGAATATTTTTCCAGATCAAGTTATTTTAACCTGGATGCAAGACTATTTGGATAGATCTGTCAAAGCACCAACATGATGGGCTGAAGAGTCACCTCCGATGCTCTTCCTTTATAAGATTCCATGTCAATCAAAAAGTTATAACTGTGAGAATAGATGCCTTAGAAAATAAAAGGCTGAACAACTTATTTAAAGATATAAAGCACTTTGAGTAGATCGTGTAGACAAAGTTTCCATTTCTAGGCGTGTTCAAAAGGAGAGATATAAATATTAAATCATTTAACGTGAATTCAAATGCTTCATTCAAGATGGGGGGAGGGGATAACTGGAGCCTGCTTTGGAAAATGCGTAGGACGGAACTGCTGATGCTGGTTTAAACCGAAGATAGACACAACGTCACCCATTCCTTTTCTCTCGAGATGTTGCCAGTCCTGCTGAAATACTCCAGCATTTTGTGTCTATTTTCGGTTTAAACCAGCATCTGGGGTTCATTCCTAAACATTTCTTCTGCTCCACTGCGAAATCTCCTCAAGGTATGTCTACTTTGAAGAAGTTCTCTTCTGCAACACCTACTCTCGCTGCTCCCCCTCTAGTCTGAAGAAGGGTCTCGACCCGAAACGTCACCTATTCCTTCTCTCCAGAGGTGCTGCCTGTCCCGCTGGGTTACTCCAACATTTTGTGTCTATCTTTGGAAAATGCTTATCTCTGGGATCAGTATAGCATTGAACTGTGACAACTCCTCTATCTGTAAGTTTAGTATAGTTTAGTTTATTATTGTCACGTGTAGCGCTAAATAGTGTATGGATATCATTGTCCCAGCCAGCACATGAATAATAATAATAGCCATTGAGCTGGGTACTGATGCATTGTTGTTGCCGACATGGATGTGAAGCACGGTGGCTATTGACCACTGGGTGTTGCCAACAATGGCTGCCTCGCCAACAGTCTGCCTGCCCCTTCCTTCTTTGTTGTCTGTATGTTAAATGTATGTTTTTCGTGTTCTCGTTTGTTTTATTTGTGGGGGGAGGGGGGAGTTGGGGAAACTTTTTCTAATCTCTTACCTCAACGGAGATGTGATTATTTTCCGTATCGTATCTCCGTCCGCACTGCGGCCTAACATCGAGGAGTTAGCGGCCTTTGCTGGAGGCCCAATTCGAGAGCTCCACCGTGGCAGCCTGCAGACTTGACATCACGGCGCTCGCAATCCCTGTCAGGGATCGCCTTTGGGGTTCAAACCATGGGAGCCTGCGGACTTTAACATCGTGGAAATCGTGGTATCTGGTTAGAGACTGACTTCGGGAGCTCCAAGCCGCAGGTGCTTCGACCTCCCCGACGTGGGAGACTCGATCGCCCCGACGCAAGAACTTCGAATGCCCCGACGCAGGGGCTTCAACCACGGGCTGCGAGGGTTACCGTCGCCCCGACCGCGGATGGTTCGGCTGTCCCGATTGCGGGAGAATAAAAGAGGAAGAAGATTGGACTTTATTGCCTTCCATCACAGCGAGGAACGCGGGGAACCCTCTGCGGTGATTCGGAGTGGCCGATACAGAGGTCCAAGCCACTGAGGATGTTCTTCCGTTCCGACGTCAGAGTTCTCCCGCGTTGGGAAGGTCGAAGCACCTGCAGCTTGGAACTCCCAAAGTCGGTCTTTAAGGATAAAGGGGAAATCTTTTAGGACTGAGATGAGAAAAACATTTTTTACACAGAGAATGATGAATCTCTGGAATTCTCTGCCACAGAATGTAGTTGAGGCCAGTTCATTGGCTATATTTAAGAGGGAGTTAGATGTGGCCCTTGTGGCTAAAGGGATCAGGGGGTATGGAGAGAAGGCAGGTACGGGATACTGAGTTGGATGACCAGCCATGATCATTATTGAATGGTGGTGCAGGCTCGAAGGTCCGAAGGGCCGACTCCTGCACCTATTTACTATGTTTCTATGTTTCTATGTTTCCATCATCCTGGCGAGAGGGCCTGAACATCGGGCTGCCCGTAGCGGCGACTGCGGAGGGCTCGGGAGGCCCCGACCACGGGGGAACATCAAAGAACATCAAAGAGGTGGATGACTGAATTTTGTTGCCTTCCCTCACAGTGGACAACTTTGATACTGCTGCGTGGGGATGTTTGTGTTAAAGACTATCGTGTTCTGTGTTCTTTATATTATTCTATGTCTGTATGGTGACCACAAATTTCACTGTACCAATTGGTCCATTTGACAATGAATGTCTCTTGTCTTGTCTTGTCTTGGATGTTAACGTCCATGTTGTTGTGTGTCTTGTTGCGTTTTTTTTTGGTATGGCGTATGGTAATTTGAAATTCACTGTACCTTAATTGGTAAAAGTGACTATAAACTGACCTTGAAACCTTGAAACCTTGAAACATTGAAAGTTGGACTAGGAAGCTGTGTTGCGTACTAGGAATTGGATTGCAGGCGATTATTGCGATTGAATTGGAAAGGCAAGTAACCAAAACTAAAATGTGTCTCTTGTTTTCCATCGTACAGATCTGGGATGTGAAATTCAAGTCAACAGAAGGTCTTCAGGTCCTGGTCGAACTGCATGCATTTAATGGAATGACCCTGCAGCCCGACATAAATGGCTCCATGAAATGTGGTCCTTCTAATGAGCTGAGTTTGTTTCTCTTGGAATACCAGTCAAATGGATCTTGGGTCTTCAAATCCCTAAGGCTTGGAACTTATCTTGTGAGTAATGTAGATAAAGTCTTCTGTTCACAGAAGGATGCAACCAACCCTCAGCAATGGATCCCACATCTAAGCATGCATCCGCAAATTGCACTGTACCACCTCCAATCCAAGTCCTATGTGCGGATGCACTATACCCAAGGCCAGGCCATTGCTGAGGCCTCCGCTCCCTTCTCCGAAGAATGCATCTTCTTATTTCATTTTGACCACGGGAAGTACCATCTCCAAACAAGTGACTTAAGTTACCTGACCACCGAAGGTCAGCTGCTTAGCAAACCCTCAAAGCAGACAGCTTTTGTTCTGCATCTGAAGGCCGGTTACATGATGACCTTGTCTGCTGGAGAGAAAGGCATCCTGTTCCCTCACTCAAGGTCGGGTCTTCTCTCAGCGGGAATGTGTCCATCAGGCATGGAGGCTGTTTTCATCATCAAGAGACCCAAGCCTTGGATCACACTGAAGACCTGTTCAAACAAATATGTGACAATTAATTATGGTGAGAAATCTGGAAGGTTAAACATGCACAGCTGTAGTGTTCAATTTCTAATTTATTCTAGAAACTGGTATATACAGTTCTTTTGGGTATTTATCACTATTTTGTGTTTGGAGTAGAGTTTTGGGTTTCTGTTTACATTGCCCCTGTCCCACTTAGGAAACCTGAATGGAAACCTCTGGAAACTTTGCGCCCCACCTAAGGTTTCCGTGCGGTTCCCGGTGGTTCCCGGGTGTTTTTGTCAGTCTCACTACCTGCTTCCACTACCTGCAACCTCCGGCAACCACCTGCAACCTCCGGGAACTGCAGGGAAACCTTGGGTGGGGCGCAAATTCTCCAGAGGTTTCCGTTCAGGTTTCCCAAGTGGGACAGGGGCATAAGTTATGTGCTCAAGGTTTCTAATAGAGATTGTCACAGAATCATGATGTCATGAAAAGAGGCCATTCAGGCCACCAGTTTCACGCTGGCATTCTGTAGGAAGAACCAGTCAGTCCATTTTCCCACCAGAGCACAAAAACACGTCACTTGGGCCAGCTAGCCTGTGCTAATGCTGACGTGGTGTTGCACAAGAGTTCCCTCACATCCCACTTCATCCCACTGCTGTTATTGCTCTTAAACCTCGACTGTTTCAGGCTGATTTTGTTTACATTTAAAGGACGTTTAAATGTTCGGGAAAGCGTTAGAAAGTTCCAGGAAGGAAGTGGTGTTCAAAATAACACAGAATTAGAGCGTGAGTTTTGGTCTGGTTATACATCTCTTGCAGGCAAACCCAGGACCTGCAAGGCGATAGCAAGGAGTATGGATTGTAGGCAAACGTGCACACCTTTTCACTATGTGGGCAGTCAGGTAATGCAGGTGGTGGGTGAGCAGATGTATGTGTCATTGAACGAGGTACAAAAGGGTTACGTGGATGGCAGAAGCTGTGCATCACATGAATCGCATATTGGAGGAGGAACAGCACCATATATTTTGCTTGGGCAGCTTACACCCCAGTGGTATGAACATTGACTTTTCTAACTTCAAATAGCCCTTGCTTTCCCTCGCCCTCTATCCCTCCCCCTTCCCAGTTCTCCGATCAGTCTTGCTGTCACCGACTACATTTTTATCTCAGATGTAGGAGTAAGCCATTTAGAACGGAGACGAGGAAACACTTTTTCTCACAGAGAGTGGTGAGTCTGTGGAATTCTCTGCCTCAGAGGACAGTGGAGGCAGGTTCTCTGGATGCTTTCAAGAGAGAGCTAGATAGGGCTCTTAAAAATAGCGAAGTCAGGGGATATGGGGAGAAGGCAGGAACGGGGTACTGATTGGGGATGATCAGCCATGATCACATTGAATGCCGGTGCTGGCTCGAAGGGCCAAATGGCCTACTCCTGCACCTATTGTCTATTGTCTATTGACTGCACTCAATTCTCCAAATGTAGCTGAACCAAAGTCCTATAAAGCTGCATCGTGACTTCCTGACTCTTGTACCCATTGTCCCAACTCGTGAAGGCAAGTATACCATATGCCTTATTTACCACTAATACACTAATAAGAATATTACAAGTTAATGATTACTGAATTCTCTTTTCTCCTAGGAGTAGAAGTTTATGCCCGTTCTGAGAATATCACAGAGCTCTCGCTTTTCCAATATGAATCCAACCTGAATAGGGACTGTGTTAGATTACGAACAATAACTGGACAGCTTCTGGTGCAGGTGTGTTACATGGTACCGTTGCAATAGCTTCAACACAGCATTGGCATGTGTTGTCTGGTGGAGTCATTCAGATTTTGACTGATGCTGAATATATTTTATGAGCTAAGTGACCAGGCAGGCTTTTTACAACAAGCCAACAGTTTCACAATCACCATTGCTAATACTAATATTTTTGTTTTAGATCTTTTTACTTAATTCCATGAATTTAATTCCTGACAAATTCTAGAATTTAAACCCAATGATGATGAACACAAAGCAATCCATTTCCAAATTGGGAGGTGTCTTGGAGGTGATCTTGCAGGTGGTGTAATTCTGTCTTCCTGCTGTCTCTGACCTGGCAGGCCTAACATAAACCATTGGTTAGATCTCTCAACCTATCGTTGATACTGTGATAAAGACTCCTTTGCACTGACAAAGATATTCATTAGACCTTTGAACAAGATCCATACATGATCAAAGGTAAAATAAAGCTAAGTGGACAGATGAGTGTGTGTGGAAGAACACCAGGGGTGAGGATAATCTGAAGTGAAAATTCAGTGTTCGTACAATAATGTCACGGTGGCGCAGTGGTAGAGTTGCTGCCTTAGAGCGAACGCAGCGCCGGAGACCCGGGTTCGATCCCGACAACGGATGCTGTCTGTAGTGTGATTGTACATTCCCCCCGTGACCTGCATGGGTTTTCTCCGAGATCTTCGGTTTCCTCCCACACTCCAAAGACGTACAGGTTTGTAGGTTAATTGGCTTGGTAAATGTAAAAATTGTCCCTATGGGTATAGGATGGTGTTAATGCGTGGGGATACTGGTCGGCGTGGACACGGTGGGCCCATGTTTCCGCGCCGTATCTCTAAACTAAACCAAACTAAAGAAAAACCTTTTAACTGCAGAGTCTTAGAGTTCTTGCATTTCCAGTTTGATTGCAAATGTGGCTTTTTTTTTTTAAAACACTCCTTGTATCTTTACCTTTAGAAATACTAATGTTCAAAATGATTTCAGTAAGTTTCTTGTCATTCTGAGACTCCATCTTCCCCCTTCCATCTTGCCAATAGACAAGGAAACCCTGGAAAATAACCTGCAACAAAGAAAAACCTTGTAAAGTGACTTAATGCTATACCCCTTAGAACACAATTAACTCCTGTTCTCTTTGCCAATGCTCAGTTGTGTGTAGGAATAGGAGAAGTCCAATGGATGTGACAGTAGGCCAACAGAACTGGGTGCAAGGGTGATCAATGGTCAGCGTAGGCTGAAGGGCCTGTTTCCATACTGTCTCTCTAAACTAAAAAGAGTATGTTCACATATTTACAGGAAATAAAGATCAGAGATGTGAAGAGGCGGGCGGGAGTGCTGGAAGGAGGGAGGCAGGAAAGTTGGAAGTAGAGGACATGATTAACCTCAAGCTTCACCGGCAGAGCCAACAACTTTATTTTAAAGTTGGCATTCAGCACATGCCCCGATAATGGAGGGATGTGGGCTGGATTGTGGTCCAGTGAAAGGGAAAATCTGAGGTCACAACCGACAAACAATGGGAATCCTACATCAAGGCATTCTCAGACAGGAAGGCAGAAAGCAGATCAGCAATTGTAGGGAGGGAGATTGGTGAATGGGTCCAGGTGTACGTTAGCCCAGGGGCAATAAAGTTCACAGTGGGCTGGTGTGGTGTGCTTAGAATTCAGCAGAAGGCTGGTTTTGGTACCTAAGCAAGTCCCGTCCAAACTTCAATGGCTATGACAGCATGGACAGCTGCAGAAATCCTGAAGGGATTTATCATTCAGGGGATATGGGGAGAAGGCAGGAACGTGGTACTGATTGTGGATGATCAGCCATGATCACAATGAATGGCGGTGCTGGCTCGAAGGGCCAAATGGCCTGCTCCTGCACCTATTGTCCTGAAGCAATGTGATCTATTAAAATACCATTAAGATCTGAAGTTAATGATCTTTAAATATAAATAGTGACTTGTCTTTTTGAGCAGAGGAGACCAGCCAACATCCTGGCGAATGGGAATGACAGCGAGAAGACAACTTACTTCACCCTGGAGTGGAACAAAGGCAAAGTAAGGTTACAAGCTGCAAACAAACTCTACCTGACAATGAAACCCATTGGACAGATGATAGCCACTGCTGAACAGCCAGGTAAGCAAGACTTTAGTCCAACTGGTTATTATTGGATCTATTGTCACTCGACTCCTTTTCTCACCTTCTCCTCTCGCCCATGTTCAGTGAAAGAATGTTCCTCATATGGGTGACTTCAGATTATCAGATCACAATCCTAGTACTGCCCACACAGTGAACATTGTTCAACAGTTGTTTAAGTCTTCTGGAGAGAGCATATGCGAGACTAAAATTGAATTAGCGTAGGGTGAATGTATTATACGATAAAATAGAACTTTATTTATCCCAGGAGGGAAATTGGTCTGCCAACAGTCATGAACCACAAGATATATGAAACATGAAATTAAAGTGACAAGTGGAAAGGATTGGAATGTGCAAAGATTGGAGGAGGGGGGGAGGAGAGAAAGGGGGAGAGCGGGGGAAGAGAGGGGGAAGAAGAGGGGAAGGGGGGGAGAGAGGATGAAGGGGAAAGGGGGGGGAGGGAAGCGGGGGGAAGAGAAGGGGAAGGGGAGGGGAAGAGAGGGGGAAGGGGGGGGAGAGAGGGAAGGGGGGAAGGGGGGGGGAAGAGAGGGGGGAAGGGGGGGGGGGGGAAGAGAGGGGGAAGGGGGGGAGTGGGGGGAGTGAGGGGGAGGGGGGGAAGAGAGGGGAAGAGGGGGGTCAGTCAACCCCATGACAAAAAGAGTAGGAGTTGTAAACTTTGATTGCCACAGGGAAAAAGGATCTCCTGTGGCATTCTATACTGCATCTTGGTGGAACCAGTCTGTTGCTGAAGGTATTCCTCAGGATGACCAGTGTGTCATGGAGGGGGTGAGCTGTATTGTCGACGATGCTCTGCAGTTTGAGGAGCATTCTCCCCTCCAAGGCCAGTCACGTTGATGAGTGTTTGATGGTCAACGAGGGCCTGGGTGGGTTGAATGGCTTGTCTCCATGCTTTATAACTTTCTGACTATCTCATGCTGTGCCAAATTCTATAGTTTCCCCTTTCTTATGCTTTGTGTGGTCTGCCAGTGTGTATGTGAGAGTCCAGATCATTATCATCATTTAGAGGCAGTTGTGGTTCTCCAAAATTCCAATCAGTAAACCTGTCCGACTCTGCAACGCCCCTTTGTAATGCTGAGCTGCTGGATATTGTGGATTACTGGGCTGTAGGGGCATGTGATGGACCTATACCTTGAATTGGCTTCCCGATGACTGTCTCTGGGGCTCTGTTTCAGGACCAAATGAAGAGTTCATTCTGAGGCTGATGAACCGCCCTTTTCTCATCCTCCGTGGTAAATGTGGGTACATCGCCACCGATTTCCATTCAGCCCAGCTACGATGCAGCCAGAGCAAGTATGAAATCATCCTACTGACTCTTTGCAAAGGAGGATTCTGTCATTTCCAAGGCAAGTGACCGGTTCACCCCACATTGTCAAAAAACCCTTGATACCCTTGCAACAAACTCCATCCCCTCTCCACTATCTCGCTCCCTAGCTGCTCAGAGGCTGACTCAGACTGATTACAAATTTGACATGAGATTTGATCCTTCCCAGAGTTTCCAACCTACAAATCCAGTCACCTCCACAACATTACCCACCAGGTTTCTCCGCATGCTCTGGTTTCCTGCCACGCTCCAAAGACATGCAAGTTTGCAGGTTAATTGGCCTGATAAAAATTGTAAATTGTCCAAATTGTCCCGTGTGTAAGATAGTGTTAGTGTGCGGGGAACACTGGTCAACACAGACTCTGTGGACCGAAGGGCCTGTTTTCGCATTGTATCTCTAAACTAAACTCTTTTCCCTTTCTTTCCCTCTAAGTTCTTCAATGAATAACCCTTTGACCGGACACAGACAGTGGCCATTTAGCCCATTGTATCTAAGCCAGATCTCAGAGAACTCCTATTAATTTCCTTTCAACCTTTATCATTTGCTCATCAATTTCACCCTGATTCTCTTAAATCTCACATACAATCAGAGTAGTTTAATTAATTAACCTTGAGCCTGGTTTGTCTTTGGCGTGTGGGATGAAACTGGGGAAATCCATGCAGTCAAAGGGAGAGCATGCAAACTCCACACAAACAGAGCAGATCAACAGATTAGATTCAAACCCGGGTCAATGTAGCTGTGAGGCATTTGCCCGGGTCTTTTAGCCAATGATCCTCTAGATAATGTTTGTAACTCATTTATGTTCAGCCACTTCTCTGTGGATAATATAATAATGCAATATTTTGATTCTTTCATTCTTAAATATGTCAAAACTGGTAAACTAGCTCTTTATGTCCACGTCTCATTTGAGAAAATCTGTAATGTCTGGGATGTGAGCCTGAAACTTTTCAGATAGAGCCTAATCAGAGCTTTCTAGAGCTGTGGCAAAATGCACTCTCTTTGTTATTCCAGCCATTGAAACTTAAAAGTTAACATTCCATTATTCTTGATTATTTTTTCAGCATTGCCATTACACATTAATGAACACTGCATGTAGGATTCCTGATTACCCCAAATGTATTATGTGGGCAAATTAACTTGGTAATGGAAGGTGGAGAGATTGGAAGCCTGTGTGCAACAGTGTATCACAGGGGAAGGGGCTGGAGGGTGAGAAAGAAGATCTTGGAGGTTTGTAAAACTAAGGGAGAGTAGAAACAGGTGACGCCATACAAGAATTTTAACCACAAGATGAATATGGAGTGAAGGATGGGAGAAATGTATTGCAAATTGGGCTACGTGCAACAGTCAAGTCAAGTCAAGAGAGTTTATTGTCATGTGTCCCAGATAGGACAATGAAATTCTTGCTTACTGCAGCACAACAGAATATTGTAGGCATAAATACAGAACAGATCAGTGTGTCCATATACCACAGAATATATATATATATATATACACACACATAAATAAACAGATAAAATGCAATAGGCTGTTATAGTTCAGAGTTTGTTTGAAGTTGTGTTTAATCGTCTGATGGCTGTGGGGAAGAAGTGGATGTTGTAGATTTCAGGCTCCCGTACCTTCTACCTGATGGCAGCGGAGAGATGAGTGTGTTGCCAGGATGTTGATAAGGGTTGTTAACAGGGTTGTTGATAAGCTCATTTGTGAGAAAATTGAAAGGGAATCAAGAAGGCATTGGAATAATCAAGTCTGCAGGTAACCAAAAGTATCGCTGAGGGATGCTTTGGAAGATTGCCAAAGTGGTATTTGAAAATTAAAAGAATGTGTGTTTGGTACTTTAGCTTGGACTCTGATCAGATGTTGATGCTCTGAACAACTGAAATAATGCCCAGGGAAGGAGGGAGAATCCATGGTTCAGGAATGATGCTACCAGGGGGAGGCAAAGTCATTGCATTATCCAGGCTAATTAACTTTCTCTGTCCGAATTGTGCCATCCTTCCTTTAGCCATTTGTTTGCAAGATAGAACATGCCATTTAGCTGAAAATCGCTGGAATCTTGTGCTGTTTCTCGTAATGTTGTATTCTTTCTGTTATGAAATAAAGATAGTCAACAGGTAAGATTATCCTGTAAATCATCAGGGCACAAAATGAATATTCATTTTCATTCCTAAGGGACCAATGGGAAGTACTGGGCCGTGGGACCCAATGACAATGTTTTTGTCTCTGGAGACGTTCCTCTGGATTTCTGCATCAAACTTCACTCAGACAACCTTCTGTCAGTCCAAGCTCCCAATGGCTGCTATCTGTGCACCGACCACAATGGCTTGCTGGGCATATTCAACCCAGCTAGCAACAATGATCACCTGTGGGAATTCTAGATCCTATCCACACTGAGGTAAGTTGGCAGCTGGCAAAATTTGGTGGTGTGGTGGTGGATAGCGTGGAATGTTTTCTAAGGCTACAAAGGGATCACTTGGAAAGCTAGATGGTGCAGTAGCAGGTGGATAATGGATAGGTGATGTTTCAGGTCCGGATCCTTCAGACTCTGATTTAGATCTATGAAGAAGTCTTGCAAGTGTTGTAAGCCTGTGTCATAACTATTAAACCTCTGTAGTCCGCTTTTCTACCAAATGCTCCTTATAAATTTGAGCTCGGACGTGGAGGGGACGGGTGGAATGGTGGCACATTTTAACTCAATTCTACTTTGTATATTCAGGGGACACAGAGAGGTCAGAGGAACTCGGACAACAACGGTGGAGGGGTGCCAATCTATACACCACCCCGTTCAGAGATGTTGATGGTCTTTGAAGAAATTCTACTCTCTCCCACAAAAACACTGTTCAATATAAAACCTGTATGTAAATTGATCCTTTTATCACATGGATACGTGCTCATAATTCTCCATTAATTTTTAATGGGTGAATTATTGAGGGGAATGAATTTTTACAAATTTATTTCCCTTTTCTCCAAATTCGATCTTCATGAGTAGCACATGGTGGCAGAAGAAAAGGGGCCAGGTGAGTAAAGAGGCGCTCGGGAAAGTGCTAGTTCTAATCTGAGATCAACAGAATGACATCCCTTTTCCTTCCTGTTTTATGTGGTGGGACTGTGACTGGGATGCATCTATTTATTTTTAATTGCTCTTATTGAACATGGACATCACCAACAGGGTCAGGGTTACACAAAAAAGCTGGAGAAACTCAGCGGGTGCAGCAGCATCTATGGAGTGAAGGAAATAGGCAACGTTTCGGGCCGAAACCCTTCTTCAGACTGATCGGGGTGGGCGGGGACAAGAAAGGAAAAAGGAGGAGGAGCCCGAAGGTTGGGGGATGGGAGGAGACAGCAGGGGGACTGAGGAAGGGGAGGAGACAGCAAGGACTAACAAAATTGGGAGAATTCGATGTTCATGCCCCCAGGATGCAGACTCCCCAAACGGAATATGAGGTGCTGTTCCTCCAATTTCCGGTGCTGCTCGCTGTGGCCATGGAGGAGACCCAGGACAGAGAGGTCGGAGACGGAGTGGGAGGGGGAGTTGAAGTGCTGAGCCACCGGGAGGTCAGCTTGGTTATTGCGGACCGAGCGGAGGTGTTCGGCGAAACGATCGCCCAACCTCCGCTTGGTCTCACCGATATAGATCTGCTGACATCTAGAGCAGCGGACGCAATAGATGAGGTTGGAAGAGATGCAGGTAAACCTCTGTCGCACCTGGAACGATTGCTTGGGTCCTTGAACATCGAGGGGGGAGGAAAAGGGACAAATTCTCGAATTCTCCCAATTTTGTTAGTCCTTGCTGTCTCCTCCCCTTCCTCAGTCCCCCTGCTGTCTCCTCCCATCCCCCAGCTTTCGGGCTCCTCCTCCTTTTTCCTTTCTTGTCCCCGCCCACCCCCGCCCCCGATCAGTCTGAAGAAGGGTTTCGGCCCAAAACGTTGCCTATTTCCTTCGCTCCATAGATGCTGCTGCACCCGCTGAGTTTCTCCAGCTTTTTTGTGTAACCTTCGATTCTCCAGCATCTGCAGTTCCTTCTTAAACACTGTGTATACCAACAGGGTCAGGATGTGTTGACCCTCTGAAGGTTAACTGAATAGTTTCATTGGCTATTTCAGACAGTGGTTAAAAGTTGATGATGTGGTGCCACCAAATTTCCTTCCCTAAACAATGTGTGTGGACATAATTGGGTTTTTGCAACAATATTATGCTTCAGGATCTCTATATTGAAATGGATTTACATCTACACTTCAAAGTCCCAAACATGGCAGCGTTTGAATTCACATACTCCAAGTCATCCGTTAATCGAACTACTACACTGCCATAGCTGCAAGTGCCATCCTGGCCACACACTCATCTCCCTGCTACCTTCAGGTAGAAGGTACAGGAGCCTGAAGACTGCAACGACCAGGTTCAGGAATAGCTACTTCCCCAAAGCCATCAGGCTATTAAGCCTGGCTCGGACAAAACTCTGAACATTAATAACCCATTATCTGTTATTTGCACTTCATCAGTTTATTTATTCATGTGTTTTGTAGTCAATGCCTACTATGTTCTGTTGTTGCTGAAGCAAAGCAAGAATTTCATTGTCCTATCAGGGACACATGACAATAAACTCACTTGAACTTGAAGTACCACATACCGCACACAGTGCAACTAGTAGAGTTACCGCCTCACATGTCCAGCGACCCTGGTTCATTCCTGACCTCCCGCCCTCTCTGCATAGAGTTTGCATCTTTTCCCTGTGATCATGTGGGAACTCTGAGAACTCCGGTTTCCTCCCGCATCCCAAAGACGAGCTGCTTGCTGGGTAGGAATATGAGAACATGGGTTGCTAGGTAGAGGATTAATAAAACTTCTCTGAGAGCCAGCATAGACTCGATGGGCCAAATAGCCTCCTTTTACATAATAAGGAAATGTAATGTGATGGTTTGGGACGTGGGAATTTGTCAGACAGATGAAGGAAGGAGTGGGTCAATCTAGTTGTTGGATCCAGACCAGGATCAATGAGCGTCCTCATGCCTGTGCCCATTCTACTATCCATTACTATCTGTGGGAGACTGAGGAAGAGTGGCAGTAGCTCCCAATGTGATCGCCCAGTCTTCAGGCCAACCAACAGTTCCTGAAAGCCCACCACAACTGGTTATGTGTCTGATTGTTGTGTACAGTGTGACTATTCATTCTCAAGGGACCAAAGGTATTATTTGACAATGGTAGCCCCTGAGACCATGCTGATGCCTGAGTGTGTGAATGTTTAAGGTGTGGGTTTGGGTCTCAGTCTTGACAAAATTTGACAAACATGAAACCAACGACTTTTCAATGATAAGGACTCCGATCTAATAATGAGTTTGTGTCAATGGTCAATGTAGACAAACTGTCCAGGGCCATCAAATGCCACAGTGATGCAATATGTTTATGTAACTGAACTAATGCCCCAGAAGCTTTGATTTATTAACTAGAGTTCTTTATTGTAATTACTGCAAAGTATTTACATTCTGTCACCATGGCATCAATGTATCATTCCCAGGCATTCCATTGACAAGAGGTTTGGGAACTAATTACACTAGTGCCCAGTGGCCGGATGACTCTATGCTGTTGCTTTCCCCCACATAGCCCTTACTGCAAATGACCTCTGCATCAGTGCACCTATACTACAGCACTGTGGAACATATCAGAGTGCAGCATGCAACTGCAGACAGCTTCAGGCAGATCAAGGTGCTTCTTCATCCAAGTTGATGGCCAGTGATGGGAGGTAACCTTGACTATATAATTCAGCCCGACACTGTCCAAAGTACAAGACTGCCATGCTGAGGGACACTGAAGCTCGGTGCAGCCACCAAAATGGCTCTGGGAAGGAAGGTCACTGTATAGGCAAATCTGCTACTGCATATTAAGGAGCTGGAACCTGAGTAAAATCTTCCCAGACATCTACGCATGTGAAAGAAAATTGTATATGCTAATAAAATGTAAATCTTGTCAGCAAATGGAAAAATGAGCCTTGTACTGTTAATGATACATGCACTGCATTATATGTTTTATACAGCAGTGTACTAAGGGAAAAGACATGTTGTTAGTGTTGCACTTATCCACAGAAGTGGAGATGACTCCATCACATTCGGACACACGGCCCTTGTTGGCAGGGTGCAAGCTGTGGCGAGATAGGGGGTGGGGGTGGCTTGTCAAAGGTGATGGAGGATGGTTGGAAAGCTGCCTTGGTGAAGCTGCCGTGTCACTGGTCTGTGGAACAGTTTTGCCATCTCTCTCCAAAGAGCGAGAGAGGAGCTTTTACTGGATAGACTAGGCTGGCTGTATTTTGCCCAAGCAAATGCCCTTTGTGTTGATGGACAATCTCTCATAGAAACTTAGAAACATAGAAAATAGGTGCAGGAGGAGGCCATTCAGCCCTTCGAGCCAGCACCGCCATTCATTGTGATCATGGCTGATCGTCCCCAATCAATAACCCATCCTGCCTTCTCCCCATATCCCTTGATTCCACTAGCCCCTAGAGCTCTATCTAACTCCCTCCATAACTAAATCCATCCAGTGATTTGGCCTCCACTGCCCTCTGTGGCAGGGAATTCCACAGGACGTGAACGGAAATAAGAACATGGAAATAAAAATGGTTTAAGGCCACACGAGACATGCGACTGCTCAGCCACACATCAAGATTGTGACCAATTTTGCACAATGGCACTTTTCAGCAAAGCCTCAAATCCCTTGATTCCCTTCATGATCTATTGATCTTTGTTTCAAATTAAGATGACAATTGAGCTTCTACAATTATCTGGGGTGAAGAATTCAAAAGGCTTGCCATCTGAGGCAAGAAATTTCATATCTTCTCAGTCTTGAATAGCTAACCCCTAATTCTCAAAATACCCCCCAGTCTCTGACTCCTCCATCAGGGGAAATGTCCTCCCTGCAACTAGCCTGGCAGACCCTTTAAGAAAGCTTGTAACTGTTGGAGTTCCTCTGCTGGTACTTTGTAACTGTGATTTTGTGTAGGTGAGCAGTTTGTGGAGGGCAGTTAGAACAACATGGGTGTGAGTCTGGAGACACATAGAGGTCAGATCAGAAAGGACAACACATTTATCTTCTTGGAAGATATTAGTGAATAGAGTCAGATTCTACAGTTCATTCCCAAACAAAACAGACCCTCATGTATAAAGGCATCCAAATGTTCTCTGGTTACATGCTCTGCTCAAACCACCTTGGCCAGAGAGATGTGATGTTCGGTCTGTCCATTTGTGTTGCATATTGGTCAGCGTCATCATGTTCCCTCTGCTCTGGGAGCTGACAATCTCCCCAGGGTCCTTGCTCCTGACCAGTATCCAGTTGCAGCAACAACTTTGAGAAGAGCGGCATTGCTGTGTGCCCCTCAAGGATTCCTGCTTTAAAACATTGTTCAGTAGCACTCCCATAAGTTCAAACCTCAGGCCAGCGTTGATGGTTACTGGAGTCATTTAGTCTGTGGGGTCAGTTTCATTTTATTGTCCTCTTGTTGGTTGTCACTTCCTCCATCAGCAAACTAGCCACTGGATACATTGTACCAGATACCAAACAATCTTTGCATGAAATGTTCCATGAAGACTTGTGTTGTGCATTCTGCATCTGCCTCTTGAAGACATTTGGGCTTCATTTCATAACAGAACTTTACATTTACCTTCAACGTCTGTTTGTCGCCATTGGATATTTGGGATACCACTGCTTTTACACACAGTGTAGTATGTAATGTTCCTCCAATAGTCCTACAGCAATAATCACCAAACTAAGCAAAAGCTAAATGCAATGAGAATGTGATGCTTTGGCAATAATCGGTGGGCTCCAATCAAATTCTGAACCACAGGAGTATGACATGCACAACTTTGGCTACAAAGACCTTCTTTGCCTTGTATAACAATAATAAATGAAAATATTTGAATCGTGGAATGAGAGCTCTCGTGTCATTTTGGGCTACCTTAAGAAAGGATAAATATAATCGATCGGTGGACTTGCTTCTTTCTTCAAAGCCTTGCCACATAATTACAGCAGAAAGAAAAGGAAAGGATGATTTGATCTTAGGACAGTCAGACAAGCTGTGACAATATCGCTAACTCAACATCAATACGTGCTGCTGCCACGTTGCAGCTCCAGAATTACAAAGAGGGTAAATAGTGGGAGTAGAGCAGTCGCTACAATAAAGGACTGTAGTTCAATGAACTAAAATACTGCAGTGGGTTATCCAGCAAGCAGCCAGCATTTGTAACTGGAAATGGCACTTTAACATTGTTTACAATGGCACTGGAAGCATGAATAGGAAAGGATGTGAATTCTCTGGCAGGAAGACATAGTGGTGTGTTATCCGTGCCAGGAACCGGCAGTGAGGTCATGTTGTCAGCAGAAATAACCAACGGCGTATGGTCCAGAACAGGACCAGGAAGTGGAATCCCAGTGAGCGTCTGTCCTAGAAAAGCATTTTTAAAAATGATCATTCGGAATAATACATCGGAATAATGCATTTGGAAATATAATACAAAAGACTCATATGAATATGTAGCATATGCTCATTATAATGACCTAAGACTCTCTCAATGATATGATGGTTAGGCTTATATGGAGCCAAATCTGTAAGAAGGGTTTAATGTTTGAGTTAGTCTAATACAACAATTCCCGATGATGGAACACAGGAGAAACATCCCTATCCCTATTTTCCCTAACCCGTCAACATAACATGAGAAGGTTACGACATCCATCCATTATATTCCCTTCCTGCCCCAACCTCCGTTCAAACTTCTGACCAAACTTCTGATCAATCTACTGGAACAAAATACACTGTTTTTTCCTTAATGATGAAGGGAAGGATGAGGTGTCAATTAAATCTGCAGAACTGATGTTGGTGCTCGCTTGGAATGTTATCATCTACTTTTCATTCAGCAACAAGTCTGAGTGATAACACAAATAGACTAGTTGTAAAGGGAAATTCAATTATCCCAAAGTAAAATGAGGCAGTAATAGTGTTAAGGGGAAATAAGGTGAACAGATTCTAAATATGTCCAGGGTAACCTTCCAGATTAATATCTTTCTAATCTAACAGGAAAGAAGGCACTGGATTAATAATTGGAGAAAAATTGAGTAAATTAGGAAAGCTAGCGTGGATTTGTAAAGGATAATCTGGAGATTGGCCGTCTTACCAATGGACAATAGATGAGCAAGACAAATGGATAAAAACTGTTGTAGAACAGAGAGACCCAGACATACATGTACATAGGTCCCTGGAAGAGGTGATACGGGTAGACAAAGTGAAAAAAACATGTCATACTTGCCTTTAACGGTTGGGGCATTGAATATAAAAAATAGAAATCGCGTTGCAGCTTTCTAAAACTTTGATTAGACCACATTTAAAGTATTGTATGCAATTCTCATTGCCCCATTACTGCAATGATGTGTAGGCTTTGGAGAGGGTGCAGAAGAGATTACTCAGGACGCTGCCTGAATTAGAGGGTATTAGCTAAAGAAGAGGTTTGGACAAAACTGTATCCAAAGTATTGGAGGCTGAGGGGAGAGCTTATAGAAGTTTATAAAATTCTGTGAGACACAGAGAAAGAGTAGCCATTCAGAATCTTTCTCAGCGTGGAAATATCGAATACGAGACAGCAGCTGTAAAGGGGCAAGTTTAAAGGTGATAGTTGACAGAGAGTGAAATGTTCCTGGGGTGGTGGTGGAAGCAGATATGAGAGGCTTTTAAATTCGGCACATGAATATGTAAAGAATGGAAGGACATGGATCATATGTTTAGGTGCTGTAGCTTTACAAGCAGGTCAGTTGCAGAATGTCCTGTTATTAGTGTATCGTCTCCTAAACCTTTCCAACATTTGCAAGTCACAAGTTGGAGCACAATACCATTCTTTCCACTTGCCCGGATAAGATTGCATTCCAAGGGTAGGTTTTTAGATGATGATGATGGTCAAAACCATGACAAAGATCCTTGAGCAGCACTGATCCACTGCCCTACATATTCATTCCCATCATCGCTAGCACACAGTGGCTGCAGTGTGCACCATGACATAATGTACTGCAGATATTTATCAATGCTGCCACCTCACATCTTCCAAACCTAGCATGCCTGCCACAAAGAAAGACGAGGACTAGAGGTGCATGAACACTCCAGCACTGGCAGGTTCACCAATGAGCTTACCTGCTGTAGCACATGGGTTTGGAAATACGTCACCATTACTTCATTGGGCCCGAAATCACTAACTTATAACCCAACAGCGGTGTGGGATGGAAATCCTGCCAACAGTTCAAGGAGGTAGTTCACCTTCTCAAGAGCAGTTAAGGGATGAGCAACTGGTCTTGCTAGCAATTCCCTCAAACTCTTCATGGAAAAAAAAAAATAATGCTTGTCCCAGGGTTGGGATTTAACCCATGACGTCTACTCGGAGATAATAATGTTATCCACTGAGCCATGCCTGAAATTATTGATTGATTAATGGTTTTCCTGAGCGGAGATGCAGAATCTCGTGTAGAACTACACACATGGACCAATAACCCATGAATGTACTTCTTTATCTTGGCTTATTTGAAAGTTGCAGCAACAGATAGCTGGAGTGAGAGGTAACAGTCCTGCCATGTCACAAACCCTCTCCGCGTGTAAACAGGCTTACCGTTAGACGCTTGTGAGGAATAAATGGATCCAGAACCGAGGCATGTTGATGATTCCAGCGCCCTGTACGGATCAAACCTGTGTAGATTCCACATCTCTGCCGAGTTGTTTGGGTAGAGTTGTGATTCTGCTGCCACATACCCTTGTGTCTTCAGGCTCTGAAGGGGCTGAGTTGGATGTGGAGGTTGAGGCCAGTAAGGCTGCAAGAGATGAGTACACAGTTCAGTTTCCCAGCCAATGGTGCACTGTTTGGAACTCCAAATGGAGAGTGCACAAGACTGAGAGAGAGTTGATCTGAAATGATAAAGGAGCCGAGGTAAGTGGCAGTAAAGAAACTATTTCTTCAGGTAGACGAAATTGCTGGAGAAACTCAGCGGGTGCGGCAGCATCTGTGCATATAGCTCCATAGATGCTGCCGCACCCGCTGAGTTTCTCCAGCAATTTTTGTCTACCTTCGATTTTCCAGCATCTGCAGTTCCTTCTTGAACAAACTTTTTCTTCAGGTTGGTGTATCAATAGCAAGGGTAGGTGATCTTAAAGTTAGGTCTGGGCCAGAAGCCATATCAAGAGGCACTTTTGCACACATAGGATGGTGGATATTGAGGATGTCCTCCCTAACCCAGCACCCCCTCCGCAACACCACCCAATGCAACACTCTCCCCCCTGTCCCTACCCCTGTCACCACTACCACATCCACTTAAAAGGCTGTGCATACTGGGGAAACAATATGCCCTGAGGAAATAATGACAAGGCCACCAGCATAATCATGGTCCACTCACCCTGGACATTCCCTCTTCTCCTTTCTTCCATCGGCCAAGAGGTACAGAAGTGTGAAAACGCCTACTTACATTCACAGACGGCTGTTATCAGCCATCCGAACTGTCTTCTAGAATGTGGTCCTGACCTCTCATCTACCTCATGGAAACCTTCGAACTATCTTTAATTAGACTATCAGATTTTATCTTGCACTAAATGTTATACCTTTGTCCTGTACATGTACACTGTGGATGGCTTGATTATAGTCTTTTCGACGACTGGACAGCAGGCAACAAAAGAGCTTATCACTGTCCATTGGTACACGTAACAATGATATAGTAATAACAAACTAAACTAAACAATAGATGCTTTTTTTGTTTTGTAAGACTATCAAAGGACACGGAATAAATTAGGGAAATACATTTAAGCTGCAGCTCAGCCAAGATCCAACTGAATGGTGGAACTTCCTGAACAACCAGTTTGTAATGTTCCTGTGTTCGTCACTGTGATGGTTGATCTTCACGGAGATTCATAAACAAACTAACTGAAGTGCCTTGACCCTAAAACATCACCCATTCCTTCTATCCAGAGATGCAGCCTGGCCCGTTGAGTTACTCCAGCATTTTTGTTGATCTATGGGTCACGTACAATGAGGAGCAGAAAACATTTTACTTTGGATGCCAAAGTCAGCAATTATCACTTCCTTGAATGACCATATTACGAAGCAAAGGGGAGGAAATTAAGGTGCAATTACCTGGCAAGAAAGACTATCGGTCATTGTTGATGGGTGAAAAGTAGGAAATGCATGAGGCGAGCCTTGTAATGGGTTCAATCCCACATTGCAGGACGTACCTGCACAGGACATGAAGAACATTCTTATTAAATCAATGGCGAATGAAGAATGATCAAAAGACAGATGCAAGAGATGCTGGAAGCATGTGACTTGCAGCTCCCCTGTTTTCAGTGAAACATCTAGTTTATTTAGGAACAGCTTGCCGCCCAGCCCCGCGAAGTTACTATACAACTTTTATTCCTTCACACTTTTTCTTGAAAATCCAGCATTAAGTCAGAGGAGGATATACAGGTTGATACCATCCACAAGAATCTTAAACCATGCTACACCCACCCTGGGGTTGTTTGATGGACCAGGACGGAATATATTTTGTCTTGTACCTACACATATCTTAGGCATGTTTATTCGGTTCAGTATGGAAGGAACTTGACATTATTTGTTCTATGCCTAACCTGGGAGTGTATGATTTGAATGCCCTGTGGGATTAAATGAGCAGGTTCTTTCTTCTCTTCACCAGGTATTTAAGTACAGGCTTTCCAGCATGGGACTATCTTCAGTTAAAAAGCTTCATGTGCAGAATGGTAACGTTAGTGACCATAGATGGCCATGAAAAGCCACATTCAGGAGTTTTGCGAAGAATGTCCGAGACGGAACAAAGAGATTGAAGATAATTCCATGGTGATATTAAAAGGATGCAATTGCAGGTTGGGCTGGCCTACTTACTACTTAAAAAGCCAGGTCGGATTTTCATCTTCTCCTCTCGTCTCCATTTTGCTCGTCGGTTGGAAAACCAGACCTAAGAGAGGACAAAGTTAGCCAAGGTTATCCATTGACCGAATCCCCTCAGCTTTATGTCACCCTCTCACAGTTATTTGCATCTCATATTCACTGGGCAATGATGTAAAATGAACAATATCAGATCAGCCAACCTATTGTACCAATGATTGCAATACAAGTAAAAAGAAGAAGGGGTGTTATATTGGGCAAGTGGTCCAATATTGCCAGCGTTACCCTTTCAGGGAATGGTACAACACTGCCTCCCCCTGGTCAGTCAATGTCAGACAATTATTTAATGATAACAACAAATAGTCCTCCGCCATTTCCGCCACCTCCAACGTGACCCCACCACTCGCCACATCTTCCCATCTTCCCCCATGTTTGCCTTCCGCAAAGACCGCTCCCTCCGCAACTCCCTTGTCAATTCTTCCCTTCCCTCCCATACCACCCCCTCCCCGGGCACTTTCCATTGCAACCGCAAGAAATGCAACACCTGTCCCTTTACCTCCCACCTCGACTCCATTCAAGGACCCAAGCAGTCGTTCCAGGTGCGACAAAGGTTCACCTGCATCTCCACCAACCTTGAATTTTGAATTGAATTGAATTGAATTTCCTTTATTGTCATTCAGACCTTACGGTCTGAACGAAATTTTGTGCCTGCAGTCATACATACAATGATACAATAATAACAACAATAAACACAAATTAACTTCCACCACATTGAGTCCTCCAAACACCTCCTCACTGTGGTGGAGGCAAAAATCTTAGGGTTGCAGTCTCTCCCTCTGCTCCCTCTGCGCTGAGGCGATTCCCCACCGGGCGATGGTATAAACAGTCCCGCAGCTCACCGAACCCCGGGAACGGGACGGTTCAAACACTGCGGCCCGGGGTGGTCGAAGCCGCCGCACCTCCAGTCCAGCACACGCAGCCGCTGGCCCGCGGCTGAACCCAGGACTCTGGACACCTCTGCCAGAACGTCGTCCCAGCCACCGGAGCACCGTCCCAGCCCCCGGACCAGATCGCCCTCACGTGAGTACCGTTCCACCCTCGGGCTGGGCCACTCCTCATCTATTGCATCCGCTGCTCTAGATGTCAGCTGATCTACATCGGTGAGACTAAGCGGAGGTTGGGCGATCGTTTTGCCGAACACCTCCGCTCGGTCCGCAAGAACCTACCTGACCTCCCGGTGACTCAGCACTTCAACTCCCCCTCCCATTCCCAATCCGACCTCTCTGTCCTGGGTCTCCTCCATTGCCAGAGTGAGCAACACCGGAAATTGGAGGAACAGCACCTCATATTCCGCTTGGGGAGCCTGCATCCGGCGGGCATGAACATTGAATTCTCCCAATTTTGTTAGCCCTTGCTGTCTCCTCCTCTTCCTTAGCCCTCGAGCTGTCTCCTCCTTCTTTTTCCTTCCTTCTCCCCGCCACCCCCTATCAGCTTGAAGAAGGGTTTCGGCCCGAAACGTTACCTATTCCCTTCGCTCCATAGATGCTGCTGCACCCGCTGAGTTTCTCCAGCTTTTTTGTGTACCTTCGATTATGTAATGATTGAGGGCAACATTTGTTTCATTCAGCAGCCGTGCATTTAAGGTGCTTGGGGTAAACTTAAAGTGAATATACAGTGGGATCCAGTAATGAAAGAGCAGGATATGGATAAGAATGCTGAGAAGTATAGGCTAGAGGTAGAGAGAAGTATAGATATGGAATTGCAAGGGGCACAACAGGTATACCAACTCTCAGAATATTGTGAGAAAGAGGGAGAAATGTGGGTTGGGGATCGGGATAAATTAGGATTTGGGATTGGGAAGGATATGGATTTAGGGCAGGGCAATTTTAATGTCAATTCACCAGAGTGAACTGCGATGATGTGAAGTGAAGGTGTAGGGCCAAATCCAAGCTTCAAAATCGACAGAAAATGCTGGAGCAACTCAGCGGGACAGGCAGCATCTCTGGAGAGAGGGAATGGGTGACATTTCGGGCTGAGACCCTTCTTCAGATTGAAGATGCTGCCTGTCCCGCTGAGTTACATTTGCATGAGCTGCATTTTGTGTCTATCTTGATTTATACTAGCATCTGCAGTTCTTTCCTACCCAGCTTCATAATGTGTGATGGCTCTCTATCACTACGTAGTTGTTATGAAAATCTACTCCCGACTAGATCGCTGGTGATCAAGCATGTTCACATCTGGAGTCATATGGAGAGACTGGTTCAGCTGAAACTGCTTTCACCAGAGCGAAAGGGGCTGAGGGTTGAGGAGTCTGTGATTAGAGGGCATAGCTTTAAGGGGAGAGGAGAAAGACATAATGGGCGGTGCCTATATATGGAACAAGCTACCAGAGGTAGTACTAGAGATAAGAGCAATTACAACACCTGAAACCATTTTGGCAGGTGCATGGAAAAGAAAGGTTTACAGTGATGCGGGCCAAATATGTCTAACTCAGGTAGGCACCTTGGATGGCAAGGTTGAGTTGGACCAAATGGCCTGTTTCTGTGTTGTATTAATCAATGATTCTAAATAAATAATTTCCTATTTCTTAACACAGATAGTATAACACGTCAGTTGAATTGCAATACAAGATAATATTAAATCATTTATTTGGGCAATAGGAATGAGGAGAGACAATGTAAATATAATGTTAATGAAGGTGTAGGAACAGGGAAATCAAGACGTAAATGCCTTTGGCATACTCTATCCTTGGCTATTCCAGCAGAAGTTATGGAGTAAAGGAACCATGGTTTAAACAAATATTTATTTTAATTCTAGGCAACATCAAGTTAAAAATTCAATGCATTTTGTGATTGTGTAAAGAGTTGGGGAATGAGTTCTATTCCTCATCGGAGAGGTTAGAGATGACATGAAACTAATTATTCAAAAAGGCAAAACATTAGCACAAATCCTTGTACCTTGGAAAGATACAAAAGAATTATAAGAGCAGAAATATATCAAAATTAGAAAATACATTTTATAATTATATTTGGAACTAAATGTTGGTGCAAATAAAGGGAACTACTTAGAAATTGACGTGGTACAAATAAAATCAAGAAAATTATGAAACTTTTTGCCGAAAATGCAAAAGGAAACTACTAAGTAATAGAAATATCATTTATGTTAACAAAAAAAGACAAAGCTATGGCAAATATATTTCAATGCAGACAAAACTAAAAATATCCCCAGTAAATATTAGAAGGTTAGGATAAAGGCAAAAGGAATGCTGGCTTTAACTTACAGTACACCGAATTACCAAAGAGTAGAAGTTCACAACCCTGCAAATGTTGTGGGCATTTCAGTACTCTACTCTTTAAGAAGGAATGTAGCACAGATTTATCAGCCTGGATTCCATGAGTTAAATTACAGAGATTGCATATGGTAAGATTTTATTTGCTGGAAGTTATAAATTAAATGCTGAAGTTTTCATTGCATTAAAGCAACTATGTGCACTGGTTCAGAAGCTCAGGACAAGAAGTCCATCCAAAGACTATAGCCGTATCTTTCTGTATGCAGAGGGTTGCTGGAAGTGTCTAATGCCTTTTCACAAATTGCAGTTGACGCTTGATCAATTAAATTAAATTTTGATACGAATAGATTCTTATTCACTGAAAGAGTTAATTAATATGAAGAAAGTACGATAGATCACAGTACAGCCATAATCTCATTGAGGTGTAGGGCGATCATCCCAGCCCCACTACATTGTCACGGCAGTTGCTCAGGGCTGTGTCTTTAGCTCAACCATCAACCGTTGCCCTGTCAATCTTACTTCCATCATTAGTTTTGAGGCGGAAATGTTTTGCGATGATTGAACATTTTTCAGTTCCATTTGCAACTACACTGGCAAAAAGGTGGTCTATATTTGGATGGAGTAAGATCTAGACAACATGAAGGCAATACCTGTTCAGCAGTGAGCAATATTTGAAACACCAATGTACCACCCGGCATCATCTAACAGCTTGGGGGCTTTACTTATTCCAAAGTGCATTACAATTGGTGCAGGAAGTAGGCCATTCGGCCCTTCGAGCCAGCACCGCTATTCACTATATTCATGGCTGATCATCCGCATTCAGTACCCCATTCCTGCCTTCTCATCCTGTCCCCTGACTCCACTAACTTTAAGAGCTCTATCTAACTCTCTCTTGAATGCATCCAGAGAATCAGCCTCCACTGCCTTCTGAGGCAAATATGACCTCAATTGAATCACAAAGTTAGCTGTCATTTAACTAATCCATGTATTGTTTTATTTGGGAGGAATCTTGGCCAATGTTCTGTTTCATTGTCTCACCATCCATCATTTCTGACATCACGTCTCAGTAACTTCCTTACAGATACCAGAAAGTCATTGGTAATTCAAACTACTAAAAAACTCACTTCATGAAATAAAAGCTTATAATCTCAAGACAACATTCTTCTCGTTGCTTTCTCCAAAGAGGCGGACAGACTCTCCGGTAAATTTGACAGGAAACAAAGTTGCAACAGCAGACGTAGTGGTTGGCCATGTGATAAAATTATTAAAGAGGTACAAATCAATGTTAGTTATTATGACGTATGTTGCAATCAAAATAGAACATCACCAAATATGATATGCTTGAAGAACAATATTTGATCACATAATTGTTCTATGACAGCAAAATTGCCCACATTTGTACCATAACGTGGCCTTTATTTCAGATTTAGCATTACTCATAATCATTTCTGACTTGTAACTTCCCAAAAGGACCTGGTGACATTTTATTAGATTATTGCAAAGGTTTCCGTCTCAATTTGTACAGTTTTTCCTCACAAATTGTGTGTGCAAGGCACTAGGTTTATAATTTTTCCTGCCATTATCCATAACATAGTTAATGGTCACATTTGTTTCACAATTCAAAGTATCGCACTATGGTTCCTCTTCATCATATTGATGATTCACTATTCAAGCACTTCTCACTTTCATCAAGTTGTCCAACTCCGTCTCATTTCTTCTGAAGAGTATGGTGCAGTAGTATCAACACCATAACTTGATCCAGTAAGACTCTGGAATAATATTATTCGGTCTCCACTTGAAAATAGATTAGCTTGATTGATTGATTGATTGATTGAAAGATAAAGCATGGAAACAGGCCCTTTGGCGCCCAAGTCCACACCAACCATCAATCACACATTCACTTTCATTCTATGTTGTCGCATCCACTCCTACATACTAGGGTCAATAGCAGAGGTCAGTTAACCTATAAATCTCTACGTCTTTGGGAGTTGGGAGGAAACTGGAGCATCCAGAGGAAACGCACATGGTTACAGTGAGAATGTGCAAAATCCACACAGACAACACCCGAGGGTCTAGATTAGTGTAAAAACCCTACTCCAATCCTCTCCCATTGTCAGACTGCACATCCCCTTTAAGGTCCGCTCCATTCCCAGGCACAGGCAAACGAGCCATAGCTGGATCTGATTAATGGTTATCATTACCTTCCAGTTAATTGATGCAGATTGGAATATAGCTAGAAAAGGATGAAATCCTCACCTGGATTCTTGCCTCTGGAAGAGATATTTTTGATGCCAATTTCTCTCGCACAAATACATCTGGATATTGTGTTCTTTTAAATGCTGAAACCACAACATAAACACAAGTTAAACGCAGCATTGATGAGGTAGACATGAATGAGCTGCATTGTTCAATGTTAGAATTTCTACTGCATTTGCTCCTTCAATGTTGTTTCATTTGTAATGTTATCGATGATTCTAACTCAGTGCTGGAACTGTTGATTCCCTGGCTTTCTCTGGAAATATGAAGACAATTCTCATGTTGGTACTATGTGACAATATTTTAATTTTCAATTTGCTGATAATATCATTTCCAGTTGCCTTTGCTGTTGGCTGACAGTCTTCCAAACTCTCATGAATTTTCTAATTTAAACATTTGCTCTCCTCTGTGTTGTGCCTTGTGTTAATCTTCTTATGTTTTTTGTATATTATCTTATAATTATGTAGGGTGAATAACATTGGTCTTCTCCCCTTTATCCACAACACCGTTCCCCTAAAACACATCATGGATTTAATACTCTTACAAAGTGGGGGTATTTGCTTAACTCATGGTTCAGTGCTGTCAGATGTACCACCTTTATACTGCAATGTTAAGAGGCATAGAGTATAGAACAGTACAGTACAGCACAGGAGCAGGCCCTTCAGCCCACAATGCCTGTGCTAAACATGATGTCAAATTAACTAATCTCCACTGCCTGCATATGATCCACTTCCCTCCATTCCCCACATATCCATGGGGCTATCCACAAGCCTCTTAAACACCACTATCATATCTACATAAGCTTATGGATAGGCACATGGATATGCAGGGAATGGAGCTGACAGTGTGTCCCAGGTACCCACTACTTTCTGTTTAAGAACCCTTCCTTTGCACAGCTTCTTTAAGGGGCTGTCCCACTTGGGCGACATAATTGGCGAGTTTAGAAGAGTTTAGGAGAGTTTGAAAAAATGTCATGTTGAAGACCTCCTTCGACTATGTTGAAGACTAGCTACGACTAATTTCGGGAAAATTGGACACCGAATAGTGGAGAGTGGAGACGACCTCCTTTGACCTCCTTTCGACTATGATCTACAACTGCCTTTGACTACCTTCGACTACCCTCGATTACCTACGAATAACATGCCAACCTACTACGACCTATTACGACTAAACCAGTGGTTCCCAACCTTTTTTTGGCCATGCCCCACCTAATCCCCTCTAAAATCCTGATGCCCCCCCCCCCCCCCATGTGGTGATATATAATTCTTAAATAAAAAATTATTTACTCAAAATAACATCTGAAACATAAACTACATATGTTTACCTGATGGAAAATCCCAAAAAATAATAATCGAAAATTTGGACCCAGACCTCCTCAGTCGCGCTCAATTGCCCCCCTTAAAAATCAAATTGCCCCCGTGTGGGGCGTACGCCCCACGTTGAGAACCACTGGACTAAACCTACGAGTAAAAAAAGTATCGATTTTTTCCATGGCGACCTTTTTTACTCGCGGGCATTTTTCAACATATTGAAAAATGCGCCGCAACCTAGCTGAGGCCTTGAGTACACGGGGACCACTCTCGAGCATGAAGGAGAGTTACGAAGACCTCCTATGACCTCGTGTCAACCATGCTGCGAGTATGAGTCGAGGGCAAATTCGCCAGAACTCGCGGATTAGGTTGCCCAAGTTGGACAGCCCCTTTAAGCTTTACCCATCGTACCTTTGCACTCCAGTCTTTGACATTTCCACACTGGGGAAAAGGTTCAGCCTGTCTATCCCATCTATGCATCTCATAATTTTATGCACTTCCATCAGGTAAATCAAAAAGCAGTGCGCGTATCGCCACTTTCCTCCGTTGTGGACCCAGAAGAGATGGAAGCCTCCACTGGCCCAGGAGCTCAGTCCCAATCCCTACCCATAATACAGAATATTCTATGATGTATTTGTTAAACATCAAAGCAAAATATTTGCTCACTTGTCCACTGGCTGTTTGGCAAATTCCACTGTGTGCACCTGGTCTGTTGCACTTTAACATTTAACAGCCGTGAAGATGCCCGAGCATGTGAAGGAGGCCATATAACTGCTAATTCGATCCTTTACATTCTGCTGTTGCCCAGTTTGATCTCGATCTTTCACCATCCCATACCTTTCTCCAACACCTCGGCCTGTTCTTGTGTGAAAACGGTTCGGTTTTTTTGCTGACAATTTGGCTGAATATCCCTGGCAAGTTCGGACACCAGGATGTTTTGAGCGTGACTCATTTCGTGCTCTCCAAAATCTGAGACAAAAGAACACAAATTGAGCAGGTAGGAGGTCAGCTTTCCAATTGAAACACTTGAAACATCTTGTAATATCCAGGACAGTCAATGATAATATGCCGTGTGGTTGATACAAACCCAAGTTCTCTCTACTCTCAATAATGTTCCTTGATAAAACTACCTTCAAGCATTATTTTTCTTATGTATCACACCAGCCATCCTTTGGATGAGGAGCAGCACAATGGTGCAGCAGTAATTGCTGCCTTATGGTGTCAGAAACCTAGGTTCGATCCTGACTAAGGATGCCGTCTGTACAGAGTCTGTATGTTCTCCTTCAGACTGCGTGGGATTTCTCCGGGTGCTCGGGTTTCCTCCCACACTCCAAAGACACACATTTGTAGGTTAATTGACTTCTAAATTGTTGCTGTAGGATAGTGTTAGTGTACGGGGTGAGGGCTGGGCCGTGTGGACTCTTGTTGGCTGAAGGGTCTGTTTCCATGCTGTGTCTCAAGTCTAAAGATTGAGAACATTTTGGTTCAGATCCTACCACAGAGATTTGAATGTGTAATCTAGGTTTACATCTCAGTGTTGCATTGAGGGAGTGTTTCATTTTGGACAAGATGTCCTGAAGCTCCAAATGTTTTCTCAAGTTGGCATATAACACTTCCAACTTGCATTATACAGCATGGCGGTGGCTTGTCAGGAGATGCATTAAATGACGGCTTCACTCGTTGGGAACCTTCAAACTAGAAGCAACTAATGTATGGTAATCGGTGCGATAGGTATAATTGCACAGGTTAATTATATCCATGGTCTGACAAATCAAAATGAGGGGTGGAAATCTAAAATTATTTACTAGGAAGGTGTTTAGAAATCTGATATCTTGACACCAAATAGAGGAGGTAGCTGAAATGGCTGTAATTTTTTACGATTAATACATTTGTTTTTGGAACGGGTACCAAAGCGTATGGAATACTGTTAGAGTAGTCTTTATATAGCTTATAATTGATGCTCGTCAATAATCATACCAAGAGCTTCCATTTAGCCCAAGCCTTTAATGTGGCCGAAATATATCAAAGAGCCACTTGGGAACAATAGCAAACAAAAATATGTTGCCAGACCAAAAGCTTAGTCAACGAGAAGTTTCAAGAGAAATAGATAGGAGAGGAGTGAATCAAGGTGAAATCCATAGTTTGGGGGCTTGGAAACAGAAGGCAGCCGTCAGAGATGTGTTCAAGAAGGAACTGCAGATGCTGGAAGATCGAAGGTACACAAAATTGCTGGAGAAACTCAGCGGGTGCAGCAGCATCTATGGAGCGAAGGAAATAGGCGACGTTTCGGGCCGAAACCCTTCTTCAGACTGGGGTTTCGGCCCAAAACGTCGCCTATTTCCTTCGCTCCATAGATGCTGCTGCACCCGCTGAGTTTCTCCAGCAATTTTGTGTACCAGCCATCATAGATGGATTAGCAAGAGGCCAGTATTAGAGGAATGCAGATATGTTGGAAGGTTATGGGGCTGCAGGAAATCACAGGTACAGAAATAGGGAAGTCCATGGGATGTTTCAGAATCGAAGATGAGAATTTTGAAATTAAGCTTTGCTGAACCAGAAGCTACAGTAAAGCATCAGACACAGGACTTGAGTGAATTAGATCATGCCCTGTTGCACGTGACTTAATTATTCTGTCTTACTAATTGTTTCCTCTTAAGAAGCAATCCAACCTGCTGGCCATTGCACTCTTCTCGTGGTCTCGGATGTAGAGTCAGTATGCAGGTTGCGTAGAATTCGATTAATAGATGAAACCTAGAAAATACATAATAAGTATTTACAACTATCTGCACACATGAGTACTCCTTGGGAGCCAGTTATCAAACAGCTCTAAACCAGCTGATGCAAGCAAAATCAATGCATTATTTTCAGGTACTCGTTTCAAAGTTTGTTGACACAACAAAAACAATGACTTGCATTTACTTAGTATCTTGAACATAGAATAGTGGCCCAAAGTGCTCTGCAGTGCATACCGAGTGCCTGATCAGATTCCATCTTGCACTGAATTTAGTTCCTGTAACCATATTTGAAAGTTGGAGATCCACCAGAATGATATTGGAAGGGTTAAAGTAGTATTTGTGTGAGCCTGACATGCTCGCACTTGAGTGTAGAAAATTGATGGGTGAGCTAATTGAGGTCTTTGACATTTTAAAGGAATTTGATGGAGAAACTATCCCAGCCATTAGGGAGTTCTTAAAATTGAATCTGTGCACTTAGGAGTGAAATCAAGAACTACAATATGATGTAGCAATCTGGTACTCTCTACAAATCAAAAATATTGACTTCTTCTTGCGTATGGCGTGCACAGCCTAAAGTTGTAAGACAACTTGTTCTATTTGATCTTATTTGATTGTGCAAGTCAGGTTGATTGCATTAGTTGAAACGGGGCGGACCGCGTGAAGGTTGCAATCTACCACCCCCAAAAAATATATATATATATTGACACTAACGTACTATGTATATATTTAATCTTTCTCTTCCAAGTTAAATATATTAAATTCTCGTGGAAGGGTTGACATAGATATCTGTCCCTCTGAAAAGGACTGGAGATGGATGCCAGCATAGTGGGTTCACCAAGTTCTAGCTTCATGTGGCCACGGTACAGATAGGTCCAGGGCAGGGCACAATAAAGTTAATCTATCTCCAATAGTTATCTTTGCCTCAACCTCAAAGACAGCCTTTCACTGCACATCACAAATAATGTGAAGGATTTGGTTTGTTTTAATGATTGTACCAAATCACAAACACTTTCCTCCTGTGAGCCCAGCGTTCGTGGATGTGACTGATCCGACCCCATCACATTGGGGTGTGACAATGTTTGTCCAGCCACAGTTAGCTTCATTTTATTTAAAAAAATCAGCACACAGATTATTTTTAGATTCAATAGCTCTCTGACTTCAACCATCTTCCAGGTGAGACCACACCTGGAGTATTGCGTACAATTTTGGTCTCCAAATCTGAGGAAGGACATTATTGCCATAGAGGGGGTGCAGAGAAGGTTCACCAGACTGATTCCTGGGATGTCAGGACTTTCATATGAAGAAAGACAGGATAGACTCGGCTTGTACTCGCTTGAATTTAGAAGATTGAGGGGGGATCTTATAGAAACTTACAAAATTCTTCAGGGGTTGAACAGGCTAGATGCAGGAAGACTGTTCCCGATGTTGGGGAAGTCCAGGACAAGGGGTCACAGCTTAAGGATAGAGGGGAAATCCTTTAGGACCGAGATGAGAAAAACATTTTTGACACAGAGAGTGGTGAATCTCTGGAACTCCCTGCCACAGAAGGTAGTTGAGGCCAGTTCATTGGCTATATTTAAGAGGGAGTTAGATGTGGCCCTTGTGGCTAAAGGGATCGGGGGTATGGAGAGTAGGCAGGTACAGGATACTGAGTTGGATGATCAGCCATGATCATATTGAATGGCAGTGTAGGCTCGAAGGGCCGAATGGCCTACTCCTGCACCTATTTTCTATGTTTCTATGTTTCTATGTTTCTATGTTTCAAGATGGAAAGTTGCCCTCCTCAACATGTTCCGGTCACTTTTTCTGGAGGTAGAATTTACGGTTGTAAAAGTGAATTGAATTGCAAACTCACACTGGGAATTTTGTCCCTGGTGCAGATCCCCTCTGACAGCAGCTTGCCACGTATTTCCCAGGCAAACATTGATGGATTATTCCACTTTAGCTGAGCAGTTCTAGCCACCACCTCTGGGGTGGACAACCGTGGCTTGCTCCCACCAATTGCTTTTGGACCCACAGAGCCCGTCTGGTAGAATCGACCCAGTATCTTACTCACACAGCCGTTAGAGACCTGCATTGGAGAGACATCATTGAATGCAATATGGAGCATTAAGACAAAGTCAGGTAGAGCAATGTAAGTAAGTAAGTAAGTTTATTGGCCAAGTATTCACATACAAGGAATTTGCCTTGGTGCTCCGCCCACAAGTAACAACATGAATTACAGTGACAGTTACGAATGACTCAGAAAACACTAAACATTAATAATAATAAAACATTAATGATAAAACACCATTGATCAAGCAAATACCAGATCAAAGGGAGGCTACAGATTGTTGGCTGTTGAGTAGAGCGACTACTCGTGGATAAAAACTGATTTGATGTCTGGCTGTGGCAGCTTTGACAGTCCGGAGTTGCCTTCCAGAGGGAAGTGATTCAAAGAGTTTGTGGCCAGGGTGAGAGGGGTCAGAGATGATCTTGCCCGCTCGCTTCCTGGCCCTTGTAGTGTACTGTTTGTCAATGGAGGGAAGGTTGCAGCCAATAACCTTCTCTGCTGATCAGACGATTCGCTGCAGCCTCCAGTTGTCCTGCTTGGTGGCTGAGCCAAACCAGACCATAATGGAGAAGGTGAGAACAGACTCTATGATGGCCGTAGATATACAAAGGTGAAGTGCTGTAATATCCAGTATGGTCCTGAAGGCAGTGATAAGAATGATAACTAGCAGAAACTATGATCAGATAGATGTGTTCTTAGGCGGCTTTCAAATGTGAGGGAAAGGGAATACAAAGGAATGGGAGAGAATGCCAGAAAAGTCAAGAGTTGGTATGAGTGATGCACATCACAAAGGGAATGGCCACAGTTTGGGACCAGTTATGCTGTGATCCACAAGCTGATGGTAAGGGCTGTGATGGATTAAAATGGAAGTATCTGACACAGGACTAGGATTTGGTAGAAGTAAAAATGTACGTGGGGAAATTGAAGTAGGGCAGGGAATTGAGTCAGAAGAATGATCTCAAATTTTCAGCAAGAACCACGAGGTGCAGCTTTGGTATTGCCATTGTTCAGTGAAAGAGTTCCAGCTTGTTTATGCATTCAGTAAACAACTTTATAGGCTAGCTTGATCCTTGTTCTTCTTTGAGTAAGACTGCCAGTTGGGCTTGAAATGCGAGTACATTTTCTGAGCTGAATTTGGCAATTCAGTGGAGATTCATTCCACCTCGAATCTTTATGTCTAAAAGAATGGAAATATTCACTCCCAGTTTGTCCGCTCTGCATTTTCATAAACACAAGCAAAAATGTAAATCTGGGTTACCTGTAAAATCCTGGAGATATCACAAGCCTTGATGCCATTTGTTGCCATCTTTATGATCCTCTCTCGCTTGCATGTGGGCAAGGGCCGTCCATTCACAAAGACCCCTCCCAGCTGGTTTACACAGCCCTCACCTGCAAGTTGGGAGGCAATGTAGCAAAAGTGAATATAAAAGAACCCTAATCTATGAACATCCAGAAACCTCCTGCTAACATATTTTATGTTGTAATTTTAAGATCATTCAGATGAGGAACATCAAGCATTAGGGATGGATGAGCTGCTTATATCAGCACCCATTAGGGATTAGTTGGGATTAAACAAAGAATAGTAAATCTGTAGATACCGGGCAATACAAGGTGGTGTCTTCAATCACTACTCTCACAAGCGTTCAACAAGAGTGGCTAGATTGTAGGCTGGATTAGAAGTCCTGCTGATATATTTAGCCGAATGACACCAACACAATTGCACTACTCCAGCTAATGTCAAACCAGGAATAGAGTTGGTGCTATAGCACATGGCACCATCTCTATTGAAGTGAAAGAGATCCAAAGATTGACAACATAATTGGCACAAAAGTTGCAGCACGGGGGGAAAATATCACAAATGCCCTCTCACGGGGCAACAGTCTAACAACACAGACTGACAATATGTCGTCAATAGACAAAAAAAAGCAGTGGCACAAGCAAAGCCCATTTAACATAGCAGCACCTTTGTGCAATATTATTTCAAAGATATTCTTCCCTTCTGTATATTAAAACATTGAGTAATTTGGAACTTGCATGCATTAACAGGAGTGGTGCTTATAGTTTAGTGCCTGCTCGATCAGTAAAGTTAATCCTGGAACTTTGTGTTCAATGCTGTAATAAAAACGCTCATAAACATGGGATGAAGCATCAATACTGGAGGCTTTCATGGGGATTTACAGCCACAACTTGAGCCCAACTTCTCAACCAGACCAGTTGTTTTAAATATATATAGGTAGGGAGGAACTACAGATGCTGGTTTAATCTTCTGTGGGTTTTTTTTTTACCATTGGTTTAACTTCTGGGAAAATAAACACAAATTGGAATTGTTGCGATTTTCCTCTTGCCTTAAAAATGAAATAGCTCTAATACCTCTCCGTGGCATTGATTCAGGTTAACAAACTTCAATTTTACCCATTTGTTATTAATGATTCAAGTTTTGCAAGAAAGTCACAAGCCATAACTTGTGTGAGGAAGCTTAAACTTTTAAATGAGGAATTAGACTTCTAATTGGGACTTCTAATATGTTCTGCTCTACTGGGGGGCCCGGACCCTGTCCCACTTAGGAAACCTGAACGGAAACCTCTGGAGACTTTGCGCCCCACCCAAGGTTTCCGTGCGGTTTCCCGGAGGTTGCAGGTGGTTGCCGGAGGCTGCAGGTAGTGGAAGCAGGTAGGGAGACTGACAAAAACCTCCGGGAACCGCACGGAAACCTCGGGTGGGGCGCAAAGTCTCCAGGGGTTCCCGTTCAGGTTTCCTAAGTGGGACAAGGGTTAGGATGGACAGAACCGCAACGGCATTGACGGACAAAATATGCAGTTTTCTAGGTAATGATCATTTCAATATTGGCCAGGCTGCTGCAATCTTTAGTGATACCTAGGGTTTTGGACACGATAGACAATTATTGGATATTTTCTTTGTATACTCCACGGTGCATGAATAAACTGCATTGTCCGAGGTTTAAGGAAGCATCTGAGGAGCTGGGAGCAGGCAGAGAACTAATGGGAGGCGGCCCTCTCGGGATCTGGATGGGAGAGGGTGTGCGGGTTTGGTAGTGAGATATGTTGAGGGTAGCGATGGGGTGCAATGAACGGAGAGAGGGTCGATGACAAGAGTTGGAGATTGGAGCGTTTCTTCTTCAGACTGTGGATTGGTTCGCCAGCATCGAAGAAAATGAGCATTTTCATCACATCTCAGAAGACAACTGCCCTGACCCGCAATGTCGACTGTCCATCCTCTCCTTAGACGCTGCCCGACCAGCTGAGTTTCCCCACCATGTTTTGTCTATCTTCGGTGCAAACCAGTATCTGCAATTAATTCCTATACATTTTCAAAACATGTCAGGAAAGTCGGAGAAGAAGCCACAGGTTTATGACAGAGGTTGCTGCTCTTACATACCACCCGATGTGTCGTTTCTGTCACGTTTAAGAAAGGCATTGTTTAAGAAGGAACTGCAGATGCTGGTAAAATCGATGGTGAACACAACATGTTATAGAAACTCAGCGGGTGAGGCAGCATCCATGGAGGGAAGGAATTGGCAACGTTTCGGACGGACTTGACATTGCGCTGATTCTTTTAGTCCTCTCCTTTGAAAAATACCCGTTTAAGTTAAACTTGGTTCCAGTTCGTCCGCGAAATTTCCGTCACCTTTATCCCGCCTATCCAATTTCACAGCAGTTAATGTTCTGAGACCAAGAATCAAAACCCCGCGGATGGTTTTAATCGGTTTATTAAGTTTGTGGGAGCTGCTCTTCTGGCCAAAATAAAGAGAAACTACGAGAAATAAAAGGAACAAAACTGCTCTCTGGTCAAATGAGAATCAAGTTTTACGCCCCACCTACTGAGAGGAAAATATGAACTCAATTTTGTCTTTCCTAAAGGAAAAAATATGTATCGTTTAAAATGCCTCTCCACATCAGTTCGTCCAAACTCCAGATAGCTCATCGAGTAAGTCGGGTGGATTTAAACCTTGCCGCCCCATTCCGACCTCCTCTTCCTTTGTGTATTACAATAAGGAAAGAATGAACTGTGTAGTGAGTGCGATTGTTTTTTTACCTTGCGTGGGATACATTCGGTGCTTGACGCTGTGTCTGTCTTGAACCCTCCCGCGGGCAGCTTCTGCGCTAATTCAGTCTTTTGTCTCTGCCGCCTGGCGCTTTTAACATTCAGTTGCGGAGACGCTGATAGGAGAATGCAGGAGGGGTCAGGTTGGGAGAAAGGGAGGAGATTAGGATCAGGGAGTATAGATTGCAAACAGACGCGGAAGATAGAGCTACACGGACATAGAGCTAAACAAGCAGGGAAACGGCCCTTCGGCCCAACATGTCCGTGCCGACCAAGTTGTCTAACCGAGCTAATCCTACAAGCCTGTGCCTGGCGCATATCACTCCAAATGTTTCATATCCACCTGTTCAAGTGCCTTTTAGTCTAAGTGTACTCACGCTTGCTTATACTTTTAGTTTGAAGTAAGTGTACTTGTCTCTATCTCTTCTGGCAGTTCGTTCCATCTCAAACTCTATGTGAAAGAGTTGTCCGTTTTAAATAAGTCGCCCTTAATCTACTTTGAGACGACATTTACCCTGAGGTCGTTCACCTTATCTATGCCCTCGTGGTTTTATACATCTCTATAAAGTCGTCCCTCAGCCTCCTGCACTCCGAGAAAAAAAGACCCAGCCTCTCCTTATAACTCAAACACTTTAGTTCAGGTAGAATCCTCGTAAATCGTGTTTGGGCCCCTTTCCAGTTCATGACATCCCTCCTATAGCCAGAGACGCAGAATTATACCCAGTACCTCAAATGTGATCTTATCAAATGTTGAAACACAGTCTGTCAGGCAATATCTGCCTGAAACATTAGGTCTGTTTCTGCTTCCACGGATGCTGCCTGACCTGCTGAGTGTTCCCTGCAAGTTCTGCTTCTATTTCAGTTTTCCAGCATCGGTTTTGTTTTTCATTTGATTTTCATTTACTGATCACAAGTAGTGAGCCGATGGAAGGTCTGTATGGAACCAACCAATTCGGTGTTGACTCCCGACTCGTCCTCTCGTTACTCTAGCTGGCCTTGACTTAAAATATACCGATTCCGCACAGAAATGAGTAAAACACAAAAATACAAATTTCGCATAGAAAATGAGTACAATTATTATGGGTTAATGGCTAATTCACCATGCAACACAAACAGTGTAAACAAAAGCAATGAAATGTAAAAGTGTTGTCTTCGTTTTGTGATGAGCTAATATCGACCATAATTAGCAACTTCGCGAAATGAGCCCTGAGACCACAAGGCGGAAACTACAAGTTGCCTGGAAGATTTACCGTCGAAATTGACAGCTGGACCCTGGACACTTTAGCTTATCATTGTTCCACTGAGATCAACAGTTTACACAGGCGCAAAACACAAAGCGCTGGAGTAACGCAGCGGGCCAGGCAGCATCTCTGGTGGACGCGGGTCGGGATCCCCCGGGATAGAGTTCTCCTGGTCCTTACCTTTCACCCCACCAGCCCCCACATCCACCAACCCCTCTGACATTTCCGCCACCTTTGAAACGTCCTGGTTACTCGTTCAGCAAAGAGATTGGGTACAGATCCGTTTTTCTGTGCCTTCTTGTACAGTAACTGTAAAAAGCAAACCCCCAAAACTAAAGCAGCACAAATATTGGAGTTGTGAGGGAAGCTAGCACTCTCAAACACTCCCGAGACGAGACAAATGAAAGCATAAATCGAGTGTGTGCATAATTCTCCAAACTTCGGGATTTAATCTTGATCAGGTCTAATTGCGCAAATTTAAAATGTTAATATATTAGAGATACTGGTGCTATCCCTGCATTACATAGTTTACCAATATTTATATCCTGTGGAGTATACATCATACGCAAGCTATTTTTGAATTTTAAACATAAGAATTTCACAGAGGTGGATAAGGAGGAATCAAACTGCCCTTAATGTTTGAATTGATTCAAGCTCCGTGTGTGCCCTTTCTCGACATTACATTCCTGTTATAAACATTGCTTCGCTTTAGCTGTTCTGGAGTTTCTTGTAGTGTCATATTTATGGAGTTTTAACAACCCGGAATGGCTAATTGTTAGTAACACCGTCTTCCCACAAGGATCTCTCTGTCAGACCTGTCTGGATTTTGCGCTTATGTTGCGCTTCGTCCGGTCCGTGGAGCGCATCGCCCACAAGGAGGAAACGCGAATATCCCGAGTGTTAGACTATGCGAGCCACGTCCCTCTACAAGTACAAATCTCCCCATACATGGGAACTGAAGCAGATTCACGGAGAGCCCAGCGCCCACTCCAAATCTAAATGTGAATGTTGAAAGTGAACAGGCGCCGAGTGTGAATTTTGTGCTAAATCAGCGCCTTACGTTGAAATGCTTATTATATTTCCTCAATAAGTCGAGTAACGCGGGTAACGCGAATGGCCGCAGTCCCTGGACAGACTGAAGTTGAAGTAGCGAGGTGGCTGGCGTTCCATGGTACTCCCGCCGACCCTCTACCCCGTGGGAAGTTCCCATCTACAGCTTGTTTCTGTGCCCTGTCGAGTGACACACAATGCAGCAGGAACCAGAACCGCCGCGTTATTTAACTCATGGCTAATCTGGAACAGTGGCTAACGTGCGCTCTATCCATGTTTGGGTGATAATAATGCCCCCAACGTCTTCAGGTGAATGGTTGTGTGCGCGTGGACTGGGAACGGGTTTAATAAAACAAAGTCTATGGGTTTCAAATGTATGTAACCGAAGTGGTGAAATTAAATTTCATTGGTGCCTAGCAACTCCGGGACGTGGTGTTAATTGCTTTTGTTCTGGCATTCGGGAATAAAAGGCTGTTCGGCCCAGGCTAAACAAACTATTGCCTCGTCAAGTCAATGCGCTGGGCGCGCGTTATGTGTCTTTTCAACACTGACTTTCCCCGCAGAAGAGGTGTGAAGTGTTTCCCCAGGTAGTCCCGGTGATCGGCTCGGAAAGGCCGTGAAGGGTTGTTTTTTCAATATCAATGGCATGAAATTGGTTTGGTTGCAAAAATAATAATTTTAGAAATATCCATTTGGAAAAATGTTCCAAATGTGAACACAAATCAAAGTAAGCGCAATCCGAACTTCCACTGAGGTGGCAATATTGGAAGAACAAAGGATTTATTGCAGAAAGTAAATCTGTAAGGACGAGGTTTCATTGAACAAATGCTTGTTGGATGAGTGCAACGTGGCCTGATTGAAATATCTGTAATGACAGTTCTGTCTGAAATCAATGAAATGTCTCGATGACACAGCTGACAAATTCGGGGAGATTTGTCCCCCAGTTGAGCCACAGTGAAACACAGACATTTTAATGAGTTTAGATATCAGGGAGATAACACCGAGCTGGGCAAAACACGACCTTTCCCTCGGGTAAGGTGCATGGCATCTTACTGTAAGGCATAACTCAGAATACCACCTATACACAAACTATAAATCAGAGGTGAATATTATGATCAGCAGGGATTGAGTTTTGAAGGGAGTTCTTCAGATGGAAAGATGCCTGGAAGGTCACCGCCTCAGCATCCCCTGGTCCTAGTTGTCACTCTGACTCCATCACCACAGGTTGACAGAAGGCAGGAGTGTTCGGTCTCAATGGTGGGTTGGGGCTGAGTGAGCCGTGCTTGGAAGTGTTTGGGGCGAGTGTGGGACTTACACATCGTGCTTTGAGAGCATTGGTTCACTTTGGTGCCTTTCACGTAACCGATGTATCATTGTAGATGGTCGATGCAGAGTGTTACTGTCCCTCTCTCCGGCGGTAAAGGACGAATACCTTTTTTCAACCAACGCCTGCCATATGTTCGTGTGAACCTGCACTGGATAAATCATAAATCTCTCACGTTATTCTGTTTTATTACGGTTTTCTGTGTGTGCACATGAGAGGTAAATATGGGTGGTGGTGGATGGGCCATTCAGCTCTCTGTTCATAAAATGTTGCTGTGAAAAGGATCACAGATGTTCCCGGCCGAGTCCACAGATAAAATATGTTGTAAACGTTTCACAAAATATTTGAAGAGCAAATATTAGCAAATGAAAATCCGTAGAGATCTGGTCCTGGGGACTGTTAATGAATAATTGGGTATCATTAGTAGGTCGTACACCAAGTTATCCTCTCCACAAAAGCATGGGTTGGATGTTAAAATACCATATGTTGTAAATTATACATTAACCAGGAGGATCTGGGCTTTATTCACCTCTTCAGGGCATCAACACACCCATCTGTGTCCAATCTGCCAGTCTCGGCCCCGGGAAAACACAGTAGCATCCTGTCATTAGAACACCTAACTGCTTGGGGACAATGGCAATTATAAGTCGACACCCATTTCCCTATATGTGTCCATGCCTGCTTCATACTTTTCATCTTTTTCATTTCTAAAATAACTAATAAGAAGTATACATTTCGATTTTTTTTCACATTCAGCCAATTAAGCATTTGAGCGCGCAATTTAAAAAATATCTTCCAAGTCACTTTTTTCTATTTCCCCCCACAAAGCATTCTAAAGGAGAGATCTCAATAAACCAAATGTCTTCTTTGAGTTTGTACTTGTTACTGAGTTGTTGATGGGACAGGTTCCTCCGGTTAGATGTTCCGTTATTGCGCGTCTATGTTGCCCTCTTGTTACTGTGCTATTAGAGAGAGGCAACGTGGGCTGTATGTAAGACGCGCGGAATTCAAACACAACCTCCTCTGGTGCTGCGCTTGGGTACCAGACCTGCAGTGTCGAGGCGGCTCCTGAGAGTATGTCCGTCCACCCACCCCGGCCTTCAAAACACTGCACCATCGCCACGTTGGCATCAGTCCAGTCTCTCCCACCGTTATAATTGACTAAATTGCAGTTAAGTGAGACCAGCAATTGGCCGATTTTAAACAAAGAGCGATAATTATCGAACTGCATAAACTTGCTTTCAGCCATTGCTCAAATGATCTGTTCCTGTATCCCGATAAGCTGATGGCCGTCCTGTAACGGCAGGGGATTGTCGAGTGATGGTGTGACGGTCTAAACACCAGCAGAGTGGCTTCTTTTGTGGTTTAACGAGTGGTAATTGGGATAGCAGAGAGTTGTCTGGTGGCCGGGGACCTTCGTACATTCACCCTACCTCACGTTCCCAGTCATCTACTTTTTCACCAATATCTGGCATTGCCGCAGATTCGGATATCACGTTGTTCTTTTGCTCATAAAGTTTCCACTAGTTGATGTCTTGTTTCTACATGTGATTTGCTTTGACAATGCCGTCAAATAATACTGTTAATAATCGATCGTCAATGGGAAGACAGCTCGTTACTTTGCCCCCTATTATCATGGAGAATCCGCTCAATGTCCCCACATCCATCCCGGCCGCCCCCACACACACAGCCACACACCCCCTGCCGATTGATCCATACATCTCCGTATGGATCAATCGGCAGTAATATACAATATTTTACTTTGTCTCTTAATAGCAAAGTTTTGCGCTAGGTTGCCATCATTATTTATGCGTTCTCTGTTTATCCACAATTTTACAGGTATTTGCACGTTCTATGATATATTTCAGTGTCCTTCTCGTATCTCTGTACAATTCTGTATTAATTCCGCTTGCTCTTACTTTGGCTCTTCTGACTTTTCCTGGATTTATTGTTCGCTGGCATTTTTTTCGGATTCTACCCATTTCGCCGCCTCTCATTCTGCCTCTCTCGTTAGCCCTTAGCTCTAGGTTGAATTCCGTTGATTCGAGTTTATATTTCGTTCATTCCAGTTAATATTGATGTACTTTAAGAAGGAACTTGCAGATGCTGGAAAATCGAAGGTACACAAAAATGCTGGAGAAACTCAGCGGGTGCAGCGGCATCTATGGAACGAAGGAAATAGGCAACGTTTCGGCCCGAAACGTTGCCTATTTCCTTCGCTCCATAGATGCTGCTGCACCTGCTGAGTTTCTCCAGCATTTTTGTGTACCTAATATTTATGTACTATTGCTTGCAAAAGGAAATATAACACTGGCTTACAAAGCAGGAAGATATATCGTTTTTTTGTAAGTGAAACGGTGAATTATAACTGAATTAGAGATCTTTGCTTCAATGGTTTTTTTCTTAAATCTGACCATAGCTAAAGGAGGCTATTTTATCCTCCTTTAACAAAATCCCTAAAATCTGCAAATGTTCGAACTACTCAGCAAGTCAGACAACATCTGTGGAAAGGTAAACAAAGTTAAATGTTTCTGGCCAAAGACCCCAAAATGTTTCTGTTTTTATTTCAGATTTCCAGCATCTGTAGGTTTTTAATTTTCAATGCTTAAAAACTACCACTTCAACCAAGCATCTGTTCACTTGGCTAAACATCGTTCCATCTGAGTAGGTGGCAAGCTAGATTTGAAAACAATCTCGTGTGGCTCCGTTTTAGGTTCATTATATATTAAAAATGAGTTGTGGTTCCTCCCATTTCTTAAGTACTACTAATTGTCCACATTATTGGATCCTTCTTTTCAAATGCACCTTTAAAAGAGCATTAAGCAGATAGCTTGACTTACTTTGTGATCATAAGGCTGTGGGAATAGGCAACAAGTTTGGAGCAAATGGAATGTCCTGAGGAAATCTTGCATCTGGTTAAGTATTTCAAATTTGCCCTTGAGACTGAAATAGTCGACTTGACAAACAGTAAGTTGTCCCATAGAAGATTGAATGATTTTAACCCAATGCCCAATATAATTAAGACATAGTGCTATAAATATTCATCCTGTTTTCTATGTTAAATGCACAAAATGATTAGCAAGTTTGCAGGTGACACAAAAGTGGGTGGTATTGTAGATAGTGGAGATGCCAAAAATTACAGCAAGATCTTGATCGGTTGGGCAAGTGGGCTGAGGAATGGTTGATGGAATTTAATGCAGAGAAATGTGAGGTGTTACATTTTGGGAAGTCTAACAAGGACGGGACCTACACAGTGAATGGTAGCACTCTGTGGAGTGTTGTTGAGCAGAGGGATCTAAAAGTGCAGGTACATAGTTCCTTGAAAGAGGCATCACAGGTAGATGGGGTGGTCGGAAAGGCTTTTGGCACTTGAGTATGGCACTTAGTATTGAGTATAGAAGTTAGGAGGTCATGTTCACAAGATCATAAGTGATAGAAGCAGAATTCGGCCCCAAGTCATCAAGCATGGCTAATTCAGAGCAAAAGGATTTGAGTATAGGAGCAGGTAGGTTCTACTGCAGTTGTACAGCGTCTTGGTGAGACCACACCTGGAGTATTGCGTGCAGTTTTGGTCTCCTAATCTGAGGAAAGACATTCTTGCCATAGAGGGAGTACAGAGAAGGTTCACCAGACTGATTCCTAGGATTTTCAGATGAAGAAAGACTGGATAGACTCGGCTACTACTTGCTAGAATTTAGAAGATTGAGGGGGGATCTTATAGAAACGTTAAAAATTCTTAAGGGGTTGGACAGGCTAGATGCAGGAAGATTGTTCCCGATGTTGGGGAAGTCCAGAACAAGGGGTCACAGTTTAAGGATAAGGGGGAAATCTTTTAGGACCAAGATGAGAAATTTTTCCACACAGAGTGGTGAATCTCTGGAATTCTCTGCCCTTGATGTGGCCCTTGTGGCTAAAGGTATCAGGGGGTATGGAGAGAAGGCAGGTACAGGATACTGAGTTGGATAATCAGCCCTGATCATATTGAATGGCGGTGCAGTCTCGAAGGGCCGAATGGCCTACTCCTGCACCTATTTTCTATGTTTCTATGTTTCAATGTTTCTATCTCTCCCTCCTATCCCAATTCTCCTGCCTTCTCCCCATAACCTCTGACACCTGCAACGAATGTTGCAGTTATATAAGACATTGGTGAGGCTACATTAGAGTATTGTGTTCAGTTTTGGGCACCAGAGGACATAGGTTTAAGGTGAGGGAGGAAAGATTTAATAGGAACCTGAGGGGTAATGTTTTTACACAAATGGTGGTGGATGTATGGAACGAGCTGCCAGAGGAAGTTGAGGCAGGTACTATCGCAAAATTTAAGAAACATTCAACAGGTACATGGGTACTATAGGTTTAGAGGGATATGGGCCAAATACACATATGGGACCCTATGTAATACCTGCATATTTCTTTCCACTGATAAGATTCTATCCATTGACTTTGAAGAAATAATTAGGATATTTATGTTCTATTCGATATTCTTTGGATCATTTTTGTTACTTAATTTCTCCTGTGTTCACTGGTCACCAGGGCTTCCATTGTATCTTGTGGAGACGATACTAAGTAATATTTCATTGTTTCTGCAGGAGTATTTGACATTGAAAAGAAAGTGAAAGGACAGTTAACAGAGAAAGAATCGATACTCTATGAAATCTTGCAGCTTGAGGAAAACATAAATTAATTTATATAAATGATGAAAAGAATGTTAAGAAGACCATCATTACTTTAAAGCTCCTTTCCAAATTGCTGTCACCTGGTGCATAACTTTCATCCTCCAAGAGATACCATCAGTATGAAAGTTCTTTCACAAGAAAATTGCAAAACAGGAGAAATTAAGTAACTAGCTCAATGTAAAGAACAAAAGACAGAGGATAACAAAAAGCAAGGAACTGTAAATTAATACATCAGGTAAGCTCCAACCTCCACGTCCCCTGAATCCCACAAAATGCCAGCCCTGTTGGCTCAAACCATAAGGTTTTATAAAGAGTATCGATTCTTTCTCTGTTAGCTGCTTTTCTATCTTCTTGTCAATGTCATCTACTGCACGGAAACAAGGAAACATTACTTACTCTGGTCTCCACAAGATATAAAGTGGAACCTCTGGTTAATCGGTGAAAGCAGGATAAATTAAGTAACTAGCTCAACATAAAGAACAAAAGATGGGTCGTAAAGAACAAAAGATGGGTCCAGTGGATTTTTAACTGGAATAGCAAAAACATTATCAATGGTGTCTGCCTCAATGTGTTAAATTATTAAATGCAATACCAATTCTGGAAGGTTGCAAAGTGGCCAATTGAGGAATGAAGTGCTGTTGCCTGATCTTCATTGGGAGAGTTAGGCGGACAAGAAGATAAGTTAGTGTGGAAGTGGGGCAGAGCATTAAAGTAAAGAGAGACTAGAAGCCCAGCTTCACACTAGGCGAGGAGATGGCAGATTACATCACCTCCAACAGAGAAAATGTGGGATCTGGGTGAACATGGCCAACACAGGGAGCAGGTGAGTCCACTCCCTGCAATGGCCCACATCTACCACAAGGTAGCCATCAGCCTCGTGTTCCAGTACTGAGCAGCTCGCACCATTTGTATTGGGCCACCTGACACCAGCCCCCACAGGCAGCCTTACCACATTGAGGAACAATTCATTGCTGGGGGAGTGTCAGTGGAGAGCTGGGATTCATGCCATGCACAGCAGAGTGGAGGGCAGGGTTTCATGCCAGGCTCCTGACACTGCAGCTTACTGTCCAAGTAGATGTCCTTTTTGAATTGGTATTGATATTGGTTGATTTTCTCACATCTACTGAGATACAGTGATAACATTTTGTTTGTGCGATACCCATTCAAATCATATTGCACATGAGTACTATCAAACCATATGCAACTACACATGGTAGAGCAAAGAGAAAAATGCCAGAGTGCAGAATATAGTGCAGAAGCCCTGGCAGATTTACAATTGGAAAGTGATTTAAAAAGAGTGGAACTATTGTAGTTGACGATACTAGATCCTCTTCTGAGACCAGCACGCAAATAGTCACCACACTGGCACCATCTTGCAATGATATGTACCTGTGAGTGTTTGGACTGAAGGACAAGAGCACAGTAAGCAATCAGTTCTCTGTGAGGCGGCGCTAAGTGGGATGGCAGTGTACCAGCAATTCCAAACTGGAGCTTGACGCAGTGGCTGATAGCATGTACAACCCTCACACAATTGGTGATGTATTTAGTACAAGTTACAGAACACACATACTACTTGAGCCACTGCTGGGAAGATCTTATGAGGAACTGATTTTCCCAAGCTCCTGAACACTTACACTGGCGCTGTCACTGGCAATTTCCTCAGACATTGGACCCTCGCTACCAAATTTCTCTCAAATTACCTTCACACTTCCAGTTCCAAAAATCCCAGGCACTCACCTCCCCTTCTCTACACAGTATCACCCATCATCCTCTGCATTATGTGCCCTCCCACTGATTATCAAGAGACCATTTGAACATCCATCCGCATCACTGGACTAATCACCAAACTCTTGATCATCAATCTACTGTGATGGTGCCTCAGCATTCCCAGTTGTAAGATCAGAAGCACAAAGTTTAAAGGAAATGTGTGGAACAATTTTTTTTGTTGGGAGGGTGATGGGTGCCTGAAACCTTCTGCCAGGGGGTGGTGATGGAAGCAGATACAATAGTAGTGTTTACAAGGGTTTTAGATAGGCACATGACTATGCGGGAAATGGAGGGATATGGATCATGCCAAGCGGAGGGGGATAGTTAATGTAGTTTATCATGTATGTATTATGTTTGTCACAGACATTGTGGCTGAAAGGCCTATTGCTGTGCTGTACTTTGTTTTACTGTTCATTCTGCAGAAATTTTGAATGTTTATTCTTTAATTTTCTTCAATTACTTTTGATTATGTAATCAAATAAATTGTGTTGGACACTCAACAGGATTATGTCATTCAGCTGGCTCAAATACTTCTTAAGAATCTTGATAAATTATACACATTGTATTTCAAAACCACCAGATTTAAAAACAGCTTCATATCTCAGGCCATCAGACTACTCAACACACTTAAGAAAATTCCATGAACAGTACCCAAACAAAGACAAACTGTGAAAATAACTTCGGCTCAATGTCTCCAGTACGAAATTATACACATTGTATTTCTTTAAACAGGGGACCTTCCTGCAGACATCAATGTCTCTGTTTTGATTAACATTCCAAATAGGTCAGGGTTTTGGGAGAGGTTAGAGCTTTCAAATAAAAGCTTGAATTAAAATATTGAAAGATTTTAAAAAATCAATTATAAATATTGATAAATATTACTTTAAAATATGTTTTGAATGTTTAGTTTGAACTTAAGATTGGACATTAAAATTTTCAATGGAACTGAGAAAAAAAATGCCATTCATATTTAATTTCAAAAAACATATTTAATTGTTTCAATTGTGACTGGTAACTGTTTATGTATGAAGAGCACAGCGTCAAGTCGGTACAAAGCAGCTTTTACCTTGAGTAAAATTTGTGCAAGGGAAGTGTTCATGAATGTATGATATTTTAACATTGGCAGCCAATGTCCTAGCAATTTGTACTTGAAGAGACGAGATTAGGTTTGAAGAAAGGTCCTGACTCGAAATGTCACCTATCCATGTTCTCCAGGGATGCTACCTGACCTGCTGAGTTACTCCAGCACTTCTATTTGAAGACCAGATGAGAGCTGCCTGAAGAATGTGAGGTAATTATACCTAGGCATAACACATAATTTAAAGTACTACACTTTGTTCTTACGTATATATACATTTTGTTATTATTTATATTTAAGTATTTATGACAGTTTTGAAAGTAATTGTAGAATTAATAGGAAATTTGGCATTTTTTATCAGAATGTGAAAGATAAAAAATAACTTGTGGCACTCTACCGCCATCACCTGGCGGTGCTGCACAATTACATCCTGAGCAAAGATACTAGAGGAGCTCTATAATCTTTGAAGGTTACACAAAAAAGCTGGAGAAACTCAGCGGGTGCAGCAGCATCTATGGAGCGAAGGAAATAGGCAACGTTTCGGGCCGAAACCCTTCCTCAGAGATTCTATAATCTTTGATCCTGAGTACTGGAAACGTAAAAAGGAAGCAGCATTAAACGATTGGGTCTGTGGAATAAACCAGCAAAGCAGTTCGTTGTTTCTACATTTTGTCTGCTCCACCTTTCAATTGGGTCATAGCTGATCATCTAACTCCATATGCACACACTGTCCCCATAACTTATGAATGTCTTTTGTGTACATTTATCAGCCTTTCAGTAGATTGAATGTCCTGGCCTTTATATCCCTCTGAGGTAGTGAGCTCCATAGGTTCCCCACTCCATGAGCAAAGAACAGTTCCCTTTATCTCAGTGCTTAATGTGTTACCCTGTAATCATGAGAATGTGATTTTTCATTCTAGATAGTGTGGCAAATCGTCCCTGCACTCCCTCTAGTGATAGAATACACTTACTTAGATAGGGAGACCAAAACTACACACACCACAAGTGTCATCTTGCTAAGATGCAGTATAATTGTATTGACATCTTTGCTCCCATACTCAAATACTCTAGTAATGAAGGCCAACATACCATTGCCATTTAAAAATACTTACTGCATCTATACATTTGCATTCAGTGGCTGGTGTACAAGTCACTGAATGTGTATCAATACTTCCCAATTTAACACAATTTGACTAACACACCTCTATTTATTTTACTGCAATGGATTATTTTATCCACATTCAAGGTTTCAAAGTCAGTTTATTGTCACATGTCACAATTAAGGTACAGTGTACATTCTACTGCATCTGTCAAGTTCTTGCCGTTCACTCATTCTTTTTAGCTACCTTGCAGTCTTATGCATTCTCCTCACAATACGGAACCCACCCAGTTTGGTGTTGTCAATGACAAAATATTACAGATGGCTGTCTCAACCAAAACAAATGTATCTATATTTATATATTCTGAATAGTTGAGGACCAAATACTGATCCTGCTGTACCTCACTGGTTACCACCTGCCATCCGAAAAATCACCTAGATATTTATTCCCAATATCAATTTCCTATCCTAACCAAATTTCAAATAATTTCAATCAATGATATTTAGTCTTGTACAGTAACCTTATATTTAGAGCTACACTAAAAGCTAAAAATCTAAGCAAATCACATCCACTGAGTTCATCAAGCACATTTTCCCTTCTTGAAATAGGGTGAAAAAGGAAAATAATTACAAGATTTGTATGTTTTGTAGTGAGAAAAATGAATCTTACCTATTGATATATTCAAATGCAAATGTATATAGAATGGATAACAAAACCAAAAAGCTTTAATTAAAAATGAAATGTAGGGTATGTGATTTTCCCTTCTTGAAATAGGGTGAAAAAGGAAAATAATTACAAGATTTGTATGTTTTGTAGTGAGAAAAATGAATCTTACCTATTGATATATTCAAATGCAAATGTATATAGAATGGATAACAAAACCAAAAAGCTTTAATTAAAAATGTAATGTAGGGTATGTGATTTTGCAGCCAATATTGCAAATGCTGGAATTGGAAACTGATGGGAAATGTGAAATTCAGGGGTTTTAGTGATGTACATTCATTCCTACTTCAGTTACAAAAATCTCAACCTTCTTTACTGATTGCTTCATGGTCTTGCCCTTTCTTAGACAATCCCTTCAATTATGTTTGTGTTAATCAGCCCTTAATTGGTGCTGTGCCCTAAACTCTGGCATTCCTTTTCTTAATCTCCTGCCTTTCTTCCCACCATTCCCACTTCACATCTTCTGTTGTTAAACTCTACCGCCTTCTCTAGCCTTTGATCATTTATCTTATTATCTCTGTGTGTCAAATTTACTTTTTGACAATTCTCTTGTAATACACCTTAGCACACTTTGCTACTTTCCTAGGGCTGTTAAAAGTGTTTATTATTTCTGTACAATGGCATCAATCTCTTCGTTATTTTGCAAAGCAGCTTATTACTTACAAGGTACACAAAAATGCTGGAGAAACTCAGCGGGTGCAGCAGCATCTATGGAGCGAAGGAAATAGGCGATGTTTCGGGCCGAAACCCTTCTTCAGACTGGGGGGTAGAAGGAAGGAAAAAGGGAGGAGGAGCCCGAGGGTGGGGGGATGGGAGGAGACAGCTCGAGGGTTACTTACAAGGAATAGTTTTATCAATGTGTGCAGAATTTGATTACCATCTTCAAAAAAACTTTTATTTGTTGGCAGGCTATTTATCCATTATAAACTCTACATCCTGTAAAATTAAATAAAAATTGAAACAAATGATGCGGTTATTTGATTTGCATTTCTAGCCTATGAAAATGTATTATTTGAAAACAATTTTCAGCATGTGCCACAAGACTTTAAATCTAACTTTTCAAGTGCACACCTCTGAAATCAAAATATAGATAGAACCACCTTATGGTCCGTGTGGGTCAAAGCCTAATTTGGGGTATTGCTATTAAACCATTAGGAGACAGCAGGACAAAGTTTCAAAATGTAGTGGCATGCACAGAATTTCAATGGAACAATCATATTCCATTTCACTCATACAGGCCAGAATCTAAAATAACATAATCCATTCTACTACATTTAGTCTCTATTGCATATGATCCCAATAAACCCCAAATCTGGTCTCCATCACATTGCAGAATCTTAATACGATCTCTTTTATAGCCATTATAAAAAATCTCACTGCTCCTTTAACTCGTCTTGTGACTAATCCTGTACAATTCCAATGACACAATCCACCCACTTTCCTTTCAACTTCACGGAATTCACATCCTGCACGTTACAATACACTTTAGATATTTTTCTTCCGAAATTGTCTTTTAGTCAGTGCTCTGTACCAATTATCTTTTAGCTGAGAAAATAAATAAGGTGCTGGAGTAATTCAGCAGGTCAGGCAGCATCTCTGGAGCACATGGATAGGTGAAGTCAGGACCCGTCTTTAGACGGATTGTGGTGGGGAGGAAGAAAGCTGGAAGAGAGGAGGGGCAGGACAAAGCCTGGCGAGTGATAGGTGGATACATGTAAGGGGATGGTTGATTGGCAGATGGTTGGACAAAAATGCAAAAATGACAAGACAGAGCTGCAAGCCAAATGGTTGAAGAGTAGCAAATTGTGAAACCAGAGGAGGGAGGGAAGGGAGAAGTGGGAAGGGAGAAATAGGTATGAGTCCACGTTGGGCACAGAACGGAGAGGGGAAAAGAAAGGGGGGGAGGATACTCTAGCATTTTGTGTCTTTTGTGCACTATAGCATTCTGTGTCTTGTTTTGTAACAATAAAAGTATCCCCCTTCCTTTCCCCACTCTCTCCCGTGCCCCATCTGGACATACATATTTCTCCTCTCCCCTTACACCTGCTGGTGAAGTACATGTATTAATATTGGGGAAAAGAAGAGCATTTCAATACACCTCATAGTTACTTAAACACTTAGCAGAACCTCTTACTCAGTCCAAAACATGTCATTCATACCGACCTTCCCACTCCTAGATCCCAATGCAAGGGCTACTTTAAACTTGAGCATTGCCAACTCCCCTGGTGCAGTACTCTTCTGATAATCAGACATTATAAACAACTTCTCAAAAAGGATCGGCTTTTATTTTTTCATTTTAAACTTTAATGTTTTCTTTCACCGAGTGACACGGTGGCACAGCAGTAGAGCTACTGCCTTACAGCACCAGAATCCTCGGTTCAATCCTGACCAGGGGTGCTGCCTGTATATTCTGCCTGTGACCCTGTGGGTTTTCTCCAGGAACTCTGGTTTCTTCCCACATTCCAAAGACCTACAGGTTTGTAGGTTAATTGGCTTCAGTGGGAATTATAAATTGTCCCCAGTGTGTAGGATAGTGCGAGTGTACAGAGATTGCTGGTCGTTGCGGACTTGGTGGGCCGAAGGGCCTGCATCTGCATTGTATCTCTAAAACTAAAATCATTTCACTTTAGTCTACGCTTACTGAACAAGATGACCAAACAAAATTCATTATATACAGTGCCCTCCATAATGTTTGGGACAAAGACCCATCATTTATTTATTTGCCTCTGTACTCCACAATTTGAGATTTGTATTAGAAAAACATCACATGTGGTTAAAGTGCATATTGTCAGGTTTTATTAAAGGCCATTTTTATACATTTTGGTTTCACCATGTAGAAATTACAGCTGTGTTTATTCCTAGAGCAGGAATACTTGGGAATTGTGTTGTCCCATGTGCCATCTTCAATCTTGTCAAAATATATCAAAATCATGACGAATGGACCTGAGTTATTTCTGCAGCTTGGAAGCTGGAATCAGGAAAGTGGTCATCTCAGGCCCAACTCTGTGTGTTCACTGATATTTCTCTAGTGGGACTTCAAATTTAAAATGTTCATCATTCATGCATTTGTCTGGATTTTCATTCTTAGCTCAAAGACCAAATCCAATTTCTTGTGCATCCCACATATCTCCAGCTGCCTAGGTTTTAAGCTATGGAAAACATTCATCAAACATCTATCCTTTCAGATGGTCCTTAAAGTATTTTGCCAAGTTTCTGGTAATCTTTTCTAATATCTAATTATGTAATTTGTTGTAATTTTCTTTGCTATGTGCCTGGGTTTATTTTTCCACAACAAAAGTACTACCTGTATAAATATATGCCTCCATTATATTTGATCTACAGTTTGCATAAGCTGATGACCTTGCCCTTGCCTACCGGGGAGCTGCCCTTGAGAATATCAGCAGAGTGCTAACCCAAGACTTGAAAGGGATGGAGGAGTATTTTACCTCCTGGCGACTTCACCCTAACCCATTTAAGAAAACTGTCACTGCCTTTCCTCAGCAATCGGCTAGCCAATGCAAAGCTCCAAGTGTCCTTCGTGGTAAGCCGGTGAAGAATGAAAAATTCCCCAAGTACCTCGGAGTCACCCTGGATCGCACCCTCACATATCGTGAACACCTGAGGAGGGTGGCTGATAAACTGAAAGCAAGGGTCAACATCATCAGGAAACTTGCAGGCAACAGCTGGGGATCTAATGCACACACCCTCCGTACCGCAAGCTTAGCCCTAGTCTACTCACAGCCGAGTTTTGCTCAACAGCTTGGGCTAATAGCTGCCACACCAAATGAGTTGACACTGTCCTTAACTCTGCAATGCGGGTCATCACAGGGATGCTTAAGTCAACACCTTTGCAGTGGCTCCCTGTCCTCTCTCATATCACCCCTCCCAGCATACACAGAAGGGAGAGGATATTGAAAGATTGGTGCACCATCAAGGACCTTACCATCCATGCTGATTTGAAAAATCTGCCCATAATGCGCCTGAAGTCCCGCAAATTCTTCTGGTCTTCCATTAAATCCCTGGAAGATTTTGACTCCAAGCCTGAGTGGCGCAGAGTCTGGAAAGATGCCAACACCAACAAGGGAGCGGTCATCGCAGACCCCACAGTGAAACCAACGGGTTTTGACCTCCATCGCAAGCAATGGCTAACCCTGAATAGTATCCGCACCCTCCATGCAAGAACAGCCCATCATCTGCATAAGTGGGGGATGACCACGGACATCCAGACCAGACCATCCCACACACCGTGAATGACCGCCCACTGAGGCTTTTCAAAGCCATCCACCCAGTAACTGATGCTGTCCTGGCCTGGATGTCTACCCTTGATCTACAACTTTAGGCTGTGCACGCCGTACAGAAGAAGATTAAAATGCTCTCCAATTGCATGTGTTTCTGTTTGTGAATGCATATGAAAATGCTGGTCATTATATTGCATCATCCATCTGAAACTGAGAGTGAGTTGATGTTTGTCAAAACAAGGGGGCACGTGGGTGAATTGGATATGGTGTGAATTAACATGGAAAATACTAGAGTTTGGAATAAAATTGGGATTTCCGAGTGAAACCATATTTATGTTATAAAACTACGCACGTCAAGGACAGAATGAATAGATTGAAAGCGCTCCCAGGCATGGCAGATCATAGATATGATAGCAAAATGTGGATTACTGCTTAAGTCTTTCTGCAAAAATGATGGTACATTCATGGTGTGCACCATAAGGTGCAAGTGAGCCCTGAATTCAGGAAAAGAGCTGCGTGGTGAGTTGTAAATCTGATTGATTCTGGCCGTTGAACTATGTGCTTTGTACAAAAAAGGTTAAGAACTTGCTATGTTTGTACAACAATTGTCCATTGAACTCAGCATAGAAATTTAGAACTTGTACTTAACGGCATGAATCAATTTATTGCTGGCATAGTCGAGAAAGGGAAGTATTTAAATTACTGGAGATAGTAAACTCTTCGAAGAGAGTTTTAATATTTATTTGCCTCCCACTTTTCCTTTGTCTTTTTTTTGTCATATCCATTTCTTTTATATATTTTTTTCTCTCCCTGATTTGACGTATTTTACTTTCCTGCTTTTTTCAATCTTATGGGGGGAAAGTGGGAGAGTGGTATTGAGTTTATGACAATGTTGGATCAGCCATTATCATCGCACTGACTGGTGGAGCAGGGTCAGTTGAACTAATTAGCTTACTACAGATTCTTATGTATAACTAAGAGTGGGGAAACAATAAACGTACTTAGAGACACACAGCAGGCCAGGCATCATCTGTGAACACAAAAAGTTAATATTCAAGGTTAAAGACGTTCCATCACAGTAGAGGAAGGGTTTCCGCCAGAAACGTTGCCTATTTCCTTCGCTCCATGGATGCTGCTGCACCCGCTGAGTTTCTCCAGCACTTTTGTCTTCCTTCAATTTTCCAGCATCTGCAGTTCCTTCTTAAACAGGAAATTGTTCGACACTGACTGCAATCTGTTAGGGTTCTCTGTCTATAGGAATGGCAGCTGGAAACTGGAAGTCAGTTAACATTGTACCATTGTTCAAAAAAGAAGCTATAAACTAAATAAAATATTAATTTAGTGAGGGATTTGCTATTCAGGATTGAGAAGGAATTATATCAGCCATGATCACAATCACAATAATACTTTATTAGTCAAGTATGTTTTGCAACATACGAGGAATTTCATTTGCCAAGTCAGTCATACAAATAATGACGAAGTAGACCTGATGGACTGAATGGCCTAATTCTGCTCCTATCACTTATGAATTCTCTTAGCAGAGTCACTAAGTTATTTTCAACACAGTGATGGATATATCTTTGGGTATCAATGGATATGGATTAGTGCAGGAAACTAACACGGAGGTAAAAGATTAACAACAATCTTACTGAATGGGCGAGTAGGCATAAAGCAGGCTTTATGGAGGGCACATCATCCGAGGACGTACACACCATTGAGGATAAATGGGGATACTGTGGATAGGGTGAGCTGCTTTAAATACCTAGGAGTCCACATCTCTGAGGATATGACATGGACATCACATGCCGCAGCACTCCTGAAAAAGGCAAGGCAGCGCCTTTACCACCTCAGGCAATTGAGGAAATTCAGAGTGTCTCCGAGGATTCTCCAGTACTTCTACTCAGCGGCTGTGGAAAGCATCTTGTCCGGAAATATTACAATCTGGTTTGGGAATTGCTCTGCCCAGGACAAGAAGGCTCTGCAGAGAGTAGTGCATTCGGCCGAACGCACTATGGGAACTTCACGCACCCCCCTGCAGGAACTATACATCAGGAGGTGCAACTCCAGAGCCATGGAAGACCCCTACCACCCCTGCAACGGACTGTTCCAGCTGCTACGGTCAGGCAAACGCCTCAGTTGCCATGCTGTGAGAACGGAGAGGTTGAGGAGTTTCTTCCCAGAGGCCATTAGGACTGTAAACTCCTATCTCACCAGGGACTAACTTTACTGTACCACTCTACTGCTTTTGTAAAAAATGCTGTTTTTTTCCCTTTTTCCTTCCACCCACAATATTTAATATGAAAAAGAATATGGATTTTGTTCCATTCTGTTTGTAGTTTGCTTGGTTGTTTGTTTGTTTGTCTTGTTGCACAAAGTCCGCAAGCATTGCCACTTTTCATTTCACTACACATCTCGTATGTGTATGTGACGAATAAACATGACTTGACTTGATAAATATGTTTGTGTCCGAGTGTCAGCCTACAATGGTCTTATAGTGTCATAGAGTGATACAGTATGGAAACAGGCGTTTCAGTCCAACTTGGCCAACATGTCCCAGCTATACCAGTCCCACCTACCCGCGTTTTGTCCATATCCCTCCATACCTGTCCTATCCATGTGCCTGTCTACTGTTTCTTAAACATTGGGATAGCCCCAGCCTCATTACCTCCCCAGGCAGTTTATTCCATACATCCACCAACCTTTGCGTGAAAAAGTTACCCCTCACTCAGATTCCTATTAAATATTTTCCCCTTCACCTCCAAGGAGCAGGCCTCAAACTCACACACGGTCTTCTGACATTGAAGAGTGGCTAATAATGACTCCGAATTGCATCACTAAGACTCAGCAAGGTTCACTGGCTCGGGGTGGCCGTAGA